>NW_027204492.1:12500-722500 GCF_024711535.1 Dipodomys merriami
ATACATTCTCTAGCGTTAACAGGTTTCCTAACCCTGAAATGTTCACTAACCCTACTCCTAGCATGTTCTGTAACCCTAACCATAGCATGCTGCCCAAGCCTAAGTAGTTCCCTAACCAGAATATGTTCCGAAACCCTAGTTTGCTCAACAAGAACAGGTTTCTAAACCCTAACTTTAACTAGTTACCTAACCCTAGAATGTTGCTTAATCCTAACACATTACACTGTAACATGTTCATAAACCCTAACTACTTCCATAACCCCAACAGGAACACATTCCCAAACCAAAACTAGTTCCCTCACCCTAACCAGAACACATTCACAAACTAGTTCCCTAACTCTAACAGGTTTCCTAACCCTATAATAGTCCCTAATCCTAACCATAACATGCTCTGTAACCCTAACATTAACTCTAAAAGTAACATATTCCCAAACCTTAACTACTGCCCTCACCATGACCAAAACAGGTTCCCTATCTCTAACATGTTCCCTAACCCTGTTACACGTTTCCTAACCCTAACACGATCCATCACTCTAACCTTAACATAGTCCCTAGCCCTACCAGATTCCCTAACACATATCCTAACTCCTAACTCTAACACATACCTTAACACGTGCCCTTGCTCTAACATGTATCCTAACCTTGACACATACCATAACCCTAACCCCTACATTCCATGTACCCTAACATATATCCTAACACATAAGATGTACTCAAACATGTACCCTAATAGGTACCCTTACCCTAATCCCCTAACTCTAACATAGACCCATAAAATGTACTCTAAACACTAATATCCTATCAAGTACCTTAAGTACTGTAAACCATTCAGATATCCTTACATACAGCCAAACATACTTTTTGGATATTAACACATACAATAATGTGCACCAAACATGCCCTAACACGTACTCTACTCTTATCCTAACAAGTACACTAACATGTACTCAAAACCACAGAAGTGCCCTTACATGCACTGTAACTTGTACTGCCACACCTACTCCAGTGGAGTCTGCTTAGCATGGGAAACCTGCTTTCAGACCTGAGAATGGGGCTTCACAGAGACCTATCTCTGAGAATGGGACTTCACCGAAGTCTACCTCAGAGAATGCGGCTTCAAAGAGGCCTAGCTCTGAGAATGGGACTTCACCGAAGTCTACCTCAGAGAATGGGGCTTCAAAGAGGCCTACCTCCTGGAAAGGCTGGCAAGCCCCTGGGAAAGATGTGTTTCTGGCCCTGCTTTTCTTTTCTTCACTGTATAAGAGCGCCTATTAATCTTTTACTGTTCCTGCTGCTCATTGTACTTACTCATTCTCAATGTTCCCTTATTCAAGGCTCTTTCTTAAGAGTGTTGACGACTCCAACATCTGATGAGTGTCTTAAAAATATGACTAACTCACCAGAGTTAAATGTTACCCTGAAAGCCCCTCTTATGGAGGCTAGTAGACAAGTCATAAGTAAATATAAAAGTCTTGGGGGTTTCATGACGTCACTTCAGCAGAAGGAATTGTTTGTAAGAGATTTACAAGAAGCTGTAGGCGCGGCTAGAGCAGAAAGAGTGTATGGCTACTGGGGACTTTCCTTTAATCATAAAAACATATACAATAGATTCACATAGATATCCTGTAGATAAGAAAGATGTAGAGGGATATTTAGACCAAAAGCTAAATAAGACTCCTAAAAGGTTGGTAGATAAAAGATGACAATGGCTTACCAGAGGAAAATGGTGGGATCCTCCATTATCTAGAGGACCCCAGAGACTTCCCCTAAATCCATAGCCTTTTACAGGTGTGTATGATAAGGATGGCAATTGCTGGGAAAACTACTTAGGAGAAAGAACTTCCTGTTACTCTCTTTCATTTACTAAGAGACTTGCTAGATCTAGGCCTCCTTGGTGCTTACTATTAAAGAAGGAACAAGAAAGATCTTATGGGACAGTTAAGGCCTCTATAGAAAAAAGTAAACGATTATGTGAAAGGGTTACAGAAAAGACACTATGAGCTTAAATTTGATATATGGCCAGATTTAACTAAGTATACTGAATATCATGATTTTGGGCCACAGATTGGGAACCCTCTAAGCACAATTGCTTAGAAAATATTTAAAACGTATAAAGTACAAAACTAAACAAAAGTAACTATGAAGTACTAGAGTTCATGCCTTTCTGTTCAGCACCTTGCCCATATGCTCTGGTTAATGGTTAATTGGTGGTAAACATTGAAACCCATTGTATTTCTTAAAAATAGAGGTAAAGCCGAAAACAAGTGCCTATCATCATAGCTCGTCATCCAAAAAACAAGATCAGGTGACCAGCTGGTGACCACCCAAGAACGAAGCCCTGCAGCAAGATTGTGGAGACTTTTGCTATAAAAGCTTGTTATCCTCTGCATTAAATCGCACTCAGCATCCACTCCTCTTGTGCGTGAGTTGTCTGTTTGCCATCTCCTCATCTATTCCAGTTCCTCCACTAGGTGTCCTCCGTTGTCCCGACAGAGCCGGTCCACGGCATTGTACCCCAAAGTAACCTAATATGTACCCAAATACATGCCCTAAATTTAACACAAATCTCTACTATAACACATTTTCCAATCGTATTTACACTCTAACACATTAAAACATGCTCTAGACAATAACACATATGGTAACAACTACCCTAACATGTACTCTATAAACCCTTACATGCACCATGGATGTACCCTAACATACCGTAACTCTGACCTTAATATATATGATAACATGTACACTAACAACATTCATGTACTGTAACAGTTGGGACCCTAATACATACTATAAAAGATACAGTATTTGTATATATCCTTATATATCCTTACATGTACCTCAAACATGCACTAACCCAAACATGTACCTCAACCATGACATGTAGCTTAACATGCGCCCTAATGTACTCCAACAAGTACTCTAATCCACACAGGTTCCCTTACATGCACCTAACATGTGCCATTACACATACAATAACCTTAACAAAACATGCTTAAGGTGGATCCAAGATTCCAAAAGGAGATAAATAGCACTCAATCCCCACCCATATCCTCAAATGTGTATGCAATCGCAGTTGTGTGAACAGAGTGAAAGCACAGCTGACTGCTCATTCCAGGCTCCAGGCTCCCCCAAAGTTAGGCACAGCGGGGCTCACCACATCAATGATGGTAAAGGAAGGACTCTAAGCAAAACAACCCCACAACTGCTGAACTGGCTAGACACACACCATATAACCATACAGGTTTGGAATCGTGAATACTAACACATATTTC
Source organism: Dipodomys merriami (assembly GCF_024711535.1). Taxonomy (NCBI): domain Eukaryota; kingdom Metazoa; phylum Chordata; class Mammalia; order Rodentia; family Heteromyidae; genus Dipodomys; species Dipodomys merriami. The sequence continues at coordinate 15,773 of NW_027204492.1, forward strand.
AAATGTGCCTTGACTCTTAACTCAAAATCCTAAGAGATATCCTAACGTGTGCTCATCCTAACACATACCTTAACACTAACATGCACCCAAACCCTAATAAGTACCCTATCACATACTCGAAACCATACAGGTATCAATTCATGAACACTCACATGTAACTCAACATTGCCCTAACTCAAACCTTAATCAAAAACCTACGAGATACCCTAACATGTGTGATAATCTAAAACATAACCTAACATGTGCCCTAACATGTGCTCTAACCCTACCTCACGCCATAATCCAATCCTAATGTACATACCCTACCACAAACCCTACCACATACTCTAACATGTAGCCTGACAATTGTATACCATAAACCTCATACCCTGAACACATACTCTAAAAATTAAGAATTATCCTAACACGTACCACCCCAACATGTACTCTAAACTCGCAAGTATCCTTACATGTTTCCTAACATATGCCCTAATATAAATACACTCACATGTACTCTTACCATACATATACCTTAATATATCCTAACAGGTGCACTAACCTTAACCAAAGCCATAATCCTAACCCATACTCTACCATGGGTCTTAACTCTATCATATGATCTAATGTGTACCCAAACACATACTCAAACCATTAACACATAGCCTAACAAGAACACTAACATGTACTCTTAAACATACACGTACCCTAATATGAACCACAGCATGTACTCTAAACACTAATGCACCCTAGCAAGTACCCTAACAAGTACTCTAAACCATACAGGTACCCTTACATGTACCCCCAACTAAACCCATGTCACAACCTAATACATGCCTACCCTAACGCATATTCTAACATGCACTCTAACACATTACCATGTACCATAACAAGTACCTTCATATATACTCTAAGCAGGTACATTACCCTAACATGTACCCTAAGCGAAAGCCTAACCATGTATCCAAACCATAACATGTATCCTAAGATGTACCCTAACACTACCATGTGCTCCAAACTTTACATGCACCCTAACAAGTACCCAAACTATCTACGCATAAATTAACACATACTCTAACCCTAATCTAAACCCTAATAAATACCCTAACACATATCCTAACCACAACACAAATCTTCTTTTGTGGGTCATGGGGCTTGAACTCTGGGCTTGGGCGCTGTCCCTCAGCTCTTCAGCTCAAGGCGAGCACTCTACCACTTGAGCTACAGCGCCACTTCCGGTTTTCTAGTGGTTTATTGGAGATAGGAGTCTCATGGTCTTTCCTGCCCGGGCTGGCTTTGAACCGCGATTCTCAGATCTCAGCCTCCTGAGTAGCTAGGATTACAGGCGTGAGCCACTGGCGCCCGGCAACACAACACAAATCTTAACCACTACCATACTCTAAACCTGACATGCATCCTAACAAGCACATTGTATGTAATGAACAATACCATTACACGTAGCTTAACCCTAACCTGTGCCCTCACACAAGCCCTAACCCTAACAAATAACCTAACAAATAGCCTCGCTATTAACACATATCCTAACACACACTCTAACATGTACAGTGACAAGTACCTAAACACACACTCTAAACCTTGCAAGCATTCTAACATGCCCCTTAACATACTCCAATGCATATCCTAACACATGCCCTAACCTTAACTCAAATCCTAAACCTAACATATTCTATAACACATACTCTAACATGTACTCTAAATCCTAACATGTTAGGTAAAAAGTATGCTAACACATACTCTAAACCATATGGGTACCCTTACATGCATCCTAACATGTACCCTGACACATAACCTAACTCTAACACATACTGTAACCACTGATATGTACAATAATAAGTACTTTAACACATAGGCTAAACCATACAGGTATTTGACATATGCCCCAAACAAACACCAACACATTAAATAACACTGTAACTCTAACATGAACCCTAACGGGTACCCCAACATACACTCTGAGCCATACTTGCACTCTAAAAAGCCCACACCCTAACACACCCAAAGCCACTCACCAATCTTTAGCCCTAAACTGTTCAATAACTCAAATTCATACGAAACCATGTAACATGATCAGCAATCATAACCACTACCAAAACCTAACACAGTACTTAACTGTAACTCTTACCCCTTTCCTAACAGGTCCCCTAACCATTACCTGTTCCATAATCCACTTCATAAAAAGTCCATAACCCTAACCCATCCCACAAAGTTCTTCCTCATTCATTACATAACCCTGAACATTTCCTAAACACTTATCCTAACACTTCCCCTAACAGAGTCCCCAACCTCTCCCCCTTTGTCTACCATGTTCTCTATTCACTTCCCTAACCCTCAACTTGACATTGCATAACCCAAGTGTTAAATAACCCTTTCTGTAACTCCTAACTTCACTAGATCCCTAATCCTAAAACATTCACTAAACATAATCCACTGTCTTTCTGTAACACTGACCCTAAGCATAACTTTTTCCCTATTCTAACCAGTTTATGAACCATAACTAAAAACTTAACCTCCACCCCAAGTAGCCTAAACAACACCCAACCTTAACCCTACCTGTACCATCAACAACCCTACACTTGAACTCTAACCTCAATCTTACCAACCCTAAAAAGAGTAGCCCTAACAACCCTAATCACTAACTCCACCCCTGACCACTAACAACCCTATTCCTTTACCCTATTTCTCAAAAACCCTAGTCCTTAAGTCTATTCCTCCCCTAGCTCAGGGGGATGGATTAGGGCTGCTGAATGTATTAGGTACACAGTTACTCTATGGATCTGAGTTAACAAATGGCTTCGGGTTAGGACTAAGATTGGTGTTAAGGGTACAGGTGCCCTAAACAAAACTTGACTCTACCATTAACATCAACAACCCTATACCTAAACCCAAACCCAAACCAGACCAACACTAACAACAGTAGCCTTAGTAACACTAGCCCCTACTGTCACCACCCCAGACCCCTGGAAACCAAAATCTTAACCTAAATCCCAACCCTACCCACACCCTGGTACTTACCAGACTTACCTGCATCATTGGAGGTAGAGGGCCTTCTTTCATCAAACCTGCTTAAGCTGGGTCCAATTTCCACAGAGATACATAGCATACAATACCCACCCATATCCTCACATGTGCATGCATGACAGGTGTGTAAACAGAGTGAAAGCACAGCTGACTGCTCATTCCAGTCTCTAGTCTCCCTCAAAGTTAGGCATAGCAGGGCCCATACCACTGAGCAGGGAAGGGCAAGGACTCTGAGCAAACGAACCCTACAACTGCTGAGGCCATGGGCGTGGCCTAACATACACTCTAAACCATACAGGTTTGGAATCCTGAACAGTAACATGTGCCTCAAACATGCCTTAACTCTAACCCAAATCATAACCCTAAGAGATACCATAACATGTGTGCTAACCCTTACACATACCTTAATCCTAACATGTACTAGAACCCTAACACATACCTGAACATATATTGTAACCCACACAAGTATCCCTACATGTACCCCAAATGCACTCTAACATGTACCCCAAATGCACTCTAACCCTAACACATACTCTAACCCTAACTTGAACCCTAATCACTAACACATACAAGAACAATTACCCTAACTCTCAACCTTACAGGCACCTTTACCCAAACATCTACTTAAACATAAAACAGCAATGTACCATAAACCTTATTCTTATCATAATATACACCATAATATATACTCTAAACCTGTAGGTACTCTATCATAGACCCTGCCGTGTACCAAAAGCATACACTAATGTATGCCCCAACCGTAACATAAACCTTAGCAGATACCCTAACATATACTCTAACCATAGCACACATTCTAATCACTATCACATACTCTAAATCCTACACCCATAACAAGTACCGTACACTTATACCAACACACATCCTAACATGTTGCCTAACCCAAACCGAAAATGTAACACTAACATGTACCCTAAATCTAACACATGCCCTAACAAGTACTCTAACATGTACTTCAAGTCACGCATGTATTATATGTACAATAACATGTGTACCACAAATGCCCTAAAATGATTCCTAACATGTACTCAAAACACTAACTCATATCCTAACAAGTACCTGAGCACATACTGTAAACCATACAAGTATCCTTACAAACACTGTAACATGTACCCCAAAGTAATATAAATCCTAATATGTTTCTTAACTTTAACACATATCTTAACCCTATCAGATTCTCCAATCGCATTTTCACTCTAACACACTAAAAATGCTCCAGACACTAACACACATGGTAACAAGTACCTTAACACATACTCTATAACCCACACAGGTAACCCTTACATGTACCCTGAATGTACACTAACATACTCTAACCAAAACAAAAACCCTGACCTTAACAGATACAATAACATGTACCCTAACCATCTACACATACTGTCAAAAGTACCCTAATACATACTCTAAAATGTATAAGTACCCATACATATACCCTTACATGTACCTCACATATGTACTAACCCCAAGCTGTACCTTAATCCTAACATGTACTTTAACATGCACCCTAATATACCCTAACACTACTCTAATCCACACAGGTATCCTTATATACACCTAACATGTACTCTACCACATAGCCTAATGTGTGCCCAAACCCTAACAATTCCCCTATGAAGTATGCTTACCCATACCATAACTTGTGCCCTAACACATACCTAACAGGTTCCCTAACCCTAATACATACTTTTAACACTAACAAATTCCCTATCAAGTACCCTAACCATTACACATACCCTAACATATGCCCTAACACATACCATCACCCAAACAAAACCTGTTTAAGGTGGGCCAAAGTTTCCAGAGAAACAAAGCATGAAATCCCCAACCATATCCTCACAGGGAAGGTGTGTCAACAGAGAGAAAACACAGATGACCATTCATTCTAATCTCCTGTCTCACCCAAAGTTAGGCCAAGCAGGACCCACGCCTTAAAGCATAACAGGGCAAGGACTGAGTAAAACCCCACGACTGCTGAAGGCCATTGGACTGACTGGACACACACTGTAAATCTACAGGTCTGGAATCATGAACACCAACAAGTACTTCAAAAATGCCCTAACTCTAACCCAAATCATAACCCTAAAAGATACCCTAACATGTGTGCCAATCTAACACATATCTTAACAGTAACATACGCCCTAACATGTACTCAAACCCTAACAACTACCTGAACATGTACTGTAAACCACACAAGTATCCTTACATGCACACTAACATGTACCCTTAAATGTACTCTACCATATACTCTAATACGTACTCTAACAGACAGCTTAAACCTAAAACATACCCTAATGTGTACTTTACCACAGAACCCTAACATCTATCCTAGCAAATACCATAATCACTAAGACATACAGTAACAATTACCCTACCACATGCTCTAAACCATACAGGTACCCTTACATGCACCTTAATATGTACCACCAATGTACCTTAATACATACCCTAACACACACCCTCATCCAAAGCCTAACATACATACCCTACCACAAACCTTACCACATACTCTAACACATAACCTAATAAGTACCATAACCCTAATACATACCCTAAACATGTACTCTAAACATTAACAATTATCCCAACTGGTACCCCAACATGAACTGTAACTCTTCAAGGATCCTTACATAGCTCCTAACTTGTGCCCTAATAGAAGTCACTAACATGTATTCTTATCATACATATACCTTAATATACCCTAACAGGTGTGCTAACCTTAACCAAAACAATAACTCTAACCCACACCTTACCATGTGCCTTAACTCTACCATACAGTCTAACCTGTACCCAAACACATACTCAAAGTATTAACAGCCTAACAAGAACACTAACAGGTACTCTTAAACATACATGTACCCTAATATGAACCCTAGCATGTACTCTAAACACTAATGCACCCTAGCAAGTACCCTAATAAGTACTCTAAACCATGCAGGTACTCTTAGATGTACCCCAAATAAACCCTAATACATGCCTACCCTAATGCATATCCTAACATGTTCTAAATACTACCATATACCATAGCAAGTACCCTCATATATACGCTGAACAGGCACATTATCCTAACATATACCCTAAGCCAAAGCCTAACCATATACCCAAACCATAATGTGTGTTCTAAGATGTACCCTAACACTACCATGTGCTCCAAACTTTATATGCACCCTAACAAGTACCCAAACATATACATTAACATATACTCTAACCCTAAGGCAAACTCTAACAAATATCCTAAGACATATCCTAACCACAACACATATCTTGACCACTACCACATACTGTACCTCACATGCACCCTAACAAGCACCTCATATTTACAGAACCATACCAAACACACAGCTTAATCCTAAACTGTACCCTCATACGTGCCCTAACCCTAACATGTAACTTAACCCTAACACATAGCCTTACTCTTCACATACATCCTAACACGTACCTTAACCACCAACATGTATATCGACAAGTACCTGAACAAGTACTCTAAACCTAACATGCACTCTAACGTGTCCCCTAATGTACCCCAATGCATATCCGAACACGTGCCTTAACCTTAACTCAAATCCTAACATATTCTCTAACACGTATCCTAACACATATCCTTACATGTACTCTAAATCCTAACATATAAGGTAAAAAGTATGCTAACACAACCTCCAAACCATACAGGTACTCTTACGTGCACCCTAACACATACCATAACACATTCATGCTCTAACCCTAACATGTACTCTAACCACTAACATGTATGATAACAAGTACTCTAACATACTCAGTACCCTAACATGAACCCTAAATATACCCATAACATCAAAAACCCTACAATGGAAATCTAACCTCAATCATACCAACCTTAAAAACAGTAGCCCTAACAACCCTAAACATTAATATCACCCCTGACCACTGACAATCCTATTCCTTTACCCTATTTCTCAACAACCCAAGTGCTTAACCCTATTCCTGCTCTAGCTCTGGGGGATGGTTAGGGCTGCTGAATGTATTAGGTACACCATTATTGTATGCATTTGAGTTGGCAAATGGCTTCGGGTTAGGCCTAAGATTGGTGAGTGGCTTAGTGTATATGTTAAGGGTACAGGTACCCTAAGCAAAACTTGAACCTATCATTAACATAAACAACTCTATACTTGAACCCAAACCCAAACCAAACCAATCCTAACAACAGTAGCCCTAGTAACACTAGCCCCTATTGTCACCACCCCAGACTCCTGGCAACCCAAGTTTCTTAACCTAATCCCAACCCCACCTACACCCTGGTACTTACCAGACTTACCTGCATCATTGGAGGTAGATGGCCTTCTTTTATCAAACCTGCTTAAGCTGGGTCCAATTTTCACACAGAGATATATAGCACTCAATCCCCACCCATACCCTCACATGTGTATGAATGACAGGTGTGTGAACAGAGTGAAAGCACAGCTTACTGCTCATTCCAGTCTCCAGTCTCCCCCAAAGTTAGGCATAGCAGGGCCCACACCATCGAGCAGGGTAGGGCAAGGACTCTGAGCAAACCAACCCCACAACTGCTGAGGCCATGGGAGTGGCCTAACATACACTCTAAACCATACAGGTTTGGAATCCTGAACACTAACATGTGCCTCAAACATGCCCTAACTCTAACCCCAATCATAGCCCTAAGAAATACCCTAACATGTGTGCTAACCCTTACACGTACCTGAACCCTAACATGTACCCAAACCCTAACACATACCTGAACACGTGCAGTAAACCACACATGTACCCTAAGATGTACCCCGCCAATATACTCTAAGGTTCCCTAACACATAACTTAACCCTAACATGTATCCTAACACATACTCTAACCCTAACATGTACCCTAATTACTAACGTACAGTAACAATTACCCTGATGCAGTCTAAACCATACATGCACCCTTACATACACCCGAACAACAATGTGTCTTAGCAATACCCTAACATGTGCTCTTAATATATACCATAATCCTACCAAACATACGTAAAACCTAAACCATGACATACCTAAACCCTAACACATACCCGACCTCTAACACAACCTTGCTACATACTAAAATCTTACCCTTACCCTAACACGTATTATAACATATACTCAAGATACTAACATGTATAGTAACAATTACTCTTACGTGAACTTTGAACAAAACAGGTACTCTTACATGTACCCTAGCATGTACCCCAAACACTCTAATGTATACCCTAAAATAGAAATTAAAAGGTACTCTGACATGTAACCTAAACATGACATGTACCTTAACCACTGTCACGTACTGTAAACCTTACATATACCCGAAGAAGTACCCTAAACTTATGCCAACACATATCCTACATGTCGCCTAACTCAAACCATAACTGTAACCCCAACACATACTCAAACATGAACTCAAACACACACTCTAAACATGTGCACATATCTTACAACGTAATCTCATGTGTACTTCAAACACGTGCACAACACATACCATTTCCTAACATATACTCCAAATGATAACTCATATCCTAACAAGCACCCTAACACTTATTCAAAACCATGCAAGTACTCTTAAACTCACTCAAATGTGTGCCCCAAAGTAACCTAATATATACCCTATTATGTGCCCTAACTTTACCAAGTATTCTAACTCTAACAGATTTCCCAATAGTACTCTAACACATTAAACATACTCTAGACACTAATATAAATGGTAACAAGTGCCCTAACATGTACTCTATAAAGCCTACAGGTAACCTTACGTGTACCCTGAAATCACCTAATATACTCTAACCCTGACCCTTACATGTATTCTATCAAGTACCTTGACATGTACTGTAAAATATACAAGTATCCATACATGTACCCTAACATGACTCAAACATAAGCTAGCATGTACCCTAACATGTACCCTAACATACCCTAATAGGTACTGTAAACCACACAATTATCTTTCTATGCACCCTAACATGTATCCCCAATGTTCCATAACACAGCCTAACATGTGCCCTAACCCTAAAAAGATCCCCTAACACATACCATAGTATCTGCCCTAAGACACACTCTAACAAGTGCCCTAACATGTACCGTAACCCTAACAAATCCCCTATCAAGTACCCTGATTCTAAAACATACCCTAACATGGACCCAAACATATACCCTAACTCACACCTTTACACAAAAACTAACTCAAACCTTAATACCCTTACAAATACTCTAATCCTAACATGTATATTAATATGTGTCCCAACCACTAACACACACAGTAACAAGTACCCTAACACAGACAGGTACTCTTACAAGCACCTTAACATGTACCCCAAATGTACCCTAACACTAACCCTAAGCAATACCCTAACACACGTCGTAAACCTAACACAATACTGACATGTACCCTGAAACATAGCCTGCATAGTTCCCTAACATGTGCTCTTAAGCCTAGGTACCCTTACGAGCACCCTAACATGTACTCAAAATGTAACCCAACACATACCTAACATGTGCCCAAAAAATAACCCAAACCATAACCTTAACCAATACCCTAACATATGTCCTAATGCATGTCTTAACCCAAACACATACTCTAACACATATCCTAATAAATACCCTAACCACTAATACATGGGCTAAACCATACAGGTAACCTGACACATGACCTAGTGCTGGCTCTAGTCCTAACATGTACCTTGACCCTAACATGTACCCTAAAATGTTCCCTAACATATACCCCATCATACACCTTAACTCTGGCCCATACTCATACCCTAACACATACCCTAACCTAAATCCACACACAAAAATGTACCCTAACACCTTATGTACCTTAAAGTGTGCCTCAACCCTAAAATGTATGGTAAACATTAACATATATCCTAACAAGTACCCTAACACATACTCCAAGTGATCCTTACATGCACCCTAACATGTACCCTTACACATACCTAACCCTAACACATAGCTTAAACTTAACAATCCCAAACACTTACCATAACTGTACCATGTACCCTAATGTATACCCTAACCACTAATATGTACAGAATCAAGTACCCTAACATGTATTTTAAACCATAAAGGTTTATGTACACCCTAACATGTACCCCAAACCTACCCCAAATGCGTGCCCTAACATGTACCCTAATGTACCTTAAACCCAAACACTATCTTAACATGTTCCCTAACATGTACCCCACCATACACCCTAACTCTGAACCCATACTCACATCTTAACATGTGCCTTAGCCCACACTCATACTCATACCCTAAGACATACCCTAAGCCACTCAGCAATCTTATGCCTCACCCTAAACCAGTTGCTAACCCAAATCCATAACTGTATGACTAACACTTTCTACAACTCCCCAAACCTACATTAACCGTTTACTAACTAATTACCTAATCCTCAATTGTTCCATACCCACTCTGAAGACCACTCCATAACATATCCATCATCCTAACCCATCCCACAAAGTTCTTCCTTGCACGTTCCCAAACTAACTCTAAACCTAACTTTAACATGTATTTTAACCTAACAGATTTCAAAATAGCACTCTAATACATTACACATACTCTAGACACTAACACATATGGTTAAAAATAGCCTAACACATACGCTATAAACCATACACGTAACCTTACATGTACCCTGAATGTATACCCTACCATAATCTAACCCTGACCTTAACATATACCCTAACATGTACTCTAACAAGCACCCTGACACATACTCTAAGAAACTGTAACCCTAACACACATCCAAACATGTACTCTAATACAAGCTCTAAACACTTACATATATCCTACAAGTACTCTAACATGTACTTCAAGTATTACATGTACCCTAAAGTGTGTACAAAACAAGTAACCTTACATATATCCCAAATGTATAAGTACCCAAACATGTACTCTATAAACCTAACCTTAGCCTTACCCATTCCATAATCCAAATGCTAATCCCTTCCATAACTCCTAACTTAACCAGATCCCTAACCCATTCTCTAACCAATCCATTATAATACAGTAACATTGACCCTAACACTAACTTAGCTCTTCATAAAAACCTGCTCGGTTTGGCTAATTGAAAACCCAGCACCTGATCTAACCTATTTCTGATCCATAACAAAAAATTTAATTCTAACTTCCACTCTGAGTAGCCCTATAACACCCAAACTTAACCCTGCCCTTAGCATCAACAACACTATACCTACAACCAATTCCTCAACAATTCTTTCATAACCTTATGCCTCTCATAGCTTTGGGAAGTTGGTCAAAGCTCCTGAATGTGTTTGGTACACACCTAGTGAATGGATCTGAGTTAGCTCCCAGCTCAGGACAGAGGGCAGGGTTGGGGCCTACAGTCATCAAAGTTGTTCTGACAAGTAACAACTTACCAAGCAGGAAGGATAGGCCTCCCTTCCTCAAAAATGCCTTCACCCCTTCTCCAGGTACCATAAGCACAGATGAAAGCATGGTAGAGATGAGGATGGAAGCCTAAGTTGGGACTCAGTCTGCCAAAGCATACATTGAGTTGTAGAGCAAGATTCTACATGCATAATTCAAAGTGTGTGAACTCTCCCCAGCTTCTCCTGACACTCAGTACATTTTCTCCTCAAAGTGCCTACAGGCAGAGGCAGGCAACCGGCAACAAAGGCTAGGCATCCAGGAGCCCTGTCACAGACAAGGGGGACCTGGTATGTCTGACAAGGAAAAGAAAAAGGCTAGGTTATGCCTTCTGCTTCCCTCAAAATATCCTTATCAGAATATTGACATGATTTCAGTCTACAGAAACTGATTGGCTTCTAAGGCATAAAATGGAGAGCTTAGTGTTGAGGTGTTGCCCTAGCCTGTGAAGAGCCCTGAACATAGTATCACCAGAATTCAACAAAGCAAATTAAAATACCTTGGAATGCCTGACAAAATGTCTGTAATGTGTATGTAATGAAAACATAAACATGTGTCACACATCCTCTCACCCCCTAACCACCATACCTTGTGCAGGACATAGCTGAAAGCTCAGTAAAGACTTGGTGCCATGGATACAGGGCTGGGATGAGCCTAATGTGGTCAAATTTGTTCTGACAGGTATCAACTTACCAAGCAGGAAAGGAGAGGCTTCACCTCCTTCTCCAGGCCCAAATGTAGACATGAAAGTATAGATGAAAACTTGATGCAGACTCAGAGAAACACCAGCGGCGAGAGCAAGTTCTGATGGGATCCGATTCGTCCAGACCATCCCACATTTGTCTATACAGCATAAACCTATATTCGCGATTCCAAGCTTCCAGGCTCTCCCCATTTTATCCTGACACTCTGCGTGTTTTCTTCTCAAAATGCCTATAGTCAGAGGAAGACAACATGCATCAAAGGCTGGAAATCATGGAAAACAAAGGCTAGAGAGAAAGAACCAGGGCCAAGAGCTGAGCACTATTGAAACACCTTTATGTACCTAGTAACGTGTAAAAGAGGGCTGGGAACATGGCTTAGTGGCAGAGTGCTTGCCTAGCATGCATGAAGCCCTGGGTTCAAATCCTAAATACCACATACACAGAAAAATCTGCTAGTGGTGGTGTGGCTCAAGTGGTAGAGTGCTAGCCCTGAGTGAAAGAGCTCAGGGACATTGCCCAGGCCCTGAGTTCAAGCCCAGGACAGGCCAAAAAAACGTATTAAATACTTATGTTATGAAAAGAAAAATCTCTTTGTGCTGGTCCTAGGGCTTGAACTAGGGGCCTTGGTGCTCTCTCTGAGTTGTTTTTGTTCAGTGCCAGTGCTGTACACTTGAGCCACAGCTCCACTTCTAGATGAGCCAGAATAGGAATTGGACATCCTTTAGAGCAGGCCTAGTCAGAGCTGGCCAAAACTGGAGCTGTTGCCAACAAGGGAAAGGCCCGGACATGGAGAAAGCCCAAACCAGGAGCTCAGGGAAGACCCAGACCCAGGGAAGGACGAGACCCAAGGAAGGCCTGGACCCAGGGAAGGCCTGGAGGAAGAACAGGAAGGGATGGACTCAGGGAAGGCCCAGATTCAAGGAAGAATGGCACTCAGGGAGGCCTGGACCCAGGGAAGCCCTGGACTCGGATATGTGGACTTGCTGCAGCACAGACCCTGAACTGTCAGCACGGATGTGCAGTCTGCTACAGAGGCCTGGTATGGGGCCTTCCTGGTGTGGGGCCTGCCTGGTGTGGGGGCTGGCATGGGGCCTGGTATGGGACCTGGTATGGGGCCTGCATGCTGTGGGGCCTGCCTGGTGTGGGGCCTGGTGTAGGGCCTGGTGTGGGATCTGCCTGGTGTGGGGCCTGGTATGGGGCCTGCCTGGTGTGGGGCCTGCCAGGTGTGGGGGCTGGTATGGGGCCTGGCGTGAGGCCTGGCATGGGGCCTGGTATGGGACCTGGTATGGGGCCTGCATGCTGTGGGGCCTGGTGTAGGGCCTGGTGTGGGACCTGCCTGGTGTGGGGCCTGGTATGGGACCTGCCTGGTGTGGGGCCTGGCGTGGGGACTGCCTGGTGTGGGGCCTGGCGTGGGGCCTGCCTGGTGTGGGTCCTGCTATGGGGCCTGGAATGGGGCCTGGTGTGGGACCTGCCTGGTGTGGGACCTCCTTGGTGTGGGGCCTGGTGTGAGACCTGGCCGGTATGAGGCCTGGTGTGGGGTCTGCCTAGTATGAGGCCTGCCTGGTGTGTGGCCTGCCTGGTGTGTGGCCTGCCTGGTGTGAGGCCTGGGGTGAGACCTGGTGTGGGGCTTGATGTGGGACCTGCCTGGTGTGGGGACTGGTATGGGGCCTGGCATGTGGCCTGGTGGCATGAGGCCTGGCGTGGGGGCTGCCTGGTGTTGGGCCTGGTATGGGGCCTGCCTGGTGTGGGGCCTGTCTGGTGTGGGGCCTGGCATGGGACCTGGTATGGGACCTGGTGTGGGTCCTGCTGTGGGGCTTGATGTGGGACCTGCCTGGTGTGAGCCTGCTTGGTGTGGGGACTGGTATGGGGCCTGGCATGGGGGCTGCCTGGCGTGGGGCCTGGTATAGGGTCTGGTGTAGGGCCTGGTATGGGGCCTGCCTGGTGTGGGGCCTGTCTGGTGTGGGGCCTGGCGTGGGACCTGGTATGGGACCTGGTGTGGGTCCTGCTGTGGGGCTTGATGTGGGATCTGCCTGGTGTGAGCCTGCTTGGTGTGGGGACTGGTATGGGGCCTGGCATGGGGGCTGCCTGGCGTGGGGCCTGGTATAGGGTCTGGTGTAGGGCCTGGTATGGGGCCTGCCTGGTGTGGGGCCTGTCTGGTGTGGGGCCTGGCGTGGGACCTGGTATGGGACCTGGTGTGGGTCCTGCTGTGGGGCTTGATGTGGGACCTGCCTGGTGTGAGCCTGCTTGGTGTGGGGACTGGTATGGGGCCTGGCATGGGGGCTGCCTGGTGTGGGGCCTGGTATAGGGTCTGGTGTAGGGCCTGGCGTGGAGCCTGGTATGGGACCTGGTGTGGGGCCTGCCTGGTGTGGGGCCTGGTGTAGGGCCTGGTATGGGGCCTGCCTGGTGTGGGGCCTGATATGGGACCTGGTATAGGGCCTGCCTGGTGTGGGGCCTGGCATGGGGCCTGGTGTGGGGCCTGGCATGGGGCCTGGTGTGGGGCCTGCCTGGTGTGGGACCTGCTTGGTGTGGGGCCTGATGTGAAGCCTGCCTGGTATGGGGCCTGGAGTGGGCCCTGGTGTGAGGCCTGACGTGGGGCCTAGTGTGTGACCTGGAGTGGGGCATGGTGTGGGGCCTGCTTGGTGTGGGGCCTGGTGAGACCTGCCTGGTATGAGGCCTGGTGTAGGGCCTGCCTAGTATGAGGCCTGCCTGGTGTGGGACCTGCTTGGTAAGTGGGGCCTGGTTTGGGGCCTGGTGTGGAACCTGCTGGGTCTGGGGTGTGCCTGGTGTGGGGCCTGCCTGCCGTGGGGCCTGGCTTCATCGAAGTCACCTCAGGAAGGACACAAAGGGAGAGGGAGGCCGCACTGCTCCCCCTGTCCCCCACCAGCACCACCCCAGGCCCGTCCGCACCTGGCCGGAGGCCGCTCGTCCTCCCTGAGCTCAGCTCCGCTCGTCCTGGCTCAGCTCCGCTCGTCCTCCGCAGCCGCCTCAGGGTCCGCTCAGCTCGGCTCGTCCTCCGCAGCCGCCTCAGGGTCCGCTCAGCTCCGCTCGTCCCCCGCAGCCGCCTCACGGTCCGCTCAGCTCCGCTCGTCCCCCGCAACCGCCTCAGGGTCCGCTCAGCTCGGCTCGTCCCCCGCAACCGCCTCAGGGTCCGCTCAGCTCCGCTCGTCCTCCACAGCCGCCTCAGGGTCCGCTCAGCTCCGCTCGTCCTCCGCAGCCGCCTCAGGGTCCACTCAGCTCCGCTCGTCCTCCACAGCCGCCTCACGGTCCGCTCAGCTCCGCTCGTCCTCCGCAGTCGCCTCAGGGTCCGCTCAGCTCCGCTCGTCCTCCGCAGTCACCTCAGGGTCCGCTCAGCTCCGCTCGTCCTCCGCAACCGCCTCACGGTCCGCTCAGGCCCCGCGTCCCGCCTTCTCCACTGACAAGCTGACCGCGCAGAGCCCGCGTCCTCCAGGCGCTTCCCCCGGAGAAGCCGCCTGCGCCTGACAGGACCGGGTGGGAAGCCCAGCCCGCCACAAGCCCACAGTGCGCCCGCCCAGCTCCGCAGGCCCGAACGCCACCGCGCGCTCAGAGGAAGGAGCTGCCGCCCGCGGGTCTGCCGCCTCAGACAGAACCGGCCCAAACCGGTCCAGCCCTCCGGCGCGCCCCCGCCCCCTCACTTCCCCTCTCCTGCCCCGCCCCTCACGCGCTCTGCCCCACAAGCCCCGCCCATACCTGCTCATTCCCAATCTAGTTCCGCCCTTCCCGTGCTCTGTCCCCGGAAGCCCCGCCCCTGGACCGCTCACTTCCTCTCTCTAGCCCCGCCCCTCCCCGCTCTCCCGCACAAGCCCCACCCAGGGCTGGGCTCAACTCGGGCGGCTCCCTTCCAGGCTGGGCTGGCGGTGGGCACCGGCCACGAAGCCTATGGGCCTGGAACCAGCCTCTGTGTCAGCACAGCCTGGGGCTCCGGGGGAGGGTCGGGGTCACCAGCATGGAGTCCGGCCCATGTCTGCACGTCGGGAACCCCGCAGTAGCCCTGCAGTAGCTTCCCGGCCCCGCCCTGCTCGGCTCCGCCACGCTCCCCACAGGCCCCGCCCTGGTCCCCCAGCAGAATCCCGTAGGCCCCGCCCCACTCCCGGCCCCGCCCCGCTCCCGCCACGCCCTGCTTCCAGCCCCGCCCCGCTCCCGGCCCCGCCTCGCTCCCGGCCCCGCCCTGCTCCCAGCCCCGCCCCACTCCTGGCCCCGCCCTGCTCCCAGCCCCGCCTCGCTCCCGGCCCCGCCCCGCTCCCGGCCCCGCCCTGCTCCCGGCCCCGCCTTGCTCCCGGCCCCGCCCTGCTCCCGGCCCCGCCCCACTCCCTGCCCCGCCCCACTCCCTGCCCCGCCCCACTCCCTGCCCCGCCCCACTCCCTGCCCCACCCCGCTCCCTGCCCCGCTCCCGGCCCCGCCCCGCCCTGCTCCCGCCCCGCTCTCGGCCCAGCCCCGCCCCGCTCCCTGCCCCCTCCCGACCCAGTTCCGCTCCGGGCCCCGCCCCGCTCCCTGCCCCGCCCCACTCCCTGCCCCGCCCTGCCCCGCCCCGCTCCCTGCCCCGCCCCGCTCCCTGCCCCGCCCCGCTCCCTGCCCCGCTCCCTGCCCCGCCCCACCCTGCTCCCGCCCCGCTCTCGGCCCAGCCCCGCCCCGCTCCCTGCCCCGCTCCCGACCCAGTTCCGCTCCCGGCCCGGCTCCCGACCCAGTCCCGCTCCGGGCCCCGCCCCGCTCCCGCCCCGCTCCCTGCCCCGCCCCGCTCCCGGCCCCGCCCTGCTCCCCCCCTCCCTGCCCCGCCCCGCTCCCGGCTCCGCCCTGCTCCCCCCCTCCCTGCCCCACCCCACCCCGCTCCTGCACAGCCCCAGCACATACCTTTACCTTAAAACCCTAAACTGTAACACACACCCTGATAAGTACCCTAAAAATACAGTAAACAGCGTCACATTCTATGAAGTACCCTAACAAGCACTGTAAACCAGACATGTACATCTACACACACCCATCATCTACCTCAAATTCACCTAACACACACCCTAACCCTTGCCATTCACCCAAACCATAACCCTAACACACACCATAGCATACGCCTTCACTCGAACCCTAACCCTGACATACACCATGAACTTCATCCCAACTCAAACACATGCCATAGCATATGCACTCTCACGCATGCAGGTACTCTTATATGTAAACTGGCATGTACCCTAAACATACCCTAATACATACCTTAACCCTAAGCCAGACCCTAACAAATAGTCTAACATGTCCCCTACTGGTTCACACAGACCCTAACCATTATCATGTACTCTAAAGCTTACATATACCCTAACAAGTACCCTAAACTTATCCCAACATATTTCCTAACATGTTGCCTAACCCAAACCATAACTGTAACCTTAACACATACCCAAACACGTACTCTAACACACACTCTAAACATTTACATGTATCCTAACAAGTACTCTAACATGTACTTCAAGTCATATGTGTACCCTAACATGTGCACAAAACAGCCTGTTTGCTAACACGTACTCCAAACACTAACTCATACCCTGACAAGGATTCTAACACTTATTCAAAACCATGCAAATACCCTGAAACACACTCAAACATGTACCCGAAAGTAACTCAATGTACACCCTAATATGTGCCCTGACTTGAACATGTATTTTAACTCTAACAGATTTCCCAATAGTACTCTAACACATTGAAGATACTCTAGACACACATATGATAACAAATACCCTAACACATACTCTATAAAGCATACAGGTAACCATACATGTACCCTGAATGTACCCTAACATACTCTAACTCTGACCTTTACCTATACCCCATGTACCCTGACACATACTCTAAAAAATACAAATGCCCATACATGTACCCTAACATGCGATTCAAACATACCCTAACATGTACCTTAACCCTAGCATGTACCCTAACATGCACCCTAACATCCCCTACCAAGTACTGTAAACCACACAAGTACCCTTACATGCACCCTAACATGTACCTTCAATGTTCCCTAATAGATAGCCTAACATGTGCCATAGCCTTAACATGTACTTTCACCCTAATGAGTCCCCTGTGAAGTATGTGAACTCTAACACATGCCATAATATGTGCCCTAACACACACTCTAACATGTCCCCAACACGTACCATAACCGTAACAAATCTATCGAATACCCTGACTGTAATACATACCCTAACATGGACCCAAACACAGAGCCTAATGTGTGCCGTTACTTTAACATGTATGTTACACCTGACAGATTCCCAACATCCTACAATGCACTGAACATGCTCTGGACACGAATCCATGTGGTAGCAAATACCCATTTACTATATCCACGGTAGGTGCACCCTGAATGTACCCGACAAACTGTAACTTAACATGTGCCCTAAACGTAGCACAGCCTAATAAATACTCTATCTTCTAATACATTGTCTAACCACACAGGTAACCTTAGTGTACCCCAAATGTGTAACCTGACGCATGCCCTAGTGCTGGCCCTAGTCCACACAGGTAACCTTAGTGTACCCCAAATGTGTAACCTGATGCATGCCCTAATGCTGGCCCTAGTCCACACAGGTAACCTTAGTGTACCCCAAATGTGTAACGACGCATGCCCTAGTGCTGGCCCTAGTCCTGACACAGACCTGAACCCTAACATGTTCCCTAACATGTACCCCATCACACACCCGAACTCTGGCCCAGACTCTCACCCTACATGTACCCTGACCGACATCCACACGCCAGCATGGGCCCTAACTCTACACCCTATGAACCTAAAAATGTACCTCAGCCCTGAAAGGTACGGTGAACATTAACATGTCGCCTCACCAGTGCCCTAAGGAGCACGCTAAGGGAGCCTTACATGCACCTGACATGTGCCCAAAATGCACCTGGCTCCTGTGCTCCGCCCCTCCACAAGCCCCGCCCCTGGGCCGCTCACTTCCAAGCTTTCACCCCGCCCCTCTAGTGCTCCGCCCCTCCACAAGCCCCGCCCCTGGGCCACTCACTTCTGAGCTCTTGCCCACCTCTCTCATGCTCTGCTCCGCCCACAAAACCTGAGGGTGCAGTGAGCACTGATTCTGGACAGAGGGCACTCGAGGTGTGCACCCTGTGCTCCTCTTCTCCAGGCCAGGGGAGCAGTGATCAGTGATTCCCACCAGATGGTGCTCTAGGTGTGCATACTGTGCTCCTCAGGACCCCAGGTCCTCCCACAAGCCCCACCCCTGCACTGCTCACTTCCTCGCTCTTGCTCCACCCCCTAACACTGTACTCCATCAGCCCCCGCCCCTGCACCTCCCACTTCCTTGCTTGGCAGCACCACCAAAACCAGAGGGTGCAGTGAGCACTGATTCCCACCAGAGGGTGCTCTAGGGTTGTGCACTGTCCTCCTCTCCTCAGGACCTGGGGTGCAGTGATGGCAGATTCCCACCAGAGGGCATGCTAGACAGGTAAGCAACTTGCTCCTCTCCTCAGGACCAGGGAGTGCAATGAGAGCTGTTTCCCACCAGAGGGTGCTCTAGCTGTGTGCACTGTCCTCTTCTCAGGTCCAGGGGTTGTAGTGACCACTGATCCCACCAGATGGTGCTCTAGGTGTGTGCACTGTCTTCTTCTCAGATCCAGTGGTTGCAGTGGCCAATGATTCCCACCAGATGGTGCTCTAGCTGAGTGCACTGTCCTCTTCTTCTCAGGATGCAGTGACCACTGTTTCTCACCAGGTGGTGCTCTAGCTGTACACATGATCCTCCTCGTCTCGGGACCAGAGAGGTGCAGGAACCACAGTTTCCCACCAGATGGTGATCCAGGGGTGTGCACTGTCCTCATGACCCTTGACCTCCCACAAGCTCTGCCCCTGGACCACTCACTTCTGCTCCCTTGCCTAACCCCTCCTGTGCTCTGCTCTTCCACAAGTCCCACCCATGGACCGCTCACTTCCTGTTCTAGCCCCACCCATGCAAGGCTCCACTCCTCCTACTAGCCTGTAGCTGCAACTACTTCTTCTGCCCAGAACACAGTAAAACTTGAAGCCCTGATGGAGTGTCCCAAGACTCAGTGCCAGAGAAAGACTAGCCGCTGGAGCAACTGCAATGGACATGCGTGGGTATACCACAGGGCCTACAGCACGGCATTGTGGGAAATGGGCTCTCTGGTGCCGCCCTGTGGACATATACGGGCATAGCACTGGGCTGTGAGCACGGCATTGTGGGAAGTGAGCTCTCTGGTGCCACCCGGAGGGTGGATGAGGGCATAGCACCTGGCCACCAGCTGGGAATTGTGGGAAATGACCTCTCTGAGGCCATCACGTGCAGATGTGTGGGCATACCACGCAACAGGTAGCACGACACTGTGGGAAGTGACCTCTGTGCTACCACCCTGTGGAGACTTGCAGGCATAGCAACTGGCCACCCTCTGCAAATTGTGGGAAGTGAGCCTACTGGCAACAACTCATGCAAATGTGTGGCACTATCACCGAGCAACCAGCTGGGCATTGTGGGCAATGAGGCCGCTGGTGCAACCCTGTGCAGGTTTCCAGGCATAGCACCTGGGACCTGCTGGGCACTGTGGTAAGTGAGCTGTTTGTTACCACCCCGTGCAGATTTACAGGCTTGGCAATGGGCCACCAACTGGGCATTGTGGGAAATGAGCCATCTGGCACCACCTAATGCAAAGGTACAGCACTGTCCCATGGCCTACAGCAAAGCATTGTGGGAAATGAGCTCTCTGGTGCCACCCCAATGGACACGCATGAGTATGCCCCAGGGCCTACAGCATGGCATGGTGGGAAATGGTCTCTCAGCTTCCACTCCGTGGAGATGTTCAAGCATTGCAACTGGTGACCATCTGGGAATTGTGGGAATGGAGCTTGTTGACACCAACTCAGGCAAATATATATGGCACTGTCACCTGTCTGACAACAGAGCATGGTGGGAAATTACTTCTTTGGTGCCACCCTGTGCAGTTTTTGAGCCATAGCTCATGGACACATCACATGCTGGGCATACTGGGAAGTGAGCTCTCTATAACCACCCCGTGAAATATTTGGGAATAACATTGGGCCAATAGCACAGCATTGTGGGAAATGAGCCCTCTGGTGCCACCCTCATGGACATGTATGGGTATATCACAGGCCTACAGCATGGCGTTGTGGGAAATGGTCTCTCTGTTGCTACCCCGTGCAGATTTGCCGGCATAGCCTCTGGCTATCCTCTTGGAACTGTGTGTATTCTTGGGCACCACCTTATAAAAAGGTGCGGAACTATCACCCAGCTGAAAGCCGGGAAATGTGCTCTCTGGCACCCCTCATACCAAAGTACCTCTGCCATTGAGTACTCTGCCTGCCTCCCAAATGGAGATGTGCAGACATAGCACTGGGCTGCCCTCTGGGCATTGTGGGAAATAAGCTCCCTGGTGCCATCCTAGGGAAATGTCCCGGGATGCCTCTTGGTCAACAGCACAGCATTGTGGGAAATGGGCTCTCTGGTGCCACCCTGTGGACAGCTACGGGCATAGCACTAGCACGGCACTGTGGAAAGTGAGCTCTCTGGTGCCACCCAGAGGTTGGATTAGGGCATAGCACCTGGCCACCAGCTGGGAGTTGTGGGAAATGACCTCTCTGATACTATCACGTGCAGATGTGTGGGCAGACCATGCAACAGGTAGCACGGCACTGTGGGAAGTGACCTCTGTGCTGCCACCCTGTGGAGATTTGCAGACATAGCAACTGGCCACCCTCTGCGAATTGTGGGAATTGAGCCTGCTGGCAACAACTTATGCAAAGATGCATCACTATCACCTGGCCACGCACTGGGCACTACGAGAAGTGAGCTCTCTGTAACCACCCCGTAGACATGTGTGGAAATAACACATGGCCGACAGCACAGCATTGTGGGAAATGAGCTCTCTGTTGACAACCCGAGAAGAATTGCAGGTATAGCAACGGGCCACCAACTGGGCATTGTGGGAAATAAGGCTTCAGGCACTGCTTAATGCAAAGGTGTGGCACTGTCGCTTGACCGACAGCAAGAAATTGCAGGTATAGCAACAGGCCACCAACTGGGCATTGTGGGAAATGAGGCGTCAGGCACTGCCTAATGCAAAGGTTTGACACAGTTGCTTGGCCGTCAGCAAAGCATTGTGGGAAATGAATCTCTGGTGCCAGCCCCGTTGACATGCATGAGTATACCACAGGGCCTACAGCATGGCATTGTGGGCAATGGTCTCGGCTTCCACCCTGTGGAGATTTTCAAGCATTGCAACTGGCTGCCCTCTGGGAATTGTGGGAATGGAACTTGCTGGCACCAACTCAGGCAAATGTATGGCACTGTCACCTGTCTGACAGCAGAGCATGGTGGGAAATGACCTGTTTGGTGCCACCCTGTGCAGGTTGTCAGGCATAGCAACTGGCGCCCACTGGGCACTATGGGAAGTGAGTTCTCTGTAGCCACCCTGTGGACATGTGTGGGAATAACACCAAGCCAACAGCACAGCATTGTGGGAAATGAGCTCTCTGATGCAACCCCCATGCACTTGCCTGGGTATATCACAGGGCCTACAGCACGGCATTCTGGGAAATGGTCTCTTTGTTGCCACCCCGTGCAGATTTGCCAGCATAGCCACTGGCTACCCTCTCGGCACTGTGGGAAGTGAATTCTTGGGCACCACCTTATGAAAAGGTGCAGAACTATTACCCGGCCAACAGCCGGTAAATCTGCTCACTGGCACCCCCTTATACCAACGTGCCTCCGCTATTGAGTTCTGTTTTCGCCGCCCAAATGGAGATGTGCAGACATAGCACTCGGCTGCCCTCTGGGCATTGTGGGAAATAAGCTCCCTGGTGCCATCCTAGGCAAATGTCCCGGGATGCCTCTTGGCTGACAGCACAGCATTGTGGGAAATGGGCTCTCTGGTGCCGCCCTGTGGACATGTACTGGCATAGCACTAGCACGGCACTGTGGGAAGTGACCTCTGTGCTGCCACCCTGAGAGTGGATGAGGGCATAGCACCTGGCCACCAGCTGGGAATTGTGGGAAATGACCTCTCTGAGGCCATTACGTGCAGATGTGTGGGCATACAAGGTAACGGATAGCACGGCACTGTGGGAAATGACCTCAGTGCTGCCACCCTGTGGAGATTTGCAGGCATAGCAACCGGCCACCCTCTGTGAATTGTGGGAAGTGAGCCTACTGGCAACAACTCATGCAAATGTGCAACACAATCACCTGGCAACCAGCTGGGCACTGAGGGAAGTGAGTTTCTTTAAAGACCCCATGGACATGTGTGGGAATAACACCGGGCTGACAGTACAGCATTGTGGGAAATATGCTCTCTGTTGCCACCCCGTGGACATTTGCAGGCATAGCAACAGGTCACCAACTGGGCATTGTGGGAAATGCTGCTTCTGGCACCGCCTAATGCAATGGTGCTGCACTGTCGCTTGGCCGTCAGCAAAGCATTGTGGGAAATGAATCTCTGGTGCCAGCCCCGTTGACATGCATGAGTATACCACAGGGCCTACAGCATGGCATTGTGGGCAATGGTCTCTCGGCTTCCACCCCGTGGAGATTTTCAAGCATTGCAACTGGCTGCCCTCTGGGAATTGCGGGAATGGAGCTTGCTGGCACCAACTCAGGCAAATGTGTGGCACTGTCACCTGTCTGACAGCAGAGCATGGTGGGAAATGACCTGTTTGGTGCCACCCTGTGCAGGTTGTCAGGCATAGCAACTGGTGAACCACTGGGCACTATGGGAAGTGAGTTCTCTGTAGCCACCCTGTGGACATGTGTGGGAATAACACCAAGCCAACATCACAGCATTGTGGGAAATGAGCTCTCTGATGCAACCCCCATGCATTTCCCTGGGTATATCACAGGACCCACACAATGGCATTGTGGGAAATGGTTTCTGTTGCCACCCCGTGCAGATTTGCCGGCATAGCCACTGGCTACCCTCTCGGCACTGTGGGAAGTGAATTCTTGGGCACCACCTTATGAAAAGGTGCAGAACTATCACCCGGCCAACAGCCAGGAAATGTGCTCTCTTGGAACCCCTCATACCAACGTGCCTCCGCTATTGAGTTCTGTTTCTGTCGCCCAAATGGAGATCTGCAGGCATAGCTCTCGGCTGCCCTCTGGGCATTGTGGGAAATAAGCTCCCTGGTGCAATGCTAGGCAAATGTCTCGGGATGCCTCTTGGCCGACAGCACAGCATTGTGGAAAATGGGCTCTCTGGTGCCGCCCTGTGGACATGTGCGGGAATAACACTAGCAAGGCATTGTGGGAAGTGAGCTCTCTGGTGCCACCCTGAGGGTGGATGAGGGCATAGCACCTGGACACCAGCTGGGAATTGTGGGGAATAACCTCTCTGAGGCCATTACGTGCAGATGTGTGGGCAACAGGTAGCACGGCACTGTGGGAAGTGACCTCTGTGCTGCCACCCTGTGGAGATGTGCAGGCATAGCAACTGGCCACCCTGTGCGATTTGTGGGAAGTGAGCCCGCTGTCAGCAACTCATGCAAATGTGCGGCCCTATCACCTGGCAACCAGCTGGGGATTGTGGGAAGTGAGCTTTCTTTAAGCACCCCGTGGACATGATTGGGAATAACACCGGGCCGACAGCACAGCATGGTGAGAAATGGTCTCTCTGTTTCTACCGCATGGAGATTTGCAGGCATAGCCACGGGCCACCACCTGGGAATTGTGGAAATGAGCCCTATGACACAGCCCCGTGCAAAGCTGTGGCAGTGTCGCTTGGCCGACAGCAAAGCATAGTGGGAAATGAGAGCTCTGGTGCCAACCCCATGGACATGAGTGAGTATAACGCAGGGCCTACAGCATGGCATGGTGGGAAATGGTCTCTCGGCTTCCACCCTGTGCCGATTTTCAAGCATTGCAGCTGGCGATCATCTGGGAATTGCGACAATAAAGCTTCCTGGCACCAACTCAGGCAAATGTATGGCATTGTCACCTATCTGACAACAGAGCATGGTGGAAAATGAGCTCTCTGGTGCCTCCCTGTGCAGGTTTTCAGGCACCGCACCTGGCCAGCCCCTGGGCACAGTGGGAAGTGAGCTCTCTGTAACCACCCCGGTAGACATGAGTGGGAATAACATCTGGCAGGCAGCAGGGCATTATGGGAAAGGAGCCCTCCGGTGCCACCCTCCTGGACATGTGTGGGTATATCACAGGGCCCACAGCACGGCATTGTGGGAAATGGTCTCCCTGTTGCCACCCCGCTGAGATCAGCCGGCATAGCCACTGGCTAGCCTCGCGGCAGAGTGGCAAGTGAGTTCTTTGGCACCACCTTATGAAAAGGTGCGGAACTATCACCCGGCCGAAAGCCGGGACCTGTGCCCTCTGGCACCCCCTCATACCAAGGTGCCTCTGCTATTGAGTTCTCTGCCTGTCGCTCAGCTGGAGATGTGCAGACATAGCACTCGGCTCCCACTCTGGGCATTGTGGGAAATAAGCTCCCTGGTGCCATCCTAAGGGAAATGGCCCGGGATGAGGCCTCCTGGCCATCAGCACAGCATTGTGGGAAATGGGCTCCCTGGTGCCGCCCTGTGGACATGTACGGGCAGAGCACTAGCCCGGCACTGCGGGAAGTGAGCTCTCTGGTGCCACCCGGAGGGTGGATGAGGGCATAGCACCTGGCCACCAGCTGGGAATTGTGGGAAATGACCTCTCTGAGGCCATCACGTGCAGATGTGTGGGCAGACCACCCAACAGGTAGCACAGCCCTGTGGGAAGTGACCTCTGTGCTGCCACCCTGTGAAGATTTCCAAGCGTAGCAACTGGCCACCCTGTGCGAATTGTGGGAAGTGAACCTGCTGGCAGCAACTCATGCAAATGTGCGGCACAATCACCTGGCAACCAGCTGGGGACTGGGGGAAGTGAGCTGTCTGTAACCACCCCGTGGACGTGTGTGGAATTATTTCCACCGGGCCGACAACACAGCTTTGTGGAAAATGACCGTTCTGTTGCCACCCCGTGGGGATTTGCAGGCATTGCAAGGGGCCACGAACTGGGCATTGTGGGAAATGAGGCTTCTGGCACCGCCTAAGGCAAAACTGGGGCACCGGCGCTTGGCTGACAGCAAAGCATTGTGGGAAATGAGCCTCTCTGGTGCCACCCCCGTGGACATGAGTGAGTGTACCACAGGGCCTACAGCATGGCATGGTGGGAAATGGGGAACTCTCGGCTTCCACCACGTGCAGAATTTCGAGCATTGCCACTTGGAACCCTCTGGAAATTGTGCGAATGGAGCTTGCTGGCACCAACTCAGGCAAATATATATGGCACTGTCACCTGTGTGACAGGAGAGCATGGTGGGAAATGACCTCTCTGATGCCTCCTTCTGCAAGTTTTCAGGCATAGCACATGGCCTCCCGCTGGGCACCGTGGGAAGTGAGCTCTCTGTAACCACCCCGGTAGACATGAGTGGGAATAACACCGGGCAGGCAGCAGGGCATTGTGGGAAAGGAGCCCTCCGGTGCCACCCTCCTGGACATGCGTGGGTACATCACAGGGCCCACAGCACGGCATTGTGGGAAATGGTCTCCCTGTTGCCACCCCGCTGAGATCAGCCGGCATAGCCACTGGCTAGCGTCGCGGCAGAGTGGCAAGTGAGTTCTTTGGCACCACCTTATGAAAAGGTGCGGAACTATCACCCGGCCGAAAGCCGGGACCTGTGCCCTCTGGCACCCCCTCATACCAAGGTGCCTCTGCTATTGAGTTCTCTGCCTGTCGCTCAGCTGGAGATGTGCAGACATAGCACTCGGCTCCCACTCTGGGCATTGTGGGAAATAAGCTCCCTGGTGCCATCCTAAGGGAAATGGCCCGGGATGAGGCCTCCTGGCCATCAGCACAGCATCGTGGGAAATGGGCTCCCTGGTGCCGCCCTGTGGACATGTACGGGCAGAGCACTAGCCCGGCACTGCGGGAAGTGAGCTCTCTGGTGCCACCCGGAGGGTGGATGAGGGCATAGCACCTGGCCACCAGCTGGGAATTGTGGGAAATGACCTCTCTGAGGCCATCACGTGCAGATGTGTGGGCAGACCACCCAACAGGTAGCACAGCCCTGTGGGAAGTGACCTCTGTGCTGCCACCCTGTGAAGATTTCCAAGCGTAGCAACTGGCCACCCTGTGCGAATTGTGGGAAGTGAACCTGCTGGCAGCAACTCATGCAAATGTGCGGCACAATCACCTGGCAACCAGCTGGGGACTGGGGGAAGTGAGCTGTCTGTAACCACCCCGTGGACGTGTGTGGAATTATTTCCACCGGGCCGACAACACAGCTTTGTGGAAAATGACCGTTCTGTTGCCACCCCGTGGGGATTTGCAGGCATTGCAAGGGGCCACGAACTGGGCATTGTGGGAAATGAGGCTTCTGGCACCGCCTAAGGCAAAACTGGGGCACCGGCGCTTGGCTGACAGCAAAGCATTGTGGGAAATGAGCCTCTCTGGTGCCACCCCCGTGGACATGAGTGAGTGTACCACAGGGCCTACAGCATGGCATGGTGGGAAATGGGGAACTCTCGGCTTCCACCACGTGCAGAATTTCGAGCATTGCCACTTGGAACCCTCTGGAAATTGTGCGAATGGAGCTTGCTGGCACCAACTCAGGCAAATATATATGGCACTGTCACCTGTGTGACAGGAGAGCATGGTGGGAAATGACCTCTCTGATGCCTCCTTCTGCAAGTTTTCAGGCATAGCACATGGCCTCCCGCTGGGCACCGTGGGAAGTGAGCTCTCTGTAACCACCCCGGTAGACATGAGTGGGAATAACACCGGGCAGGCAGCAGGGCATTGTGGGAAAGGAGCCCTCCGGTGCCACCCTCCTGGACATGCGTGGGTACATCACAGGGCCCACAGCACGGCATTGTGGGAAATGGTCTCCCTGTTGCCACCCCGCTGAGATCAGCCGGCATAGCCACTGGCTAGCCTCGCGGCAGAGTGGCAAGTGAGTTCTTTGGCACCACCTTATGAAAAGGTGCGGAACTATCACCCGGCCGAAAGCCGGGACCTGTGCCCTCTGGCACCCCCTCATACCAAGGTGCCTCTGCTATTGAGTTCTCTGCCTGTCGCTCAGCTGGAGATGTGCAGACATAGCACTCGGCTCCCACTCTGGGCATTGTGGGAAATAAGCTCCCTGGTGCCATCCTAAGGGAAATGGCCCGGGATGAGGCCTCCTGGCCATCAGCACAGCATCGTGGGAAATGGGCTCCCTGGTGCCGCCCTGTGGACATGTACGGGCAGAGCACTAGCCCGGCACTGCGGGAAGTGAGCTCTCTGGTGCCACCCGGAGGGTGGATGAGGGCATAGCACCTGGCCACCAGCTGGGAATTGTGGGAAATGACCTCTCTGAGGCCATCACGTGCAGATGTGTGGGCAGACCACCCAACAGGTAGCACAGCACTGTGGGAAGTGACCTCTGTGCTGCCACCCTGTGAAGATTTCCAAGCGTAGCAACTGGCCACCCTGTGCGAATTGTGGGAAGTGAACCTGCTGGCAGCAACTCATGCAAATGTGCGGCACAATCACCTGGCAACCAGCTGGGGACTGGGGGAAGTGAGCTGTCTGTAACCACCCCGTGGACGTGTGTGGAATTATTTCCACCGGGCCGACAACACAGCTTTGTGGAAAATGACCGTTCTGTTGCCACCCCGTGGGGATTTGCAGGCATTGCAAGGGGCCACGAACTGGGCATTGTGGGAAATGAGGCTTCTGGCACCGCCTAAGGCAAAACTGGGGCACCGGCGCTTGGCTGACAGCAAAGCATTGTGGGAAATGAGCCTCTCTGGTGCCACCCCCGTGGACATGAGTGAGTGTACCACAGGGCCTACAGCATGGCATGGTGGGAAATGGGGAACTCTCGGCTTCCACCACGTGCAGAATTTCGAGCATTGCCACTTGGAACCCTCTGGAAATTGTGCGAATGGAGCTTGCTGGCACCAACTCAGGCAAATATATATGGCACTGTCACCTGTGTGACAGGAGAGCATGGTGGGAAATGACCTCTCTGATGCCTCCTTCTGCAAGTTTTCAGGCATAGCACATGGCCTCCCGCTGGGCACCGTGGGAAGTGAGCTCTCTGTAACCACCCCGGTAGACATGAGTGGGAATAACACCGGGCAGGCAGCAGGGCATTGTGGGAAAGGAGCCCTCCGGTGCCACCCTCCTGGACATGCGTGGGTACATCACAGGGCCCACAGCACGGCATTGTGGGAAATGGTCTCCCTGTTGCCACCCCGCTGAGATCAACCCGCATAGCCACTGGCTAGCGTCGCGGCAGAGTGGCAAGTGAGTTCTTTGGCACCACCTTATGAAAAGGTGCGGAACTATCACCCGGCCGAAAGCCGGGACCTGTGCCCTCTGGCACCCCCTCATACCAAGGTGCCTCTGCTATTGAGTTCTCTGCCTGTCGCTCAGCTGGAGATGTGCAGACATAGCACTCGGCTCCCACTCTGGGCATTGTGGGAAATAAGCTCCCTGGTGCCATCCTAAGGGAAATGGCCCGGGATGAGGCCTCCTGGCCATCAGCACAGCATCGTGGGAAATGGGCTCCCTGGTGCCGCCCTGTGGACATGTACGGGCAGAGCACTAGCCCGGCACTGCGGGAAGTGAGCTCTCTGGTGCCACCCGGAGGGTGGATGAGGGCATAGCACCTGGCCACCAGCTGGGAATTGTGGGAAATGACCTCTCTGAGGCCATCACGTGCAGATGTGTGGGCAGACCACCCAACAGGTAGCACAGCACTGTGGGAAGTGACCTCTGTGCTGCCACCCTGTGAAGATTTCCAAGCGTAGCAACTGGCCACCCTGTGCGAATTGTGGGAAGTGAACCTGCTGGCAGCAACTCATGCAAATGTGCGGCACAATCACCTGGCAACCAGCTGGGGACTGGGGGAAGTGAGCTGTCTGTAACCACCCCGTGGACGTGTGTGGAATTATTTCCACCGGGCCGACAACACAGCTTTGTGGAAAATGACCGTTCTGTTGCCACCCCGTGGGGATTTGCAGGCATTGCAAGGGGCCACGAACTGGGCATTGTGGGAAATGAGGCTTCTGGCACCGCCTAAGGCAAAACTGGGGCACCGGCGCTTGGCTGACAGCAAAGCATTGTGGGAAATGAGCCTCTCTGGTGCCACCCCCGTGGACATGAGTGAGTGTACCACAGGGCCTACAGCATGGCATGGTGGGAAATGGGGAACTCTCGGCTTCCACCACGTGCAGAATTTCGAGCATTGCCACTTGGAACCCTCTGGAAATTGTGCGAATGGAGCTTGCTGGCACCAACTCAGGCAAATATATATGGCACTGTCACCTGTGTGACAGGAGAGCATGGTGGGAAATGACCTCTCTGATGCCTCCTTCTGCAAGTTTTCAGGCATAGCACATGGCCTCCCGCTGGGCACCGTGGGAAGTGAGCTCTCTGTAACCACCCCGGTAGACATGAGTGGGAATAACACCGGGCAGGCAGCAGGGCATTGTGGGAAAGGAGCCCTCCGGTGCCACCCTCCTGGACATGCGTGGGTACAGCACAGGGCCCACAGCACGGCATTGTGGGAAATGGTCTCCCTGTTGCCACCCCGCTGAGATCAGCCGGCATAGCCACTGGCTAGCCTCGCGGCAGAGTGGCAAGTGAGTTCTTTGGCACCACCTTATGAAAAGGTGCGGAACTATCACCCGGCCGAAAGCCGGGACCTGTGCCCTCTGGCACCCCCTCATACCAAGGTGCCTCTGCTATTGAGTTCTCTGCCTGTCGCTCAGCTGGAGATGTGCAGACATAGCACTCGGCTCCCACTCTGGGCATTGTGGGAAATAAGCTCCCTGGTGCCATCCTAAGGGAAATGGCCCGGGATGAGGCCTCCTGGCCATCAGCACAGCATCGTGGGAAATGGGCTCCCTGGTGCCGCCCTGTGGACATGTACGGGCAGAGCACTAGCCCGGCACTGCGGGAAGTGAGCTCTCTGGTGCCACCCGGAGGGTGGATGAGGGCATAGCACCTGGCCACCAGCTGGGAATTGTGGGAAATGACCTCTCTGAGGCCATCACGTGCAGATGTGTGGGCAGACCACCCAACAGGTAGCACAGCACTGTGGGAAGTGACCTCTGTGCTGCCACCCTGTGAAGATTTCCAAGCGTAGCAACTGGCCACCCTGTGCGAATTGTGGGAAGTGAACCTGCTGGCAGCAACTCATGCAAATGTGCGGCACAATCACCTGGCAACCAGCTGGGGACTGGGGGAAGTGAGCTGTCTGTAACCACCCCGTGGACGTGTGTGGAATTATTTCCACCGGGCCGACAACACAGCTTTGTGGAAAATGACCGTTCTGTTGCCACCCCGTGGGGATTTGCAGGCATTGCAAGGGGCCACGAACTGGGCATTGTGGGAAATGAGGCTTCTGGCACCGCCTAAGGCAAAACTGGGGCACCGGCGCTTGGCTGACAGCAAAGCATTGTGGGAAATGAGCCTCTCTGGTGCCACCCCCGTGGACATGAGTGAGTGTACCACAGGGCCTACAGCATGGCATGGTGGGAAATGGGGAACTCTCGGCTTCCACCACGTGCAGAATTTCGAGCATTGCCACTTGGAACCCTCTGGAAATTGTGCGAATGGAGCTTGCTGGCACCAACTCAGGCAAATATATATGGCACTGTCACCTGTGTGACAGGAGAGCATGGTGGGAAATGACCTCTCTGATGCCTCCTTCTGCAAGTTTTCAGGCATAGCACATGGCCTCCCGCTGGGCACCGTGGGAAGTGAGCTCTCTGTAACCACCCCGGTAGACATGAGTGGGAATAACACCGGGCAGGCAGCAGGGCATTGTGGGAAAGGAGCCCTCCGGTGCCACCCTCCTGGACATGCGTGGGTACATCACAGGGCCCACAGCACGGCATTGTGGGAAATGGTCTCCCTGTTGCCACCCCGCTGAGATCAACCCGCATAGCCACTGGCTAGCGTCGCGGCAGAGTGGCAAGTGAGTTCTTTGGCACCACCTTATGAAAAGGTGCGGAACTATCACCCGGCCGAAAGCCGGGACCTGTGCCCTCTGGCACCCCCTCATACCAAGGTGCCTCTGCTATTGAGTTCTCTGCCTGTCGCTCAGCTGGAGATGTGCAGACATAGCACTCGGCTCCCACTCTGGGCATTGTGGGAAATAAGCTCCCTGGTGCCATCCTAAGGGAAATGGCCCGGGATGAGGCCTCCTGGCCATCAGCACAGCATCGTGGGAAATGGGCTCCCTGGTGCCGCCCTGTGGACATGTACGGGCAGAGCACTAGCCCGGCACTGCGGGAAGTGAGCTCTCTGGTGCCACCCGGAGGGTGGATGAGGGCATAGCACCTGGCCACCAGCTGGGAATTGTGGGAAATGACCTCTCTGAGGCCATCACGTGCAGATGTGTGGGCAGACCACCCAACAGGTAGCACAGCCCTGTGGGAAGTGACCTCTGTGCTGCCACCCTGTGAAGATTTCCAAGCGTAGCAACTGGCCACCCTGTGCGAATTGTGGGAAGTGAACCTGCTGGCAGCAACTCATGCAAATGTGCGGCACAATCACCTGGCAACCAGCTGGGGACTGGGGGAAGTGAGCTGTCTGTAACCACCCCGTGGACGTGTGTGGAATTATTTCCACCGGGCCGACAACACAGCTTTGTGGAAAATGACCGTTCTGTTGCCACCCCGTGGGGATTTGCAGGCATTGCAAGGGGCCACGAACTGGGCATTGTGGGAAATGAGGCTTCTGGCACCGCCTAAGGCAAAACTGGGGCACCGGCGCTTGGCTGACAGCAAAGCATTGTGGGAAATGAGCCTCTCTGGTGCCACCCCCGTGGACATGAGTGAGTGTACCACAGGGCCTACAGCATGGCATGGTGGGAAATGGGGAACTCTCGGCTTCCACCACGTGCAGAATTTCGAGCATTGCCACTTGGAACCCTCTGGAAATTGTGCGAATGGAGCTTGCTGGCACCAACTCAGGCAAATATATATGGCACTGTCACCTGTGTGACAGGAGAGCATGGTGGGAAATGACCTCTCTGATGCCTCCTTCTGCAAGTTTTCAGGCATAGCACATGGCCTCCCGCTGGGCACCGTGGGAAGTGAGCTCTCTGTAACCACCCCGGTAGACATGAGTGGGAATAACACCGGGCAGGCAGCAGGGCATTGTGGGAAAGGAGCCCTCCGGTGCCACCCTCCTGGACATGCGTGGGTACAGCACAGGGCCCACAGCACGGCATTGTGGGAAATGGTCTCCCTGTTGCCACCCCGCTGAGATCAGCCGGCATAGCCACTGGCTAGCCTCGCGGCAGAGTGGCAAGTGAGTTCTTTGGCACTACCTTATGAAAAGGTGCGGAACTATCACCCGGCCGAAAGCCGGGACCTGTGCCCTCTGGCACCCCCTCATACCAAGGTGCCTCTGCTATTGAGTTCTCTGCCTGTCGCTCAGCTGGAGATGTGCAGACATAGCACTCGGCTCCCACTCTGGGCATTGTGGGAAATAAGCTCCCTGGTGCCATCCTAAGGGAAATGGCCCGGGATGAGGCCTCCTGGCCATCAGCACAGCATTGTGGGAAATGGGCTCCCTGGTGCCGCCCTGTGGACATGTACGGGCAGAGCACTAGCCCGGCACTGCGGGAAGTGAGCTCTCTGGTGCCACCCTGAGGGTGGATGAGGGCATAGCACCTGGCCACCAGCTGGGAATTGTGGGAAATGACCTCTCTGAGGCCATCACGTGCAGATGTGTGGGCAGACCACCCAACAGGTAGCACAGCCCTGTGGGAAGTGACCTCTGTGCTGCCACCCTGTGAAGATTTCCAAGCGTAGCAACTGGCCACCCTGTGCGAATTGTGGGAAGTGAACCTGCTGGCAGCAACTCATGCAAATGTGCGGCACAATCACCTGGCAACCAGCTGGGGACTGGGGGAAGTGAGCTGTCTGTAACCACCCCGTGGACGTGTGTGGAATTATTTCCACCGGGCCGACAACACAGCTTTGTGGAAAATGACCGTTCTGTTGCCACCCCGTGGGGATTTGCAGGCATTGCAAGGGGCCACGAACTGGGCATTGTGGGAAATGAGGCTTCTGGCACCGCCTAAGGCAAAACTGGGGCACCGGCGCTTGGCTGACAGCAAAGCATTGTGGGAAATGAGCCTCTCTGGTGCCACCCCCGTGGACATGAGTGAGCCTACAGCATGGCATGGTGGGAAATGGGGAACTCTCGGCTTCCACCACGTGCAGAATTTCGAGCATTGCCACTTGGAACCCTCTGGAAATTGTGCGAATGGAGCTTGCTGGCACCAACTCAGGCAAATATATATGGCACTGTCACCTGTGTGACAGGAGAGCATGGTGGGAAATGACCTCTCTGATGCCTCCTTCTGCAAGTTTTCAGGCATAGCACATGGCCTCCCGCTGGGCACCGTGGGAAGTGAGCTCTCTGTAACCACCCCGGTAGACATGAGTGGGAATAACACCGGGCAGGCAGCAGGGCATTGTGGGAAAGGAGCCCTCCGGTGCCACCCTCCTGGACATGCGTGGGTACATCACAGGGCCCACAGCACGGCATTGTGGGAAATGGTCTCCCTGTTGCCACCCCGCTGAGATCAGCCGGCATAGCCACTGGCTAGCGTCGCGGCAGAGTGGCAAGTGAGTTCTTTGGCACCACCTTATGAAAAGGTGCGGAACTATCACCCGGCCGAAAGCCGGGACCTGTGCCCTCTGGCACCCCCTCA
This sequence comes from Dipodomys merriami, assembly GCF_024711535.1. Lineage (NCBI taxonomy): Eukaryota > Metazoa > Chordata > Mammalia > Rodentia > Heteromyidae > Dipodomys > Dipodomys merriami. The sequence continues at coordinate 50,632 of NW_027204492.1, forward strand.
TACCAAGGTGCCTCTGCTATTGAGTTCTCTGCCTGTCGCTCAGCTGGAGATGTGCAGACATAGCACTCGGCTCCCACTCTGGGCATTGTGGGAAATAAGCTCCCTGGTGCCATCCTAAGGGAAATGGCCCGGGATGAGGCCTCCTGGCCATCAGCACAGCATCGTGGGAAATGGGCTCCCTGGTGCCGCCCTGTGGACATGTACGGGCAGAGCACTAGCCCGGCACTGCGGGAAGTGAGCTCTCTGGTGCCACCCGGAGGGTGGATGAGGGCATAGCACCTGGCCACCAGCTGGGAATTGTGGGAAATGACCTCTCTGAGGCCATCACGTGCAGATGTGTGGGCAGACCACCCAACAGGTAGCACAGCCCTGTGGGAAGTGACCTCTGTGCTGCCACCCTGTGAAGATTTCCAAGCGTAGCAACTGGCCACCCTGTGCGAATTGTGGGAAGTGAACCTGCTGGCAGCAACTCATGCAAATGTGCGGCACAATCACCTGGCAACCAGCTGGGGACTGGGGGAAGTGAGCTGTCTGTAACCACCCCGTGGACGTGTGTGGAATTATTTCCACCGGGCCGACAACACAGCTTTGTGGAAAATGACCGTTCTGTTGCCACCCCGTGGGGATTTGCAGGCATTGCAAGGGGCCACGAACTGGGCATTGTGGGAAATGAGGCTTCTGGCACCGCCTAAGGCAAAACTGGGGCACCGGCGCTTGGCTGACAGCAAAGCATTGTGGGAAATGAGCCTCTCTGGTGCCACCCCCGTGGACATGAGTGAGTGTACCACAGGGCCTACAGCATGGCATGGTGGGAAATGGGGAACTCTCGGCTTCCACCACGTGCAGAATTTCGAGCATTGCCACTTGGAACCCTCTGGAAATTGTGCGAATGGAGCTTGCTGGCACCAACTCAGGCAAATATATATGGCACTGTCACCTGTGTGACAGGAGAGCATGGTGGGAAATGACCTCTCTGATGCCTCCTTCTGCAAGTTTTCAGGCATAGCACATGGCCTCCCGCTGGGCACCGTGGGAAGTGAGCTCTCTGTAACCACCCCGGTAGACATGAGTGGGAATAACACCGGGCAGGCAGCAGGGCATTGTGGGAAAGGAGCCCTCCGGTGCCACCCTCCTGGACATGCGTGGGTACATCACAGGGCCCACAGCACGGCATTGTGGGAAATGGTCTCCCTGTTGCCACCCCGCTGAGATCAGCCGGCATAGCCACTGGCTAGCCTCGCGGCAGAGTGGCAAGTGAGTTCTTTGGCACCACCTTATGAAAAGGTGCGGAACTATCACCCGGCCGAAAGCCGGGACCTGTGCCCTCTGGCACCCCCTCATACCAAGGTGCCTCTGCTATTGAGTTCTCTGCCTGTCGCTCAGCTGGAGATGTGCAGACATAGCACTCGGCTCCCACTCTGGGCATTGTGGGAAATAAGCTCCCTGGTGCCATCCTAAGGGAAATGGCCCGGGATGAGGCCTCCTGGCCATCAGCACAGCATCGTGGGAAATGGGCTCCCTGGTGCCGCCCTGTGGACATGTACGGGCAGAGCACTAGCCCGGCACTGCGGGAAGTGAGCTCTCTGGTGCCACCCGGAGGGTGGATGAGGGCATAGCACCTGGCCACCAGCTGGGAATTGTGGGAAATGACCTCTCTGAGGCCATCACGTGCAGATGTGTGGGCAGACCACCCAACAGGTAGCACAGCACTGTGGGAAGTGACCTCTGTGCTGCCACCCTGTGAAGATTTCCAAGCGTAGCAACTGGCCACCCTGTGCGAATTGTGGGAAGTGAACCTGCTGGCAGCAACTCATGCAAATGTGCGGCACAATCACCTGGCAACCAGCTGGGGACTGGGGGAAGTGAGCTGTCTGTAACCACCCCGTGGACGTGTGTGGAATTATTTCCACCGGGCCGACAACACAGCTTTGTGGAAAATGACCGTTCTGTTGCCACCCCGTGGGGATTTGCAGGCATTGCAAGGGGCCACGAACTGGGCATTGTGGGAAATGAGGCTTCTGGCACCGCCTAAGGCAAAACTGGGGCACCGGCGCTTGGCTGACAGCAAAGCATTGTGGGAAATGAGCCTCTCTGGTGCCACCCCCGTGGACATGAGTGAGTGTACCACAGGGCCTACAGCATGGCATGGTGGGAAATGGGGAACTCTCGGCTTCCACCACGTGCAGAATTTCGAGCATTGCCACTTGGAACCCTCTGGAAATTGTGCGAATGGAGCTTGCTGGCACCAACTCAGGCAAATATATATGGCACTGTCACCTGTGTGACAGGAGAGCATGGTGGGAAATGACCTCTCTGATGCCTCCTTCTGCAAGTTTTCAGGCATAGCACATGGCCTCCCGCTGGGCACCGTGGGAAGTGAGCTCTCTGTAACCACCCCGGTAGACATGAGTGGGAATAACACCGGGCAGGCAGCAGGGCATTGTGGGAAAGGAGCCCTCCGGTGCCACCCTCCTGGACATGCGTGGGTACATCACAGGGCCCACAGCACGGCATTGTGGGAAATGGTCTCCCTGTTGCCACCCCGCTGAGATCAACCCGCATAGCCACTGGCTAGCGTCGCGGCAGAGTGGCAAGTGAGTTCTTTGGCACCACCTTATGAAAAGGTGCGGAACTATCACCCGGCCGAAAGCCGGGACCTGTGCCCTCTGGCACCCCCTCATACCAAGGTGCCTCTGCTATTGAGTTCTCTGCCTGTCGCTCAGCTGGAGATGTGCAGACATAGCACTCGGCTCCCACTCTGGGCATTGTGGGAAATAAGCTCCCTGGTGCCATCCTAAGGGAAATGGCCCGGGATGAGGCCTCCTGGCCATCAGCACAGCATCGTGGGAAATGGGCTCCCTGGTGCCGCCCTGTGGACATGTACGGGCAGAGCACTAGCCCGGCACTGCGGGAAGTGAGCTCTCTGGTGCCACCCGGAGGGTGGATGAGGGCATAGCACCTGGCCACCAGCTGGGAATTGTGGGAAATGACCTCTCTGAGGCCATCACGTGCAGATGTGTGGGCAGACCACCCAACAGGTAGCACAGCACTGTGGGAAGTGACCTCTGTGCTGCCACCCTGTGAAGATTTCCAAGCGTAGCAACTGGCCACCCTGTGCGAATTGTGGGAAGTGAACCTGCTGGCAGCAACTCATGCAAATGTGCGGCACAATCACCTGGCAACCAGCTGGGGACTGGGGGAAGTGAGCTGTCTGTAACCACCCCGTGGACGTGTGTGGAATTATTTCCACCGGGCCGACAACACAGCTTTGTGGAAAATGACCGTTCTGTTGCCACCCCGTGGGGATTTGCAGGCATTGCAAGGGGCCACGAACTGGGCATTGTGGGAAATGAGGCTTCTGGCACCGCCTAAGGCAAAACTGGGGCACCGGCGCTTGGCTGACAGCAAAGCATTGTGGGAAATGAGCCTCTCTGGTGCCACCCCCGTGGACATGAGTGAGTGTACCACAGGGCCTACAGCATGGCATGGTGGGAAATGGGGAACTCTCGGCTTCCACCACGTGCAGAATTTCGAGCATTGCCACTTGGAACCCTCTGGAAATTGTGCGAATGGAGCTTGCTGGCACCAACTCAGGCAAATATATATGGCACTGTCACCTGTGTGACAGGAGAGCATGGTGGGAAATGACCTCTCTGATGCCTCCTTCTGCAAGTTTTCAGGCATAGCACATGGCCTCCCGCTGGGCACCGTGGGAAGTGAGCTCTCTGTAACCACCCCGGTAGACATGAGTGGGAATAACACCGGGCAGGCAGCAGGGCATTGTGGGAAAGGAGCCCTCCGGTGCCACCCTCCTGGACATGCGTGGGTACAGCACAGGGCCCACAGCACGGCATTGTGGGAAATGGTCTCCCTGTTGCCACCCCGCTGAGATCAGCCGGCATAGCCACTGGCTAGCCTCGCGGCAGAGTGGCAAGTGAGTTCTTTGGCACCACCTTATGAAAAGGTGCGGAACTATCACCCGGCCGAAAGCCGGGACCTGTGCCCTCTGGCACCCCCTCATACCAAGGTGCCTCTGCTATTGAGTTCTCTGCCTGTCGCTCAGCTGGAGATGTGCAGACATAGCACTCGGCTCCCACTCTGGGCATTGTGGGAAATAAGCTCCCTGGTGCCATCCTAAGGGAAATGGCCCGGGATGAGGCCTCCTGGCCATCAGCACAGCATCGTGGGAAATGGGCTCCCTGGTGCCGCCCTGTGGACATGTACGGGCAGAGCACTAGCCCGGCACTGCGGGAAGTGAGCTCTCTGGTGCCACCCGGAGGGTGGATGAGGGCATAGCACCTGGCCACCAGCTGGGAATTGTGGGAAATGACCTCTCTGAGGCCATCACGTGCAGATGTGTGGGCAGACCACCCAACAGGTAGCACAGCACTGTGGGAAGTGACCTCTGTGCTGCCACCCTGTGAAGATTTCCAAGCGTAGCAACTGGCCACCCTGTGCGAATTGTGGGAAGTGAACCTGCTGGCAGCAACTCATGCAAATGTGCGGCACAATCACCTGGCAACCAGCTGGGGACTGGGGGAAGTGAGCTGTCTGTAACCACCCCGTGGACGTGTGTGGAATTATTTCCACCGGGCCGACAACACAGCTTTGTGGAAAATGACCGTTCTGTTGCCACCCCGTGGGGATTTGCAGGCATTGCAAGGGGCCACGAACTGGGCATTGTGGGAAATGAGGCTTCTGGCACCGCCTAAGGCAAAACTGGGGCACCGGCGCTTGGCTGACAGCAAAGCATTGTGGGAAATGAGCCTCTCTGGTGCCACCCCCGTGGACATGAGTGAGTGTACCACAGGGCCTACAGCATGGCATGGTGGGAAATGGGGAACTCTCGGCTTCCACCACGTGCAGAATTTCGAGCATTGCCACTTGGAACCCTCTGGAAATTGTGCGAATGGAGCTTGCTGGCACCAACTCAGGCAAATATATATGGCACTGTCACCTGTGTGACAGGAGAGCATGGTGGGAAATGACCTCTCTGATGCCTCCTTCTGCAAGTTTTCAGGCATAGCACATGGCCTCCCGCTGGGCACCGTGGGAAGTGAGCTCTCTGTAACCACCCCGGTAGACATGAGTGGGAATAACACCGGGCAGGCAGCAGGGCATTGTGGGAAAGGAGCCCTCCGGTGCCACCCTCCTGGACATGCGTGGGTACAGCACAGGGCCCACAGCACGGCATTGTGGGAAATGGTCTCCCTGTTGCCACCCCGCTGAGATCAGCCGGCATAGCCACTGGCTAGCCTCGCGGCAGAGTGGCAAGTGAGTTCTTTGGCACCACCTTATGAAAAGGTGCGGAACTATCACCCGGCCGAAAGCCGGGACCTGTGCCCTCTGGCACCCCCTCATACCAAGGTGCCTCTGCTATTGAGTTCTCTGCCTGTCGCTCAGCTGGAGATGTGCAGACATAGCACTCGGCTCCCACTCTGGGCATTGTGGGAAATAAGCTCCCTGGTGCCATCCTAAGGGAAATGGCCCGGGATGAGGCCTCCTGGCCATCAGCACAGCATCGTGGGAAATGGGCTCCCTGGTGCCGCCCTGTGGACATGTACGGGCAGAGCACTAGCCCGGCACTGCGGGAAGTGAGCTCTCTGGTGCCACCCGGAGGGTGGATGAGGGCATAGCACCTGGCCACCAGCTGGGAATTGTGGGAAATGACCTCTCTGAGGCCATCACGTGCAGATGTGTGGGCAGACCACCCAACAGGTAGCACAGCACTGTGGGAAGTGACCTCTGTGCTGCCACCCTGTGAAGATTTCCAAGCGTAGCAACTGGCCACCCTGTGCGAATTGTGGGAAGTGAACCTGCTGGCAGCAACTCATGCAAATGTGCGGCACAATCACCTGGCAACCAGCTGGGGACTGGGGGAAGTGAGCTGTCTGTAACCACCCCGTGGACGTGTGTGGAATTATTTCCACCGGGCCGACAACACAGCTTTGTGGAAAATGACCGTTCTGTTGCCACCCCGTGGGGATTTGCAGGCATTGCAAGGGGCCACGAACTGGGCATTGTGGGAAATGAGGCTTCTGGCACCGCCTAAGGCAAAACTGGGGCACCGGCGCTTGGCTGACAGCAAAGCATTGTGGGAAATGAGCCTCTCTTGTGCCACCCCCGTGGACATGAGTGAGTGTACCACAGGGCCTACAGCATGGCATGGTGGGAAATGGGGAACTCTCGGCTTCCACCACGTGCAGAATTTCGAGCATTGCCACTTGGAACCCTCTGGAAATTGTGCGAATGGAGCTTGCTGGCACCAACTCAGGCAAATATATATGGCACTGTCACCTGTGTGACAGGAGAGCATGGTGGGAAATGACCTCTCTGATGCCTCCTTCTGCAAGTTTTCAGGCATAGCACATGGCCTCCCGCTGGGCACCGTGGGAAGTGAGCTCTCTGTAACCACCCCGGTAGACATGAGTGGGAATAACACCGGGCAGGCAGCAGGGCATTGTGGGAAAGGAGCCCTCCGGTGCCACCCTCCTGGACATGCGTGGGTACATCACAGGGCCCACAGCACGGCATTGTGGGAAATGGTCTCCCTGTTGCCACCCCGCTGAGATCAGCCGGCATAGCCACTGGCTAGCCTCGCGGCAGAGTGGCAAGTGAGTTCTTTGGCACCACCTTATGAAAAGGTGCGGAACTATCACCCGGCCGAAAGCCGGGACCTGTGCCCTCTGGCACCCCCTCATACCAAGGTGCCTCTGCTATTGAGTTCTCTGCCTGTCGCTCAGCTGGAGATGTGCAGACATAGCACTCGGCTCCCACTCTGGGCATTGTGGGAAATAAGCTCCCTGGTGCCATCCTAAGGGAAATGGCCCGGGATGAGGCCTCCTGGCCATCAGCACAGCATTGTGGGAAATGGGCTCCCTGGTGCCGCCCTGTGGACATGTACGGGCAGAGCACTAGCCCGGCACTGCGGGAAGTGAGCTCTCTGGTGCCACCCGGAGGGTGGATGAGGGCATAGCACCTGGCCACCAGCTGGGAATTGTGGGAAATGACCTCTCTGAGGCCATCACGTGCAGATGTGTGGGCAGACCACCCAACAGGTAGCACAGCCCTGTGGGAAGTGACCTCTGTGCTGCCACCCTGTGAAGATTTCCAAGCGTAGCAACTGGCCACCCTGTGCGAATTGTGGGAAGTGAACCTGCTGGCAGCAACTCATGCAAATGTGCGGCACAATCACCTGGCAACCAGCTGGGGACTGGGGGAAGTGAGCTGTCTGTAACCACCCCGTGGACGTGTGTGGAATTATTTCCACCGGGCCGACAACACAGCTTTGTGGAAAATGACCGTTCTGTTGCCACCCCGTGGGGATTTGCAGGCATTGCAAGGGGCCACGAACTGGGCATTGTGGGAAATGAGGCTTCTGGCACCGCCTAAGGCAAAACTGGGGCACCGGCGCTTGGCTGACAGCAAAGCATTGTGGGAAATGAGCCTCTCTGGTGCCACCCCCGTGGACATGAGTGAGTGTACCACAGGGCCTACAGCATGGCATGGTGGGAAATGGGGAACTCTCGGCTTCCACCACGTGCAGAATTTCGAGCATTGCCACTTGGAACCCTCTGGAAATTGTGCGAATGGAGCTTGCTGGCACCAACTCAGGCAAATATATATGGCACTGTCACCTGTGTGACAGGAGAGCATGGTGGGAAATGACCTCTCTGATGCCTCCTTCTGCAAGTTTTCAGGCATAGCACATGGCCTCCCGCTGGGCACCGTGGGAAGTGAGCTCTCTGTAACCACCCCGGTAGACATGAGAGGGAATAACACCAGGCAGGCAGCAGGGCATTGTGGGAAAGGAGCCCTCCGGTGCCACCCTCCTGGACATGCGTGGGTACATAACAGGGCCCACAGCACGGCATTGTGGGAAATGGTCTCCCTGTTGCCACCCCGCTGAGATCAGCCGGCATAGCCACTGGCTAGCGTCGCGGCAGAGTGGCAAGTGAGTTCTTTGGCACCACCTTATGAAAAGGTGCGGAACTATCACCCGGCCGAAAGCCGGGACCTGTGCCCTCTGGCACCCCCTCATACCAAGGTGCCTCTGCTATTGAGTTCTCTGCCTGTCGCTCAGCTGGAGATGTGCAGACATAGCACTTGGCTCCCACTCTGGGCATTGTGGGAAATAAGCTCCCTGGTGCCATCCTAAGGGAAATGGCCCGGGATGAGGCCTCCTGGCCATCAGCACAGCATTGTGGGAAATGGGCTCCCTGGTGCCGCCCTGTGGACATGTACGGGCAGAGCACTAGCCCGGCACTGCGGGAAGTGAGCTCTCTGGTGCCACCCGGAGGGTGGATGAGGGCATAGCACCTGGCCACCAGCTGGGAATTGTGGGAAATGACCTCTCTGAGGCCATCACGTGCAGATGTGTGGGCAGACCACCCAACAGGTAGCACAGCCCTGTGGGAAGTGACCTCTGTGCTGCCACCCTGTGAAGATTTCCAAGCGTAGCAACTGGCCACCCTGTGCGAATTGTGGGAAGTGAACCTGCTGGCAGCAACTCATGCAAATGTGCGGCACAATCACCTGGCAACCAGCTGGGGACTGGGGGAAGTGAGCTGTCTGTAACCACCCCGTGGACGTGTGTGGAATTATTTCCACCGGGCCGACAACACAGCTTTGTGGAAAATGACCGTTCTGTTGCCACCCCGTGGGGATTTGCAGGCATTGCAAGGGGCCACGAACTGGGCATTGTGGGAAATGAGGCTTCTGGCACCGCCTAAGGCAAAACTGGGGCACCGGCGCTTGGCTGACAGCAAAGCATTGTGGGAAATGAGCCTCTCTGGTGCCACCCCCGTGGACATGAGTGAGTGTACCACAGGGCCTACAGCATGGCATGGTGGGAAATGGGGAACTCTCGGCTTCCACCACGTGCAGAATTTCGAGCATTGCCACTTGGAACCCTCTGGAAATTGTGCGAATGGAGCTTGCTGGCACCAACTCAGGCAAATATATATGGCACTGTCACCTGTGTGACAGGAGAGCATGGTGGGAAATGACCTCTCTGATGCCTCCTTCTGCAAGTTTTCAGGCATAGCACATGGCCTCCCGCTGGGCACCGTGGGAAGTGAGCTCTCTGTAACCACCCCGGTAGACATGAGTGGGAATAACACCGGGCAGGCAGCAGGGCATTGTGGGAAAGGAGCCCTCCGGTGCCACCCTCCTGGACATGCGTGGGTACATCACAGGGCCCACAGCACGGCATTGTGGGAAATGGTCTCCCTGTTGCCACCCCGCTGAGATCAGCCGGCATAGCCACTGGCTAGCCTCGCGGCAGAGTGGCAAGTGAGTTCTTTGGCACCACCTTATGAAAAGGTGCGGAACTATCACCCGGCCGAAAGCCGGGACCTGTGCCCTCTGGCTCCCCCTCATACCAAGGTGCCTCTGCTATTGAGTTCTCTGCCTGTCGCTCAGCTGGAGATGTGCAGACATAGCACTCGGCTCCCACTCTGGGCATTGTGGGAAATAAGCTCCCTGGTGCCATCCTAAGGGAAATGGCCCGGGATGAGGCCTCCTGGCCATCAGCACAGCATCGTGGGAAATGGGCTCCCTGGTGCCGCCCTGTGGACATGTACGGGCAGAGCACTAGCCCGGCACTGCGGGAAGTGAGCTCTCTGGTGCCACCCGGAGGGTGGATGAGGGCATAGCACCTGGCCACCAGCTGGGAATTGTGGGAAATGACCTCTCTGAGGCCATCACGTGCAGATGTGTGGGCAGACCACCCAACAGGTAGCACAGCCCTGTGGGAAGTGACCTCTGTGCTGCCACCCTGTGAAGATTTCCAAGCGTAGCAACTGGCCACCCTGTGCGAATTGTGGGAAGTGAACCTGCTGGCAGCAACTCATGCAAATGTGCGGCACAATCACCTGGCAACCAGCTGGGGACTGGGGGAAGTGAGCTGTCTGTAACCACCCCGTGGATGTGTGTGGAATTATTTCCACCGGGCCGACAACACAGCTTTGTGGAAAATGACCGTTCTGTTGCCACCCCGTGGGGATTTGCAGGCATTGCAAGGGGCCACGAACTGGGCATTGTGGGAAATGAGGCTTCTGGCACCGCCTAAGGCAAAACTGGGGCACCGGCGCTTGGCTGACAGCAAAGCATTGTGGGAAATGAGCCTCTCTGGTGCCACCCCCGTGGACATGAGTGAGTGTACCACAGGGCCTACAGCATGGCATGGTGGGAAATGGGGAACTCTCGGCTTCCACCACGTGCAGAATTTCGAGCATTGCCACTTGGAACCCTCTGGAAATTGTGCGAATGGAGCTTGCTGGCACCAACTCAGGCAAATATATATGGCACTGTCACCTGTGTGACAGGAGAGCATGGTGGGAAATGACCTCTCTGATGCCTCCTTCTGCAAGTTTTCAGGCATAGCACATGGCCTCCCGCTGGGCACCGTGGGAAGTGAGCTCTCTGTAACCACCCCGGTAGACATGAGTGGGAATAACACCGGGCAGGCAGCAGGGCATTGTGGGAAAGGAGCCCTCCGGTGCCACCCTCCTGGACATGCGTGGGTACAGCACAGGGCCCACAGCACGGCATTGTGGGAAATGGTCTCCCTGTTGCCACCCCGCTGAGATCAGCCGGCATAGCCACTGGCTAGCCTCGCGGCAGAGTGGCAAGTGAGTTCTTTGGCACCACCTTATGAAAAGGTGCGGAACTATCACCCGGCCGAAAGCCGGGACCTGTGCCCTCTGGCACCCCCTCATACCAAGGTGCCTCTGCTATTGAGTTCTCTGCCTGTCGCTCAGCTGGAGATGTGCAGACATAGCACTCGGCTCCCACTCTGGGCATTGTGGGAAATAAGCTCCCTGGTGCCATCCTAAGGGAAATGGCCCGGGATGAGGCCTCCTGGCCATCAGCACAGCATCGTGGGAAATGGGCTCCCTGGTGCCGCCCTGTGGACATGTACGGGCAGAGCACTAGCCCGGCACTGCGGGAAGTGAGCTCTCTGGTGCCACCCGGAGGGTGGATGAGGGCATAGCACCTGGCCACCAGCTGGGAATTGTGGGAAATGACCTCTCTGAGGCCATCACGTGCAGATGTGTGGGCAGACCACCCAACAGGTAGCACAGCCCTGTGGGAAGTGACCTCTGTGCTGCCACCCTGTGAAGATTTCCAAGCGTAGCAACTGGCCACCCTGTGCGAATTGTGGGAAGTGAACCTGCTGGCAGCAACTCATGCAAATGTGCGGCACAATCACCTGGCAACCAGCTGGGGACTGGGGGAAGTGAGCTGTCTGTAACCACCCCGTGGAGGTGTGTGGAATTATTTCCACCGGGCCGACAACACAGCTTTGTGGAAAATGACCGTTCTGTTGCCACCCCGTGGGGATTTGCAGGCATTGCAAGGGGCCACGAACTGGGCATTGTGGGAAATGAGGCTTCTGGCACCGCCTAAGGCAAAACTGGGGCACCGGCGCTTGGCTGACAGCAAAGCATTGTGGGAAATGAGCCTCTCTGGTGCCACCCCCGTGGACATGAGTGAGTGTACCACAGGGCCTACAGCATGGCATGGTGGGAAATGGGGAACTCTCGGCTTCCACCACGTGCAGAATTTCGAGCATTGCCACTTGGAACCCTCTGGAAATTGTGCGAATGGAGCTTGCTGGCACCAACTCAGGCAAATATATATGGCACTGTCACCTGTGTGACAGGAGAGCATGGTGGGAAATGACCTCTCTGATGCCTCCTTCTGCAAGTTTTCAGGCATAGCACATGGCCTCCCGCTGGGCACCGTGGGAAGTGAGCTCTCTGTAACCACCCCGGTAGACATGAGAGGGAATAACACCGGGCAGGCAGCAGGGCATTGTGGGAAAGGAGCCCTCCGGTGCCACCCTCCTGGACATGCGTGGGTACATAACAGGGCCCACAGCACGGCATTGTGGGAAATGGTCTCCCTGTTGCCACCCCGCTGAGATCAGCCGGCATAGCCACTGGCTAGCGTCGCGGCAGAGTGGCAAGTGAGTTCTTTGGCACCACCTTATGAAAAGGTGCGGAACTATCACCCGGCCGAAAGCCGGGACCTGTGCCCTCTGGCACCCCCTCATACCAAGGTGCCTCTGCTATTGAGTTCTCTGCCTGTCGCTCAGCTGGAGATGTGCAGACATAGCACTTGGCTCCCACTCTGGGCATTGTGGGAAATAAGCTCCCTGGTGCCATCCTAAGGGAAATGGCCCGGGATGAGGCCTCCTGGCCATCAGCACAGCATTGTGGGAAATGGGCTCCCTGGTGCCGCCCTGTGGACATGTACGGGCAGAGCACTAGCCCGGCACTGCGGGAAGTGAGCTCTCTGGTGCCACCCGGAGGGTGGATGAGGGCATAGCACCTGGCCACCAGCTGGGAATTGTGGGAAATGACCTCTCTGAGGCCATCACGTGCAGATGTGTGGGCAGACCACCCAACAGGTAGCACAGCCCTGTGGGAAGTGACCTCTGTGCTGCCACCCTGTGAAGATTTCCAAGCGTAGCAACTGGCCACCCTGTGCGAATTGTGGGAAGTGAACCTGCTGGCAGCAACTCATGCAAATGTGCGGCACAATCACCTGGCAACCAGCTGGGGACTGGGGGAAGTGAGCTGTCTGTAACCACCCCGTGGACGTGTGTGGAATTATTTCCACCGGGCCGACAACACAGCTTTGTGGAAAATGACCGTTCTGTTGCCACCCCGTGGGGATTTGCAGGCATTGCAAGGGGCCACGAACTGGGCATTGTGGGAAATGAGGCTTCTGGCACCGCCTAAGGCAAAACTGGGGCACCGGCGCTTGGCTGACAGCAAAGCATTGTGGGAAATGAGCCTCTCTTGTGCCACCCCCGTGGACATGAGTGAGTGTACCACAGGGCCTACAGCATGGCATGGTGGGAAATGGGGAACTCTCGGCTTCCACCACGTGCAGAATTTCGAGCATTGCCACTTGGAACCCTCTGGAAATTGTGCGAATGGAGCTTGCTGGCACCAACTCAGGCAAATATATATGGCACTGTCACCTGTGTGACAGGAGAGCATGGTGGGAAATGACCTCTCTGATGCCTCCTTCTGCAAGTTTTCAGGCATAGCACATGGCCTCCCGCTGGGCACCGTGGGAAGTGAGCTCTCTGTAACCACCCCGGTAGACATGAGTGGGAATAACACCGGGCAGGCAGCAGGGCATTGTGGGAAAGGAGCCCTCCGGTGCCACCCTCCTGGACATGCGTGGGTACATCACAGGGCCCACAGCACGGCATTGTGGGAAATGGTCTCCCTGTTGCCACCCCGCTGAGATCAGCCGGCATAGCCACTGGCTAGCCTCGCGGCAGAGTGGCAAGTGAGTTCTTTGGCACCACCTTATGAAAAGGTGCGGAACTATCACCCGGCCGAAAGCCGGGACCTGTGCCCTCTGGCACCCCCTCATACCAAGGTGCCTCTGCTATTGAGTTCTCTGCCTGTCGCTCAGCTGGAGATGTGCAGACATAGCACTCGGCTCCCACTCTGGGCATTGTGGGAAATAAGCTCCCTGGTGCCATCCTAAGGGAAATGGCCCGGGATGAGGCCTCCTGGCCATCAGCACAGCATCGTGGGAAATGGGCTCCCTGGTGCCGCCCTGTGGACATGTACGGGCAGAGCACTAGCCCGGCACTGCGGGAAGTGAGCTCTCTGGTGCCACCCGGAGGGTGGATGAGGGCATAGCACCTGGCCACCAGCTGGGAATTGTGGGAAATGACCTCTCTGAGGCCATCACGTGCAGATGTGTGGGCAGACCACCCAACAGGTAGCACAGCCCTGTGGGAAGTGACCTCTGTGCTGCCACCCTGTGAAGATTTCCAAGCGTAGCAACTGGCCACCCTGTGCGAATTGTGGGAAGTGAACCTGCTGGCAGCAACTCATGCAAATGTGCGGCACAATCACCTGGCAACCAGCTGGGGACTGGGGGAAGTGAGCTGTCTGTAACCACCCCGTGGACGTGTGTGGAATTATTTCCACCGGGCCGACAACACAGCTTTGTGGAAAATGACCGTTCTGTTGCCACCCCGTGGGGATTTGCAGGCATTGCAAGGGGCCACGAACTGGGCATTGTGGGAAATGAGGCTTCTGGCACCGCCTAAGGCAAAACTGGGGCACCGGCGCTTGGCTGACAGCAAAGCATTGTGGGAAATGAGCCTCTCTGGTGCCACCCCCGTGGACATGAGTGAGTGTACCACAGGGCCTACAGCATGGCATGGTGGGAAATGGGGAACTCTCGGCTTCCACCACGTGCAGAATTTCGAGCATTGCCACTTGGAACCCTCTGGAAATTGTGCGAATGGAGCTTGCTGGCACCAACTCAGGCAAATATATATGGCACTGTCACCTGTGTGACAGGAGAGCATGGTGGGAAATGACCTCTCTGATGCCTCCTTCTGCAAGTTTTCAGGCATAGCACATGGCCTCCCGCTGGGCACCGTGGGAAGTGAGCTCTCTGTAACCACCCCGGTAGACATGAGTGGGAATAACACCGGGCAGGCAGCAGGGCATTGTGGGAAAGGAGCCCTCCGGTGCCACCCTCCTGGACATGCGTGGGTACATCACAGGGCCCACAGCACGGCATTGTGGGAAATGGTCTCCCTGTTGCCACCCCGCTGAGATCAGCCGGCATAGCCACTGGCTAGCCTCGCGGCAGAGTGGCAAGTGAGTTCTTTGGCACCACCTTATGAAAAGGTGCGGAACTATCACCCGGCCGAAAGCCGGGACCTGTGCCCTCTGGCACCCCCTCATACCAAGGTGCCTCTGCTATTGAGTTCTCTGCCTGTCGCTCAGCTGGAGATGTGCAGACATAGCACTCGGCTCCCACTCTGGGCATTGTGGGAAATAAGCTCCCTGGTGCCATCCTAAGGGAAATGGCCCGGGATGAGGCCTCCTGGCCATCAGCACAGCATCGTGGGAAATGGGCTCCCTGGTGCCGCCCTGTGGACATGTACGGGCAGAGCACTAGCCCGGCACTGCGGGAAGTGAGCTCTCTGGTGCCACCCGGAGGGTGGATGAGGGCATAGCACCTGGCCACCAGCTGGGAATTGTGGGAAATGACCTCTCTGAGGCCATCACGTGCAGATGTGTGGGCAGACCACCCAACAGGTAGCACAGCACTGTGGGAAGTGACCTCTGTGCTGCCACCCTGTGAAGATTTCCAAGCGTAGCAACTGGCCACCCTGTGCGAATTGTGGGAAGTGAACCTGCTGGCAGCAACTCATGCAAATGTGCGGCACAATCACCTGGCAACCAGCTGGGGACTGGGGGAAGTGAGCTGTCTGTAACCACCCCGTGGACGTGTGTGGAATTATTTCCACCGGGCCGACAACACAGCTTTGTGGAAAATGACCGTTCTGTTGCCACCCCGTGGGGATTTGCAGGCATTGCAAGGGGCCACGAACTGGGCATTGTGGGAAATGAGGCTTCTGGCACCGCCTAAGGCAAAACTGGGGCACCGGCGCTTGGCTGACAGCAAAGCATTGTGGGAAATGAGCCTCTCTGGTGCCACCCCCGTGGACATGAGTGAGTGTACCACAGGGCCTACAGCATGGCATGGTGGGAAATGGGGAACTCTCGGCTTCCACCACGTGCAGAATTTCGAGCATTGCCACTTGGAACCCTCTGGAAATTGTGCGAATGGAGCTTGCTGGCACCAACTCAGGCAAATATATATGGCACTGTCACCTGTGTGACAGGAGAGCATGGTGGGAAATGACCTCTCTGATGCCTCCTTCTGCAAGTTTTCAGGCATAGCACATGGCCTCCCGCTGGGCACCGTGGGAAGTGAGCTCTCTGTAACCACCCCGGTAGACATGAGTGGGAATAACACCGGGCAGGCAGCAGGGCATTGTGGGAAAGGAGCCCTCCGGTGCCACCCTCCTGGACATGCGTGGGTACATCACAGGGCCCACAGCACGGCATTGTGGGAAATGGTCTCCCTGTTGCCACCCCGCTGAGATCAGCCGGCATAGCCACTGGCTAGCCTCGCGGCAGAGTGGCAAGTGAGTTCTTTGGCACCACCTTATGAAAAGGTGCGGAACTATCACCCGGCCGAAAGCCGGGACCTGTGCCCTCTGGCACCCCCTCATACCAAGGTGCCTCTGCTATTGAGTTCTCTGCCTGTCGCTCAGCTGGAGATGTGCAGACATAGCACTCGGCTCCCACTCTGGGCATTGTGGGAAATAAGCTCCCTGGTGCCATCCTAAGGGAAATGGCCCGGGATGAGGCCTCCTGGCCATCAGCACAGCATTGTGGGAAATGGGCTCCCTGGTGCCGCCCTGTGGACATGTACGGGCAGAGCACTAGCCCGGCACTGCGGGAAGTGAGCTCTCTGGTGCCACCCGGAGGGTGGATGAGGGCATAGCACCTGGCCACCAGCTGGGAATTGTGGGAAATGACCTCTCTGAGGCCATCACGTGCAGATGTGTGGGCAGACCACCCAACAGGTAGCACAGCCCTGTGGGAAGTGACCTCTGTGCTGCCACCCTGTGAAGATTTCCAAGCGTAGCAACTGGCCACCCTGTGCGAATTGTGGGAAGTGAACCTGCTGGCAGCAACTCATGCAAATGTGCGGCACAATCACCTGGCAACCAGCTGGGGACTGGGGGAAGTGAGCTGTCTGTAACCACCCCGTGGACGTGTGTGGAATTATTTCCACCGGGCCGACAACACAGCTTTGTGGAAAATGACCGTTCTGTTGCCACCCCGTGGGGATTTGCAGGCATTGCAAGGGGCCACGAACTGGGCATTGTGGGAAATGAGGCTTCTGGCACCGCCTAAGGCAAAACTGGGGCACCGGCGCTTGGCTGACAGCAAAGCATTGTGGGAAATGAGCCTCTCTGGTGCCACCCCCGTGGACATGAGTGAGTGTACCACAGGGCCTACAGCATGGCATGGTGGGAAATGGGGAACTCTCGGCTTCCACCACGTGCAGAATTTCGAGCATTGCCACTTGGAACCCTCTGGAAATTGTGCGAATGGAGCTTGCTGGCACCAACTCAGGCAAATATATATGGCACTGTCACCTGTGTGACAGGAGAGCATGGTGGGAAATGACCTCTCTGATGCCTCCTTCTGCAAGTTTTCAGGCATAGCACATGGCCTCCCGCTGGGCACCGTGGGAAGTGAGCTCTCTGTAACCACCCCGGTAGACATGAGTGGGAATAACACCGGGCAGGCAGCAGGGCATTGTGGGAAAGGAGCCCTCCGGTGCCACCCTCCTGGACATGCGTGGGTACATCACAGGGCCCACAGCACGGCATTGTGGGAAATGGTCTCCCTGTTGCCACCCCGCTGAGATCAGCCGGCATAGCCACTGGCTAGCGTCGCGGCAGAGTGGCAAGTGAGTTCTTTGGCACCACCTTATGAAAAGGTGCGGAACTATCACCCGGCCGAAAGCCGGGACCTGTGCCCTCTGGCACCCCCTCATACCAAGGTGCCTCTGCTATTGAGTTCTCTGCCTGTCGCTCAGCTGGAGATGTGCAGACATAGCACTCGGCTCCCACTCTGGGCATTGTGGGAAATAAGCTCCCTGGTGCCATCCTAAGGGAAATGGCCCGGGATGAGGCCTCCTGGCCATCAGCACAGCATCGTGGGAAATGGGCTCCCTGGTGCCGCCCTGTGGACATGTACGGGCAGAGCACTAGCCCGGCACTGCGGGAAGTGAGCTCTCTGGTGCCACCCGGAGGGTGGATGAGGGCATAGCACCTGGCCACCAGCTGGGAATTGTGGGAAATGACCTCTCTGAGGCCATCACGTGCAGATGTGTGGGCAGACCACCCAACAGGTAGCACAGCCCTGTGGGAAGTGACCTCTGTGCTGCCACCCTGTGAAGATTTCCAAGCGTAGCAACTGGCCACCCTGTGCGAATTGTGGGAAGTGAACCTGCTGGCAGCAACTCATGCAAATGTGCGGCACAATCACCTGGCAACCAGCTGGGGACTGGGGGAAGTGAGCTGTCTGTAACCACCCCGTGGACGTGTGTGGAATTATTTCCACCGGGCCGACAACACAGCTTTGTGGAAAATGACCGTTCTGTTGCCACCCCGTGGGGATTTGCAGGCATTGCAAGGGGCCACGAACTGGGCATTGTGGGAAATGAGGCTTCTGGCACCGCCTAAGGCAAAACTGGGGCACCGGCGCTTGGCTGACAGCAAAGCATTGTGGGAAATGAGCCTCTCTGGTGCCACCCCCGTGGACATGAGTGAGTGTACCACAGGGCCTACAGCATGGCATGGTGGGAAATGGGGAACTCTCGGCTTCCACCACGTGCAGAATTTCGAGCATTGCCACTTGGAACCCTCTGGAAATTGTGCGAATGGAGCTTGCTGGCACCAACTCAGGCAAATATATATGGCACTGTCACCTGTGTGACAGGAGAGCATGGTGGGAAATGACCTCTCTGATGCCTCCTTCTGCAAGTTTTCAGGCATAGCACATGGCCTCCCGCTGGGCACCGTGGGAAGTGAGCTCTCTGTAACCACCCCGGTAGACATGAGTGGGAATAACACCGGGCAGGCAGCAGGGCATTGTGGGAAAGGAGCCCTCCGGTGCCACCCTCCTGGACATGCGTGGGTACATCACAGGGCCCACAGCACGGCATTGTGGGAAATGGTCTCCCTGTTGCCACCCCGCTGAGATCAGCCGGCATAGCCACTGGCTAGCGTCGCGGCAGAGTGGCAAGTGAGTTCTTTGGCACCACCTTATGAAAAGGTGCGGAACTATCACCCGGCCGAAAGCCGGGACCTGTGCCCTCTGGCACCCCCTCATACCAAGGTGCCTCTGCTATTGAGTTCTCTGCCTGTCGCTCAGCTGGAGATGTGCAGACATAGCACTCGGCTCCCACTCTGGGCATTGTGGGAAATAAGCTCCCTGGTGCCATCCTAAGGGAAATGGCCCGGGATGAGGCCTCCTGGCCATCAGCACAGCATCGTGGGAAATGGGCTCCCTGGTGCCGCCCTGTGGACATGTACGGGCAGAGCACTAGCCCGGCACTGCGGGAAGTGAGCTCTCTGGTGCCACCCGGAGGGTGGATGAGGGCATAGCACCTGGCCACCAGCTGGGAATTGTGGGAAATGACCTCTCTGAGGCCATCACGTGCAGATGTGTGGGCAGACCACCCAACAGGTAGCACAGCACTGTGGGAAGTGACCTCTGTGCTGCCACCCTGTGAAGATTTCCAAGCGTAGCAACTGGCCACCCTGTGCGAATTGTGGGAAGTGAACCTGCTGGCAGCAACTCATGCAAATGTGCGGCACAATCACCTGGCAACCAGCTGGGGACTGGGGGAAGTGAGCTGTCTGTAACCACCCCGTGGACGTGTGTGGAATTATTTCCACCGGGCCGACAACACAGCTTTGTGGAAAATGACCGTTCTGTTGCCACCCCGTGGGGATTTGCAGGCATTGCAAGGGGCCACGAACTGGGCATTGTGGGAAATGAGGCTTCTGGCACCGCCTAAGGCAAAACTGGGGCACCGGCGCTTGGCTGACAGCAAAGCATTGTGGGAAATGAGCCTCTCTGGTGCCACCCCCGTGGACATGAGTGAGTGTACCACAGGGCCTACAGCATGGCATGGTGGGAAATGGGGAACTCTCGGCTTCCACCACGTGCAGAATTTCGAGCATTGCCACTTGGAACCCTCTGGAAATTGTGCGAATGGAGCTTGCTGGCACCAACTCAGGCAAATATATATGGCACTGTCACCTGTGTGACAGGAGAGCATGGTGGGAAATGACCTCTCTGATGCCTCCTTCTGCAAGTTTTCAGGCATAGCACATGGCCTCCCGCTGGGCACCGTGGGAAGTGAGCTCTCTGTAACCACCCCGGTAGACATGAGTGGGAATAACACCGGGCAGGCAGCAGGGCATTGTGGGAAAGGAGCCCTCCGGTGCCACCCTCCTGGACATGCGTGGGTACATCACAGGGCCCACAGCACGGCATTGTGGGAAATGGTCTCCCTGTTGCCACCCCGCTGAGATCAGCCGGCATAGCCACTGGCTAGCGTCGCGGCAGAGTGGCAAGTGAGTTCTTTGGCACCACCTTATGAAAAGGTGCGGAACTATCACCCGGCCGAAAGCCGGGACCTGTGCCCTCTGGCACCCCCTCATACCAAGGTGCCTCTGCTATTGAGTTCTCTGCCTGTCGCTCAGCTGGAGATGTGCAGACATAGCACTCGGCTCCCACTCTGGGCATTGTGGGAAATAAGCTCCCTGGTGCCATCCTAAGGGAAATGGCCCGGGATGAGGCCTCCTGGCCATCAGCACAGCATCGTGGGAAATGGGCTCCCTGGTGCCGCCCTGTGGACATGTACGGGCAGAGCACTAGCCCGGCACTGCGGGAAGTGAGCTCTCTGGTGCCACCCGGAGGGTGGATGAGGGCATAGCACCTGGCCACCAGCTGGGAATTGTGGGAAATGACCTCTCTGAGGCCATCACGTGCAGATGTGTGGGCAGACCACCCAACAGGTAGCACAGCACTGTGGGAAGTGACCTCTGTGCTGCCACCCTGTGAAGATTTCCAAGCGTAGCAACTGGCCACCCTGTGCGAATTGTGGGAAGTGAACCTGCTGGCAGCAACTCATGCAAATGTGCGGCACAATCACCTGGCAACCAGCTGGGGACTGGGGGAAGTGAGCTGTCTGTAACCACCCCGTGGACGTGTGTGGAATTATTTCCACCGGGCCGACAACACAGCTTTGTGGAAAATGACCGTTCTGTTGCCACCCCGTGGGGATTTGCAGGCATTGCAAGGGGCCACGAACTGGGCATTGTGGGAAATGAGGCTTCTGGCACCGCCTAAGGCAAAACTGGGGCACCGGCGCTTGGCTGACAGCAAAGCATTGTGGGAAATGAGCCTCTCTGGTGCCACCCCCGTGGACATGAGTGAGCCTACAGCATGGCATGGTGGGAAATGGGGAACTCTCGGCTTCCACCACGTGCAGAATTTCGAGCATTGCCACTTGGAACCCTCTGGAAATTGTGCGAATGGAGCTTGCTGGCACCAACTCAGGCAAATATATATGGCACTGTCACCTGTGTGACAGGAGAGCATGGTGGGAAATGACCTCTCTGATGCCTCCTTCTGCAAGTTTTCAGGCATAGCACATGGCCTCCCGCTGGGCACCGTGGGAAGTGAGCTCTCTGTAACCACCCCGGTAGACATGAGTGGGAATAACACCGGGCAGGCAGCAGGGCATTGTGGGAAAGGAGCCCTCCGGTGCCACCCTCCTGGACATGCGTGGGTACATCACAGGGCCCACAGCACGGCATTGTGGGAAATGGTCTCCCTGTTGCCACCCCGCTGAGATCAGCCGGCATAGCCACTGGCTAGCGTCGCGGCAGAGTGGCAAGTGAGTTCTTTGGCACCACCTTATGAAAAGGTGCGGAACTATCACCCGGCCGAAAGCCGGGACCTGTGCCCTCTGGCACCCCCTCATACCAAGGTGCCTCTGCTATTGAGTTCTCTGCCTGTCGCTCAGCTGGAGATGTGCAGACATAGCACTCGGCTCCCACTCTGGGCATTGTGGGAAATAAGCTCCCTGGTGCCATCCTAAGGGAAATGGCCCGGGATGAGGCCTCCTGGCCATCAGCACAGCATCGTGGGAAATGGGCTCCCTGGTGCCGCCCTGTGGACATGTACGGGCAGAGCACTAGCCCGGCACTGCGGGAAGTGAGCTCTCTGGTGCCACCCGGAGGGTGGATGAGGGCATAGCACCTGGCCACCAGCTGGGAATTGTGGGAAATGACCTCTCTGAGGCCATCACGTGCAGATGTGTGGGCAGACCACCCAACAGGTAGCACAGCCCTGTGGGAAGTGACCTCTGTGCTGCCACCCTGTGAAGATTTCCAAGCGTAGCAACTGGCCACCCTGTGCGAATTGTGGGAAGTGAACCTGCTGGCAGCAACTCATGCAAATGTGCGGCACAATCACCTGGCAACCAGCTGGGGACTGGGGGAAGTGAGCTGTCTGTAACCACCCCGTGGACGTGTGTGGAATTATTTCCACCGGGCCGACAACACAGCTTTGTGGAAAATGACCGTTCTGTTGCCACCCCGTGGGGATTTGCAGGCATTGCAAGGGGCCACGAACTGGGCATTGTGGGAAATGAGGCTTCTGGCACCGCCTAAGGCAAAACTGGGGCACCGGCGCTTGGCTGACAGCAAAGCATTGTGGGAAATGAGCCTCTCTGGTGCCACCCCCGTGGACATGAGTGAGTGTACCACAGGGCCTACAGCATGGCATGGTGGGAAATGGGGAACTCTCGGCTTCCACCACGTGCAGAATTTCGAGCATTGCCACTTGGAACCCTCTGGAAATTGTGCGAATGGAGCTTGCTGGCACCAACTCAGGCAAATATATATGGCACTGTCACCTGTGTGACAGGAGAGCATGGTGGGAAATGACCTCTCTGATGCCTCCTTCTGCAAGTTTTCAGGCATAGCACATGGCCTCCCGCTGGGCACCGTGGGAAGTGAGCTCTCTGTAACCACCCCGGTAGACATGAGTGGGAATAACACCGGGCAGGCAGCAGGGCATTGTGGGAAAGGAGCCCTCCGGTGCCACCCTCCTGGACATGCGTGGGTACAGCACAGGGCCCACAGCACGGCATTGTGGGAAATGGTCTCCCTGTTGCCACCCCGCTGAGATCAGCCGGCATAGCCACTGGCTAGCCTCGCGGCAGAGTGGCAAGTGAGTTCTTTGGCACTACCTTATGAAAAGGTGCGGAACTATCACCCGGCCGAAAGCCGGGACCTGTGCCCTCTGGCACCCCCTCATACCAAGGTGCCTCTGCTATTGAGTTCTCTGCCTGTCGCTCAGCTGGAGATGTGCAGACATAGCACTCGGCTCCCACTCTGGGCATTGTGGGAAATAAGCTCCCTGGTGCCATCCTAAGGGAAATGGCCCGGGATGAGGCCTCCTGGCCATCAGCACAGCATTGTGGGAAATGGGCTCCCTGGTGCCGCCCTGTGGACATGTACGGGCAGAGCACTAGCCCGGCACTGCGGGAAGTGAGCTCTCTGGTGCCACCCTGAGGGTGGATGAGGGCATAGCACCTGGCCACCAGCTGGGAATTGTGGGAAATGACCTCTCTGAGGCCATCACGTGCAGATGTGTGGGCAGACCACCCAACAGGTAGCACAGCCCTGTGGGAAGTGACCTCTGTGCTGCCACCCTGTGAAGATTTCCAAGCGTAGCAACTGGCCACCCTGTGCGAATTGTGGGAAGTGAACCTGCTGGCAGCAACTCATGCAAATGTGCGGCACAATCACCTGGCAACCAGCTGGGGACTGGGGGAAGTGAGCTGTCTGTAACCACCCCGTGGACGTGTGTGGAATTATTTCCACCGGGCCGACAACACAGCTTTGTGGAAAATGACCGTTCTGTTGCCACCCCGTGGGGATTTGCAGGCATTGCAAGGGGCCACGAACTGGGCATTGTGGGAAATGAGGCTTCTGGCACCGCCTAAGGCAAAACTGGGGCACCGGCGCTTGGCTGACAGCAAAGCATTGTGGGAAATGAGCCTCTCTGGTGCCACCCCCGTGGACATGAGTGAGCCTACAGCATGGCATGGTGGGAAATGGGGAACTCTCGGCTTCCACCACGTGCAGAATTTCGAGCATTGCCACTTGGAACCCTCTGGAAATTGTGCGAATGGAGCTTGCTGGCACCAACTCAGGCAAATATATATGGCACTGTCACCTGTGTGACAGGAGAGCATGGTGGGAAATGACCTCTCTGATGCCTCCTTCTGCAAGTTTTCAGGCATAGCACATGGCCTCCCGCTGGGCACCGTGGGAAGTGAGCTCTCTGTAACCACCCCGGTAGACATGAGTGGGAATAACACCGGGCAGGCAGCAGGGCATTGTGGGAAAGGAGCCCTCCGGTGCCACCCTCCTGGACATGCGTGGGTACATCACAGGGCCCACAGCACGGCATTGTGGGAAATGGTCTCCCTGTTGCCACCCCGCTGAGATCAACCGGCATAGCCACTGGCTAGCCTCGCGGCAGAGTGGCAAGTGAGTTCTTTGGCACCACCTTATGAAAAGGTGCGGAACTATCACCCGGCCGAAAGCCGGGACCTGTGCCCTCTGGCACCCCCTCATACCAAGGTGCCTCTGCTATTGAGTTCTCTGCCTGTCGCTCAGCTGGAGATGTGCAGACATAGCACTCGGCTCCCACTCTGGGCATTGTGGGAAATAAGCTCCCTGGTGCCATCCTAAGGGAAATGGCCCGGGATGAGGCCTCCTGGCCATCAGCACAGCATCGTGGGAAATGGGCTCCCTGGTGCCGCCCTGTGGACATGTACGGGCAGAGCACTAGCCCGGCACTGCGGGAAGTGAGCTCTCTGGTGCCACCCGGAGGGTGGATGAGGGCATAGCACCTGGCCACCAGCTGGGAATTGTGGGAAATGACCTCTCTGAGGCCATCACGTGCAGATGTGTGGGCAGACCACCCAACAGGTAGCACAGCACTGTGGGAAGTGACCTCTGTGCTGCCACCCTGTGAAGATTTCCAAGCGTAGCAACTGGCCACCCTGTGCGAATTGTGGGAAGTGAACCTGCTGGCAGCAACTCATGCAAATGTGCGGCACAATCACCTGGCAACCAGCTGGGGACTGGGGGAAGTGAGCTGTCTGTAACCACCCCGTGGACGTGTGTGGAATTATTTCCACCGGGCCGACAACACAGCTTTGTGGAAAATGACCGTTCTGTTGCCACCCCGTGGGGATTTGCAGGCATTGCAAGGGGCCACGAACTGGGCATTGTGGGAAATGAGGCTTCTGGCACCGCCTAAGGCAAAACTGGGGCACCGGCGCTTGGCTGACAGCAAAGCATTGTGGGAAATGAGCCTCTCTGGTGCCACCCCAGTGGACATGAGTGAGTGTACCACAGGGCCTACAGCATGGCATGGTGGGAAATGGGGAACTCTCGGCTTCCACCACGTGCAGAATTTCGAGCATTGCCACTTGGAACCCTCTGGAAATTGTGCGAATGGAGCTTGCTGGCACCAACTCAGGCAAATATATATGGCACTGTCACCTGTGTGACAGGAGAGCATGGTGGGAAATGACCTCTCTGATGCCTCCTTCTGCAAGTTTTCAGGCATAGCACATGGCCTCCCGCTGGGCACCGTGGGAAGTGAGCTCTCTGTAACCACCCCGGTAGACATGAGTGGGAATAACACCGGGCAGGCAGCAGGGCATTGTGGGAAAGGAGCCCTCCGGTGCCACCCTCCTGGACATGCGTGGGTACAGCACAGGGCCCACAGCACGGCATTGTGGGAAATGGTCTCCCTGTTGCCACCCCGCTGAGATCAGCCGGCATAGCCACTGGCTAGCGTCGCGGCAGAGTGGCAAGTGAGTTCTTTGGCACTACCTTATGAAAAGGTGCGGAACTATCACCCGGCCGAAAGCCGGGACCTGTGCCCTCTGGCACCCCCTCATACCAAGGTGCCTCTGCTATTGAGTTCTCTGCCTGTCGCTCAGCTGGAGATGTGCAGACATAGCACTCGGCTCCCACTCTGGGCATTGTGGGAAATAAGCTCCCTGGTGCCATCCTAAGGGAAATGGCCCGGGATGAGGCCTCCTGGCCATCAGCACAGCATTGTGGGAAATGGGCTCCCTGGTGCCGCCCTGTGGACATGTACGGGCAGAGCACTAGCCCGGCACTGCGGGAAGTGAGCTCTCTGGTGCCACCCTGAGGGTGGATGAGGGCATAGCACCTGGCCACCAGCTGGGAATTGTGGGAAATGACCTCTCTGAGGCCATCACGTGCAGATGTGTGGGCAGACCACCCAACAGGTAGCACAGCCCTGTGGGAAGTGACCTCTGTGCTGCCACCCTGTGAAGATTTCCAAGCGTAGCAACTGGCCACCCTGTGCGAATTGTGGGAAGTGAACCTGCTGGCAGCAACTCATGCAAATGTGCGGCACAATCACCTGGCAACCAGCTGGGGACTGGGGGAAGTGAGCTGTCTGTAACCACCCCGTGGACGTGTGTGGAATTATTTCCACCGGGCCGACAACACAGCTTTGTGGAAAATGACCGTTCTGTTGCCACCCCGTGGGGATTTGCAGGCATTGCAAGGGGCCACGAACTGGGCATTGTGGGAAATGAGGCTTCTGGCACCGCCTAAGGCAAAACTGGGGCACCGGCGCTTGGCTGACAGCAAAGCATTGTGGGAAATGAGCCTCTCTGGTGCCACCCCCGTGGACATGAGTGAGCCTACAGCATGGCATGGTGGGAAATGGGGAACTCTCGGCTTCCACCACGTGCAGAATTTCGAGCATTGCCACTTGGAACCCTCTGGAAATTGTGCGAATGGAGCTTGCTGGCACCAACTCAGGCAAATATATATGGCACTGTCACCTGTGTGACAGGAGAGCATGGTGGGAAATGACCTCTCTGATGCCTCCTTCTGCAAGTTTTCAGGCATAGCACATGGCCTCCCGCTGGGCACCGTGGGAAGTGAGCTCTCTGTAACCACCCCGGTAGACATGAGTGGGAATAACACCGGGCAGGCAGCAGGGCATTGTGGGAAAGGAGCCCTCCGGTGCC
This sequence comes from Dipodomys merriami, assembly GCF_024711535.1. NCBI lineage: Eukaryota > Metazoa > Chordata > Mammalia > Rodentia > Heteromyidae > Dipodomys > Dipodomys merriami. The sequence goes on from NW_027204492.1 coordinate 77,182, forward strand.
ACCCTCCTGGACATGCGTGGGTACATCACAGGGCCCACAGCACGGCATTGTGGGAAATGGTCTCCCTGTTGCCACCCCGCTGAGATCAGCCGGCATAGCCACTGGCTAGCCTCGCGGCAGAGTGGCAAGTGAGTTCTTTGGCACCACCTTATGAAAAGGTGCGGAACTATCACCCGGCCGAAAGCCGGGACCTGTGCCCTCTGGCACCCCCTCATACCAAGGTGCCTCTGCTATTGAGTTCTCTGCCTGTCGCTCAGCTGGAGATGTGCAGACATAGCACTCGGCTCCCACTCTGGGCATTGTGGGAAATAAGCTCCCTGGTGCCATCCTAAGGGAAATGGCCCGGGATGAGGCCTCCTGGCCATCAGCACAGCATCGTGGGAAATGGGCTCCCTGGTGCCGCCCTGTGGACATGTACGGGCAGAGCACTAGCCCGGCACTGCGGGAAGTGAGCTCTCTGGTGCCACCCGGAGGGTGGATGAGGGCATAGCACCTGGCCACCAGCTGGGAATTGTGGGAAATGACCTCTCTGAGGCCATCACGTGCAGATGTGTGGGCAGACCACCCAACAGGTAGCACAGCACTGTGGGAAGTGACCTCTGTGCTGCCACCCTGTGAAGATTTCCAAGCGTAGCAACTGGCCACCCTGTGCGAATTGTGGGAAGTGAACCTGCTGGCAGCAACTCATGCAAATGTGCGGCACAATCACCTGGCAACCAGCTGGGGACTGGGGGAAGTGAGCTGTCTGTAACCACCCCGTGGACGTGTGTGGAATTATTTCCACCGGGCCGACAACACAGCTTTGTGGAAAATGACCGTTCTGTTGCCACCCCGTGGGGATTTGCAGGCATTGCAAGGGGCCACGAACTGGGCATTGTGGGAAATGAGGCTTCTGGCACCGCCTAAGGCAAAACTGGGGCACCGGCGCTTGGCTGACAGCAAAGCATTGTGGGAAATGAGCCTCTCTGGTGCCACCCCCGTGGACATGAGTGAGTGTACCACAGGGCCTACAGCATGGCATGGTGGGAAATGGGGAACTCTCGGCTTCCACCACGTGCAGAATTTCGAGCATTGCCACTTGGAACCCTCTGGAAATTGTGCGAATGGAGCTTGCTGGCACCAACTCAGGCAAATATATATGGCACTGTCACCTGTGTGACAGGAGAGCATGGTGGGAAATGACCTCTCTGATGCCTCCTTCTGCAAGTTTTCAGGCATAGCACATGGCCTCCCGCTGGGCACCGTGGGAAGTGAGCTCTCTGTAACCACCCCGGTAGACATGAGTGGGAATAACACCGGGCAGGCAGCAGGGCATTGTGGGAAAGGAGCCCTCCGGTGCCACCCTCCTGGACATGCGTGGGTACATCACAGGGCCCACAGCACGGCATTGTGGGAAATGGTCTCCCTGTTGCCACCCCGCTGAGATCAGCCGGCATAGCCACTGGCTAGCGTCGCGGCAGAGTGGCAAGTGAGTTCTTTGGCACCACCTTATGAAAAGGTGCGGAACTATCACCCGGCCGAAAGCCGGGACCTGTGCCCTCTGGCACCCCCTCATACCAAGGTGCCTCTGCTATTGAGTTCTCTGCCTGTCGCTCAGCTGGAGATGTGCAGACATAGCACTCGGCTCCCACTCTGGGCATTGTGGGAAATAAGCTCCCTGGTGCCATCCTAAGGGAAATGGCCCGGGATGAGGCCTCCTGGCCATCAGCACAGCATCGTGGGAAATGGGCTCCCTGGTGCCGCCCTGAGGACATGTACGGGCAGAGCACTAGCCCGGCACTGCGGGAAGTGAGCTCCCTGGTGCCACCCGGAGGGTGGATGAGGGCATAGCACCTGGCCACCAGCTGGGAATTGTGGGAAATGACCTCTCTGAGGCCATCACGTGCAGATGTGTGGGCAGACCACCCAACAGGTAGCACAGCACTGTGGGAAGTGACCTCTGTGCTGCCACCCTGTGAAGATTTCCAAGCGTAGCAACTGGCCACCCTGTGCGAATTGTGGGAAGTGAACCTGCTGGCAGCAACTCATGCAAATGTGCGGCACAATCACCTGGCAACCAGCTGGGGACTGGGGGAAGTGAGCTGTCTGTAACCACCCCGTGGACGTGTGTGGAATTATTTCCACCGGGCCGACAACACAGCTTTGTGGAAAATGACCGTTCTGTTGCCACCCCGTGGGGATTTGCAGGCATTGCAAGGGGCCACGAACTGGGCATTGTGGGAAATGAGGCTTCTGGCACCGCCTAAGGCAAAACTGGGGCACCGGCGCTTGGCTGACAGCAAAGCATTGTGGGAAATGAGCCTCTCTGGTGCCACCCCCGTGGACATGAGTGAGTGTACCACAGGGCCTACAGCATGGCATGGTGGGAAATGGGGAACTCTCGGCTTCCACCACGTGCAGAATTTCGAGCATTGCCACTTGGAACCCTCTGGAAATTGTGCGAATGGAGCTTGCTGGCACCAACTCAGGCAAATATATATGGCACTGTCACCTGTGTGACAGGAGAGCATGGTGGGAAATGACCTCTCTGATGCCTCCTTCTGCAAGTTTTCAGGCATAGCACATGGCCTCCCGCTGGGCACCGTGGGAAGTGAGCTCTCTGTAACCACCCCGGTAGACATGAGTGGGAATAACACCGGGCAGGCAGCAGGGCATTGTGGGAAAGGAGCCCTCCGGTGCCACCCTCCTGGACATGCGTGGGTACAGCACAGGGCCCACAGCACGGCATTGTGGGAAATGGTCTCCCTGTTGCCACCCCGCTGAGATCAGCCGGCATAGCCACTGGCTAGCCTCGCGGCAGAGTGGCAAGTGAGTTCTTTGGCACTACCTTATGAAAAGGTGCGGAACTATCACCCGGCCGAAAGCCGGGACCTGTGCCCTCTGGCACCCCCTCATACCAAGGTGCCTCTGCTATTGAGTTCTCTGCCTGTCGCTCAGCTGGAGATGTGCAGACATAGCACTCGGCTCCCACTCTGGGCATTGTGGGAAATAAGCTCCCTGGTGCCATCCTAAGGGAAATGGCCCGGGATGAGGCCTCCTGGCCATCAGCACAGCATTGTGGGAAATGGGCTCCCTGGTGCCGCCCTGTGGACATGTACGGGCAGAGCACTAGCCCGGCACTGCGGGAAGTGAGCTCTCTGGTGCCACCCTGAGGGTGGATGAGGGCATAGCACCTGGCCACCAGCTGGGAATTGTGGGAAATGACCTCTCTGAGGCCATCACGTGCAGATGTGTGGGCAGACCACCCAACAGGTAGCACAGCCCTGTGGGAAGTGACCTCTGTGCTGCCACCCTGTGAAGATTTCCAAGCGTAGCAACTGGCCACCCTGTGCGAATTGTGGGAAGTGAACCTGCTGGCAGCAACTCATGCAAATGTGCGGCACAATCACCTGGCAACCAGCTGGGGACTGGGGGAAGTGAGCTGTCTGTAACCACCCCGTGGACGTGTGTGGAATTATTTCCACCGGGCCGACAACACAGCTTTGTGGAAAATGACCGTTCTGTTGCCACCCCGTGGGGATTTGCAGGCATTGCAAGGGGCCACGAACTGGGCATTGTGGGAAATGAGGCTTCTGGCACCGCCTAAGGCAAAACTGGGGCACCGGCGCTTGGCTGACAGCAAAGCATTGTGGGAAATGAGCCTCTCTGGTGCCACCCCCGTGGACATGAGTGAGCCTACAGCATGGCATGGTGGGAAATGGGGAACTCTCGGCTTCCACCACGTGCAGAATTTCGAGCATTGCCACTTGGAACCCTCTGGAAATTGTGCGAATGGAGCTTGCTGGCACCAACTCAGGCAAATATATATGGCACTGTCACCTGTGTGACAGGAGAGCATGGTGGGAAATGACCTCTCTGATGCCTCCTTCTGCAAGTTTTCAGGCATAGCACATGGCCTCCCGCTGGGCACCGTGGGAAGTGAGCTCTCTGTAACCACCCCGGTAGACATGAGTGGGAATAACACCGGGCAGGCAGCAGGGCATTGTGGGAAAGGAGCCCTCCGGTGCCACCCTCCTGGACATGCGTGGGTACATCACAGGGCCCACAGCACGGCATTGTGGGAAATGGTCTCCCTGTTGCCACCCCGCTGAGATCAGCCGGCATAGCCACTGGCTAGCCTCGCGGCAGAGTGGCAAGTGAGTTCTTTGGCACCACCTTATGAAAAGGTGCGGAACTATCACCCGGCCGAAAGCCGGGACCTGTGCCCTCTGGCACCCCCTCATACCAAGGTGCCTCTGCTATTGAGTTCTCTGCCTGTCGCTCAGCTGGAGATGTGCAGACATAGCACTCGGCTCCCACTCTGGGCATTGTGGGAAATAAGCTCCCTGGTGCCATCCTAAGGGAAATGGCCCGGGATGAGGCCTCCTGGCCATCAGCACAGCATCGTGGGAAATGGGCTCCCTGGTGCCGCCCTGTGGACATGTACGGGCAGAGCACTAGCCCGGCACTGCGGGAAGTGAGCTCTCTGGTGCCACCCGGAGGGTGGATGAGGGCATAGCACCTGGCCACCAGCTGGGAATTGTGGGAAATGACCTCTCTGAGGCCATCACGTGCAGATGTGTGGGCAGACCACCCAACAGGTAGCACAGCACTGTGGGAAGTGACCTCTGTGCTGCCACCCTGTGAAGATTTCCAAGCGTAGCAACTGGCCACCCTGTGCGAATTGTGGGAAGTGAACCTGCTGGCAGCAACTCATGCAAATGTGCGGCACAATCACCTGGCAACCAGCTGGGGACTGGGGGAAGTGAGCTGTCTGTAACCACCCCGTGGACGTGTGTGGAATTATTTCCACCGGGCCGACAACACAGCTTTGTGGAAAATGACCGTTCTGTTGCCACCCCGTGGGGATTTGCAGGCATTGCAAGGGGCCACGAACTGGGCATTGTGGGAAATGAGGCTTCTGGCACCGCCTAAGGCAAAACTGGGGCACCGGCGCTTGGCTGACAGCAAAGCATTGTGGGAAATGAGCCTCTCTGGTGCCACCCCCGTGGACATGAGTGAGCCTACAGCATGGCATGGTGGGAAATGGGGAACTCTCGGCTTCCACCACGTGCAGAATTTCGAGCATTGCCACTTGGAACCCTCTGGAAATTGTGCGAATGGAGCTTGCTGGCACCAACTCAGGCAAATATATATGGCACTGTCACCTGTGTGACAGGAGAGCATGGTGGGAAATGACCTCTCTGATGCCTCCTTCTGCAAGTTTTCAGGCATAGCACATGGCCTCCCGCTGGGCACCGTGGGAAGTGAGCTCTCTGTAACCACCCCGGTAGACATGAGTGGGAATAACACCGGGCAGGCAGCAGGGCATTGTGGGAAAGGAGCCCTCCGGTGCCACCCTCCTGGACATGCGTGGGTACATCACAGGGCCCACAGCACGGCATTGTGGGAAATGGTCTCCCTGTTGCCACCCCGCTGAGATCAGCCGGCATAGCCACTGGCTAGCGTCGCGGCAGAGTGGCAAGTGAGTTCTTTGGCACCACCTTATGAAAAGGTGCGGAACTATCACCCGGCCGAAAGCCGGGACCTGTGCCCTCTGGCACCCCCTCATACCAAGGTGCCTCTGCTATTGAGTTCTCTGCCTGTCGCTCAGCTGGAGATGTGCAGACATAGCACTCGGCTCCCACTCTGGGCATTGTGGGAAATAAGCTCCCTGGTGCCATCCTAAGGGAAATGGCCCGGGATGAGGCCTCCTGGCCATCAGCACAGCATTGTGGGAAATGGGCTCCCTGGTGCCGCCCTGTGGACATGTACGGGCAGAGCACTAGCCCGGCACTGCGGGAAGTGAGCTCTCTGGTGCCACCCGGAGGGTGGATGAGGGCATAGCACCTGGCCACCAGCTGGGAATTGTGGGAAATGACCTCTCTGAGGCCATCACGTGCAGATGTGTGGGCAGACCACCCAACAGGTAGCACAGCACTGTGGGAAGTGACCTCTGTGCTGCCACCCTGTGAAGATTTCCAAGCGTAGCAACTGGCCACCCTGTGCGAATTGTGGGAAGTGAACCTGCTGGCAGCAACTCATGCAAATGTGCGGCACAATCACCTGGCAACCAGCTGGGGACTGGGGGAAGTGAGCTGTCTGTAACCACCCCGTGGACGTGTGTGGAATTATTTCCACCGGGCCGACAACACAGCTTTGTGGAAAATGACCGTTCTGTTGCCACCCCGTGGGGATTTGCAGGCATTGCAAGGGGCCACGAACTGGGCATTGTGGGAAATGAGGCTTCTGGCACCGCCTAAGGCAAAACTGGGGCACCGGCGCTTGGCTGACAGCAAAGCATTGTGGGAAATGAGCCTCTCTGGTGCCACCCCCGTGGACATGAGTGAGTGTACCACAGGGCCTACAGCATGGCATGGTGGGAAATGGGGAACTCTCGGCTTCCACCACGTGCAGAATTTCGAGCATTGCCACTTGGAACCCTCTGGAAATTGTGCGAATGGAGCTTGCTGGCACCAACTCAGGCAAATATATATGGCACTGTCACCTGTGTGACAGGAGAGCATGGTGGGAAATGACCTCTCTGATGCCTCCTTCTGCAAGTTTTCAGGCATAGCACATGGCCTCCCGCTGGGCACCGTGGGAAGTGAGCTCTCTGTAACCACCCCGGTAGACATGAGAGGGAATAACACCGGGCAGGCAGCAGGGCATTGTGGGAAAGGAGCCCTCCGGTGCCACCCTCCTGGACATGCGTGGGTACATAACAGGGCCCACAGCACGGCATTGTGGGAAATGGTCTCCCTGTTGCCACCCCGCTGAGATCAGCCGGCATAGCCACTGGCTAGCGTCGCGGCAGAGTGGCAAGTGAGTTCTTTGGCACCACCTTATGAAAAGGTGCGGAACTATCACCCGGCCGAAAGCCGGGACCTGTGCCCTCTGGCACCCCCTCATACCAAGGTGCCTCTGCTATTGAGTTCTCTGCCTGTCGCTCAGCTGGAGATGTGCAGACATAGCACTTGGCTCCCACTCTGGGCATTGTGGGAAATAAGCTCCCTGGTGCCATCCTAAGGGAAATGGCCCGGGATGAGGCCTCCTGGCCATCAGCACAGCATTGTGGGAAATGGGCTCCCTGGTGCCGCCCTGTGGACATGTACGGGCAGAGCACTAGCCCGGCACTGCGGGAAGTGAGCTCTCTGGTGCCACCCGGAGGGTGGATGAGGGCATAGCACCTGGCCACCAGCTGGGAATTGTGGGAAATGACCTCTCTGAGGCCATCACGTGCAGATGTGTGGGCAGACCACCCAACAGGTAGCACAGCCCTGTGGGAAGTGACCTCTGTGCTGCCACCCTGTGAAGATTTCCAAGCGTAGCAACTGGCCACCCTGTGCGAATTGTGGGAAGTGAACCTGCTGGCAGCAACTCATGCAAATGTGCGGCACAATCACCTGGCAACCAGCTGGGGACTGGGGGAAGTGAGCTGTCTGTAACCACCCCGTGGACGTGTGTGGAATTATTTCCACCGGGCCGACAACACAGCTTTGTGGAAAATGACCGTTCTGTTGCCACCCCGTGGGGATTTGCAGGCATTGCAAGGGGCCACGAACTGGGCATTGTGGGAAATGAGGCTTCTGGCACCGCCTAAGGCAAAACTGGGGCACCGGCGCTTGGCTGACAGCAAAGCATTGTGGGAAATGAGCCTCTCTGGTGCCACCCCCGTGGACATGAGTGAGTGTACCACAGGGCCTACAGCATGGCATGGTGGGAAATGGGGAACTCTCGGCTTCCACCACGTGCAGAATTTCGAGCATTGCCACTTGGAACCCTCTGGAAATTGTGCGAATGGAGCTTGCTGGCACCAACTCAGGCAAATATATATGGCACTGTCACCTGTGTGACAGGAGAGCATGGTGGGAAATGACCTCTCTGATGCCTCCTTCTGCAAGTTTTCAGGCATAGCACATGGCCTCCCGCTGGGCACCGTGGGAAGTGAGCTCTCTGTAACCACCCCGGTAGACATGAGTGGGAATAACACCGGGCAGGCAGCAGGGCATTGTGGGAAAGGAGCCCTCCGGTGCCACCCTCCTGGACATGCGTGGGTACATCACAGGGCCCACAGCACGGCATTGTGGGAAATGGTCTCCCTGTTGCCACCCCGCTGAGATCAGCCGGCATAGCCACTGGCTAGCCTCGCGGCAGAGTGGCAAGTGAGTTCTTTGGCACCACCTTATGAAAAGGTGCGGAACTATCACCCGGCCGAAAGCCGGGACCTGTGCCCTCTGGCACCCCCTCATACCAAGGTGCCTCTGCTATTGAGTTCTCTGCCTGTCGCTCAGCTGGAGATGTGCAGACATAGCACTCGGCTCCCACTCTGGGCATTGTGGGAAATAAGCTCCCTGGTGCCATCCTAAGGGAAATGGCCCGGGATGAGGCCTCCTGGCCATCAGCACAGCATCGTGGGAAATGGGCTCCCTGGTGCCGCCCTGTGGACATGTACGGGCAGAGCACTAGCCCGGCACTGCGGGAAGTGAGCTCTCTGGTGCCACCCGGAGGGTGGATGAGGGCATAGCACCTGGCCACCAGCTGGGAATTGTGGGAAATGACCTCTCTGAGGCCATCACGTGCAGATGTGTGGGCAGACCACCCAACAGGTAGCACAGCCCTGTGGGAAGTGACCTCTGTGCTGCCACCCTGTGAAGATTTCCAAGCGTAGCAACTGGCCACCCTGTGCGAATTGTGGGAAGTGAACCTGCTGGCAGCAACTCATGCAAATGTGCGGCACAATCACCTGGCAACCAGCTGGGGACTGGGGGAAGTGAGCTGTCTGTAACCACCCCGTGGATGTGTGTGGAATTATTTCCACCGGGCCGACAACACAGCTTTGTGGAAAATGACCGTTCTGTTGCCACCCCGTGGGGATTTGCAGGCATTGCAAGGGGCCACGAACTGGGCATTGTGGGAAATGAGGCTTCTGGCACCGCCTAAGGCAAAACTGGGGCACCGGCGCTTGGCTGACAGCAAAGCATTGTGGGAAATGAGCCTCTCTGGTGCCACCCCCGTGGACATGAGTGAGTGTACCACAGGGCCTACAGCATGGCATGGTGGGAAATGGGGAACTCTCGGCTTCCACCACGTGCAGAATTTCGAGCATTGCCACTTGGAACCCTCTGGAAATTGTGCGAATGGAGCTTGCTGGCACCAACTCAGGCAAATATATATGGCACTGTCACCTGTGTGACAGGAGAGCATGGTGGGAAATGACCTCTCTGATGCCTCCTTCTGCAAGTTTTCAGGCATAGCACATGGCCTCCCGCTGGGCACCGTGGGAAGTGAGCTCTCTGTAACCACCCCGGTAGACATGAGTGGGAATAACACCGGGCAGGCAGCAGGGCATTGTGGGAAAGGAGCCCTCCGGTGCCACCCTCCTGGACATGCGTGGGTACAGCACAGGGCCCACAGCACGGCATTGTGGGAAATGGTCTCCCTGTTGCCACCCCGCTGAGATCAGCCGGCATAGCCACTGGCTAGCCTCGCGGCAGAGTGGCAAGTGAGTTCTTTGGCACCACCTTATGAAAAGGTGCGGAACTATCACCCGGCCGAAAGCCGGGACCTGTGCCCTCTGGCACCCCCTCATACCAAGGTGCCTCTGCTATTGAGTTCTCTGCCTGTCGCTCAGCTGGAGATGTGCAGACATAGCACTCGGCTCCCACTCTGGGCATTGTGGGAAATAAGCTCCCTGGTGCCATCCTAAGGGAAATGGCCCGGGATGAGGCCTCCTGGCCATCAGCACAGCATCGTGGGAAATGGGCTCCCTGGTGCCGCCCTGTGGACATGTACGGGCAGAGCACTAGCCCGGCACTGCGGGAAGTGAGCTCTCTGGTGCCACCCGGAGGGTGGATGAGGGCATAGCACCTGGCCACCAGCTGGGAATTGTGGGAAATGACCTCTCTGAGGCCATCACGTGCAGATGTGTGGGCAGACCACCCAACAGGTAGCACAGCCCTGTGGGAAGTGACCTCTGTGCTGCCACCCTGTGAAGATTTCCAAGCGTAGCAACTGGCCACCCTGTGCGAATTGTGGGAAGTGAACCTGCTGGCAGCAACTCATGCAAATGTGCGGCACAATCACCTGGCAACCAGCTGGGGACTGGGGGAAGTGAGCTGTCTGTAACCACCCCGTGGAGGTGTGTGGAATTATTTCCACCGGGCCGACAACACAGCTTTGTGGAAAATGACCGTTCTGTTGCCACCCCGTGGGGATTTGCAGGCATTGCAAGGGGCCACGAACTGGGCATTGTGGGAAATGAGGCTTCTGGCACCGCCTAAGGCAAAACTGGGGCACCGGCGCTTGGCTGACAGCAAAGCATTGTGGGAAATGAGCCTCTCTGGTGCCACCCCCGTGGACATGAGTGAGTGTACCACAGGGCCTACAGCATGGCATGGTGGGAAATGGGGAACTCTCGGCTTCCACCACGTGCAGAATTTCGAGCATTGCCACTTGGAACCCTCTGGAAATTGTGCGAATGGAGCTTGCTGGCACCAACTCAGGCAAATATATATGGCACTGTCACCTGTGTGACAGGAGAGCATGGTGGGAAATGACCTCTCTGATGCCTCCTTCTGCAAGTTTTCAGGCATAGCACATGGCCTCCCGCTGGGCACCGTGGGAAGTGAGCTCTCTGTAACCACCCCGGTAGACATGAGAGGGAATAACACCGGGCAGGCAGCAGGGCATTGTGGGAAAGGAGCCCTCCGGTGCCACCCTCCTGGACATGCGTGGGTACATAACAGGGCCCACAGCACGGCATTGTGGGAAATGGTCTCCCTGTTGCCACCCCGCTGAGATCAGCCGGCATAGCCACTGGCTAGCGTCGCGGCAGAGTGGCAAGTGAGTTCTTTGGCACCACCTTATGAAAAGGTGCGGAACTATCACCCGGCCGAAAGCCGGGACCTGTGCCCTCTGGCACCCCCTCATACCAAGGTGCCTCTGCTATTGAGTTCTCTGCCTGTCGCTCAGCTGGAGATGTGCAGACATAGCACTTGGCTCCCACTCTGGGCATTGTGGGAAATAAGCTCCCTGGTGCCATCCTAAGGGAAATGGCCCGGGATGAGGCCTCCTGGCCATCAGCACAGCATTGTGGGAAATGGGCTCCCTGGTGCCGCCCTGTGGACATGTACGGGCAGAGCACTAGCCCGGCACTGCGGGAAGTGAGCTCTCTGGTGCCACCCGGAGGGTGGATGAGGGCATAGCACCTGGCCACCAGCTGGGAATTGTGGGAAATGACCTCTCTGAGGCCATCACGTGCAGATGTGTGGGCAGACCACCCAACAGGTAGCACAGCCCTGTGGGAAGTGACCTCTGTGCTGCCACCCTGTGAAGATTTCCAAGCGTAGCAACTGGCCACCCTGTGCGAATTGTGGGAAGTGAACCTGCTGGCAGCAACTCATGCAAATGTGCGGCACAATCACCTGGCAACCAGCTGGGGACTGGGGGAAGTGAGCTGTCTGTAACCACCCCGTGGACGTGTGTGGAATTATTTCCACCGGGCCGACAACACAGCTTTGTGGAAAATGACCGTTCTGTTGCCACCCCGTGGGGATTTGCAGGCATTGCAAGGGGCCACGAACTGGGCATTGTGGGAAATGAGGCTTCTGGCACCGCCTAAGGCAAAACTGGGGCACCGGCGCTTGGCTGACAGCAAAGCATTGTGGGAAATGAGCCTCTCTGGTGCCACCCCCGTGGACATGAGTGAGTGTACCACAGGGCCTACAGCATGGCATGGTGGGAAATGGGGAACTCTCGGCTTCCACCACGTGCAGAATTTCGAGCATTGCCACTTGGAACCCTCTGGAAATTGTGCGAATGGAGCTTGCTGGCACCAACTCAGGCAAATATATATGGCACTGTCACCTGTGTGACAGGAGAGCATGGTGGGAAATGACCTCTCTGATGCCTCCTTCTGCAAGTTTTCAGGCATAGCACATGGCCTCCCGCTGGGCACCGTGGGAAGTGAGCTCTCTGTAACCACCCCGGTAGACATGAGTGGGAATAACACCGGGCAGGCAGCAGGGCATTGTGGGAAAGGAGCCCTCCGGTGCCACCCTCCTGGACATGCGTGGGTACATCACAGGGCCCACAGCACGGCATTGTGGGAAATGGTCTCCCTGTTGCCACCCCGCTGAGATCAGCCGGCATAGCCACTGGCTAGCCTCGCGGCAGAGTGGCAAGTGAGTTCTTTGGCACCACCTTATGAAAAGGTGCGGAACTATCACCCGGCCGAAAGCCGGGACCTGTGCCCTCTGGCACCCCCTCATACCAAGGTGCCTCTGCTATTGAGTTCTCTGCCTGTCGCTCAGCTGGAGATGTGCAGACATAGCACTCGGCTCCCACTCTGGGCATTGTGGGAAATAAGCTCCCTGGTGCCATCCTAAGGGAAATGGCCCGGGATGAGGCCTCCTGGCCATCAGCACAGCATCGTGGGAAATGGGCTCCCTGGTGCCGCCCTGTGGACATGTACGGGCAGAGCACTAGCCCGGCACTGCGGGAAGTGAGCTCTCTGGTGCCACCCGGAGGGTGGATGAGGGCATAGCACCTGGCCACCAGCTGGGAATTGTGGGAAATGACCTCTCTGAGGCCATCACGTGCAGATGTGTGGGCAGACCACCCAACAGGTAGCACAGCCCTGTGGGAAGTGACCTCTGTGCTGCCACCCTGTGAAGATTTCCAAGCGTAGCAACTGGCCACCCTGTGCGAATTGTGGGAAGTGAACCTGCTGGCAGCAACTCATGCAAATGTGCGGCACAATCACCTGGCAACCAGCTGGGGACTGGGGGAAGTGAGCTGTCTGTAACCACCCCGTGGACGTGTGTGGAATTATTTCCACCGGGCCGACAACACAGCTTTGTGGAAAATGACCGTTCTGTTGCCACCCCGTGGGGATTTGCAGGCATTGCAAGGGGCCACGAACTGGGCATTGTGGGAAATGAGGCTTCTGGCACCGCCTAAGGCAAAACTGGGGCACCGGCGCTTGGCTGACAGCAAAGCATTGTGGGAAATGAGCCTCTCTGGTGCCACCCCCGTGGACATGAGTGAGTGTACCACAGGGCCTACAGCATGGCATGGTGGGAAATGGGGAACTCTCGGCTTCCACCACGTGCAGAATTTCGAGCATTGCCACTTGGAACCCTCTGGAAATTGTGCGAATGGAGCTTGCTGGCACCAACTCAGGCAAATATATATGGCACTGTCACCTGTGTGACAGGAGAGCATGGTGGGAAATGACCTCTCTGATGCCTCCTTCTGCAAGTTTTCAGGCATAGCACATGGCCTCCCGCTGGGCACCGTGGGAAGTGAGCTCTCTGTAACCACCCCGGTAGACATGAGTGGGAATAACACCGGGCAGGCAGCAGGGCATTGTGGGAAAGGAGCCCTCCGGTGCCACCCTCCTGGACATGCGTGGGTACATCACAGGGCCCACAGCACGGCATTGTGGGAAATGGTCTCCCTGTTGCCACCCCGCTGAGATCAGCCGGCATAGCCACTGGCTAGCCTCGCGGCAGAGTGGCAAGTGAGTTCTTTGGCACCACCTTATGAAAAGGTGCGGAACTATCACCCGGCCGAAAGCCGGGACCTGTGCCCTCTGGCACCCCCTCATACCAAGGTGCCTCTGCTATTGAGTTCTCTGCCTGTCGCTCAGCTGGAGATGTGCAGACATAGCACTCGGCTCCCACTCTGGGCATTGTGGGAAATAAGCTCCCTGGTGCCATCCTAAGGGAAATGGCCCGGGATGAGGCCTCCTGGCCATCAGCACAGCATTGTGGGAAATGGGCTCCCTGGTGCCGCCCTGTGGACATGTACGGGCAGAGCACTAGCCCGGCACTGCGGGAAGTGAGCTCTCTGGTGCCACCCGGAGGGTGGATGAGGGCATAGCACCTGGCCACCAGCTGGGAATTGTGGGAAATGACCTCTCTGAGGCCATCACGTGCAGATGTGTGGGCAGACCACCCAACAGGTAGCACAGCCCTGTGGGAAGTGACCTCTGTGCTGCCACCCTGTGAAGATTTCCAAGCGTAGCAACTGGCCACCCTGTGCGAATTGTGGGAAGTGAACCTGCTGGCAGCAACTCATGCAAATGTGCGGCACAATCACCTGGCAACCAGCTGGGGACTGGGGGAAGTGAGCTGTCTGTAACCACCCCGTGGACGTGTGTGGAATTATTTCCACCGGGCCGACAACACAGCTTTGTGGAAAATGACCGTTCTGTTGCCACCCCGTGGGGATTTGCAGGCATTGCAAGGGGCCACGAACTGGGCATTGTGGGAAATGAGGCTTCTGGCACCGCCTAAGGCAAAACTGGGGCACCGGCGCTTGGCTGACAGCAAAGCATTGTGGGAAATGAGCCTCTCTGGTGCCACCCCCGTGGACATGAGTGAGTGTACCACAGGGCCTACAGCATGGCATGGTGGGAAATGGGGAACTCTCGGCTTCCACCACGTGCAGAATTTCGAGCATTGCCACTTGGAACCCTCTGGAAATTGTGCGAATGGAGCTTGCTGGCACCAACTCAGGCAAATATATATGGCACTGTCACCTGTGTGACAGGAGAGCATGGTGGGAAATGACCTCTCTGATGCCTCCTTCTGCAAGTTTTCAGGCATAGCACATGGCCTCCCGCTGGGCACCGTGGGAAGTGAGCTCTCTGTAACCACCCCGGTAGACATGAGTGGGAATAACACCGGGCAGGCAGCAGGGCATTGTGGGAAAGGAGCCCTCCGGTGCCACCCTCCTGGACATGCGTGGGTACATCACAGGGCCCACAGCACGGCATTGTGGGAAATGGTCTCCCTGTTGCCACCCCGCTGAGATCAGCCGGCATAGCCACTGGCTAGCCTCGCGGCAGAGTGGCAAGTGAGTTCTTTGGCACCACCTTATGAAAAGGTGCGGAACTATCACCCGGCCGAAAGCCGGGACCTGTGCCCTCTGGCACCCCCTCATACCAAGGTGCCTCTGCTATTGAGTTCTCTGCCTGTCGCTCAGCTGGAGATGTGCAGACATAGCACTCGGCTCCCACTCTGGGCATTGTGGGAAATAAGCTCCCTGGTGCCATCCTAAGGGAAATGGCCCGGGATGAGGCCTCCTGGCCATCAGCACAGCATCGTGGGAAATGGGCTCCCTGGTGCCGCCCTGTGGACATGTACGGGCAGAGCACTAGCCCGGCACTGCGGGAAGTGAGCTCTCTGGTGCCACCCGGAGGGTGGATGAGGGCATAGCACCTGGCCACCAGCTGGGAATTGTGGGAAATGACCTCTCTGAGGCCATCACGTGCAGATGTGTGGGCAGACCACCCAACAGGTAGCACAGCCCTGTGGGAAGTGACCTCTGTGCTGCCACCCTGTGAAGATTTCCAAGCGTAGCAACTGGCCACCCTGTGCGAATTGTGGGAAGTGAACCTGCTGGCAGCAACTCATGCAAATGTGCGGCACAATCACCTGGCAACCAGCTGGGGACTGGGGGAAGTGAGCTGTCTGTAACCACCCCGTGGACGTGTGTGGAATTATTTCCACCGGGCCGACAACACAGCTTTGTGGAAAATGACCGTTCTCTTGCCACCCCGTGGGGATTTGCAGGCATTGCAAGGGGCCACGAACTGGGCATTGTGGGAAATGAGGCTTCTGGCACCGCCTAAGGCAAAACTGGGGCACCGGCGCTTGGCTGACAGCAAAGCATTGTGGGAAATGAGCCTCTCTGGTGCCACCCCCGTGGACATGAGTGAGTGTACCACAGGGCCTACAGCATGGCATGGTGGGAAATGGGGAACTCTCGGCTTCCACCACGTGCAGAATTTCGAGCATTGCCACTTGGAACCCTCTGGAAATTGTGCGAATGGAGCTTGCTGGCACCAACTCAGGCAAATATATATGGCACTGTCACCTGTGTGACAGGAGAGCATGGTGGGAAATGACCTCTCTGATGCCTCCTTCTGCAAGTTTTCAGGCATAGCACATGGCCTCCCGCTGGGCACCGTGGGAAGTGAGCTCTCTGTAACCACCCCGGTAGACATGAGTGGGAATAACACCGGGCAGGCAGCAGGGCATTGTGGGAAAGGAGCCCTCCGGTGCCACCCTCCTGGACATGCGTGGGTACATCACAGGGCCCACAGCACGGCATTGTGGGAAATGGTCTCCCTGTTGCCACCCCGCTGAGATCAGCCGGCATAGCCACTGGCTAGCCTCGCGGCAGAGTGGCAAGTGAGTTCTTTGGCACCACCTTATGAAAAGGTGCGGAACTATCACCCGGCCGAAAGCCGGGACCTGTGCCCTCTGGCACCCCCTCATACCAAGGTGCCTCTGCTATTGAGTTCTCTGCCTGTCGCTCAGCTGGAGATGTGCAGACATAGCACTCGGCTCCCACTCTGGGCATTGTGGGAAATAAGCTCCCTGGTGCCATCCTAAGGGAAATGGCCCGGGATGAGGCCTCCTGGCCATCAGCACAGCATCGTGGGAAATGGGCTCCCTGGTGCCGCCCTGTGGACATGTACGGGCAGAGCACTAGCCCGGCACTGCGGGAAGTGAGCTCTCTGGTGCCACCCGGAGGGTGGATGAGGGCATAGCACCTGGCCACCAGCTGGGAATTGTGGGAAATGACCTCTCTGAGGCCATCACGTGCAGATGTGTGGGCAGACCACCCAACAGGTAGCACAGCACTGTGGGAAGTGACCTCTGTGCTGCCACCCTGTGAAGATTTCCAAGCGTAGCAACTGGCCACCCTGTGCGAATTGTGGGAAGTGAACCTGCTGGCAGCAACTCATGCAAATGTGCGGCACAATCACCTGGCAACCAGCTGGGGACTGGGGGAAGTGAGCTGTCTGTAACCACCCCGTGGACGTGTGTGGAATTATTTCCACCGGGCCGACAACACAGCTTTGTGGAAAATGACCGTTCTGTTGCCACCCCGTGGGGATTTGCAGGCATTGCAAGGGGCCACGAACTGGGCATTGTGGGAAATGAGGCTTCTGGCACCGCCTAAGGCAAAACTGGGGCACCGGCGCTTGGCTGACAGCAAAGCATTGTGGGAAATGAGCCTCTCTGGTGCCACCCCCGTGGACATGAGTGAGTGTACCACAGGGCCTACAGCATGGCATGGTGGGAAATGGGGAACTCTCGGCTTCCACCACGTGCAGAATTTCGAGCATTGCCACTTGGAACCCTCTGGAAATTGTGCGAATGGAGCTTGCTGGCACCAACTCAGGCAAATATATATGGCACTGTCACCTGTGTGACAGGAGAGCATGGTGGGAAATGACCTCTCTGATGCCTCCTTCTGCAAGTTTTCAGGCATAGCACATGGCCTCCCGCTGGGCACCGTGGGAAGTGAGCTCTCTGTAACCACCCCGGTAGACATGAGTGGGAATAACACCGGGCAGGCAGCAGGGCATTGTGGGAAAGGAGCCCTCCGGTGCCACCCTCCTGGACATGCGTGGGTACAGCACAGGGCCCACAGCACGGCATTGTGGGAAATGGTCTCCCTGTTGCCACCCCGCTGAGATCAGCCGGCATAGCCACTGGCTAGCCTCGCGGCAGAGTGGCAAGTGAGTTCTTTGGCACCACCTTATGAAAAGGTGCGGAACTATCACCCGGCCGAAAGCCGGGACCTGTGCCCTCTGGCACCCCCTCATACCAAGGTGCCTCTGCTATTGAGTTCTCTGCCTGTCGCTCAGCTGGAGATGTGCAGACATAGCACTCGGCTCCCACTCTGGGCATTGTGGGAAATAAGCTCCCTGGTGCCATCCTAAGGGAAATGGCCCGGGATGAGGCCTCCTGGCCATCAGCACAGCATCGTGGGAAATGGGCTCCCTGGTGCCGCCCTGTGGACATGTACGGGCAGAGCACTAGCCCGGCACTGCGGGAAGTGAGCTCTCTGGTGCCACCCGGAGGGTGGATGAGGGCATAGCACCTGGCCACCAGCTGGGAATTGTGGGAAATGACCTCTCTGAGGCCATCACGTGCAGATGTGTGGGCAGACCACCCAACAGGTAGCACAGCCCTGTGGGAAGTGACCTCTGTGCTGCCACCCTGTGAAGATTTCCAAGCGTAGCAACTGGCCACCCTGTGCGAATTGTGGGAAGTGAACCTGCTGGCAGCAACTCATGCAAATGTGCGGCACAATCACCTGGCAACCAGCTGGGGACTGGGGGAAGTGAGCTGTCTGTAACCACCTCGTGGACGTGTGTGGAATTATTTCCACCGGGCCGACAACACAGCTTTGTGGAAAATGACCGTTCTGTTGCCACCCCGTGGGGATTTGCAGGCATTGCAAGGGGCCACGAACTGGGCATTGTGGGAAATGAGGCTTCTGGCACCGCCTAAGGCAAAACTGGGGCACCGGCGCTTGGCTGACAGCAAAGCATTGTGGGAAATGAGCCTCTCTGGTGCCACCCCCGTGGACATGAGTGAGTGTACCACAGGGCCTACAGCATGGCATGGTGGGAAATGGGGAACTCTCGGCTTCCACCACGTGCAGAATTTCGAGCATTGCCACTTGGAACCCTCTGGAAATTGTGCGAATGGAGCTTGCTGGCACCAACTCAGGCAAATATATATGGCACTGTCACCTGTGTGACAGGAGAGCATGGTGGGAAATGACCTCTCTGATGCCTCCTTCTGCAAGTTTTCAGGCATAGCACATGGCCTCCCGCTGGGCACCATGGGAAGTGAGCTCTCTGTAACCACCCCGGTAGACATGAGTGGGAATAACACCGGGCAGGCAGCAGGGCATTGTGGGAAAGGAGCCCTCCGGTGCCACCCTCCTGGACATGCGTGGGTACATCACAGGGCCCACAGCACGGCATTGTGGGAAATGGTCTCCCTGTTGCCACCCCGCTGAGATCAACCGGCATAGCCACTGGCTAGCCTCGCGGCAGAGTGGCAAGTGAGTTCTTTGGCACCACCTTATGAAAAGGTGCGGAACTATCACCCGGCCGAAAGCCGGGACCTGTGCCCTCTGGCACCCCCTCATACCAAGGTGCCTCTGCTATTGAGTTCTCTGCCTGTCGCTCAGCTGGAGATGTGCAGACATAGCACTCGGCTCCCACTCTGGGCATTGTGGGAAATAAGCTCCCTGGTGCCATCCTAAGGGAAATGGCCCGGGATGAGGCCTCCTGGCCATCAGCACAGCATCGTGGGAAATGGGCTCCCTGGTGCCGCCCTGTGGACATGTACGGGCAGAGCACTAGCCCGGCACTGCGGGAAGTGAGCTCTCTGGTGCCACCCGGAGGGTGGATGAGGGCATAGCACCTGGCCACCAGCTGGGAATTGTGGGAAATGACCTCTCTGAGGCCATCACGTGCAGATGTGTGGGCAGACCACCCAACAGGTAGCACAGCACTGTGGGAAGTGACCTCTGTGCTGCCACCCTGTGAAGATTTCCAAGCGTAGCAACTGGCCACCCTGTGCGAATTGTGGGAAGTGAACCTGCTGGCAGCAACTCATGCAAATGTGCGGCACAATCACCTGGCAACCAGCTGGGGACTGGGGGAAGTGAGCTGTCTGTAACCACCCCGTGGACGTGTGTGGAATTATTTCCACCGGGCCGACAACACAGCTTTGTGGAAAATGACCGTTCTGTTGCCACCCCGTGGGGATTTGCAGGCATTGCAAGGGGCCACGAACTGGGCATTGTGGGAAATGAGGCTTCTGGCACCGCCTAAGGCAAAACTGGGGCACCGGCGCTTGGCTGACAGCAAAGCATTGTGGGAAATGAGCCTCTCTGGTGCCACCCCCGTGGACATGAGTGAGTGTACCACAGGGCCTACAGCATGGCATGGTGGGAAATGGGGAACTCTCGGCTTCCACCACGTGCAGAATTTCGAGCATTGCCACTTGGAACCCTCTGGAAATTGTGCGAATGGAGCTTGCTGGCACCAACTCAGGCAAATATATATGGCACTGTCACCTGTGTGACAGGAGAGCATGGTGGGAAATGACCTCTCTGATGCCTCCTTCTGCAAGTTTTCAGGCATAGCACATGGCCTCCCGCTGGGCACCGTGGGAAGTGAGCTCTCTGTAACCACCCCGGTAGACATGAGTGGGAATAACACCGGGCAGGCAGCAGGGCATTGTGGGAAAGGAGCCCTCCGGTGCCACCCTCCTGGACATGCGTGGGTACATCACAGGGCCCACAGCACGGCATTGTGGGAAATGGTCTCCCTGTTGCCACCCCGCTGAGATCAACCGGCATAGCCACTGGCTAGCCTCGCGGCAGAGTGGCAAGTGAGTTCTTTGGCACCACCTTATGAAAAGGTGCGGAACTATCACCCGGCCGAAAGCCGGGACCTGTGCCCTCTGGCACCCCCTCATACCAAGGTGCCTCTGCTATTGAGTTCTCTGCCTGTCGCTCAGCTGGAGATGTGCAGACATAGCACTCGGCTCCCACTCTGGGCATTGTGGGAAATAAGCTCCCTGGTGCCATCCTAAGGGAAATGGCCCGGGATGAGGCCTCCTGGCCATCAGCACAGCATCGTGGGAAATGGGCTCCCTGGTGCCGCCCTGTGGACATGTACGGGCAGAGCACTAGCCCGGCACTGCGGGAAGTGAGCTCTCTGGTGCCACCCGGAGGGTGGATGAGGGCATAGCACCTGGCCACCAGCTGGGAATTGTGGGAAATGACCTCTCTGAGGCCATCACGTGCAGATGTGTGGGCAGACCACCCAACAGGTAGCACAGCACTGTGGGAAGTGACCTCTGTGCTGCCACCCTGTGAAGATTTCCAAGCGTAGCAACTGGCCACCCTGTGCGAATTGTGGGAAGTGAACCTGCTGGCAGCAACTCATGCAAATGTGCGGCACAATCACCTGGCAACCAGCTGGGGACTGGGGGAAGTGAGCTGTCTGTAACCACCCCGTGGACGTGTGTGGAATTATTTCCACCGGGCCGACAACACAGCTTTGTGGAAAATGACCGTTCTGTTGCCACCCCGTGGGGATTTGCAGGCATTGCAAGGGGCCACGAACTGGGCATTGTGGGAAATGAGGCTTCTGGCACCGCCTAAGGCAAAACTGGGGCACCGGCGCTTGGCTGACAGCAAAGCATTGTGGGAAATGAGCCTCTCTGGTGCCACCCCCGTGGACATGAGTGAGTGTACCACAGGGCCTACAGCATGGCATGGTGGGAAATGGGGAACTCTCGGCTTCCACCACGTGCAGAATTTCGAGCATTGCCACTTGGAACCCTCTGGAAATTGTGCGAATGGAGCTTGCTGGCACCAACTCAGGCAAATATATATGGCACTGTCACCTGTGTGACAGGAGAGCATGGTGGGAAATGACCTCTCTGATGCCTCCTTCTGCAAGTTTTCAGGCATAGCACATGGCCTCCCGCTGGGCACCGTGGGAAGTGAGCTCTCTGTAACCACCCCGGTAGACATGAGTGGGAATAACACCGGGCAGGCAGCAGGGCATTGTGGGAAAGGAGCCCTCCGGTGCCACCCTCCTGGACATGCGTGGGTACAGCACAGGGCCCACAGCACGGCATTGTGGGAAATGGTCTCCCTGTTGCCACCCCGCTGAGATCAGCCGGCATAGCCACTGGCTAGCCTCGCGGCAGAGTGGCAAGTGAGTTCTTTGGCACCACCTTATGAAAAGGTGCGGAACTATCACCCGGCCGAAAGCCGGGACCTGTGCCCTCTGGCACCCCCTCATACCAAGGTGCCTCTGCTATTGAGTTCTCTGCCTGTCGCTCAGCTGGAGATGTGCAGACATAGCACTCGGCTCCCACTCTGGGCATTGTGGGAAATAAGCTCCCTGGTGCCATCCTAAGGGAAATGGCCCGGGATGAGGCCTCCTGGCCATCAGCACAGCATTGTGGGAAATGGGCTCCCTGGTGCCGCCCTGTGGACATGTACGGGCAGAGCACTAGCCCGGCACTGCGGGAAGTGAGCTCTCTGGTGCCACCCTGAGGGTGGATGAGGGCATAGCACCTGGCCACCAGCTGGGAATTGTGGGAAATGACCTCTCTGAGGCCATCACGTGCAGATGTGTGGGCAGACCACCCAACAGGTAGCCAGCCCTGTGGGAAGTGACCTCTGTGCTGCCACCCTGTGAAGATTTCCAAGCGTAGCAACTGGCCACCCTGTGCGAATTGTGGGAAGTGAACCTGCTGGCAGCAACTCATGCAAATGTGCGGCACAATCACCTGGCAACCAGCTGGGGACTGGGGGAAGTGAGCTGTCTGTAACCACCCCGTGGACGTGTGTGGAATTATTTCCACCGGGCCGACAACACAGCTTTGTGGAAAATGACCGTTCTGTTGCCACCCCGTGGGGATTTGCAGGCATTGCAAGGGGCCACGAACTGGGCATTGTGGGAAATGAGGCTTCTGGCACCGCCTAAGGCAAAACTGGGGCACCGGCGCTTGGCTGACAGCAAAGCATTGTGGGAAATGAGTCTCTCTGGTGCCACCCCCGTGGACATGAGTGAGCCTACAGCATGGCATGGTGGGAAATGGGGAACTCTCGGCTTCCACCACGTGCAGAATTTCGAGCATTGCCGCTTGGAACCCTCTGGAAATTGTGCGAATGGAGCTTGCTGGCACCAACTCAGGCAAATATATATGGCACTGTCACCTGTGTGACAGGAGAGCATGGTGGGAAATGACCTCTCTGATGCCTCCTTCTGCAAGTTTTCAGGCATAGCACATGGCCTCCCGCTGGGCACCGTGGGAAGTGAGCTCTCTGTAACCACCCCGGTAGACATGAGTGGGAATAACACGGGGCAGGCAGCAGGGCATTGTGGGAAAGGAGCCCTCCGGTGCCACCCTCCTGGACATGCGTGGGTACATCACAGGGCCCACAGCACGGCATTGTGGGAAATGGTCTCCCTGTTGCCACCCCGCTGAGATCAGCCGGCATAGCCACTGGCTAGCCTCGCGGCAGAGTGGCAAGTGAGTTCTTTGGCACCACCTTATGAAAAGGTGCGGAACTATCACCCGGCCGAAAGCCGGGACCTGTGCCCTCTGGCACCCCCTCATACCAAGGTGCCTCTGCTATTGAGTTCTCTGCCTGTCGCTCAGCTGGAGATGTGCAGACATAGCACTCGGCTCCCACTCTGGGCATTGTGGGAAATAAGCTCCCTGGTGCCATCCTAAGGGAAATGGCCCGGGATGAGGCCTCCTGGCCATCAGCACAGCATCGTGGGAAATGGGCTCCCTGGTGCCGCCCTGTGGACATGTACGGGCAGAGCACTAGCCCGGCACTGCGGGAAGTGAGCTCTCTGGTGCCACCCGGAGGGTGGATGAGGGCATAGCACCTGGCCACCAGCTGGGAATTGTGGGAAATGACCTCTCTGAGGCCATCACGTGCAGATGTGTGGGCAGACCACCCAACAGGTAGCACAGCACTGTGGGAAGTGACCTCTGTGCTGCCACCCTGTGAAGATTTCCAAGCGTAGCAACTGGCCACCCTGTGCGAATTGTGGGAAGTGAACCTGCTGGCAGCAACTCATGCAAATGTGCGGCACAATCACCTGGCAACCAGCTGGGGACTGGGGGAAGTGAGCTGTCTGTAACCACCCCGTGGACGTGTGTGGAATTATTTCCACCGGGCCGACAACACAGCTTTGTGGAAAATGACCGTTCTGTTGCCACCCCGTGGGGATTTGCAGGCATTGCAAGGGGCCACGAACTGGGCATTGTGGGAAATGAGGCTTCTGGCACCGCCTAAGGCAAAACTGGGGCACCGGCGCTTGGCTGACAGCAAAGCATTGTGGGAAATGAGCCTCTCTGGTGCCACCCCCGTGGACATGAGTGAGCCTACAGCATGGCATGGTGGGAAATGGGGAACTCTCGGCTTCCACCACGTGCAGAATTTCGAGCATTGCCACTTGGAACCCTCTGGAAATTGTGCGAATGGAGCTTGCTGGCACCAACTCAGGCAAATATATATGGCACTGTCACCTGTGTGACAGGAGAGCATGGTGGGAAATGACCTCTCTGATGCCTCCTTCTGCAAGTTTTCAGGCATAGCACATGGCCTCCCGCTGGGCACCGTGGGAAGTGAGCTCTCTGTAACCACCCCGGTAGACATGAGTGGGAATAACACCGGGCAGGCAGCAGGGCATTGTGGGAAAGGAGCCCTCCGGTGCCACCCTCCTGGACATGCGTGGGTACATCACAGGGCCCACAGCACGGCATTGTGGGAAATGGTCTCCCTGTTGCCACCCCGCTGAGATCAGCCGGCATAGCCACTGGCTAGCCTCGCGGCAGAGTGGCAAGTGAGTTCTTTGGCACCACCTTATGAAAAGGTGCGGAACTATCACCCGGCCGAAAGCCGGGACCTGTGCCCTCTGGCACCCCCTCATACCAAGGTGCCTCTGCTATTGAGTTCTCTGCCTGTCGCTCAGCTGGAGATGTGCAGACATAGCACTCGGCTCCCACTCTGGGCATTGTGGGAAATAAGCTCCCTGGTGCCATCCTAAGGGAAATGGCCCGGGATGAGGCCTCCTGGCCATCAGCACAGCATCGTGGGAAATGGGCTCCCTGGTGCCGCCCTGTGGACATGTACGGGCAGAGCACTAGCCCGGCACTGCGGGAAGTGAGCTCTCTGGTGCCACCCGGAGGGTGGATGAGGGCATAGCACCTGGCCACCAGCTGGGAATTGTGGGAAATGACCTCTCTGAGGCCATCACGTGCAGATGTGTGGGCAGACCACCCAACAGGTAGCACAGCACTGTGGGAAGTGACCTCTGTGCTGCCACCCTGTGAAGATTTCCAAGCGTAGCAACTGGCCACCCTGTGCGAATTGTGGGAAGTGAACCTGCTGGCAGCAACTCATGCAAATGTGCGGCACAATCACCTGGCAACCAGCTGGGGACTGGGGGAAGTGAGCTGTCTGTAACCACCCCGTGGACGTGTGTGGAATTATTTCCACCGGGCCGACAACACAGCTTTGTGGAAAATGACCGTTCTGTTGCCACCCCGTGGGGATTTGCAGGCATTGCAAGGGGCCACGAACTGGGCATTGTGGGAAATGAGGCTTCTGGCACCGCCTAAGGCAAAACTGGGGCACCGGCGCTTGGCTGACAGCAAAGCATTGTGGGAAATGAGTCTCTCTGGTGCCACCCCCGTGGACATGAGTGAGCCTACAGCATGGCATGGTGGGAAATGGGGAACTCTCGGCTTCCACCACGTGCAGAATTTCGAGCATTGCCACTTGGAACCCTCTGGAAATTGTGCGAATGGAGCTTGCTGGCACCAACTCAGGCAAATATATATGGCACTGTCACCTGTGTGACAGGAGAGCATGGTGGGAAATGACCTCTCTGATGCCTCCTTCTGCAAGTTTTCAGGCATAGCACATGGCCTCCCGCTGGGCACCGTGGGAAGTGAGCTCTCTGTAACCACCCCGGTAGACATGAGTGGGAATAACACCGGGCAGGCAGCAGGGCATTGTGGGAAAGGAGCCCTCCGGTGCCACCCTCCTGGACATGCGTGGGTACATCACAGGGCCCACAGCACGGCATTGTGGGAAATGGTCTCCCTGTTGCCACCCCGCTGAGATCAGCCGGCATAGCCACTGGCTAGCCTCGCGGCAGAGTGGCAAGTGAGTTCTTTGGCACCACCTTATGAAAAGGTGCGGAACTATCACCCGGCCGAAAGCCGGGACCTGTGCCCTCTGGCACCCCCTCATACCAAGGTGCCTCTGCTATTGAGTTCTCTGCCTGTCGCTCAGCTGGAGATGTGCAGACATAGCACTCGGCTCCCACTCTGGGCATTGTGGGAAATAAGCTCCCTGGTGCCATCCTAAGGGAAATGGCCCGGGATGAGGCCTCCTGGCCATCAGCACAGCATTGTGGGAAATGGGCTCCCTGGTGCCGCCCTGTGGACATGTACGGGCAGAGCACTAGCCCGGCACTGCGGGAAGTGAGCTCTCTGGTGCCACCCGGAGGGTGGATGAGGGCATAGCACCTGGCCACCAGCTGGGAATTGTGGGAAATGACCTCTCTGAGGCCATCACGTGCAGATGTGTGGGCAGACCACCCAACAGGTAGCACAGCCCTGTGGGAAGTGACCTCTGTGCTGCCACCCTGTGAAGATTTCCAAGCGTAGCAACTGGCCACCCTGTGCGAATTGTGGGAAGTGAACCTGCTGGCAGCAACTCATGCAAATGTGCGGCACAATCACCTGGCAACCAGCTGGGGACTGGGGGAAGTGAGCTGTCTGTAACCACCCCGTGGACGTGTGTGGAATTATTTCCACCGGGCCGACAACACAGCTTTGTGGAAAATGACCGTTCTGTTGCCACCCCGTGGGGATTTACAGGCATTGCAAGGGGCCACGAACTGGGCATTGTGGGAAATGAGGCTTCTGGCACCGCCTAAGGCAAAACTGGGGCACCGGCGCTTGGCTGACAGCAAAGCATTGTGGGAAATGAGCCTCTCTGGTGCCACCCCCGTGGACATGAGTGAGTGTACCACAGGGCCTACAGCATGGCATGGTGGGAAATGGGGAACTCTCGGCTTCCACCACGTGCAGAATTTCGAGCATTGCCACTTGGAACCCTCTGGAAATTGTGCGAATGGAGCTTGCTGGCACCAACTCAGGCAAATATATATGGCACTGTCACCTGTGTGACAGGAGAGCATGGTGGGAAATGACCTCTCTGATGCCTCCTTCTGCAAGTTTTCAGGCATAGCACATGGCCTCCCGCTGGGCACCGTGGGAAGTGAGCTCTCTGTAACCACCCCGGTAGACATGAGTGGGAATAACACGGGGCAGGCAGCAGGGCATTGTGGGAAAGGAGCCCTCCGGTGCCACCCTCCTGGACATGCGTGGGTACATCACAGGGCCCACAGCACGGCATTGTGGGAAATGGTCTCCCTGTTGCCACCCCGCTGAGATCAGCCGGCATAGCCACTGGCTAGCCTCGCGGCAGAGTGGCAAGTGAGTTCTTTGGCACCACCTTATGAAAAGGTGCGGAACTATCACCCGGCCGAAAGCCGGGACCTGTGCCCTCTGGCACCCCCTCATACCAAGGTGCCTCTGCTATTGAGTTCTCTGCCTGTCGCTCAGCTGGAGATGTGCAGACATAGCACTCGGCTCCCACTCTGGGCATTGTGGGAAATAAGCTCCCTGGTGCCATCCTAAGGGAAATGGCCCGGGATGAGGCCTCCTGGCCATCAGCACAGCATCGTGGGAAATGGGCTCCCTGGTGCCGCCCTGTGGACATGTACGGGCAGAGCACTAGCCCGGCACTGCGGGAAGTGAGCTCTCTGGTGCCACCCGGAGGGTGGATGAGGGCATAGCACCTGGCCACCAGCTGGGAATTGTGGGAAATGACCTCTCTGAGGCCATCACGTGCAGATGTGTGGGCAGACCACCCAACAGGTAGCACAGCCCTGTGGGAAGTGACCTCTGTGCTGCCACCCTGTGAAGATTTCCAAGCGTAGCAACTGGCCACCCTGTGCGAATTGTGGGAAGTGAACCTGCTGGCAGCAACTCATGCAAATGTGCGGCACAATCACCTGGCAACCAGCTGGGGACTGGGGGAAGTGAGCTGTCTGTAACCACCCCGTGGACGTGTGTGGAATTATTTCCACCGGGCCGACAACACAGCTTTGTGGAAAATGACCGTTCTGTTGCCACCCCGTGGGGATTTGCAGGCATTGCAAGGGGCCACGAACTGGGCATTGTGGGAAATGAGGCTTCTGGCACCGCCTAAGGCAAAACTGGGGCACCGGCGCTTGGCTGACAGCAAAGCATTGTGGGAAATGAGCCTCTCTGGTGCCACCCCCGTGGACATGAGTGAGTGTACCACAGGGCCTACAGCATGGCATGGTGGGAAATGGGGAACTCTCGGCTTCCACCACGTGCAGAATTTCGAGCATTGCCACTTGGAACCCTCTGGAAATTGTGCGAATGGAGCTTGCTGGCACCAACTCAGGCAAATATATATGGCACTGTCACCTGTGTGACAGGAGAGCATGGTGGGAAATGACCTCTCTGATGCCTCCTTCTGCAAGTTTTCAGGCATAGCACATGGCCTCCCGCTGGGCACCGTGGGAAGTGAGCTCTCTGTAACCACCCCGGTAGACATGAGTGGGAATAACACCGGGCAGGCAGCAGGGCATTGTGGGAAAGGAGCCCTCCGGTGCCACCCTCCTGGACATGCGTGGGTACATCACAGGGCCCACAGCACGGCATTGTGGGAAATGGTCTCCCTGTTGCCACCCCGCTGAGATCAGCCGGCATAGCCACTGGCTAGCCTCGCGGCAGAGTGGCAAGTGAGTTCTTTGGCACCACCTTATGAAAAGGTGCGGAACTATCACCCGGCCGAAAGCCGGGACCTGTGCCCTCTGGCACCCCCTCATACCAAGGTGCCTCTGCTATTGAGTTCTCTGCCTGTCGCTCAGCTGGAGATGTGCAGACATAGCACTCGGCTCCCACTCTGGGCATTGTGGGAAATAAGCTCCCTGGTGCCATCCTAAGGGAAATGGCCCGGGATGAGGCCTCCTGGCCATCAGCACAGCATCGTGGGAAATGGGCTCCCTGGTGCCGCCCTGTGGACATGTACGGGCAGAGCACTAGCCCGGCACTGCGGGAAGTGAGCTCTCTGGTGCCACCCGGAGGGTGGATGAGGGCATAGCACCTGGCCACCAGCTGGGAATTGTGGGAAATGACCTCTCTGAGGCCATCACGTGCAGATGTGTGGGCAGACCACCCAACAGGTAGCACAGCACTGTGGGAAGTGACCTCTGTGCTGCCACCCTGTGAAGATTTCCAAGCGTAGCAACTGGCCACCCTGTGCGAATTGTGGGAAGTGAACCTGCTGGCAGCAACTCATGCAAATGTGCGGCACAATCACCTGGCAACCAGCTGGGGACTGGGGGAAGTGAGCTGTCTGTAACCACCCCGTGGACGTGTGTGGAATTATTTCCACCGGGCCGACAACACAGCTTTGTGGAAAATGACCGTTCTGTTGCCACCCCGTGGGGATTTGCAGGCATTGCAAGGGGCCACGAACTGGGCATTGTGGGAAATGAGGCTTCTGGCACCGCCTAAGGCAAAACTGGGGCACCGGCGCTTGGCTGACAGCAAAGCATTGTGGGAAATGAGCCTCTCTGGTGCCACCCCCGTGGACATGAGTGAGTGTACCACAGGGCCTACAGCATGGCATGGTGGGAAATGGGGAACTCTCGGCTTCCACCACGTGCAGAATTTCGAGCATTGCCACTTGGAACCCTCTGGAAATTGTGCGAATGGAGCTTGCTGGCACCAACTCAGGCAAATATATATGGCACTGTCACCTGTGTGACAGGAGAGCATGGTGGGAAATGACCTCTCTGATGCCTCCTTCTGCAAGTTTTCAGGCATAGCACATGGCCTCCCGCTGGGCACCGTGGGAAGTGAGCTCTCTGTAACCACCCCGGTAGACATGAGTGGGAATAACACCGGGCAGGCAGCAGGGCATTGTGGGAAAGGAGCCCTCCGGTGCCACCCTCCTGGACATGCGTGGGTACAGCACAGGGCCCACAGCACGGCATTGTGGGAAATGGTCTCCCTGTTGCCACCCCGCTGAGATCAGCCGGCATAGCCACTGGCTAGCCTCGCGGCAGAGTGGCAAGTGAGTTCTTTGGCACCACCTTATGAAAAGGTGCGGAACTATCACCCGGCCGAAAGCCGGGACCTGTGCCCTCTGGCACCCCCTCATACCAAGGTGCCTCTGCTATTGAGTTCTCTGCCTGTCGCTCAGCTGGAGATGTGCAGACATAGCACTCGGCTCCCACTCTGGGCATTGTGGGAAATAAGCTCCCTGGTGCCATCCTAAGGGAAATGGCCCGGGATGAGGCCTCCTGGCCATCAGCACAGCATCGTGGGAAATGGGCTCCCTGGTGCCGCCCTGTGGACATGTACGGGCAGAGCACTAGCCCGGCACTGCGGGAAGTGAGCTCTCTGGTGCCACCCGGAGGGTGGATGAGGGCATAGCACCTGGCCACCAGCTGGGAATTGTGGGAAATGACCTCTCTGAGGCCATCACGTGCAGATGTGTGGGCAGACCACCCAACAGGTAGCACAGCACTGTGGGAAGTGACCTCTGTGCTGCCACCCTGTGAAGATTTCCAAGCGTAGCAACTGGCCACCCTGTGCGAATTGTGGGAAGTGAACCTGCTGGCAGCAACTCATGCAAATGTGCGGCACAATCACCTGGCAACCAGCTGGGGACTGGGGGAAGTGAGCTGTCTGTAACCACCCCGTGGACGTGTGTGGAATTATTTCCACCGGGCCGACAACACAGCTTTGTGGAAAATGACCGTTCTGTTGCCACCCCGTGGGGATTTGCAGGCATTGCAAGGGGCCACGAACTGGGCATTGTGGGAAATGAGGCTTCTGGCACCGCCTAAGGCAAAACTGGGGCACCGGCGCTTGGCTGACAGCAAAGCATTGTGGGAAATGAGCCTCTCTGGTGCCACCCCCGTGGACATGAGTGAGTGTACCACAGGGCCTACAGCATGGCATGGTGGGAAATGGGGAACTCTCGGCTTCCACCACGTGCAGAATTTCGAGCATTGCCACTTGGAACCCTCTGGAAATTGTGCGAATGGAGCTTGCTGGCACCAACTCAGGCAAATATATATGGCACTGTCACCTGTGTGACAGGAGAGCATGGTGGGAAATGACCTCTCTGATGCCTCCTTCTGCAAGTTTTCAGGCATAGCACATGGCCTCCCGCTGGGCACCGTGGGAAGTGAGCTCTCTGTAACCACCCCGGTAGACATGAGTGGGAATAACACCGGGCAGGCAGCAGGGCATTGTGGGAAAGGAGCCCTCCGGTGCCACCCTCCTGGACATGCGTGGGTACAGCACAGGGCCCACAGCACGGCATTGTGGGAAATGGTCTCCCTGTTGCCACCCCGCTGAGATCAGCCGGCATAGCCACTGGCTAGCCTCGCGGCAGAGTGGCAAGTGAGTTCTTTGGCACTACCTTATGAAAAGGTGCGGAACTATCACCCGGCCGAAAGCCGGGACCTGTGCCCTCTGGCACCCCCTCATACCAAGGTGCCTCTGCTATTGAGTTCTCTGCCTGTCGCTCAGCTGGAGATGTGCAGACATAGCACTCGGCTCCCACTCTGGGCATTGTGGGAAATAAGCTCCCTGGTGCCATCCTAAGGGAAATGGCCCGGGATGAGGCCTCCTGGCCATCAGCACAGCATTGTGGGAAATGGGCTCCCTGGTGCCGCCCTGTGGACATGTACGGGCAGAGCACTAGCCCGGCACTGCGGGAAGTGAGCTCTCTGGTGCCACCCGGAGGGTGGATGAGGGCATAGCACCTGGCCACCAGCTGGGAATTGTGGGAAATGACCTCTCTGAGGCCATCACGTGCAGATGTGTGGGCAGACCACCCAACAGGTAGCACAGCCCTGTGGGAAGTGACCTCTGTGCTGCCACCCTGTGAAGATTTCCAAGCGTAGCAACTGGCCACCCTGTGCGAATTGTGGGAAGTGAACCTGCTGGCAGCAACTCATGCAAATGTGCGGCACAATCACCTGGCAACCAGCTGGGGACTGGGGGAAGTGAGCTGTCTGTAACCACCCCGTGGACGTGTGTGGAATTATTTCCACCGGGCCGACAACACAGCTTTGTGGAAAATGACCGTTCTGTTGCCACCCCGTGGGGATTTGCAGGCATTGCAAGGGGCCACGAACTGGGCATTGTGGGAAATGAGGCTTCTGGCACCGCCTAAGGCAAAACTGGGGCACCGGCGCTTGGCTGACAGCAAAGCATTGTGGGAAATGAGCCTCTCTGGTGCCACCCCCGTGGACATGAGTGAGCCTACAGCATGGCATGGTGGGAAATGGGGAACTCTCGGCTTCCACCACGTGCAGAATTTCGAGCATTGCCACTTGGAACCCTCTGGAAATTGTGCGAATGGAGCTTGCTGGCACCAACTCAGGCAAATATATATGGCACTGTCACCTGTGTGACAGGAGAGCATGGTGGGAAATGACCTCTCTGATGCCTCCTTCTGCAAGTTTTCAGGCATAGCACATGGCCTCCCGCTGGGCACCGTGGGAAGTGAGCTCTCTGTAACCACCCCGGTAGACATGAGTGGGAATAACACCGGGCAGGCAGCAGGGCATTGTGGGAAAGGAGCCCTCCGGTGCCACCCTCCTGGACATGCGTGGGTACATCACAGGGCCCACAGCACGGCATTGTGGGAAATGGTCTCCCTGTTGCCACCCCGCTGAGATCAGCCGGCATAGCCACTGGCTAGCCTCGCGGCAGAGTGGCAAGTGAGTTCTTTGGCACCACCTTATGAAAAGGTGCGGAACTATCACCCGGCCGAAAGCCGGGACCTGTGCCCTCTGGCACCCCCTCATACCAAGGTGCCTCTGCTATTGAGTTCTCTGCCTGTCGCTCAGCTGGAGATGTGCAGACATAGCACTCGGCTCCCACTCTGGGCATTGTGGGAAATAAGCTCCCTGGTGCCATCCTAAGGGAAATGGCCCGGGATGAGGCCTCCTGGCCATCAGCACAGCATCGTGGGAAATGGGCTCCCTGGTGCCGCCCTGTGGACATGTACGGGCAGAGCACTAGCCCGGCACTGCGGGAAGTGAGCTCTCTGGTGCCACCCGGAGGGTGGATGAGGGCATAGCACCTGGCCACCAGCTGGGAATTGTGGGAAATGACCTCTCTGAGGCCATCACGTGCAGATGTGTGGGCAGACCACCCAACAGGTAGCACAGCACTGTGGGAAGTGACCTCTGTGCTGCCACCCTGTGAAGATTTCCAAGCGTAGCAACTGGCCACCCTGTGCGAATTGTGGGAAGTGAACCTGCTGGCAGCAACTCATGCAAATGTGCGGCACAATCACCTGGCAACCAGCTGGGGACTGGGGGAAGTGAGCTGTCTGTAACCACCCCGTGGACGTGTGTGGAATTATTTCCACCGGGCCGACAACACAGCTTTGTGGAAAATGACCGTTCTGTTGCCACCCCGTGGGGATTTGCAGGCATTGCAAGGGGCCACGAACTGGGCATTGTGGGAAATGAGGCTTCTGGCACCGCCTAAGGCAAAACTGGGGCACCGGCGCTTGGCTGACAGCAAAGCATTGTGGGAAATGAGTCTCTCTGGTGCCACCCCCGTGGACATGAGTGAGCCTACAGCATGGCATGGTGGGAAATGGGGAACTCTCGGCTTCCACCACGTGCAGAATTTCGAGCATTGCCACTTGGAACCCTCTGGAAATTGTGCGAATGGAGCTTGCTGGCACCAACTCAGGCAAATATATATGGCACTGTCACCTGTGTGACAGGAGAGCATGGTGGGAAATGACCTCTCTGATGCCTCCTTCTGCAAGTTTTCAGGCATAGCACATGGCCTCCCGCTGGGCACCGTGGGAAGTGAGCTCTCTGTAACCACCCCGGTAGACATGAGTGGGAATAACACCGGGCAGGCAGCAGGGCATTGTGGGAAAGGAGCCCTCCGGTGCCACCCTCCTGGACATGCGTGGGTACATCACAGGGCCCACAGCACGGCATTGTGGGAAATGGTCTCCCTGTTGCCACCCCGCTGAGATCAGCCGGCATAGCCACTGGCTAGCCTCGCGGCAGAGTGGCAAGTGAGTTCTTTGGCACCACCTTATGAAAAGGTGCGGAACTATCACCCGGCCGAAAGCCGGGACCTGTGCCCTCTGGCACCCCCTCATACCAAGGTGCCTCTGCTATTGAGTTCTCTGCCTGTCGCTCAGCTGGAGATGTGCAGACATAGCACTCGGCTCCCACTCTGGGCATTGTGGGAAATAAGCTCCCTGGTGCCATCCTAAGGGAAATGGCCCGGGATGAGGCCTCCTGGCCATCAGCACAGCATTGTGGGAAATGGGCTCCCTGGTGCCGCCCTGTGGACATGTACGGGCAGAGCACTAGCCCGGCACTGCGGGAAGTGAGCTCTCTGGTGCCACCCGGAGGGTGGATGAGGGCATAGCACCTGGCCACCAGCTGGGAATTGTGGGAAATGACCTCTCTGAGGCCATCACGTGCAGATGTGTGGGCAGACCACCCAACAGGTAGCACAGCCCTGTGGGAAGTGACCTCTGTGCTGCCACCCTGTGAAGATTTCCAAGCGTAGCAACTGGCCACCCTGTGCGAATTGTGGGAAGTGAACCTGCTGGCAGCAACTCATGCAAATGTGCGGCACAATCACCTGGCAACCAGCTGGGGACTGGGGGAAGTGAGCTGTCTGTAACCACCCCGTGGACGTGTGTGGAATTATTTCCACCGGGCCGACAACACAGCTTTGTGGAAAATGACCGTTCTGTTGCCACCCCGTGGGGATTTACAGGCATTGCAAGGGGCCACGAACTGGGCATTGTGGGAAATGAGGCTTCTGGCACCGCCTAAGGCAAAACTGGGGCACCGGCGCTTGGCTGACAGCAAAGCATTGTGGGAAATGAGCCTCTCTGGTGCCACCCCCGTGGACATGAGTGAGTGTACCACAGGGCCTACAGCATGGCATGGTGGGAAATGGGGAACTCTCGGCTTCCACCACGTGCAGAATTTCGAGCATTGCCACTTGGAACCCTCTGGAAATTGTGCGAATGGAGCTTGCTGGCACCAACTCAGGCAAATATATATGGCACTGTCACCTGTGTGACAGGAGAGCATGGTGGGAAATGACCTCTCTGATGCCTCCTTCTGCAAGTTTTCAGGCATAGCACATGGCCTCCCGCTGGGCACCGTGGGAAGTGAGCTCTCTGTAACCACCCCGGTAGACATGAGTGGGAATAACACGGGGCAGGCAGCAGGGCATTGTGGGAAAGGAGCCCTCCGGTGCCACCCTCCTGGACATGCGTGGGTACATCACAGGGCCCACAGCACGGCATTGTGGGAAATGGTCTCCCTGTTGCCACCCCGCTGAGATCAGCCGGCATAGCCACTGGCTAGCCTCGCGGCAGAGTGGCAAGTGAGTTCTTTGGCACCACCTTATGAAAAGGTGCGGAACTATCACCCGGCCGAAAGCCGGGACCTGTGCCCTCTGGCACCCCCTCATACCAAGGTGCCTCTGCTATTGAGTTCTCTGCCTGTCGCTCAGCTGGAGATGTGCAGACATAGCACTCGGCTCCCACTCTGGGCATTGTGGGAAATAAGCTCCCTGGTGCCATCCTAAGGGAAATGGCCCGGGATGAGGCCTCCTGGCCATCAGCACAGCATCGTGGGAAATGGGCTCCCTGGTGCCGCCCTGTGGACATGTACGGGCAGAGCACTAGCCCGGCACTGCGGGAAGTGAGCTCTCTGGTGCCACCCGGAGGGTGGATGAGGGCATAGCACCTGGCCACCAGCTGGGAATTGTGGGAAATGACCTCTCTGAGGCCATCACGTGCAGATGTGTGGGCAGACCACCCAACAGGTAGCACAGCCCTGTGGGAAGTGACCTCTGTGCTGCCACCCTGTGAAGATTTCCAAGCGTAGCAACTGGCCACCCTGTGCGAATTGTGGGAAGTGAACCTGCTGGCAGCAACTCATGCAAATGTGCGGCACAATCACCTGGCAACCAGCTGGGGACTGGGGGAAGTGAGCTGTCTGTAACCACCCCGTGGACGTGTGTGGAATTATTTCCACCGGGCCGACAACACAGCTTTGTGGAAAATGACCGTTCTGTTGCCACCCCGTGGGGATTTGCAGGCATTGCAAGGGGCCACGAACTGGGCATTGTGGGAAATGAGGCTTCTGGCACCGCCTAAGGCAAAACTGGGGCACCGGCGCTTGGCTGACAGCAAAGCATTGTGGGAAATGAGCCTCTCTGGTGCCACCCCCGTGGACATGAGTGAGTGTACCACAGGGCCTACAGCATGGCATGGTGGGAAATGGGGAACTCTCGGCTTCCACCACGTGCAGAATTTCGAGCATTGCCACTTGGAACCCTCTGGAAATTGTGCGAATGGAGCTTGCTGGCACCAACTCAGGCAAATATATATGGCACTGTCACCTGTGTGACAGGAGAGCATGGTGGGAAATGACCTCTCTGATGCCTCCTTCTGCAAGTTTTCAGGCATAGCACATGGCCTCCCGCTGGGCACCGTGGGAAGTGAGCTCTCTGTAACCACCCCGGTAGACATGAGTGGGAATAACACCGGGCAGGCAGCAGGGCATTGTGGGAAAGGAGCCCTCCGGTGCCACCCTCCTGGACATGCGTGGGTACATCACAGGGCCCACAGCACGGCATTGTGGGAAATGGTCTCCCTGTTGCCACCCCGCTGAGATCAGCCGGCATAGCCACTGGCTAGCCTCGCGGCAGAGTGGCAAGTGAGTTCTTTGGCACCACCTTATGAAAAGGTGCGGAACTATCACCCGGCCGAAAGCCGGGACCTGTGCCCTCTGGCACCCCCTCATACCAAGGTGCCTCTGCTATTGAGTTCTCTGCCTGTCGCTCAGCTGGAGATGTGCAGACATAGCACTCGGCTCCCACTCTGGGCATTGTGGGAAATAAGCTCCCTGGTGCCATCCTAAGGGAAATGGCCCGGGATGAGGCCTCCTGGCCATCAGCACAGCATCGTGGGAAATGGGCTCCCTGGTGCCGCCCTGTGGACATGTACGGGCAGAGCACTAGCCCGGCACTGCGGGAAGTGAGCTCTCTGGTGCCACCCGGAGGGTGGATGAGGGCATAGCACCTGGCCACCAGCTGGGAATTGTGGGAAATGACCTCTCTGAGGCCATCACGTGCAGATGTGTGGGCAGACCACCCAACAGGTAGCACAGCACTGTGGGAAGTGACCTCTGTGCTGCCACCCTGTGAAGATTTCCAAGCGTAGCAACTGGCCACCCTGTGCGAATTGTGGGAAGTGAACCTGCTGGCAGCAACTCATGCAAATGTGCGGCACAATCACCTGGCAACCAGCTGGGGACTGGGGGAAGTGAGCTGTCTGTAACCACCCCGTGGACGTGTGTGGAATTATTTCCACCGGGCCGACAACACAGCTTTGTGGAAAATGACCGTTCTGTTGCCACCCCGTGGGGATTTGCAGGCATTGCAAGGGGCCACGAACTGGGCATTGTGGGAAATGAGGCTTCTGGCACCGCCTAAGGCAAAACTGGGGCACCGGCGCTTGGCTGACAGCAAAGCATTGTGGGAAATGAGCCTCTCTGGTGCCACCCCCGTGGACATGAGTGAGTGTACCACAGGGCCTACAGCATGGCATGGTGGGAAATGGGGAACTCTCGGCTTCCACCACGTGCAGAATTTCGAGCATTGCCACTTGGAACCCTCTGGAAATTGTGCGAATGGAGCTTGCTGGCACCAACTCAGGCAAATATATATGGCACTGTCACCTGTGTGACAGGAGAGCATGGTGGGAAATGACCTCTCTGATGCCTCCTTCTGCAAGTTTTCAGGCATAGCACATGGCCTCCCGCTGGGCACCGTGGGAAGTGAGCTCTCTGTAACCACCCCGGTAGACATGAGTGGGAATAACACCGGGCAGGCAGCAGGGCATTGTGGGAAAGGAGCCCTCCGGTGCCACCCTCCTGGACATGCGTGGGTACATCACAGGGCCCACAGCACGGCATTGTGGGAAATGGTCTCCCTGTTGCCACCCCGCTGAGATCAACCCGCATAGCCACTGGCTAGCGTCGCGGCAGAGTGGCAAGTGAGTTCTTTGGCACCACCTTATGAAAAGGTGCGGAACTATCACCCGGCCGAAAGCCGGGACCTGTGCCCTCTGGCACCCCCTCATACCAAGGTGCCTCTGCTATTGAGTTCTCTGCCTGTCGCTCAGCTGGAGATGTGCAGACATAGCACTCGGCTCCCACTCTGGGCATTGTGGGAAATAAGCTCCCTGGTGCCATCCTAAGGGAAATGGCCCGGGATGAGGCCTCCTGGCCATCAGCACAGCATCGTGGGAAATGGGCTCCCTGGTGCCGCCCTGTGGACATGTACGGGCAGAGCACTAGCCCGGCACTGCGGGAAGTGAGCTCTCTGGTGCCACCCGGAGGGTGGATGAGGGCATAGCACCTGGCCACCAGCTGGGAATTGTGGGAAATGACCTCTCTGAGGCCATCACGTGCAGATGTGTGGGCAGACCACCCAACAGGTAGCACAGCACTGTGGGAAGTGACCTCTGTGCTGCCACCCTGTGAAGATTTCCAAGCGTAGCAACTGGCCACCCTGTGCGAATTGTGGGAAGTGAACCTGCTGGCAGCAACTCATGCAAATGTGCGGCACAATCACCTGGCAACCAGCTGGGGACTGGGGGAAGTGAGCTGTCTGTAACCACCCCGTGGACGTGTGTGGAATTATTTCCACCGGGCCGACAACACAGCTTTGTGGAAAATGACCGTTCTGTTGCCACCCCGTGGGGATTTGCAGGCATTGCAAGGGGCCACGAACTGGGCATTGTGGGAAATGAGGCTTCTGGCACCGCCTAAGGCAAAACTGGGGCACCGGCGCTTGGCTGACAGCAAAGCATTGTGGGAAATGAGCCTCTCTGGTGCCACCCCCGTGGACATGAGTGAGTGTACCACAGGGCCTACAGCATGGCATGGTGGGAAATGGGGAACTCTCGGCTTCCACCACGTGCAGAATTTCGAGCATTGCCACTTGGAACCCTCTGGAAATTGTGCGAATGGAGCTTGCTGGCACCAACTCAGGCAAATATATATGGCACTGTCACCTGTGTGACAGGAGAGCATGGTGGGAAATGACCTCTCTGATGCCTCCTTCTGCAAGTTTTCAGGCATAGCACATGGCCTCCCGCTGGGCACCGTGGGAAGTGAGCTCTCTGTAACCACCCCGGTAGACATGAGTGGGAATAACACCGGGCAGGCAGCAGGGCATTGTGGGAAAGGAGCCCTCCGGTGCCACCCTCCTGGACATGCGTGGGTACAGCACAGGGCCCACAGCACGGCATTGTGGGAAATGGTCTCCCTGTTGCCACCCCGCTGAGATCAGCCGGCATAGCCACTGGCTAGCCTCGCGGCAGAGTGGCAAGTGAGTTCTTTGGCACTACCTTATGAAAAGGTGCGGAACTATCACCCGGCCGAAAGCCGGGACCTGTGCCCTCTGGCACCCCCTCATACCAAGGTGCCTCTGCTATTGAGTTCTCTGCCTGTCGCTCAGCTGGAGATGTGCAGACATAGCACTCGGCTCCCACTCTGGGCATTGTGGGAAATAAGCTCCCTGGTGCCATCCTAAGGGAAATGGCCCGGGATGAGGCCTCCTGGCCATCAGCACAGCATTGTGGGAAATGGGCTCCCTGGTGCCGCCCTGTGGACATGTACGGGCAGAGCACTAGCCCGGCACTGCGGGAAGTGAGCTCTCTGGTGCCACCCTGAGGGTGGATGAGGGCATAGCACCTGGCCACCAGCTGGGAATTGTGGGAAATGACCTCTCTGAGGCCATCACGTGCAGATGTGTGGGCAGACCACCCAACAGGTAGCACAGCCCTGTGGGAAGTGACCTCTGTGCTGCCACCCTGTGAAGATTTCCAAGCGTAGCAACTGGCCACCCTGTGCGAATTGTGGGAAGTGAACCTGCTGGCAGCAACTCATGCAAATGTGCGGCACAATCACCTGGCAACCAGCTGGGGACTGGGGGAAGTGAGCTGTCTGTAACCACCCCGTGGACGTGTGTGGAATTATTTCCACCGGGCCGACAACACAGCTTTGTGGAAAATGACCGTTCTGTTGCCACCCCGTGGGGATTTGCAGGCATTGCAAGGGGCCACGAACTGGGCATTGTGGGAAATGAGGCTTCTGGCACCGCCTAAGGCAAAACTGGGGCACCGGCGCTTGGCTGACAGCAAAGCATTGTGGGAAATGAGCCTCTCTGGTGCCACCCCCGTGGACATGAGTGAGCCTACAGCATGGCATGGTGGGAAATGGGGAACTCTCGGCTTCCACCACGTGCAGAATTTCGAGCATTGCCACTTGGAACCCTCTGGAAATTGTGCGAATGGAGCTTGCTGGCACCAACTCAGGCAAATATATATGGCACTGTCACCTGTGTGACAGGAGAGCATGGTGGGAAATGACCTCTCTGATGCCTCCTTCTGCAAGTTTTCAGGCATAGCACATGGCCTCCCGCTGGGCACCGTGGGAAGTGAGCTCTCTGTAACCACCCCGGTAGACATGAGTGGGAATAACACCGGGCAGGCAGCAGGGCATTGTGGGAAAGGAGCCCTCCGGTGCCACCCTCCTGGACATGCGTGGGTACATCACAGGGCCCACAGCACGGCATTGTGGGAAATGGTCTCCCTGTTGCCACCCCGCTGAGATCAGCCGGCATAGCCACTGGCTAGCCTCGCGGCAGAGTGGCAAGTGAGTTCTTTGGCACCACCTTATGAAAAGGTGCGGAACTATCACCCGGCCGAAAGCCGGGACCTGTGCCCTCTGGCACCCCCTCATACCAAGGTGCCTCTGCTATTGAGTTCTCTGCCTGTCGCTCAGCTGGAGATGTGCAGACATAGCACTCGGCTCCCACTCTGGGCATTGTGGGAAATAAGCTCCCTGGTGCCATCCTAAGGGAAATGGCCCGGGATGAGGCCTCCTGGCCATCAGCACAGCATCGTGGGAAATGGGCTCCCTGGTGCCGCCCTGTGGACATGTACGGGCAGAGCACTAGCCCGGCACTGCGGGAAGTGAGCTCTCTGGTGCCACCCGGAGGGTGGATGAGGGCATAGCACCTGGCCACCAGCTGGGAATTGTGGGAAATGACCTCTCTGAGGCCATCACGTGCAGATGTGTGGGCAGACCACCCAACAGGTAGCACAGCACTGTGGGAAGTGACCTCTGTGCTGCCACCCTGTGAAGATTTCCAAGCGTAGCAACTGGCCACCCTGTGCGAATTGTGGGAAGTGAACCTGCTGGCAGCAACTCATGCAAATGTGCGGCACAATCACCTGGCAACCAGCTGGGGACTGGGGGAAGTGAGCTGTCTGTAACCACCCCGTGGACGTGTGTGGAATTATTTCCACCGGGCCGACAACACAGCTTTGTGGAAAATGACCGTTCTGTTGCCACCCCGTGGGGATTTGCAGGCATTGCAAGGGGCCACGAACTGGGCATTGTGGGAAATGAGGCTTCTGGCACCGCCTAAGGCAAAACTGGGGCACCGGCGCTTGGCTGACAGCAAAGCATTGTGGGAAATGAGCCTCTCTGGTGCCACCCCCGTGGACATGAGTGAGCCTACAGCATGGCATGGTGGGAAATGGGGAACTCTCGGCTTCCACCACGTGCAGAATTTCGAGCATTGCCACTTGGAACCCTCTGGAAATTGTGCGAATGGAGCTTGCTGGCACCAACTCAGGCAAATATATATGGCACTGTCACCTGTGTGACAGGAGAGCATGGTGGGAAATGACCTCTCTGATGCCTCCTTCTGCAAGTTTTCAGGCATAGCACATGGCCTCCCGCTGGGCACCGTGGGAAGTGAGCTCTCTGTAACCACCCCGGTAGACATGAGTGGGAATAACACCGGGCAGGCAGCAGGGCATTGTGGGAAAGGAGCCCTCCGGTGCCACCCTCCTGGACATGCGTGGGTACATCACAGGGCCCACAGCACGGCATTGTGGGAAATGGTCTCCCTGTTGCCACCCCGCTGAGATCAGCCGGCATAGCCACTGGCTAGCGTCGCGGCAGAGTGGCAAGTGAGTTCTTTGGCACCACCTTATGAAAAGGTGCGGAACTATCACCCGGCCGAAAGCCGGGACCTGTGCCCTCTGGCACCCCCTCATACCAAGGTGCCTCTGCTATTGAGTTCTCTGCCTGTCGCTCAGCTGGAGATGTGCAGACATAGCACTCGGCTCCCACTCTGGGCATTGTGGGAAATAAGCTCCCTGGTGCCATCCTAAGGGAAATGGCCCGGGATGAGGCCTCCTGGCCATCAGCACAGCATTGTGGGAAATGGGCTCCCTGGTGCCGCCCTGTGGACATGTACGGGCAGAGCACTAGCCCGGCACTGCGGGAAGTGAGCTCTCTGGTGCCACCCGGAGGGTGGATGAGGGCATAGCACCTGGCCACCAGCTGGGAATTGTGGGAAATGACCTCTCTGAGGCCATCACGTGCAGATGTGTGGGCAGACCACCCAACAGGTAGCACAGCACTGTGGGAAGTGACCTCTGTGCTGCCACCCTGTGAAGATTTCCAAGCGTAGCAACTGGCCACCCTGTGCGAATTGTGGGAAGTGAACCTGCTGGCAGCAACTCATGCAAATGTGCGGCACAATCACCTGGCAACCAGCTGGGGACTGGGGGAAGTGAGCTGTCTGTAACCACCCCGTGGACGTGTGTGGAATTATTTCCACCGGGCCGACAACACAGCTTTGTGGAAAATGACCGTTCTGTTGCCACCCCGTGGGGATTTGCAGGCATTGCAAGGGGCCACGAACTGGGCATTGTGGGAAATGAGGCTTCTGGCACCGCCTAAGGCAAAACTGGGGCACCGGCGCTTGGCTGACAGCAAAGCATTGTGGGAAATGAGCCTCTCTGGTGCCACCCCCGTGGACATGAGTGAGTGTACCACAGGGCCTACAGCATGGCATGGTGGGAAATGGGGAACTCTCGGCTTCCACCACGTGCAGAATTTCGAGCATTGCCACTTGGAACCCTCTGGAAATTGTGCGAATGGAGCTTGCTGGCACCAACTCAGGCAAATATATATGGCACTGTCACCTGTGTGACAGGAGAGCATGGTGGGAAATGACCTCTCTGATGCCTCCTTCTGCAAGTTTTCAGGCATAGCACATGGCCTCCCGCTGGGCACCGTGGGAAGTGAGCTCTCTGTAACCACCCCGGTAGACATGAGAGGGAATAACACCAGGCAGGCAGCAGGGCATTGTGGGAAAGGAGCCCTCCGGTGCCACCCTCCTGGACATGCGTGGGTACATAACAGGGCCCACAGCACGGCATTGTGGGAAATGGTCTCCCTGTTGCCACCCCGCTGAGATCAGCCGGCATAGCCACTGGCTAGCGTCGCGGCAGAGTGGCAAGTGAGTTCTTTGGCACCACCTTATGAAAAGGTGCGGAACTATCACCCGGCCGAAAGCCGGGACCTGTGCCCTCTGGCACCCCCTCATACCAAGGTGCCTCTGCTATTGAGTTCTCTGCCTGTCGCTCAGCTGGAGATGTGCAGACATAGCACTTGGCTCCCACTCTGGGCATTGTGGGAAATAAGCTCCCTGGTGCCATCCTAAGGGAAATGGCCCGGGATGAGGCCTCCTGGCCATCAGCACAGCATTGTGGGAAATGGGCTCCCTGGTGCCGCCCTGTGGACATGTACGGGCAGAGCACTAGCCCGGCACTGCGGGAAGTGAGCTCTCTGGTGCCACCCGGAGGGTGGATGAGGGCATAGCACCTGGCCACCAGCTGGGAATTGTGGGAAATGACCTCTCTGAGGCCATCACGTGCAGATGTGTGGGCAGACCACCCAACAGGTAGCACAGCCCTGTGGGAAGTGACCTCTGTGCTGCCACCCTGTGAAGATTTCCAAGCGTAGCAACTGGCCACCCTGTGCGAATTGTGGGAAGTGAACCTGCTGGCAGCAACTCATGCAAATGTGCGGCACAATCACCTGGCAACCAGCTGGGGACTGGGGGAAGTGAGCTGTCTGTAACCACCCCGTGGACGTGTGTGGAATTATTTCCACCGGGCCGACAACACAGCTTTGTGGAAAATGACCGTTCTGTTGCCACCCCGTGGGGATTTGCAGGCA
The DNA here is from genome assembly GCF_024711535.1 of Dipodomys merriami. Lineage (NCBI taxonomy): Eukaryota > Metazoa > Chordata > Mammalia > Rodentia > Heteromyidae > Dipodomys > Dipodomys merriami. The sequence continues at coordinate 120,803 of NW_027204492.1, forward strand.
TTGCAAGGGGCCACGAACTGGGCATTGTGGGAAATGAGGCTTCTGGCACCGCCTAAGGCAAAACTGGGGCACCGGCGCTTGGCTGACAGCAAAGCATTGTGGGAAATGAGCCTCTCTGGTGCCACCCCCGTGGACATGAGTGAGTGTACCACAGGGCCTACAGCATGGCATGGTGGGAAATGGGGAACTCTCGGCTTCCACCACGTGCAGAATTTCGAGCATTGCCACTTGGAACCCTCTGGAAATTGTGCGAATGGAGCTTGCTGGCACCAACTCAGGCAAATATATATGGCACTGTCACCTGTGTGACAGGAGAGCATGGTGGGAAATGACCTCTCTGATGCCTCCTTCTGCAAGTTTTCAGGCATAGCACATGGCCTCCCGCTGGGCACCGTGGGAAGTGAGCTCTCTGTAACCACCCCGGTAGACATGAGTGGGAATAACACCGGGCAGGCAGCAGGGCATTGTGGGAAAGGAGCCCTCCGGTGCCACCCTCCTGGACATGCGTGGGTACATCACAGGGCCCACAGCACGGCATTGTGGGAAATGGTCTCCCTGTTGCCACCCCGCTGAGATCAGCCGGCATAGCCACTGGCTAGCCTCGCGGCAGAGTGGCAAGTGAGTTCTTTGGCACCACCTTATGAAAAGGTGCGGAACTATCACCCGGCCGAAAGCCGGGACCTGTGCCCTCTGGCACCCCCTCATACCAAGGTGCCTCTGCTATTGAGTTCTCTGCCTGTCGCTCAGCTGGAGATGTGCAGACATAGCACTCGGCTCCCACTCTGGGCATTGTGGGAAATAAGCTCCCTGGTGCCATCCTAAGGGAAATGGCCCGGGATGAGGCCTCCTGGCCATCAGCACAGCATCGTGGGAAATGGGCTCCCTGGTGCCGCCCTGTGGACATGTACGGGCAGAGCACTAGCCCGGCACTGCGGGAAGTGAGCTCTCTGGTGCCACCCGGAGGGTGGATGAGGGCATAGCACCTGGCCACCAGCTGGGAATTGTGGGAAATGACCTCTCTGAGGCCATCACGTGCAGATGTGTGGGCAGACCACCCAACAGGTAGCACAGCCCTGTGGGAAGTGACCTCTGTGCTGCCACCCTGTGAAGATTTCCAAGCGTAGCAACTGGCCACCCTGTGCGAATTGTGGGAAGTGAACCTGCTGGCAGCAACTCATGCAAATGTGCGGCACAATCACCTGGCAACCAGCTGGGGACTGGGGGAAGTGAGCTGTCTGTAACCACCCCGTGGATGTGTGTGGAATTATTTCCACCGGGCCGACAACACAGCTTTGTGGAAAATGACCGTTCTGTTGCCACCCCGTGGGGATTTGCAGGCATTGCAAGGGGCCACGAACTGGGCATTGTGGGAAATGAGGCTTCTGGCACCGCCTAAGGCAAAACTGGGGCACCGGCGCTTGGCTGACAGCAAAGCATTGTGGGAAATGAGCCTCTCTGGTGCCACCCCCGTGGACATGAGTGAGTGTACCACAGGGCCTACAGCATGGCATGGTGGGAAATGGGGAACTCTCGGCTTCCACCACGTGCAGAATTTCGAGCATTGCCACTTGGAACCCTCTGGAAATTGTGCGAATGGAGCTTGCTGGCACCAACTCAGGCAAATATATATGGCACTGTCACCTGTGTGACAGGAGAGCATGGTGGGAAATGACCTCTCTGATGCCTCCTTCTGCAAGTTTTCAGGCATAGCACATGGCCTCCCGCTGGGCACCGTGGGAAGTGAGCTCTCTGTAACCACCCCGGTAGACATGAGTGGGAATAACACCGGGCAGGCAGCAGGGCATTGTGGGAAAGGAGCCCTCCGGTGCCACCCTCCTGGACATGCGTGGGTACAGCACAGGGCCCACAGCACGGCATTGTGGGAAATGGTCTCCCTGTTGCCACCCCGCTGAGATCAGCCGGCATAGCCACTGGCTAGCCTCGCGGCAGAGTGGCAAGTGAGTTCTTTGGCACCACCTTATGAAAAGGTGCGGAACTATCACCCGGCCGAAAGCCGGGACCTGTGCCCTCTGGCACCCCCTCATACCAAGGTGCCTCTGCTATTGAGTTCTCTGCCTGTCGCTCAGCTGGAGATGTGCAGACATAGCACTCGGCTCCCACTCTGGGCATTGTGGGAAATAAGCTCCCTGGTGCCATCCTAAGGGAAATGGCCCGGGATGAGGCCTCCTGGCCATCAGCACAGCATCGTGGGAAATGGGCTCCCTGGTGCCGCCCTGTGGACATGTACGGGCAGAGCACTAGCCCGGCACTGCGGGAAGTGAGCTCTCTGGTGCCACCCGGAGGGTGGATGAGGGCATAGCACCTGGCCACCAGCTGGGAATTGTGGGAAATGACCTCTCTGAGGCCATCACGTGCAGATGTGTGGGCAGACCACCCAACAGGTAGCACAGCCCTGTGGGAAGTGACCTCTGTGCTGCCACCCTGTGAAGATTTCCAAGCGTAGCAACTGGCCACCCTGTGCGAATTGTGGGAAGTGAACCTGCTGGCAGCAACTCATGCAAATGTGCGGCACAATCACCTGGCAACCAGCTGGGGACTGGGGGAAGTGAGCTGTCTGTAACCACCCCGTGGAGGTGTGTGGAATTATTTCCACCGGGCCGACAACACAGCTTTGTGGAAAATGACCGTTCTGTTGCCACCCCGTGGGGATTTGCAGGCATTGCAAGGGGCCACGAACTGGGCATTGTGGGAAATGAGGCTTCTGGCACCGCCTAAGGCAAAACTGGGGCACCGGCGCTTGGCTGACAGCAAAGCATTGTGGGAAATGAGCCTCTCTGGTGCCACCCCCGTGGACATGAGTGAGTGTACCACAGGGCCTACAGCATGGCATGGTGGGAAATGGGGAACTCTCGGCTTCCACCACGTGCAGAATTTCGAGCATTGCCACTTGGAACCCTCTGGAAATTGTGCGAATGGAGCTTGCTGGCACCAACTCAGGCAAATATATATGGCACTGTCACCTGTGTGACAGGAGAGCATGGTGGGAAATGACCTCTCTGATGCCTCCTTCTGCAAGTTTTCAGGCATAGCACATGGCCTCCCGCTGGGCACCGTGGGAAGTGAGCTCTCTGTAACCACCCCGGTAGACATGAGAGGGAATAACACCGGGCAGGCAGCAGGGCATTGTGGGAAAGGAGCCCTCCGGTGCCACCCTCCTGGACATGCGTGGGTACATAACAGGGCCCACAGCACGGCATTGTGGGAAATGGTCTCCCTGTTGCCACCCCGCTGAGATCAGCCGGCATAGCCACTGGCTAGCGTCGCGGCAGAGTGGCAAGTGAGTTCTTTGGCACCACCTTATGAAAAGGTGCGGAACTATCACCCGGCCGAAAGCCGGGACCTGTGCCCTCTGGCACCCCCTCATACCAAGGTGCCTCTGCTATTGAGTTCTCTGCCTGTCGCTCAGCTGGAGATGTGCAGACATAGCACTTGGCTCCCACTCTGGGCATTGTGGGAAATAAGCTCCCTGGTGCCATCCTAAGGGAAATGGCCCGGGATGAGGCCTCCTGGCCATCAGCACAGCATTGTGGGAAATGGGCTCCCTGGTGCCGCCCTGTGGACATGTACGGGCAGAGCACTAGCCCGGCACTGCGGGAAGTGAGCTCTCTGGTGCCACCCGGAGGGTGGATGAGGGCATAGCACCTGGCCACCAGCTGGGAATTGTGGGAAATGACCTCTCTGAGGCCATCACGTGCAGATGTGTGGGCAGACCACCCAACAGGTAGCACAGCCCTGTGGGAAGTGACCTCTGTGCTGCCACCCTGTGAAGATTTCCAAGCGTAGCAACTGGCCACCCTGTGCGAATTGTGGGAAGTGAACCTGCTGGCAGCAACTCATGCAAATGTGCGGCACAATCACCTGGCAACCAGCTGGGGACTGGGGGAAGTGAGCTGTCTGTAACCACCCCGTGGACGTGTGTGGAATTATTTCCACCGGGCCGACAACACAGCTTTGTGGAAAATGACCGTTCTGTTGCCACCCCGTGGGGATTTGCAGGCATTGCAAGGGGCCACGAACTGGGCATTGTGGGAAATGAGGCTTCTGGCACCGCCTAAGGCAAAACTGGGGCACCGGCGCTTGGCTGACAGCAAAGCATTGTGGGAAATGAGCCTCTCTTGTGCCACCCCCGTGGACATGAGTGAGTGTACCACAGGGCCTACAGCATGGCATGGTGGGAAATGGGGAACTCTCGGCTTCCACCACGTGCAGAATTTCGAGCATTGCCACTTGGAACCCTCTGGAAATTGTGCGAATGGAGCTTGCTGGCACCAACTCAGGCAAATATATATGGCACTGTCACCTGTGTGACAGGAGAGCATGGTGGGAAATGACCTCTCTGATGCCTCCTTCTGCAAGTTTTCAGGCATAGCACATGGCCTCCCGCTGGGCACCGTGGGAAGTGAGCTCTCTGTAACCACCCCGGTAGACATGAGTGGGAATAACACCGGGCAGGCAGCAGGGCATTGTGGGAAAGGAGCCCTCCGGTGCCACCCTCCTGGACATGCGTGGGTACATCACAGGGCCCACAGCACGGCATTGTGGGAAATGGTCTCCCTGTTGCCACCCCGCTGAGATCAGCCGGCATAGCCACTGGCTAGCCTCGCGGCAGAGTGGCAAGTGAGTTCTTTGGCACCACCTTATGAAAAGGTGCGGAACTATCACCCGGCCGAAAGCCGGGACCTGTGCCCTCTGGCACCCCCTCATACCAAGGTGCCTCTGCTATTGAGTTCTCTGCCTGTCGCTCAGCTGGAGATGTGCAGACATAGCACTCGGCTCCCACTCTGGGCATTGTGGGAAATAAGCTCCCTGGTGCCATCCTAAGGGAAATGGCCCGGGATGAGGCCTCCTGGCCATCAGCACAGCATCGTGGGAAATGGGCTCCCTGGTGCCGCCCTGTGGACATGTACGGGCAGAGCACTAGCCCGGCACTGCGGGAAGTGAGCTCTCTGGTGCCACCCGGAGGGTGGATGAGGGCATAGCACCTGGCCACCAGCTGGGAATTGTGGGAAATGACCTCTCTGAGGCCATCACGTGCAGATGTGTGGGCAGACCACCCAACAGGTAGCACAGCCCTGTGGGAAGTGACCTCTGTGCTGCCACCCTGTGAAGATTTCCAAGCGTAGCAACTGGCCACCCTGTGCGAATTGTGGGAAGTGAACCTGCTGGCAGCAACTCATGCAAATGTGCGGCACAATCACCTGGCAACCAGCTGGGGACTGGGGGAAGTGAGCTGTCTGTAACCACCCCGTGGACGTGTGTGGAATTATTTCCACCGGGCCGACAACACAGCTTTGTGGAAAATGACCGTTCTGTTGCCACCCCGTGGGGATTTGCAGGCATTGCAAGGGGCCACGAACTGGGCATTGTGGGAAATGAGGCTTCTGGCACCGCCTAAGGCAAAACTGGGGCACCGGCGCTTGGCTGACAGCAAAGCATTGTGGGAAATGAGCCTCTCTGGTGCCACCCCCGTGGACATGAGTGAGTGTACCACAGGGCCTACAGCATGGCATGGTGGGAAATGGGGAACTCTCGGCTTCCACCACGTGCAGAATTTCGAGCATTGCCACTTGGAACCCTCTGGAAATTGTGCGAATGGAGCTTGCTGGCACCAACTCAGGCAAATATATATGGCACTGTCACCTGTGTGACAGGAGAGCATGGTGGGAAATGACCTCTCTGATGCCTCCTTCTGCAAGTTTTCAGGCATAGCACATGGCCTCCCGCTGGGCACCGTGGGAAGTGAGCTCTCTGTAACCACCCCGGTAGACATGAGTGGGAATAACACCGGGCAGGCAGCAGGGCATTGTGGGAAAGGAGCCCTCCGGTGCCACCCTCCTGGACATGCGTGGGTACATCACAGGGCCCACAGCACGGCATTGTGGGAAATGGTCTCCCTGTTGCCACCCCGCTGAGATCAGCCGGCATAGCCACTGGCTAGCCTCGCGGCAGAGTGGCAAGTGAGTTCTTTGGCACCACCTTATGAAAAGGTGCGGAACTATCACCCGGCCGAAAGCCGGGACCTGTGCCCTCTGGCACCCCCTCATACCAAGGTGCCTCTGCTATTGAGTTCTCTGCCTGTCGCTCAGCTGGAGATGTGCAGACATAGCACTCGGCTCCCACTCTGGGCATTGTGGGAAATAAGCTCCCTGGTGCCATCCTAAGGGAAATGGCCCGGGATGAGGCCTCCTGGCCATCAGCACAGCATCGTGGGAAATGGGCTCCCTGGTGCCGCCCTGTGGACATGTACGGGCAGAGCACTAGCCCGGCACTGCGGGAAGTGAGCTCTCTGGTGCCACCCGGAGGGTGGATGAGGGCATAGCACCTGGCCACCAGCTGGGAATTGTGGGAAATGACCTCTCTGAGGCCATCACGTGCAGATGTGTGGGCAGACCACCCAACAGGTAGCACAGCCCTGTGGGAAGTGACCTCTGTGCTGCCACCCTGTGAAGATTTCCAAGCGTAGCAACTGGCCACCCTGTGCGAATTGTGGGAAGTGAACCTGCTGGCAGCAACTCATGCAAATGTGCGGCACAATCACCTGGCAACCAGCTGGGGACTGGGGGAAGTGAGCTGTCTGTAACCACCCCGTGGACGTGTGTGGAATTATTTCCACCGGGCCGACAACACAGCTTTGTGGAAAATGACCGTTCTGTTGCCACCCCGTGGGGATTTGCAGGCATTGCAAGGGGCCACGAACTGGGCATTGTGGGAAATGAGGCTTCTGGCACCGCCTAAGGCAAAACTGGGGCACCGGCGCTTGGCTGACAGCAAAGCATTGTGGGAAATGAGCCTCTCTGGTGCCACCCCCGTGGACATGAGTGAGTGTACCACAGGGCCTACAGCATGGCATGGTGGGAAATGGGGAACTCTCGGCTTCCACCACGTGCAGAATTTCGAGCATTGCCACTTGGAACCCTCTGGAAATTGTGCGAATGGAGCTTGCTGGCACCAACTCAGGCAAATATATATGGCACTGTCACCTGTGTGACAGGAGAGCATGGTGGGAAATGACCTCTCTGATGCCTCCTTCTGCAAGTTTTCAGGCATAGCACATGGCCTCCCGCTGGGCACCGTGGGAAGTGAGCTCTCTGTAACCACCCCGGTAGACATGAGTGGGAATAACACCGGGCAGGCAGCAGGGCATTGTGGGAAAGGAGCCCTCCGGTGCCACCCTCCTGGACATGCGTGGGTACATCACAGGGCCCACAGCACGGCATTGTGGGAAATGGTCTCCCTGTTGCCACCCCGCTGAGATCAGCCGGCATAGCCACTGGCTAGCCTCGCGGCAGAGTGGCAAGTGAGTTCTTTGGCACCACCTTATGAAAAGGTGCGGAACTATCACCCGGCCGAAAGCCGGGACCTGTGCCCTCTGGCACCCCCTCATACCAAGGTGCCTCTGCTATTGAGTTCTCTGCCTGTCGCTCAGCTGGAGATGTGCAGACATAGCACTCGGCTCCCACTCTGGGCATTGTGGGAAATAAGCTCCCTGGTGCCATCCTAAGGGAAATGGCCCGGGATGAGGCCTCCTGGCCATCAGCACAGCATCGTGGGAAATGGGCTCCCTGGTGCCGCCCTGTGGACATGTACGGGCAGAGCACTAGCCCGGCACTGCGGGAAGTGAGCTCTCTGGTGCCACCCGGAGGGTGGATGAGGGCATAGCACCTGGCCACCAGCTGGGAATTGTGGGAAATGACCTCTCTGAGGCCATCACGTGCAGATGTGTGGGCAGACCACCCAACAGGTAGCACAGCACTGTGGGAAGTGACCTCTGTGCTGCCACCCTGTGAAGATTTCCAAGCGTAGCAACTGGCCACCCTGTGCGAATTGTGGGAAGTGAACCTGCTGGCAGCAACTCATGCAAATGTGCGGCACAATCACCTGGCAACCAGCTGGGGACTGGGGGAAGTGAGCTGTCTGTAACCACCCCGTGGACGTGTGTGGAATTATTTCCACCGGGCCGACAACACAGCTTTGTGGAAAATGACCGTTCTGTTGCCACCCCGTGGGGATTTGCAGGCATTGCAAGGGGCCACGAACTGGGCATTGTGGGAAATGAGGCTTCTGGCACCGCCTAAGGCAAAACTGGGGCACCGGCGCTTGGCTGACAGCAAAGCATTGTGGGAAATGAGCCTCTCTGGTGCCACCCCCGTGGACATGAGTGAGTGTACCACAGGGCCTACAGCATGGCATGGTGGGAAATGGGGAACTCTCGGCTTCCACCACGTGCAGAATTTCGAGCATTGCCACTTGGAACCCTCTGGAAATTGTGCGAATGGAGCTTGCTGGCACCAACTCAGGCAAATATATATGGCACTGTCACCTGTGTGACAGGAGAGCATGGTGGGAAATGACCTCTCTGATGCCTCCTTCTGCAAGTTTTCAGGCATAGCACATGGCCTCCCGCTGGGCACCGTGGGAAGTGAGCTCTCTGTAACCACCCCGGTAGACATGAGTGGGAATAACACCGGGCAGGCAGCAGGGCATTGTGGGAAAGGAGCCCTCCGGTGCCACCCTCCTGGACATGCGTGGGTACAGCACAGGGCCCACAGCACGGCATTGTGGGAAATGGTCTCCCTGTTGCCACCCCGCTGAGATCAGCCGGCATAGCCACTGGCTAGCCTCGCGGCAGAGTGGCAAGTGAGTTCTTTGGCACCACCTTATGAAAAGGTGCGGAACTATCACCCGGCCGAAAGCCGGGACCTGTGCCCTCTGGCACCCCCTCATACCAAGGTGCCTCTGCTATTGAGTTCTCTGCCTGTCGCTCAGCTGGAGATGTGCAGACATAGCACTCGGCTCCCACTCTGGGCATTGTGGGAAATAAGCTCCCTGGTGCCATCCTAAGGGAAATGGCCCGGGATGAGGCCTCCTGGCCATCAGCACAGCATCGTGGGAAATGGGCTCCCTGGTGCCGCCCTGTGGACATGTACGGGCAGAGCACTAGCCCGGCACTGCGGGAAGTGAGCTCTCTGGTGCCACCCGGAGGGTGGATGAGGGCATAGCACCTGGCCACCAGCTGGGAATTGTGGGAAATGACCTCTCTGAGGCCATCACGTGCAGATGTGTGGGCAGACCACCCAACAGGTAGCACAGCCCTGTGGGAAGTGACCTCTGTGCTGCCACCCTGTGAAGATTTCCAAGCGTAGCAACTGGCCACCCTGTGCGAATTGTGGGAAGTGAACCTGCTGGCAGCAACTCATGCAAATGTGCGGCACAATCACCTGGCAACCAGCTGGGGACTGGGGGAAGTGAGCTGTCTGTAACCACCTCGTGGACGTGTGTGGAATTATTTCCACCGGGCCGACAACACAGCTTTGTGGAAAATGACCGTTCTGTTGCCACCCCGTGGGGATTTGCAGGCATTGCAAGGGGCCACGAACTGGGCATTGTGGGAAATGAGGCTTCTGGCACCGCCTAAGGCAAAACTGGGGCACCGGCGCTTGGCTGACAGCAAAGCATTGTGGGAAATGAGCCTCTCTGGTGCCACCCCCGTGGACATGAGTGAGTGTACCACAGGGCCTACAGCATGGCATGGTGGGAAATGGGGAACTCTCGGCTTCCACCACGTGCAGAATTTCGAGCATTGCCACTTGGAACCCTCTGGAAATTGTGCGAATGGAGCTTGCTGGCACCAACTCAGGCAAATATATATGGCACTGTCACCTGTGTGACAGGAGAGCATGGTGGGAAATGACCTCTCTGATGCCTCCTTCTGCAAGTTTTCAGGCATAGCACATGGCCTCCCGCTGGGCACCATGGGAAGTGAGCTCTCTGTAACCACCCCGGTAGACATGAGTGGGAATAACACCGGGCAGGCAGCAGGGCATTGTGGGAAAGGAGCCCTCCGGTGCCACCCTCCTGGACATGCGTGGGTACATCACAGGGCCCACAGCACGGCATTGTGGGAAATGGTCTCCCTGTTGCCACCCCGCTGAGATCAACCGGCATAGCCACTGGCTAGCCTCGCGGCAGAGTGGCAAGTGAGTTCTTTGGCACCACCTTATGAAAAGGTGCGGAACTATCACCCGGCCGAAAGCCGGGACCTGTGCCCTCTGGCACCCCCTCATACCAAGGTGCCTCTGCTATTGAGTTCTCTGCCTGTCGCTCAGCTGGAGATGTGCAGACATAGCACTCGGCTCCCACTCTGGGCATTGTGGGAAATAAGCTCCCTGGTGCCATCCTAAGGGAAATGGCCCGGGATGAGGCCTCCTGGCCATCAGCACAGCATCGTGGGAAATGGGCTCCCTGGTGCCGCCCTGTGGACATGTACGGGCAGAGCACTAGCCCGGCACTGCGGGAAGTGAGCTCTCTGGTGCCACCCGGAGGGTGGATGAGGGCATAGCACCTGGCCACCAGCTGGGAATTGTGGGAAATGACCTCTCTGAGGCCATCACGTGCAGATGTGTGGGCAGACCACCCAACAGGTAGCACAGCACTGTGGGAAGTGACCTCTGTGCTGCCACCCTGTGAAGATTTCCAAGCGTAGCAACTGGCCACCCTGTGCGAATTGTGGGAAGTGAACCTGCTGGCAGCAACTCATGCAAATGTGCGGCACAATCACCTGGCAACCAGCTGGGGACTGGGGGAAGTGAGCTGTCTGTAACCACCCCGTGGACGTGTGTGGAATTATTTCCACCGGGCCGACAACACAGCTTTGTGGAAAATGACCGTTCTGTTGCCACCCCGTGGGGATTTGCAGGCATTGCAAGGGGCCACGAACTGGGCATTGTGGGAAATGAGGCTTCTGGCACCGCCTAAGGCAAAACTGGGGCACCGGCGCTTGGCTGACAGCAAAGCATTGTGGGAAATGAGCCTCTCTGGTGCCACCCCCGTGGACATGAGTGAGTGTACCACAGGGCCTACAGCATGGCATGGTGGGAAATGGGGAACTCTCGGCTTCCACCACGTGCAGAATTTCGAGCATTGCCACTTGGAACCCTCTGGAAATTGTGCGAATGGAGCTTGCTGGCACCAACTCAGGCAAATATATATGGCACTGTCACCTGTGTGACAGGAGAGCATGGTGGGAAATGACCTCTCTGATGCCTCCTTCTGCAAGTTTTCAGGCATAGCACATGGCCTCCCGCTGGGCACCGTGGGAAGTGAGCTCTCTGTAACCACCCCGGTAGACATGAGTGGGAATAACACCGGGCAGGCAGCAGGGCATTGTGGGAAAGGAGCCCTCCGGTGCCACCCTCCTGGACATGCGTGGGTACATCACAGGGCCCACAGCACGGCATTGTGGGAAATGGTCTCCCTGTTGCCACCCCGCTGAGATCAACCGGCATAGCCACTGGCTAGCCTCGCGGCAGAGTGGCAAGTGAGTTCTTTGGCACCACCTTATGAAAAGGTGCGGAACTATCACCCGGCCGAAAGCCGGGACCTGTGCCCTCTGGCACCCCCTCATACCAAGGTGCCTCTGCTATTGAGTTCTCTGCCTGTCGCTCAGCTGGAGATGTGCAGACATAGCACTCGGCTCCCACTCTGGGCATTGTGGGAAATAAGCTCCCTGGTGCCATCCTAAGGGAAATGGCCCGGGATGAGGCCTCCTGGCCATCAGCACAGCATCGTGGGAAATGGGCTCCCTGGTGCCGCCCTGTGGACATGTACGGGCAGAGCACTAGCCCGGCACTGCGGGAAGTGAGCTCTCTGGTGCCACCCGGAGGGTGGATGAGGGCATAGCACCTGGCCACCAGCTGGGAATTGTGGGAAATGACCTCTCTGAGGCCATCACGTGCAGATGTGTGGGCAGACCACCCAACAGGTAGCACAGCACTGTGGGAAGTGACCTCTGTGCTGCCACCCTGTGAAGATTTCCAAGCGTAGCAACTGGCCACCCTGTGCGAATTGTGGGAAGTGAACCTGCTGGCAGCAACTCATGCAAATGTGCGGCACAATCACCTGGCAACCAGCTGGGGACTGGGGGAAGTGAGCTGTCTGTAACCACCCCGTGGACGTGTGTGGAATTATTTCCACCGGGCCGACAACACAGCTTTGTGGAAAATGACCGTTCTGTTGCCACCCCGTGGGGATTTGCAGGCATTGCAAGGGGCCACGAACTGGGCATTGTGGGAAATGAGGCTTCTGGCACCGCCTAAGGCAAAACTGGGGCACCGGCGCTTGGCTGACAGCAAAGCATTGTGGGAAATGAGCCTCTCTGGTGCCACCCCCGTGGACATGAGTGAGTGTACCACAGGGCCTACAGCATGGCATGGTGGGAAATGGGGAACTCTCGGCTTCCACCACGTGCAGAATTTCGAGCATTGCCACTTGGAACCCTCTGGAAATTGTGCGAATGGAGCTTGCTGGCACCAACTCAGGCAAATATATATGGCACTGTCACCTGTGTGACAGGAGAGCATGGTGGGAAATGACCTCTCTGATGCCTCCTTCTGCAAGTTTTCAGGCATAGCACATGGCCTCCCGCTGGGCACCGTGGGAAGTGAGCTCTCTGTAACCACCCCGGTAGACATGAGTGGGAATAACACCGGGCAGGCAGCAGGGCATTGTGGGAAAGGAGCCCTCCGGTGCCACCCTCCTGGACATGCGTGGGTACAGCACAGGGCCCACAGCACGGCATTGTGGGAAATGGTCTCCCTGTTGCCACCCCGCTGAGATCAGCCGGCATAGCCACTGGCTAGCCTCGCGGCAGAGTGGCAAGTGAGTTCTTTGGCACCACCTTATGAAAAGGTGCGGAACTATCACCCGGCCGAAAGCCGGGACCTGTGCCCTCTGGCACCCCCTCATACCAAGGTGCCTCTGCTATTGAGTTCTCTGCCTGTCGCTCAGCTGGAGATGTGCAGACATAGCACTCGGCTCCCACTCTGGGCATTGTGGGAAATAAGCTCCCTGGTGCCATCCTAAGGGAAATGGCCCGGGATGAGGCCTCCTGGCCATCAGCACAGCATTGTGGGAAATGGGCTCCCTGGTGCCGCCCTGTGGACATGTACGGGCAGAGCACTAGCCCGGCACTGCGGGAAGTGAGCTCTCTGGTGCCACCCTGAGGGTGGATGAGGGCATAGCACCTGGCCACCAGCTGGGAATTGTGGGAAATGACCTCTCTGAGGCCATCACGTGCAGATGTGTGGGCAGACCACCCAACAGGTAGCCAGCCCTGTGGGAAGTGACCTCTGTGCTGCCACCCTGTGAAGATTTCCAAGCGTAGCAACTGGCCACCCTGTGCGAATTGTGGGAAGTGAACCTGCTGGCAGCAACTCATGCAAATGTGCGGCACAATCACCTGGCAACCAGCTGGGGACTGGGGGAAGTGAGCTGTCTGTAACCACCCCGTGGACGTGTGTGGAATTATTTCCACCGGGCCGACAACACAGCTTTGTGGAAAATGACCGTTCTGTTGCCACCCCGTGGGGATTTGCAGGCATTGCAAGGGGCCACGAACTGGGCATTGTGGGAAATGAGGCTTCTGGCACCGCCTAAGGCAAAACTGGGGCACCGGCGCTTGGCTGACAGCAAAGCATTGTGGGAAATGAGTCTCTCTGGTGCCACCCCCGTGGACATGAGTGAGCCTACAGCATGGCATGGTGGGAAATGGGGAACTCTCGGCTTCCACCACGTGCAGAATTTCGAGCATTGCCGCTTGGAACCCTCTGGAAATTGTGCGAATGGAGCTTGCTGGCACCAACTCAGGCAAATATATATGGCACTGTCACCTGTGTGACAGGAGAGCATGGTGGGAAATGACCTCTCTGATGCCTCCTTCTGCAAGTTTTCAGGCATAGCACATGGCCTCCCGCTGGGCACCGTGGGAAGTGAGCTCTCTGTAACCACCCCGGTAGACATGAGTGGGAATAACACCGGGCAGGCAGCAGGGCATTGTGGGAAAGGAGCCCTCCGGTGCCACCCTCCTGGACATGCGTGGGTACATCACAGGGCCCACAGCACGGCATTGTGGGAAATGGTCTCCCTGTTGCCACCCCGCTGAGATCAGCCGGCATAGCCACTGGCTAGCCTCGCGGCAGAGTGGCAAGTGAGTTCTTTGGCACCACCTTATGAAAAGGTGCGGAACTATCACCCGGCCGAAAGCCGGGACCTGTGCCCTCTGGCACCCCCTCATACCAAGGTGCCTCTGCTATTGAGTTCTCTGCCTGTCGCTCAGCTGGAGATGTGCAGACATAGCACTCGGCTCCCACTCTGGGCATTGTGGGAAATAAGCTCCCTGGTGCCATCCTAAGGGAAATGGCCCGGGATGAGGCCTCCTGGCCATCAGCACAGCATCGTGGGAAATGGGCTCCCTGGTGCCGCCCTGTGGACATGTACGGGCAGAGCACTAGCCCGGCACTGCGGGAAGTGAGCTCTCTGGTGCCACCCGGAGGGTGGATGAGGGCATAGCACCTGGCCACCAGCTGGGAATTGTGGGAAATGACCTCTCTGAGGCCATCACGTGCAGATGTGTGGGCAGACCACCCAACAGGTAGCACAGCACTGTGGGAAGTGACCTCTGTGCTGCCACCCTGTGAAGATTTCCAAGCGTAGCAACTGGCCACCCTGTGCGAATTGTGGGAAGTGAACCTGCTGGCAGCAACTCATGCAAATGTGCGGCACAATCACCTGGCAACCAGCTGGGGACTGGGGGAAGTGAGCTGTCTGTAACCACCCCGTGGACGTGTGTGGAATTATTTCCACCGGGCCGACAACACAGCTTTGTGGAAAATGACCGTTCTGTTGCCACCCCGTGGGGATTTGCAGGCATTGCAAGGGGCCACGAACTGGGCATTGTGGGAAATGAGGCTTCTGGCACCGCCTAAGGCAAAACTGGGGCACCGGCGCTTGGCTGACAGCAAAGCATTGTGGGAAATGAGCCTCTCTGGTGCCACCCCCGTGGACATGAGTGAGCCTACAGCATGGCATGGTGGGAAATGGGGAACTCTCGGCTTCCACCACGTGCAGAATTTCGAGCATTGCCACTTGGAACCCTCTGGAAATTGTGCGAATGGAGCTTGCTGGCACCAACTCAGGCAAATATATATGGCACTGTCACCTGTGTGACAGGAGAGCATGGTGGGAAATGACCTCTCTGATGCCTCCTTCTGCAAGTTTTCAGGCATAGCACATGGCCTCCCGCTGGGCACCGTGGGAAGTGAGCTCTCTGTAACCACCCCGGTAGACATGAGTGGGAATAACACCGGGCAGGCAGCAGGGCATTGTGGGAAAGGAGCCCTCCGGTGCCACCCTCCTGGACATGCGTGGGTACATCACAGGGCCCACAGCACGGCATTGTGGGAAATGGTCTCCCTGTTGCCACCCCGCTGAGATCAGCCGGCATAGCCACTGGCTAGCCTCGCGGCAGAGTGGCAAGTGAGTTCTTTGGCACCACCTTATGAAAAGGTGCGGAACTATCACCCGGCCGAAAGCCGGGACCTGTGCCCTCTGGCACCCCCTCATACCAAGGTGCCTCTGCTATTGAGTTCTCTGCCTGTCGCTCAGCTGGAGATGTGCAGACATAGCACTCGGCTCCCACTCTGGGCATTGTGGGAAATAAGCTCCCTGGTGCCATCCTAAGGGAAATGGCCCGGGATGAGGCCTCCTGGCCATCAGCACAGCATCGTGGGAAATGGGCTCCCTGGTGCCGCCCTGTGGACATGTACGGGCAGAGCACTAGCCCGGCACTGCGGGAAGTGAGCTCTCTGGTGCCACCCGGAGGGTGGATGAGGGCATAGCACCTGGCCACCAGCTGGGAATTGTGGGAAATGACCTCTCTGAGGCCATCACGTGCAGATGTGTGGGCAGACCACCCAACAGGTAGCACAGCACTGTGGGAAGTGACCTCTGTGCTGCCACCCTGTGAAGATTTCCAAGCGTAGCAACTGGCCACCCTGTGCGAATTGTGGGAAGTGAACCTGCTGGCAGCAACTCATGCAAATGTGCGGCACAATCACCTGGCAACCAGCTGGGGACTGGGGGAAGTGAGCTGTCTGTAACCACCCCGTGGACGTGTGTGGAATTATTTCCACCGGGCCGACAACACAGCTTTGTGGAAAATGACCGTTCTGTTGCCACCCCGTGGGGATTTGCAGGCATTGCAAGGGGCCACGAACTGGGCATTGTGGGAAATGAGGCTTCTGGCACCGCCTAAGGCAAAACTGGGGCACCGGCGCTTGGCTGACAGCAAAGCATTGTGGGAAATGAGTCTCTCTGGTGCCACCCCCGTGGACATGAGTGAGCCTACAGCATGGCATGGTGGGAAATGGGGAACTCTCGGCTTCCACCACGTGCAGAATTTCGAGCATTGCCACTTGGAACCCTCTGGAAATTGTGCGAATGGAGCTTGCTGGCACCAACTCAGGCAAATATATATGGCACTGTCACCTGTGTGACAGGAGAGCATGGTGGGAAATGACCTCTCTGATGCCTCCTTCTGCAAGTTTTCAGGCATAGCACATGGCCTCCCGCTGGGCACCGTGGGAAGTGAGCTCTCTGTAACCACCCCGGTAGACATGAGTGGGAATAACACCGGGCAGGCAGCAGGGCATTGTGGGAAAGGAGCCCTCCGGTGCCACCCTCCTGGACATGCGTGGGTACATCACAGGGCCCACAGCACGGCATTGTGGGAAATGGTCTCCCTGTTGCCACCCCGCTGAGATCAGCCGGCATAGCCACTGGCTAGCCTCGCGGCAGAGTGGCAAGTGAGTTCTTTGGCACCACCTTATGAAAAGGTGCGGAACTATCACCCGGCCGAAAGCCGGGACCTGTGCCCTCTGGCACCCCCTCATACCAAGGTGCCTCTGCTATTGAGTTCTCTGCCTGTCGCTCAGCTGGAGATGTGCAGACATAGCACTCGGCTCCCACTCTGGGCATTGTGGGAAATAAGCTCCCTGGTGCCATCCTAAGGGAAATGGCCCGGGATGAGGCCTCCTGGCCATCAGCACAGCATTGTGGGAAATGGGCTCCCTGGTGCCGCCCTGTGGACATGTACGGGCAGAGCACTAGCCCGGCACTGCGGGAAGTGAGCTCTCTGGTGCCACCCGGAGGGTGGATGAGGGCATAGCACCTGGCCACCAGCTGGGAATTGTGGGAAATGACCTCTCTGAGGCCATCACGTGCAGATGTGTGGGCAGACCACCCAACAGGTAGCACAGCCCTGTGGGAAGTGACCTCTGTGCTGCCACCCTGTGAAGATTTCCAAGCGTAGCAACTGGCCACCCTGTGCGAATTGTGGGAAGTGAACCTGCTGGCAGCAACTCATGCAAATGTGCGGCACAATCACCTGGCAACCAGCTGGGGACTGGGGGAAGTGAGCTGTCTGTAACCACCCCGTGGACGTGTGTGGAATTATTTCCACCGGGCCGACAACACAGCTTTGTGGAAAATGACCGTTCTGTTGCCACCCCGTGGGGATTTACAGGCATTGCAAGGGGCCACGAACTGGGCATTGTGGGAAATGAGGCTTCTGGCACCGCCTAAGGCAAAACTGGGGCACCGGCGCTTGGCTGACAGCAAAGCATTGTGGGAAATGAGCCTCTCTGGTGCCACCCCCGTGGACATGAGTGAGTGTACCACAGGGCCTACAGCATGGCATGGTGGGAAATGGGGAACTCTCGGCTTCCACCACGTGCAGAATTTCGAGCATTGCCACTTGGAACCCTCTGGAAATTGTGCGAATGGAGCTTGCTGGCACCAACTCAGGCAAATATATATGGCACTGTCACCTGTGTGACAGGAGAGCATGGTGGGAAATGACCTCTCTGATGCCTCCTTCTGCAAGTTTTCAGGCATAGCACATGGCCTCCCGCTGGGCACCGTGGGAAGTGAGCTCTCTGTAACCACCCCGGTAGACATGAGTGGGAATAACACGGGGCAGGCAGCAGGGCATTGTGGGAAAGGAGCCCTCCGGTGCCACCCTCCTGGACATGCGTGGGTACATCACAGGGCCCACAGCACGGCATTGTGGGAAATGGTCTCCCTGTTGCCACCCCGCTGAGATCAGCCGGCATAGCCACTGGCTAGCCTCGCGGCAGAGTGGCAAGTGAGTTCTTTGGCACCACCTTATGAAAAGGTGCGGAACTATCACCCGGCCGAAAGCCGGGACCTGTGCCCTCTGGCACCCCCTCATACCAAGGTGCCTCTGCTATTGAGTTCTCTGCCTGTCGCTCAGCTGGAGATGTGCAGACATAGCACTCGGCTCCCACTCTGGGCATTGTGGGAAATAAGCTCCCTGGTGCCATCCTAAGGGAAATGGCCCGGGATGAGGCCTCCTGGCCATCAGCACAGCATCGTGGGAAATGGGCTCCCTGGTGCCGCCCTGTGGACATGTACGGGCAGAGCACTAGCCCGGCACTGCGGGAAGTGAGCTCTCTGGTGCCACCCGGAGGGTGGATGAGGGCATAGCACCTGGCCACCAGCTGGGAATTGTGGGAAATGACCTCTCTGAGGCCATCACGTGCAGATGTGTGGGCAGACCACCCAACAGGTAGCACAGCCCTGTGGGAAGTGACCTCTGTGCTGCCACCCTGTGAAGATTTCCAAGCGTAGCAACTGGCCACCCTGTGCGAATTGTGGGAAGTGAACCTGCTGGCAGCAACTCATGCAAATGTGCGGCACAATCACCTGGCAACCAGCTGGGGACTGGGGGAAGTGAGCTGTCTGTAACCACCCCGTGGACGTGTGTGGAATTATTTCCACCGGGCCGACAACACAGCTTTGTGGAAAATGACCGTTCTGTTGCCACCCCGTGGGGATTTGCAGGCATTGCAAGGGGCCACGAACTGGGCATTGTGGGAAATGAGGCTTCTGGCACCGCCTAAGGCAAAACTGGGGCACCGGCGCTTGGCTGACAGCAAAGCATTGTGGGAAATGAGCCTCTCTGGTGCCACCCCCGTGGACATGAGTGAGTGTACCACAGGGCCTACAGCATGGCATGGTGGGAAATGGGGAACTCTCGGCTTCCACCACGTGCAGAATTTCGAGCATTGCCACTTGGAACCCTCTGGAAATTGTGCGAATGGAGCTTGCTGGCACCAACTCAGGCAAATATATATGGCACTGTCACCTGTGTGACAGGAGAGCATGGTGGGAAATGACCTCTCTGATGCCTCCTTCTGCAAGTTTTCAGGCATAGCACATGGCCTCCCGCTGGGCACCGTGGGAAGTGAGCTCTCTGTAACCACCCCGGTAGACATGAGTGGGAATAACACGGGGCAGGCAGCAGGGCATTGTGGGAAAGGAGCCCTCCGGTGCCACCCTCCTGGACATGCGTGGGTACATCACAGGGCCCACAGCACGGCATTGTGGGAAATGGTCTCCCTGTTGCCACCCCGCTGAGATCAGCCGGCATAGCCACTGGCTAGCCTCGCGGCAGAGTGGCAAGTGAGTTCTTTGGCACCACCTTATGAAAAGGTGCGGAACTATCACCCGGCCGAAAGCCGGGACCTGTGCCCTCTGGCACCCCCTCATACCAAGGTGCCTCTGCTATTGAGTTCTCTGCCTGTCGCTCAGCTGGAGATGTGCAGACATAGCACTCGGCTCCCACTCTGGGCATTGTGGGAAATAAGCTCCCTGGTGCCATCCTAAGGGAAATGGCCCGGGATGAGGCCTCCTGGCCATCAGCACAGCATCGTGGGAAATGGGCTCCCTGGTGCCGCCCTGTGGACATGTACGGGCAGAGCACTAGCCCGGCACTGCGGGAAGTGAGCTCTCTGGTGCCACCCGGAGGGTGGATGAGGGCATAGCACCTGGCCACCAGCTGGGAATTGTGGGAAATGACCTCTCTGAGGCCATCACGTGCAGATGTGTGGGCAGACCACCCAACAGGTAGCACAGCCCTGTGGGAAGTGACCTCTGTGCTGCCACCCTGTGAAGATTTCCAAGCGTAGCAACTGGCCACCCTGTGCGAATTGTGGGAAGTGAACCTGCTGGCAGCAACTCATGCAAATGTGCGGCACAATCACCTGGCAACCAGCTGGGGACTGGGGGAAGTGAGCTGTCTGTAACCACCCCGTGGACGTGTGTGGAATTATTTCCACCGGGCCGACAACACAGCTTTGTGGAAAATGACCGTTCTGTTGCCACCCCGTGGGGATTTGCAGGCATTGCAAGGGGCCACGAACTGGGCATTGTGGGAAATGAGGCTTCTGGCACCGCCTAAGGCAAAACTGGGGCACCGGCGCTTGGCTGACAGCAAAGCATTGTGGGAAATGAGCCTCTCTGGTGCCACCCCCGTGGACATGAGTGAGTGTACCACAGGGCCTACAGCATGGCATGGTGGGAAATGGGGAACTCTCGGCTTCCACCACGTGCAGAATTTCGAGCATTGCCACTTGGAACCCTCTGGAAATTGTGCGAATGGAGCTTGCTGGCACCAACTCAGGCAAATATATATGGCACTGTCACCTGTGTGACAGGAGAGCATGGTGGGAAATGACCTCTCTGATGCCTCCTTCTGCAAGTTTTCAGGCATAGCACATGGCCTCCCGCTGGGCACCGTGGGAAGTGAGCTCTCTGTAACCACCCCGGTAGACATGAGTGGGAATAACACCGGGCAGGCAGCAGGGCATTGTGGGAAAGGAGCCCTCCGGTGCCACCCTCCTGGACATGCGTGGGTACATCACAGGGCCCACAGCACGGCATTGTGGGAAATGGTCTCCCTGTTGCCACCCCGCTGAGATCAGCCGGCATAGCCACTGGCTAGCCTCGCGGCAGAGTGGCAAGTGAGTTCTTTGGCACCACCTTATGAAAAGGTGCGGAACTATCACCCGGCCGAAAGCCGGGACCTGTGCCCTCTGGCACCCCCTCATACCAAGGTGCCTCTGCTATTGAGTTCTCTGCCTGTCGCTCAGCTGGAGATGTGCAGACATAGCACTCGGCTCCCACTCTGGGCATTGTGGGAAATAAGCTCCCTGGTGCCATCCTAAGGGAAATGGCCCGGGATGAGGCCTCCTGGCCATCAGCACAGCATCGTGGGAAATGGGCTCCCTGGTGCCGCCCTGTGGACATGTACGGGCAGAGCACTAGCCCGGCACTGCGGGAAGTGAGCTCTCTGGTGCCACCCGGAGGGTGGATGAGGGCATAGCACCTGGCCACCAGCTGGGAATTGTGGGAAATGACCTCTCTGAGGCCATCACGTGCAGATGTGTGGGCAGACCACCCAACAGGTAGCACAGCCCTGTGGGAAGTGACCTCTGTGCTGCCACCCTGTGAAGATTTCCAAGCGTAGCAACTGGCCACCCTGTGCGAATTGTGGGAAGTGAACCTGCTGGCAGCAACTCATGCAAATGTGCGGCACAATCACCTGGCAACCAGCTGGGGACTGGGGGAAGTGAGCTGTCTGTAACCACCCCGTGGACGTGTGTGGAATTATTTCCACCGGGCCGACAACACAGCTTTGTGGAAAATGACCGTTCTGTTGCCACCCCGTGGGGATTTGCAGGCATTGCAAGGGGCCACGAACTGGGCATTGTGGGAAATGAGGCTTCTGGCACCGCCTAAGGCAAAACTGGGGCACCGGCGCTTGGCTGACAGCAAAGCATTGTGGGAAATGAGCCTCTCTGGTGCCACCCCCGTGGACATGAGTGAGTGTACCACAGGGCCTACAGCATGGCATGGTGGGAAATGGGGAACTCTCGGCTTCCACCACGTGCAGAATTTCGAGCATTGCCACTTGGAACCCTCTGGAAATTGTGCGAATGGAGCTTGCTGGCACCAACTCAGGCAAATATATATGGCACTGTCACCTGTGTGACAGGAGAGCATGGTGGGAAATGACCTCTCTGATGCCTCCTTCTGCAAGTTTTCAGGCATAGCACATGGCCTCCCGCTGGGCACCGTGGGAAGTGAGCTCTCTGTAACCACCCCGGTAGACATGAGTGGGAATAACACCGGGCAGGCAGCAGGGCATTGTGGGAAAGGAGCCCTCCGGTGCCACCCTCCTGGACATGCGTGGGTACATCACAGGGCCCACAGCACGGCATTGTGGGAAATGGTCTCCCTGTTGCCACCCCGCTGAGATCAGCCGGCATAGCCACTGGCTAGCCTCGCGGCAGAGTGGCAAGTGAGTTCTTTGGCACCACCTTATGAAAAGGTGCGGAACTATCACCCGGCCGAAAGCCGGGACCTGTGCCCTCTGGCACCCCCTCATACCAAGGTGCCTCTGCTATTGAGTTCTCTGCCTGTCGCTCAGCTGGAGATGTGCAGACATAGCACTCGGCTCCCACTCTGGGCATTGTGGGAAATAAGCTCCCTGGTGCCATCCTAAGGGAAATGGCCCGGGATGAGGCCTCCTGGCCATCAGCACAGCATCGTGGGAAATGGGCTCCCTGGTGCCGCCCTGTGGACATGTACGGGCAGAGCACTAGCCCGGCACTGCGGGAAGTGAGCTCTCTGGTGCCACCCGGAGGGTGGATGAGGGCATAGCACCTGGCCACCAGCTGGGAATTGTGGGAAATGACCTCTCTGAGGCCATCACGTGCAGATGTGTGGGCAGACCACCCAACAGGTAGCACAGCACTGTGGGAAGTGACCTCTGTGCTGCCACCCTGTGAAGATTTCCAAGCGTAGCAACTGGCCACCCTGTGCGAATTGTGGGAAGTGAACCTGCTGGCAGCAACTCATGCAAATGTGCGGCACAATCACCTGGCAACCAGCTGGGGACTGGGGGAAGTGAGCTGTCTGTAACCACCCCGTGGACGTGTGTGGAATTATTTCCACCGGGCCGACAACACAGCTTTGTGGAAAATGACCGTTCTGTTGCCACCCCGTGGGGATTTGCAGGCATTGCAAGGGGCCACGAACTGGGCATTGTGGGAAATGAGGCTTCTGGCACCGCCTAAGGCAAAACTGGGGCACCGGCGCTTGGCTGACAGCAAAGCATTGTGGGAAATGAGCCTCTCTGGTGCCACCCCCGTGGACATGAGTGAGTGTACCACAGGGCCTACAGCATGGCATGGTGGGAAATGGGGAACTCTCGGCTTCCACCACGTGCAGAATTTCGAGCATTGCCACTTGGAACCCTCTGGAAATTGTGCGAATGGAGCTTGCTGGCACCAACTCAGGCAAATATATATGGCACTGTCACCTGTGTGACAGGAGAGCATGGTGGGAAATGACCTCTCTGATGCCTCCTTCTGCAAGTTTTCAGGCATAGCACATGGCCTCCCGCTGGGCACCGTGGGAAGTGAGCTCTCTGTAACCACCCCGGTAGACATGAGTGGGAATAACACCGGGCAGGCAGCAGGGCATTGTGGGAAAGGAGCCCTCCGGTGCCACCCTCCTGGACATGCGTGGGTACATCACAGGGCCCACAGCACGGCATTGTGGGAAATGGTCTCCCTGTTGCCACCCCGCTGAGATCAGCCGGCATAGCCACTGGCTAGCCTCGCGGCAGAGTGGCAAGTGAGTTCTTTGGCACCACCTTATGAAAAGGTGCGGAACTATCACCCGGCCGAAAGCCGGGACCTGTGCCCTCTGGCACCCCCTCATACCAAGGTGCCTCTGCTATTGAGTTCTCTGCCTGTCGCTCAGCTGGAGATGTGCAGACATAGCACTCGGCTCCCACTCTGGGCATTGTGGGAAATAAGCTCCCTGGTGCCATCCTAAGGGAAATGGCCCGGGATGAGGCCTCCTGGCCATCAGCACAGCATTGTGGGAAATGGGCTCCCTGGTGCCGCCCTGTGGACATGTACGGGCAGAGCACTAGCCCGGCACTGCGGGAAGTGAGCTCTCTGGTGCCACCCGGAGGGTGGATGAGGGCATAGCACCTGGCCACCAGCTGGGAATTGTGGGAAATGACCTCTCTGAGGCCATCACGTGCAGATGTGTGGGCAGACCACCCAACAGGTAGCACAGCCCTGTGGGAAGTGACCTCTGTGCTGCCACCCTGTGAAGATTTCCAAGCGTAGCAACTGGCCACCCTGTGCGAATTGTGGGAAGTGAACCTGCTGGCAGCAACTCATGCAAATGTGCGGCACAATCACCTGGCAACCAGCTGGGGACTGGGGGAAGTGAGCTGTCTGTAACCACCCCGTGGACGTGTGTGGAATTATTTCCACCGGGCCGACAACACAGCTTTGTGGAAAATGACCGTTCTGTTGCCACCCCGTGGGGATTTGCAGGCATTGCAAGGGGCCACGAACTGGGCATTGTGGGAAATGAGGCTTCTGGCACCGCCTAAGGCAAAACTGGGGCACCGGCGCTTGGCTGACAGCAAAGCATTGTGGGAAATGAGCCTCTCTGGTGCCACCCCCGTGGACATGAGTGAGTGTACCACAGGGCCTACAGCATGGCATGGTGGGAAATGGGGAACTCTCGGCTTCCACCACGTGCAGAATTTCGAGCATTGCCACTTGGAACCCTCTGGAAATTGTGCGAATGGAGCTTGCTGGCACCAACTCAGGCAAATATATATGGCACTGTCACCTGTGTGACAGGAGAGCATGGTGGGAAATGACCTCTCTGATGCCTCCTTCTGCAAGTTTTCAGGCATAGCACATGGCCTCCCGCTGGGCACCGTGGGAAGTGAGCTCTCTGTAACCACCCCGGTAGACATGAGTGGGAATAACACCGGGCAGGCAGCAGGGCATTGTGGGAAAGGAGCCCTCCGGTGCCACCCTCCTGGACATGCGTGGGTACATCACAGGGCCCACAGCACGGCATTGTGGGAAATGGTCTCCCTGTTGCCACCCCGCTGAGATCAGCCGGCATAGCCACTGGCTAGCGTCGCGGCAGAGTGGCAAGTGAGTTCTTTGGCACCACCTTATGAAAAGGTGCGGAACTATCACCCGGCCGAAAGCCGGGACCTGTGCCCTCTGGCACCCCCTCATACCAAGGTGCCTCTGCTATTGAGTTCTCTGCCTGTCGCTCAGCTGGAGATGTGCAGACATAGCACTCGGCTCCCACTCTGGGCATTGTGGGAAATAAGCTCCCTGGTGCCATCCTAAGGGAAATGGCCCGGGATGAGGCCTCCTGGCCATCAGCACAGCATCGTGGGAAATGGGCTCCCTGGTGCCGCCCTGTGGACATGTACGGGCAGAGCACTAGCCCGGCACTGCGGGAAGTGAGCTCTCTGGTGCCACCCGGAGGGTGGATGAGGGCATAGCACCTGGCCACCAGCTGGGAATTGTGGGAAATGACCTCTCTGAGGCCATCACGTGCAGATGTGTGGGCAGACCACCCAACAGGTAGCACAGCCCTGTGGGAAGTGACCTCTGTGCTGCCACCCTGTGAAGATTTCCAAGCGTAGCAACTGGCCACCCTGTGCGAATTGTGGGAAGTGAACCTGCTGGCAGCAACTCATGCAAATGTGCGGCACAATCACCTGGCAACCAGCTGGGGACTGGGGGAAGTGAGCTGTCTGTAACCACCCCGTGGACGTGTGTGGAATTATTTCCACCGGGCCGACAACACAGCTTTGTGGAAAATGACCGTTCTGTTGCCACCCCGTGGGGATTTGCAGGCATTGCAAGGGGCCACGAACTGGGCATTGTGGGAAATGAGGCTTCTGGCACCGCCTAAGGCAAAACTGGGGCACCGGCGCTTGGCTGACAGCAAAGCATTGTGGGAAATGAGCCTCTCTGGTGCCACCCCCGTGGACATGAGTGAGTGTACCACAGGGCCTACAGCATGGCATGGTGGGAAATGGGGAACTCTCGGCTTCCACCACGTGCAGAATTTCGAGCATTGCCACTTGGAACCCTCTGGAAATTGTGCGAATGGAGCTTGCTGGCACCAACTCAGGCAAATATATATGGCACTGTCACCTGTGTGACAGGAGAGCATGGTGGGAAATGACCTCTCTGATGCCTCCTTCTGCAAGTTTTCAGGCATAGCACATGGCCTCCCGCTGGGCACCGTGGGAAGTGAGCTCTCTGTAACCACCCCGGTAGACATGAGTGGGAATAACACCGGGCAGGCAGCAGGGCATTGTGGGAAAGGAGCCCTCCGGTGCCACCCTCCTGGACATGCGTGGGTACATCACAGGGCCCACAGCACGGCATTGTGGGAAATGGTCTCCCTGTTGCCACCCCGCTGAGATCAACCGGCATAGCCACTGGCTAGCCTCGCGGCAGAGTGGCAAGTGAGTTCTTTGGCACCACCTTATGAAAAGGTGCGGAACTATCACCCGGCCGAAAGCCGGGACCTGTGCCCTCTGGCACCCCCTCATACCAAGGTGCCTCTGCTATTGAGTTCTCTGCCTGTCGCTCAGCTGGAGATGTGCAGACATAGCACTCGGCTCCCACTCTGGGCATTGTGGGAAATAAGCTCCCTGGTGCCATCCTAAGGGAAATGGCCCGGGATGAGGCCTCCTGGCCATCAGCACAGCATCGTGGGAAATGGGCTCCCTGGTGCCGCCCTGTGGACATGTACGGGCAGAGCACTAGCCCGGCACTGCGGGAAGTGAGCTCTCTGGTGCCACCCGGAGGGTGGATGAGGGCATAGCACCTGGCCACCAGCTGGGAATTGTGGGAAATGACCTCTCTGAGGCCATCACGTGCAGATGTGTGGGCAGACCACCCAACAGGTAGCACAGCACTGTGGGAAGTGACCTCTGTGCTGCCACCCTGTGAAGATTTCCAAGCGTAGCAACTGGCCACCCTGTGCGAATTGTGGGAAGTGAACCTGCTGGCAGCAACTCATGCAAATGTGCGGCACAATCACCTGGCAACCAGCTGGGGACTGGGGGAAGTGAGCTGTCTGTAACCACCCCGTGGACGTGTGTGGAATTATTTCCACCGGGCCGACAACACAGCTTTGTGGAAAATGACCGTTCTGTTGCCACCCCGTGGGGATTTGCAGGCATTGCAAGGGGCCACGAACTGGGCATTGTGGGAAATGAGGCTTCTGGCACCGCCTAAGGCAAAACTGGGGCACCGGCGCTTGGCTGACAGCAAAGCATTGTGGGAAATGAGCCTCTCTGGTGCCACCCCCGTGGACATGAGTGAGCCTACAGCATGGCATGGTGGGAAATGGGGAACTCTCGGCTTCCACCACGTGCAGAATTTCGAGCATTGCCACTTGGAACCCTCTGGAAATTGTGCGAATGGAGCTTGCTGGCACCAACTCAGGCAAATATATATGGCACTGTCACCTGTGTGACAGGAGAGCATGGTGGGAAATGACCTCTCTGATGCCTCCTTCTGCAAGTTTTCAGGCATAGCACATGGCCTCCCGCTGGGCACCGTGGGAAGTGAGCTCTCTGTAACCACCCCGGTAGACATGAGTGGGAATAACACCGGGCAGGCAGCAGGGCATTGTGGGAAAGGAGCCCTCCGGTGCCACCCTCCTGGACATGCGTGGGTACATCACAGGGCCCACAGCACGGCATTGTGGGAAATGGTCTCCCTGTTGCCACCCCGCTGAGATCAGCCGGCATAGCCACTGGCTAGCCTCGCGGCAGAGTGGCAAGTGAGTTCTTTGGCACCACCTTATGAAAAGGTGCGGAACTATCACCCGGCCGAAAGCCGGGACCTGTGCCCTCTGGCACCCCCTCATACCAAGGTGCCTCTGCTATTGAGTTCTCTGCCTGTCGCTCAGCTGGAGATGTGCAGACATAGCACTCGGCTCCCACTCTGGGCATTGTGGGAAATAAGCTCCCTGGTGCCATCCTAAGGGAAATGGCCCGGGATGAGGCCTCCTGGCCATCAGCACAGCATCGTGGGAAATGGGCTCCCTGGTGCCGCCCTGTGGACATGTACGGGCAGAGCACTAGCCCGGCACTGCGGGAAGTGAGCTCTCTGGTGCCACCCGGAGGGTGGATGAGGGCATAGCACCTGGCCACCAGCTGGGAATTGTGGGAAATGACCTCTCTGAGGCCATCACGTGCAGATGTGTGGGCAGACCACCCAACAGGTAGCACAGCACTGTGGGAAGTGACCTCTGTGCTGCCACCCTGTGAAGATTTCCAAGCGTAGCAACTGGCCACCCTGTGCGAATTGTGGGAAGTGAACCTGCTGGCAGCAACTCATGCAAATGTGCGGCACAATCACCTGGCAACCAGCTGGGGACTGGGGGAAGTGAGCTGTCTGTAACCACCCCGTGGACGTGTGTGGAATTATTTCCACCGGGCCGACAACACAGCTTTGTGGAAAATGACCGTTCTGTTGCCACCCCGTGGGGATTTGCAGGCATTGCAAGGGGCCACGAACTGGGCATTGTGGGAAATGAGGCTTCTGGCACCGCCTAAGGCAAAACTGGGGCACCGGCGCTTGGCTGACAGCAAAGCATTGTGGGAAATGAGCCTCTCTGGTGCCACCCCCGTGGACATGAGTGAGCCTACAGCATGGCATGGTGGGAAATGGGGAACTCTCGGCTTCCACCACGTGCAGAATTTCGAGCATTGCCACTTGGAACCCTCTGGAAATTGTGCGAATGGAGCTTGCTGGCACCAACTCAGGCAAATATATATGGCACTGTCACCTGTGTGACAGGAGAGCATGGTGGGAAATGACCTCTCTGATGCCTCCTTCTGCAAGTTTTCAGGCATAGCACATGGCCTCCCGCTGGGCACCGTGGGAAGTGAGCTCTCTGTAACCACCCCGGTAGACATGAGTGGGAATAACACCGGGCAGGCAGCAGGGCATTGTGGGAAAGGAGCCCTCCGGTGCCACCCTCCTGGACATGCGTGGGTACATCACAGGGCCCACAGCACGGCATTGTGGGAAATGGTCTCCCTGTTGCCACCCCGCTGAGATCAGCCGGCATAGCCACTGGCTAGCCTCGCGGCAGAGTGGCAAGTGAGTTCTTTGGCACCACCTTATGAAAAGGTGCGGAACTATCACCCGGCCGAAAGCCGGGACCTGTGCCCTCTGGCACCCCCTCATACCAAGGTGCCTCTGCTATTGAGTTCTCTGCCTGTCGCTCAGCTGGAGATGTGCAGACATAGCACTCGGCTCCCACTCTGGGCATTGTGGGAAATAAGCTCCCTGGTGCCATCCTAAGGGAAATGGCCCGGGATGAGGCCTCCTGGCCATCAGCACAGCATCGTGGGAAATGGGCTCCCTGGTGCCGCCCTGTGGACATGTACGGGCAGAGCACTAGCCCGGCACTGCGGGAAGTGAGCTCTCTGGTGCCACCCGGAGGGTGGATGAGGGCATAGCACCTGGCCACCAGCTGGGAATTGTGGGAAATGACCTCTCTGAGGCCATCACGTGCAGATGTGTGGGCAGACCACCCAACAGGTAGCACAGCACTGTGGGAAGTGACCTCTGTGCTGCCACCCTGTGAAGATTTCCAAGCGTAGCAACTGGCCACCCTGTGCGAATTGTGGGAAGTGAACCTGCTGGCAGCAACTCATGCAAATGTGCGGCACAATCACCTGGCAACCAGCTGGGGACTGGGGGAAGTGAGCTGTCTGTAACCACCCCGTGGACGTGTGTGGAATTATTTCCACCGGGCCGACAACACAGCTTTGTGGAAAATGACCGTTCTGTTGCCACCCCGTGGGGATTTGCAGGCATTGCAAGGGGCCACGAACTGGGCATTGTGGGAAATGAGGCTTCTGGCACCGCCTAAGGCAAAACTGGGGCACCGGCGCTTGGCTGACAGCAAAGCATTGTGGGAAATGAGCCTCTCTGGTGCCACCCCCGTGGACATGAGTGAGCGTACAGCATGGCATGGTGGGAAATGGGGAACTCTCGGCTTCCACCACGTGCAGAATTTCGAGCATTGCCACTTGGAACCCTCTGGAAATTGTGCGAATGGAGCTTGCTGGCACCAACTCAGGCAAATATATATGGCACTGTCACCTGTGTGACAGGAGAGCATGGTGGGAAATGACCTCTCTGATGCCTCCTTCTGCAAGTTTTCAGGCATAGCACATGGCCTCCCGCTGGGCACCGTGGGAAGTGAGCTCTCTGTAACCACCCCGGTAGACATGAGTGGGAATAACACCGGGCAGGCAGCAGGGCATTGTGGGAAAGGAGCCCTCCGGTGCCACCCTCCTGGACATGCGTGGGTACATCACAGGGCCCACAGCACGGCATTGTGGGAAATGGTCTCCCTGTTGCCACCCCGCTGAGATCAGCCGGCATAGCCACTGGCTAGCGTCGCGGCAGAGTGGCAAGTGAGTTCTTTGGCACCACCTTATGAAAAGGTGCGGAACTATCACCCGGCCGAAAGCCGGGACCTGTGCCCTCTGGCACCCCCTCATACCAAGGTGCCTCTGCTATTGAGTTCTCTGCCTGTCGCTCAGCTGGAGATGTGCAGACATAGCACTCGGCTCCCACTCTGGGCATTGTGGGAAATAAGCTCCCTGGTGCCATCCTAAGGGAAATGGCCCGGGATGAGGCCTCCTGGCCATCAGCACAGCATCGTGGGAAATGGGCTCCCTGGTGCCGCCCTGTGGACATGTACGGGCAGAGCACTAGCCCGGCACTGCGGGAAGTGAGCTCTCTGGTGCCACCCGGAGGGTGGATGAGGGCATAGCACCTGGCCACCAGCTGGGAATTGTGGGAAATGACCTCTCTGAGGCCATCACGTGCAGATGTGTGGGCAGACCACCCAACAGGTAGCACAGCCCTGTGGGAAGTGACCTCTGTGCTGCCACCCTGTGAAGATTTCCAAGCGTAGCAACTGGCCACCCTGTGCGAATTGTGGGAAGTGAACCTGCTGGCAGCAACTCATGCAAATGTGCGGCACAATCACCTGGCAACCAGCTGGGGACTGGGGGAAGTGAGCTGTCTGTAACCACCCCGTGGACGTGTGTGGAATTATTTCCACCGGGCCGACAACACAGCTTTGTGGAAAATGACCGTTCTGTTGCCACCCCGTGGGGATTTGCAGGCATTGCAAGGGGCCACGAACTGGGCATTGTGGGAAATGAGGCTTCTGGCACCGCCTAAGGCAAAACTGGGGCACCGGCGCTTGGCTGACAGCAAAGCATTGTGGGAAATGAGCCTCTCTGGTGCCACCCCCGTGGACATGAGTGAGCGTACAGCATGGCATGGTGGGAAATGGGGAACTCTCGGCTTCCACCACGTGCAGAATTTCGAGCATTGCCACTTGGAACCCTCTGGAAATTGTGCGAATGGAGCTTGCTGGCACCAACTCAGGCAAATATATATGGCACTGTCACCTGTGTGACAGGAGAGCATGGTGGGAAATGACCTCTCTGATGCCTCCTTCTGCAAGTTTTCAGGCATAGCACATGGCCTCCCGCTGGGCACCGTGGGAAGTGAGCTCTCTGTAACCACCCCGGTAGACATGAGTGGGAATAACACCGGGCTGGCAGCAGGGCATTGTGGGAAAGGAGCCCTCCGGTGCCACCCTCCTGGACATGCGTGGGTACATCACAGGGCCCACAGCACGGCATTGTGGGAAATGGTCTCCCTGTTGCCACCCCGCTGAGATCAGCCGGCATAGCCACTGGCTAGCCTCGCGGCAGAGTGGCAAGTGAGTTCTTTGGCACCACCTTATGAAAAGGTGCGGAACTATCACCCGGCCGAAAGCCGGGACCTGTGCCCTCTGGCACCCCCTCATACCAAGGTGCCTCTGCTATTGAGTTCTCTGCCTGTCGCTCAGCTGGAGATGTGCAGACATAGCACTCGGCTCCCACTCTGGGCATTGTGGGAAATAAGCTCCCTGGTGCCATCCTAAGGGAAATGGCCCGGGATGAGGCCTCCTGGCCATCAGCACAGCATTGTGGGAAATGGGCTCCCTGGTGCCGCCCTGTGGACATGTACGGGCAGAGCACTAGCCCGGCACTGCGGGAAGTGAGCTCTCTGGTGCCACCCGGAGGGTGGATGAGGGCATAGCACCTGGCCACCAGCTGGGAATTGTGGGAAATGACCTCTCTGAGGCCATCACGTGCAGATGTGTGGGCAGACCACCCAACAGGTAGCACAGCCCTGTGGGAAGTGACCTCTGTGCTGCCACCCTGTGAAGATTTCCAAGCGTAGCAACTGGCCACCCTGTGCGAATTGTGGGAAGTGAACCTGCTGGCAGCAACTCATGCAAATGTGCGGCACAATCACCTGGCAACCAGCTGGGGACTGGGGGAAGTGAGCTGTCTGTAACCACCCCGTGGACGTGTGTGGAATTATTTCCACCGGGCCGACAACACAGCTTTGTGGAAAATGACCGTTCTGTTGCCACCCCGTGGGGATTTGCAGGCATTGCAAGGGGCCACGAACTGGGCATTGTGGGAAATGAGGCTTCTGGCACCGCCTAAGGCAAAACTGGGGCACCGGCGCTTGGCTGACAGCAAAGCATTGTGGGAAATGAGCCTCTCTGGTGCCACCCCCGTGGACATGAGTGAGTGTACCACAGGGCCTACAGCATGGCATGGTGGGAAATGGGGAACTCTCGGCTTCCACCACGTGCAGAATTTCGAGCATTGCCACTTGGAACCCTCTGGAAATTGTGCGAATGGAGCTTGCTGGCACCAACTCAGGCAAATATATATGGCACTGTCACCTGTGTGACAGGAGAGCATGGTGGGAAATGACCTCTCTGATGCCTCCTTCTGCAAGTTTTCAGGCATAGCACATGGCCTCCCGCTGGGCACCGTGGGAAGTGAGCTCTCTGTAACCACCCCGGTAGACATGAGTGGGAATAACACCGGGCAGGCAGCAGGGCATTGTGGGAAAGGAGCCCTCCGGTGCCACCCTCCTGGACATGCGTGGGTACATCACAGGGCCCACAGCACGGCATTGTGGGAAATGGTCTCCCTGTTGCCACCCCGCTGAGATCAGCCGGCATAGCCACTGGCTAGCCTCGCGGCAGAGTGGCAAGTGAGTTCTTTGGCACCACCTTATGAAAAGGTGCGGAACTATCACCCGGCCGAAAGCCGGGACCTGTGCCCTCTGGCACCCCCTCATACCAAGGTGCCTCTGCTATTGAGTTCTCTGCCTGTCGCTCAGCTGGAGATGTGCAGACATAGCACTCGGCTCCCACTCTGGGCATTGTGGGAAATAAGCTCCCTGGTGCCATCCTAAGGGAAATGGCCCGGGATGAGGCCTCCTGGCCATCAGCACAGCATTGTGGGAAATGGGCTCCCTGGTGCCGCCCTGTGGACATGTACGGGCAGAGCACTAGCCCGGCACTGCGGGAAGTGAGCTCTCTGGTGCCACCCGGAGGGTGGATGAGGGCATAGCACCTGGCCACCAGCTGGGAATTGTGGGAAATGACCTCTCTGAGGCCATCACGTGCAGATGTGTGGGCAGACCACCCAACAGGTAGCACAGCACTGTGGGAAGTGACCTCTGTGCTGCCACCCTGTGAAGATTTCCAAGCGTAGCAACTGGCCACCCTGTGCGAATTGTGGGAAGTGAACCTGCTGGCAGCAACTCATGCAAATGTGCGGCACAATCACCTGGCAACCAGCTGGGGACTGGGGGAAGTGAGCTGTCTGTAACCACCCCGTGGACGTGTGTGGAATTATTTCCACCGGGCCGACAACACAGCTTTGTGGAAAATGACCGTTCTGTTGCCACCCCGTGGGGATTTGCAGGCATTGCAAGGGGCCACGAACTGGGCATTGTGGGAAATGAGGCTTCTGGCACCGCCTAAGGCAAAACTGGGGCACCGGCGCTTGGCTGACAGCAAAGCATTGTGGGAAATGAGCCTCTCTGGTGCCACCCCCGTGGACATGAGTGAGTGTACCACAGGGCCTACAGCATGGCATGGTGGGAAATGGGGAACTCTCGGCTTCCACCACGTGCAGAATTTCGAGCATTGCCACTTGGAACCCTCTGGAAATTGTGCGAATGGAGCTTGCTGGCACCAACTCAGGCAAATATATATGGCACTGTCACCTGTGTGACAGGAGAGCATGGTGGGAAATGACCTCTCTGATGCCTCCTTCTGCAAGTTTTCAGGCATAGCACATGGCCTCCCGCTGGGCACCGTGGGAAGTGAGCTCTCTGTAACCACCCCGGTAGACATGAGTGGGAATAACACCGGGCAGGCAGCAGGGCATTGTGGGAAAGGAGCCCTCCGGTGCCACCCTCCTGGACATGCGTGGGTACATCACAGGGCCCACAGCACGGCATTGTGGGAAATGGTCTCCCTGTTGCCACCCCGCTGAGATCAGCCGGCATAGCCACTGGCTAGCCTCGCGGCAGAGTGGCAAGTGAGTTCTTTGGCACCACCTTATGAAAAGGTGCGGAACTATCACCCGGCCGAAAGCCGGGACCTGTGCCCTCTGGCACCCCCTCATACCAAGGTGCCTCTGCTATTGAGTTCTCTGCCTGTCGCTCAGCTGGAGATGTGCAGACATAGCACTCGGCTCCCACTCTGGGCATTGTGGGAAATAAGCTCCCTGGTGCCATCCTAAGGGAAATGGCCCGGGATGAGGCCTCCTGGCCATCAGCACAGCATTGTGGGAAATGGGCTCCCTGGTGCCGCCCTGTGGACATGTACGGGCAGAGCACTAGCCCGGCACTGCGGGAAGTGAGCTCTCTGGTGCCACCCGGAGGGTGGATGAGGGCATAGCACCTGGCCACCAGCTGGGAATTGTGGGAAATGACCTCTCTGAGGCCATCACGTGCAGATGTGTGGGCAGACCACCCAACAGGTAGCACAGCACTGTGGGAAGTGACCTCTGTGCTGCCACCCTGTGAAGATTTCCAAGCGTAGCAACTGGCCACCCTGTGCGAATTGTGGGAAGTGAACCTGCTGGCAGCAACTCATGCAAATGTGCGGCACAATCACCTGGCAACCAGCTGGGGACTGGGGGAAGTGAGCTGTCTGTAACCACCCCGTGGACGTGTGTGGAATTATTTCCACCGGGCCGACAACACAGCTTTGTGGAAAATGACCGTTCTGTTGCCACCCCGTGGGGATTTGCAGGCATTGCAAGGGGCCACGAACTGGGCATTGTGGGAAATGAGGCTTCTGGCACCGCCTAAGGCAAAACTGGGGCACCGGCGCTTGGCTGACAGCAAAGCATTGTGGGAAATGAGCCTCTCTGTTGCCACCCCCGTGGACATGAGTGAGCGTACAGCATGGCATGGTGGGAAATGGGGAACTCTCGGCTTCCACCACGTGCAGAATTTCGAGCATTGCCACTTGGAACCCTCTGGAAATTGTGCGAATGGAGCTTGCTGGCACCAACTCAGGCAAATATATATGGCACTGTCACCTGTGTGACAGGAGAGCATGGTGGGAAATGACCTCTCTGATGCCTCCTTCTGCAAGTTTTCAGGCATAGCACATGGCCTCCCGCTGGGCACCGTGGGAAGTGAGCTCTCTGTAACCACCCCGGTAGACATGAGTGGGAATAACACCGGGCAGGCAGCAGGGCATTGTGGGAAAGGAGCCCTCCGGTGCCACCCTCCTGGACATGCGTGGGTACATCACAGGGCCCACAGCACGGCATTGTGGGAAATGGTCTCCCTGTTGCCACCCCGCTGAGATCAGCCGGCATAGCCACTGGCTAGCCTCGCGGCAGAGTGGCAAGTGAGTTCTTTGGCACCACCTTATGAAAAGGTGCGGAACTATCACCCGGCCGAAAGCCGGGACCTGTGCCCTCTGGCACCCCCTCATACCAAGGTGCCTCTGCTATTGAGTTCTCTGCCTGTCGCTCAGCTGGAGATGTGCAGACATAGCACTCGGCTCCCACTCTGGGCATTGTGGGAAATAAGCTCCCTGGTGCCATCCTAAGGGAAATGGCCCGGGATGAGGCCTCCTGGCCATCAGCACAGCATTGTGGGAAATGGGCTCCCTGGTGCCGCCCTGTGGACATGTACGGGCAGAGCACTAGCCCGGCACTGCGGGAAGTGAGCTCTCTGGTGCCACCCGGAGGGTGGATGAGGGCATAGCACCTGGCCACCAGCTGGGAATTGTGGGAAATGACCTCTCTGAGGCCATCACGTGCAGATGTGTGGGCAGACCACCCAACAGGTAGCACAGCCCTGTGGGAAGTGACCTCTGTGCTGCCACCCTGTGAAGATTTCCAAGCGTAGCAACTGGCCACCCTGTGCGAATTGTGGGAAGTGAACCTGCTGGCAGCAACTCATGCAAATGTGCGGCACAATCACCTGGCAACCAGCTGGGGACTGGGGGAAGTGAGCTGTCTGTAACCACCCCGTGGACGTGTGTGGAATTATTTCCACCGGGCCGACAACACAGCTTTGTGGAAAATGACCGTTCTGTTGCCACCCCGTGGGGATTTGCAGGCATTGCAAGGGGCCACGAACTGGGCATTGTGGGAAATGAGGCTTCTGGCACCGCCTAAGGCAAAACTGGGGCACCGGCGCTTGGCTGACAGCAAAGCATTGTGGGAAATGAGCCTCTCTGGTGCCACCCCCGTGGACATGAGTGAGCCTACAGCATGGCATGGTGGGAAATGGGGAACTCTCGGCTTCCACCACGTGCAGAATTTCGAGCATTGCCACTTGGAACCCTCTGGAAATTGTGCGAATGGAGCTTGCTGGCACCAACTCAGGCAAATATATATGGCACTGTCACCTGTGTGACAGGAGAGCATGGTGGGAAATGACCTCTCTGATGCCTCCTTCTGCAAGTTTTCAGGCATAGCACATGGCCTCCCGCTGGGCACCGTGGGAAGTGAGCTCTCTGTAACCACCCCGGTAGACATGAGTGGGAATAACACCGGGCAGGCAGCAGGGCATTGTGGGAAAGGAGCCCTCCGGTGCCACCCTCCTGGACATGCGTGGGTACATCACAGGGCCCACAGCACGGCATTGTGGGAAATGGTCTCCCTGTTGCCACCCCGCTGAGATCAGCCGGCATAGCCACTGGCTAGCGTCGCGGCAGAGTGGCAAGTGAGTTCTTTGGCACCACCTTATGAAAAGGTGCGGAACTATCACCCGGCCGAAAGCCGGGACCTGTGCCCTCTGGCACCCCCTCATACCAAGGTGCCTCTGCTATTGAGTTCTCTGCCTGTCGCTCAGCTGGAGATGTGCAGACATAGCACTCGGCTCCCACTCTGGGCATTGTGGGAAATAAGCTCCCTGGTGCCATCCTAAGGGAAATGGCCCGGGATGAGGCCTCCTGGCCATCAGCACAGCATCGTGGGAAATGGGCTCCCTGGTGCCGCCCTGTGGACATGTACGGGCAGAGCACTAGCCCGGCACTGCGGGAAGTGAGCTCTCTGGTGCCACCCGGAGGGTGGATGAGGGCATAGCACCTGGCCACCAGCTGGGAATTGTGGGAAATGACCTCTCTGAGGCCATCACGTGCAGATGTGTGGGCAGACCACCCAACAGGTAGCACAGCCCTGTGGGAAGTGACCTCTGTGCTGCCACCCTGTGAAGATTTCCAAGCGTAGCAACTGGCCACCCTGTGCGAATTGTGGGAAGTGAACCTGCTGGCAGCAACTCATGCAAATGTGCGGCACAATCACCTGGCAACCAGCTGGGGACTGGGGGAAGTGAGCTGTCTGTAACCACCCCGTGGACGTGTGTGGAATTATTTCCACCGGGCCGACAACACAGCTTTGTGGAAAATGACCGTTCTGTTGCCACCCCGTGGGGATTTGCAGGCATTGCAAGGGGCCACGAACTGGGCATTGTGGGAAATGAGGCTTCTGGCACCGCCTAAGGCAAAACTGGGGCACCGGCGCTTGGCTGACAGCAAAGCATTGTGGGAAATGAGCCTCTCTGGTGCCACCCCCGTGGACATGAGTGAGTGTACCACAGGGCCTACAGCATGGCATGGTGGGAAATGGGGAACTCTCGGCTTCCACCACGTGCAGAATTTCGAGCATTGCCACTTGGAACCCTCTGGAAATTGTGCGAATGGAGCTTGCTGGCACCAACTCAGGCAAATATATATGGCACTGTCACCTGTGTGACAGGAGAGCATGGTGGGAAATGACCTCTCTGATGCCTCCTTCTGCAAGTTTTCAGGCATAGCACATGGCCTCCCGCTGGGCACCGTGGGAAGTGAGCTCTCTGTAACCACCCCGGTAGACATGAGTGGGAATAACACCGGGCAGGCAGCAGGGCATTGTGGGAAAGGAGCCCTCCGGTGCCACCCTCCTGGACATGCGTGGGTACATCACAGGGCCCACAGCACGGCATTGTGGGAAATGGTCTCCCTGTTGCCACCCCGCTGAGATCAACCGGCATAGCCACTGGCTAGCCTCGCGGCAGAGTGGCAAGTGAGTTCTTTGGCACCACCTTATGAAAAGGTGCGGAACTATCACCCGGCCGAAAGCCGGGACCTGTGCCCTCTGGCACCCCCTCATACCAAGGTGCCTCTGCTATTGAGTTCTCTGCCTGTCGCTCAGCTGGAGATGTGCAGACATAGCACTCGGCTCCCACTCTGGGCATTGTGGGAAATAAGCTCCCTGGTGCCATCCTAAGGGAAATGGCCCGGGATGAGGCCTCCTGGCCATCAGCACAGCATCGTGGGAAATGGGCTCCCTGGTGCCGCCCTGTGGACATGTACGGGCAGAGCACTAGCCCGGCACTGCGGGAAGTGAGCTCTCTGGTGCCACCCGGAGGGTGGATGAGGGCATAGCACCTGGCCACCAGCTGGGAATTGTGGGAAATGACCTCTCTGAGGCCATCACGTGCAGATGTGTGGGCAGACCACCCAACAGGTAGCACAGCACTGTGGGAAGTGACCTCTGTGCTGCCACCCTGTGAAGATTTCCAAGCGTAGCAACTGGCCACCCTGTGCGAATTGTGGGAAGTGAACCTGCTGGCAGCAACTCATGCAAATGTGCGGCACAATCACCTGGCAACCAGCTGGGGACTGGGGGAAGTGAGCTGTCTGTAACCACCCCGTGGACGTGTGTGGAATTATTTCCACCGGGCCGACAACACAGCTTTGTGGAAAATGACCGTTCTGTTGCCACCCCGTGGGGATTTGCAGGCATTGCAAGGGGCCACGAACTGGGCATTGTGGGAAATGAGGCTTCTGGCACCGCCTAAGGCAAAACTGGGGCACCGGCGCTTGGCTGACAGCAAAGCATTGTGGGAAATGAGCCTCTCTGGTGCCACCCCCGTGGACATGAGTGAGCCTACAGCATGGCATGGTGGGAAATGGGGAACTCTCGGCTTCCACCACGTGCAGAATTTCGAGCATTGCCACTTGGAACCCTCTGGAAATTGTGCGAATGGAGCTTGCTGGCACCAACTCAGGCAAATATATATGGCACTGTCACCTGTGTGACAGGAGAGCATGGTGGGAAATGACCTCTCTGATGCCTCCTTCTGCAAGTTTTCAGGCATAGCACATGGCCTCCCGCTGGGCACCGTGGGAAGTGAGCTCTCTGTAACCACCCCGGTAGACATGAGTGGGAATAACACCGGGCAGGCAGCAGGGCATTGTGGGAAAGGAGCCCTCCGGTGCCACCCTCCTGGACATGCGTGGGTACATCACAGGGCCCACAGCACGGCATTGTGGGAAATGGTCTCCCTGTTGCCACCCCGCTGAGATCAGCCGGCATAGCCACTGGCTAGCCTCGCGGCAGAGTGGCAAGTGAGTTCTTTGGCACCACCTTATGAAAAGGTGCGGAACTATCACCCGGCCGAAAGCCGGGACCTGTGCCCTCTGGCACCCCCTCATACCAAGGTGCCTCTGCTATTGAGTTCTCTGCCTGTCGCTCAGCTGGAGATGTGCAGACATAGCACTCGGCTCCCACTCTGGGCATTGTGGGAAATAAGCTCCCTGGTGCCATCCTAAGGGAAATGGCCCGGGATGAGGCCTCCTGGCCATCAGCACAGCATCGTGGGAAATGGGCTCCCTGGTGCCGCCCTGTGGACATGTACGGGCAGAGCACTAGCCCGGCACTGCGGGAAGTGAGCTCTCTGGTGCCACCCGGAGGGTGGATGAGGGCATAGCACCTGGCCACCAGCTGGGAATTGTGGGAAATGACCTCTCTGAGGCCATCACGTGCAGATGTGTGGGCAGACCACCCAACAGGTAGCACAGCACTGTGGGAAGTGACCTCTGTGCTGCCACCCTGTGAAGATTTCCAAGCGTAGCAACTGGCCACCCTGTGCGAATTGTGGGAAGTGAACCTGCTGGCAGCAACTCATGCAAATGTGCGGCACAATCACCTGGCAACCAGCTGGGGACTGGGGGAAGTGAGCTGTCTGTAACCACCCCGTGGACGTGTGTGGAATTATTTCCACCGGGCCGACAACACAGCTTTGTGGAAAATGACCGTTCTGTTGCCACCCCGTGGGGATTTGCAGGCATTGCAAGGGGCCACGAACTGGGCATTGTGGGAAATGAGGCTTCTGGCACCGCCTAAGGCAAAACTGGGGCACCGGCGCTTGGCTGACAGCAAAGCATTGTGGGAAATGAGCCTCTCTGGTGCCACCCCCGTGGACATGAGTGAGCCTACAGCATGGCATGGTGGGAAATGGGGAACTCTCGGCTTCCACCACGTGCAGAATTTCGAGCATTGCCACTTGGAACCCTCTGGAAATTGTGCGAATGGAGCTTGCTGGCACCAACTCAGGCAAATATATATGGCACTGTCACCTGTGTGACAGGAGAGCATGGTGGGAAATGACCTCTCTGATGCCTCCTTCTGCAAGTTTTCAGGCATAGCACATGGCCTCCCGCTGGGCACCGTGGGAAGTGAGCTCTCTGTAACCACCCCGGTAGACATGAGTGGGAATAACACCGGGCAGGCAGCAGGGCATTGTGGGAAAGGAGCCCTCCGGTGCCACCCTCCTGGACATGCGTGGGTACATCACAGGGCCCACAGCACGGCATTGTGGGAAATGGTCTCCCTGTTGCCACCCCGCTGAGATCAGCCGGCATAGCCACTGGCTAGCCTCGCGGCAGAGTGGCAAGTGAGTTCTTTGGCACCACCTTATGAAAAGGTGCGGAACTATCACCCGGCCGAAAGCCGGGACCTGTGCCCTCTGGCACCCCCTCATACCAAGGTGCCTCTGCTATTGAGTTCTCTGCCTGTCGCTCAGCTGGAGATGTGCAGACATAGCACTCGGCTCCCACTCTGGGCATTGTGGGAAATAAGCTCCCTGGTGCCATCCTAAGGGAAATGGCCCGGGATGAGGCCTCCTGGCCATCAGCACAGCATCGTGGGAAATGGGCTCCCTGGTGCCGCCCTGTGGACATGTACGGGCAGAGCACTAGCCCGGCACTGCGGGAAGTGAGCTCTCTGGTGCCACCCGGAGGGTGGATGAGGGCATAGCACCTGGCCACCAGCTGGGAATTGTGGGAAATGACCTCTCTGAGGCCATCACGTGCAGATGTGTGGGCAGACCACCCAACAGGTAGCACAGCACTGTGGGAAGTGACCTCTGTGCTGCCACCCTGTGAAGATTTCCAAGCGTAGCAACTGGCCACCCTGTGCGAATTGTGGGAAGTGAACCTGCTGGCAGCAACTCATGCAAATGTGCGGCACAATCACCTGGCAACCAGCTGGGGACTGGGGGAAGTGAGCTGTCTGTAACCACCCCGTGGACGTGTGTGGAATTATTTCCACCGGGCCGACAACACAGCTTTGTGGAAAATGACCGTTCTGTTGCCACCCCGTGGGGATTTGCAGGCATTGCAAGGGGCCACGAACTGGGCATTGTGGGAAATGAGGCTTCTGGCACCGCCTAAGGCAAAACTGGGGCACCGGCGCTTGGCTGACAGCAAAGCATTGTGGGAAATGAGCCTCTCTGGTGCCACCCCCGTGGACATGAGTGAGCGTACAGCATGGCATGGTGGGAAATGGGGAACTCTCGGCTTCCACCACGTGCAGAATTTCGAGCATTGCCACTTGGAACCCTCTGGAAATTGTGCGAATGGAGCTTGCTGGCACCAACTCAGGCAAATATATATGGCACTGTCACCTGTGTGACAGGAGAGCATGGTGGGAAATGACCTCTCTGATGCCTCCTTCTGCAAGTTTTCAGGCATAGCACATGGCCTCCCGCTGGGCACCGTGGGAAGTGAGCTCTCTGTAACCACCCCGGTAGACATGAGTGGGAATAACACCGGGCAGGCAGCAGGGCATTGTGGGAAAGGAGCCCTCCGGTGCCACCCTCCTGGACATGCGTGGGTACATCACAGGGCCCACAGCACGGCATTGTGGGAAATGGTCTCCCTGTTGCCACCCCGCTGAGATCAGCCGGCATAGCCACTGGCTAGCGTCGCGGCAGAGTGGCAAGTGAGTTCTTTGGCACCACCTTATGAAAAGGTGCGGAACTATCACCCGGCCGAAAGCCGGGACCTGTGCCCTCTGGCACCCCCTCATACCAAGGTGCCTCTGCTATTGAGTTCTCTGCCTGTCGCTCAGCTGGAGATGTGCAGACATAGCACTCGGCTCCCACTCTGGGCATTGTGGGAAATAAGCTCCCTGGTGCCATCCTAAGGGAAATGGCCCGGGATGAGGCCTCCTGGCCATCAGCACAGCATCGTGGGAAATGGGCTCCCTGGTGCCGCCCTGTGGACATGTACGGGCAGAGCACTAGCCCGGCACTGCGGGAAGTGAGCTCTCTGGTGCCACCCGGAGGGTGGATGAGGGCATAGCACCTGGCCACCAGCTGGGAATTGTGGGAAATGACCTCTCTGAGGCCATCACGTGCAGATGTGTGGGCAGACCACCCAACAGGTAGCACAGCCCTGTGGGAAGTGACCTCTGTGCTGCCACCCTGTGAAGATTTCCAAGCGTAGCAACTGGCCACCCTGTGCGAATTGTGGGAAGTGAACCTGCTGGCAGCAACTCATGCAAATGTGCGGCACAATCACCTGGCAACCAGCTGGGGACTGGGGGAAGTGAGCTGTCTGTAACCACCCCGTGGACGT
Source organism: Dipodomys merriami (assembly GCF_024711535.1). Lineage (NCBI taxonomy): Eukaryota > Metazoa > Chordata > Mammalia > Rodentia > Heteromyidae > Dipodomys > Dipodomys merriami. The sequence continues at coordinate 163,454 of NW_027204492.1, forward strand.
GTGTGGAATTATTTCCACCGGGCCGACAACACAGCTTTGTGGAAAATGACCGTTCTGTTGCCACCCCGTGGGGATTTGCAGGCATTGCAAGGGGCCACGAACTGGGCATTGTGGGAAATGAGGCTTCTGGCACCGCCTAAGGCAAAACTGGGGCACCGGCGCTTGGCTGACAGCAAAGCATTGTGGGAAATGAGCCTCTCTGGTGCCACCCCCGTGGACATGAGTGAGCGTACAGCATGGCATGGTGGGAAATGGGGAACTCTCGGCTTCCACCACGTGCAGAATTTCGAGCATTGCCACTTGGAACCCTCTGGAAATTGTGCGAATGGAGCTTGCTGGCACCAACTCAGGCAAATATATATGGCACTGTCACCTGTGTGACAGGAGAGCATGGTGGGAAATGACCTCTCTGATGCCTCCTTCTGCAAGTTTTCAGGCATAGCACATGGCCTCCCGCTGGGCACCGTGGGAAGTGAGCTCTCTGTAACCACCCCGGTAGACATGAGTGGGAATAACACCGGGCAGGCAGCAGGGCATTGTGGGAAAGGAGCCCTCCGGTGCCACCCTCCTGGACATGCGTGGGTACATCACAGGGCCCACAGCACGGCATTGTGGGAAATGGTCTCCCTGTTGCCACCCCGCTGAGATCAGCCGGCATAGCCACTGGCTAGCGTCGCGGCAGAGTGGCAAGTGAGTTCTTTGGCACCACCTTATGAAAAGGTGCGGAACTATCACCCGGCCGAAAGCCGGGACCTGTGCCCTCTGGCACCCCCTCATACCAAGGTGCCTCTGCTATTGAGTTCTCTGCCTGTCGCTCAGCTGGAGATGTGCAGACATAGCACTCGGCTCCCACTCTGGGCATTGTGGGAAATAAGCTCCCTGGTGCCATCCTAAGGGAAATGGCCCGGGATGAGGCCTCCTGGCCATCAGCACAGCATCGTGGGAAATGGGCTCCCTGGTGCCGCCCTGTGGACATGTACGGGCAGAGCACTAGCCCGGCACTGCGGGAAGTGAGCTCTCTGGTGCCACCCGGAGGGTGGATGAGGGCATAGCACCTGGCCACCAGCTGGGAATTGTGGGAAATGACCTCTCTGAGGCCATCACGTGCAGATGTGTGGGCAGACCACCCAACAGGTAGCACAGCCCTGTGGGAAGTGACCTCTGTGCTGCCACCCTGTGAAGATTTCCAAGCGTAGCAACTGGCCACCCTGTGCGAATTGTGGGAAGTGAACCTGCTGGCAGCAACTCATGCAAATGTGCGGCACAATCACCTGGCAACCAGCTGGGGACTGGGGGAAGTGAGCTGTCTGTAACCACCCCGTGGACGTGTGTGGAATTATTTCCACCGGGCCGACAACACAGCTTTGTGGAAAATGACCGTTCTGTTGCCACCCCGTGGGGATTTGCAGGCATTGCAAGGGGCCACGAACTGGGCATTGTGGGAAATGAGGCTTCTGGCACCGCCTAAGGCAAAACTGGGGCACCGGCGCTTGGCTGACAGCAAAGCATTGTGGGAAATGAGCCTCTCTGGTGCCACCCCCGTGGACATGAGTGAGTGTACCACAGGGCCTACAGCATGGCATGGTGGGAAATGGGGAACTCTCGGCTTCCACCACGTGCAGAATTTCGAGCATTGCCACTTGGAACCCTCTGGAAATTGTGCGAATGGAGCTTGCTGGCACCAACTCAGGCAAATATATATGGCACTGTCACCTGTGTGACAGGAGAGCATGGTGGGAAATGACCTCTCTGATGCCTCCTTCTGCAAGTTTTCAGGCATAGCACATGGCCTCCCGCTGGGCACCGTGGGAAGTGAGCTCTCTGTAACCACCCCGGTAGACATGAGTGGAAATAACACCGGGCAGGCAGCAGGGCATTGTGGGAAAGGAGCCCTCCGGTGCCACCCTCCTGGACATGCGTGGGTACATCACAGGGCCCACAGCACGGCATTGTGGGAAATGGTCTCCCTGTTGCCACCCCGCTGAGATCAGCCGGCATAGCCACTGGCTAGCCTCGCGGCAGAGTGGCAAGTGAGTTCTTTGGCACCACCTTATGAAAAGGTGCGGAACTATCACCCGGCCGAAAGCCGGGACCTGTGCCCTCTGGCACCCCCTCATACCAAGGTGCCTCTGCTATTGAGTTCTCTGCCTGTCGCTCAGCTGGAGATGTGCAGACATAGCACTCGGCTCCCACTCTGGGCATTGTGGGAAATAAGCTCCCTGGTGCCATCCTAAGGGAAATGGCCCGGGATGAGGCCTCCTGGCCATCAGCACAGCATCGTGGGAAATGGGCTCCCTGGTGCCGCCCTGTGGACATGTACGGGCAGAGCACTAGCCCGGCACTGCGGGAAGTGAGCTCTCTGGTGCCACCCGGAGGGTGGATGAGGGCATAGCACCTGGCCACCAGCTGGGAATTGTGGGAAATGACCTCTCTGAGGCCATCACGTGCAGATGTGTGGGCAGACCACCCAACAGGTAGCACAGCCCTGTGGGAAGTGACCTCTGTGCTGCCACCCTGTGAAGATTTCCAAGCGTAGCAACTGGCCACCCTGTGCGAATTGTGGGAAGTGAACCTGCTGGCAGCAACTCATGCAAATGTGCGGCACAATCACCTGGCAACCAGCTGGGGACTGGGGGAAGTGAGCTGTCTGTAACCACCCCGTGGACGTGTGTGGAATTATTTCCACCGGGCCGACAACACAGCTTTGTGGAAAATGACCGTTCTGTTGCCACCCCGTGGGGATTTGCAGGCATTGCAAGGGGCCACGAACTGGGCATTGTGGGAAATGAGGCTTCTGGCACCGCCTAAGGCAAAACTGGGGCACCGGCGCTTGGCTGACAGCAAAGCATTGTGGGAAATGAGCCTCTCTGGTGCCACCCCCGTGGACATGAGTGAGTGTACCACAGGGCCTACAGCATGGCATGGTGGGAAATGGGGAACTCTCGGCTTCCACCACGTGCAGAATTTCGAGCATTGCCACTTGGAACCCTCTGGAAATTGTGCGAATGGAGCTTGCTGGCACCAACTCAGGCAAATATATATGGCACTGTCACCTGTGTGACAGGAGAGCATGGTGGGAAATGACCTCTCTGATGCCTCCTTCTGCAAGTTTTCAGGCATAGCACATGGCCTCCCGCTGGGCACCGTGGGAAGTGAGCTCTCTGTAACCACCCCGGTAGACATGAGTGGGAATAACACCGGGCAGGCAGCAGGGCATTGTGGGAAAGGAGCCCTCCGGTGCCACCCTCCTGGACATGCGTGGGTACATCACAGGGCCCACAGCACGGCATTGTGGGAAATGGTCTCCCTGTTGCCACCCCGCTGAGATCAGCCGGCATAGCCACTGGCTAGCGTCGCGGCAGAGTGGCAAGTGAGTTCTTTGGCACCACCTTATGAAAAGGTGCGGAACTATCACCCGGCCGAAAGCCGGGACCTGTGCCCTCTGGCACCCCCTCATACCAAGGTGCCTCTGCTATTGAGTTCTCTGCCTGTCGCTCAGCTGGAGATGTGCAGACATAGCACTCGGCTCCCACTCTGGGCATTGTGGGAAATAAGCTCCCTGGTGCCATCCTAAGGGAAATGGCCCGGGATGAGGCCTCCTGGCCATCAGCACAGCATCGTGGGAAATGGGCTCCCTGGTGCCGCCCTGTGGACATGTACGGGCAGAGCACTAGCCCGGCACTGCGGGAAGTGAGCTCTCTGGTGCCACCCGGAGGGTGGATGAGGGCATAGCACCTGGCCACCAGCTGGGAATTGTGGGAAATGACCTCTCTGAGGCCATCACGTGCAGATGTGTGGGCAGACCACCCAACAGGTAGCACAGCCCTGTGGGAAGTGACCTCTGTGCTGCCACCCTGTGAAGATTTCCAAGCGTAGCAACTGGCCACCCTGTGCGAATTGTGGGAAGTGAACCTGCTGGCAGCAACTCATGCAAATGTGCGGCACAATCACCTGGCAACCAGCTGGGGACTGGGGGAAGTGAGCTGTCTGTAACCACCCCGTGGACGTGTGTGGAATTATTTCCACCGGGCCGACAACACAGCTTTGTGGAAAATGACCGTTCTGTTGCCACCCCGTGGGGATTTGCAGGCATTGCAAGGGGCCACGAACTGGGCATTGTGGGAAATGAGGCTTCTGGCACCGCCTAAGGCAAAACTGGGGCACCGGCGCTTGGCTGACAGCAAAGCATTGTGGGAAATGAGCCTCTCTGGTGCCACCCCCGTGGACATGAGTGAGTGTACCACAGGGCCTACAGCATGGCATGGTGGGAAATGGGGAACTCTCGGCTTCCACCACGTGCAGAATTTCGAGCATTGCCACTTGGAACCCTCTGGAAATTGTGCGAATGGAGCTTGCTGGCACCAACTCAGGCAAATATATATGGCACTGTCACCTGTGTGACAGGAGAGCATGGTGGGAAATGACCTCTCTGATGCCTCCTTCTGCAAGTTTTCAGGCATAGCACATGGCCTCCCGCTGGGCACCGTGGGAAGTGAGCTCTCTGTAACCACCCCGGTAGACATGAGTGGGAATAACACCGGGCAGGCAGCAGGGCATTGTGGGAAAGGAGCCCTCCGGTGCCACCCTCCTGGACATGCGTGGGTACATCACAGGGCCCACAGCACGGCATTGTGGGAAATGGTCTCCCTGTTGCCACCCCGCTGAGATCAGCCGGCATAGCCACTGGCTAGCGTCGCGGCAGAGTGGCAAGTGAGTTCTTTGGCACCACCTTATGAAAAGGTGCGGAACTATCACCCGGCCGAAAGCCGGGACCTGTGCCCTCTGGCACCCCCTCATACCAAGGTGCCTCTGCTATTGAGTTCTCTGCCTGTCGCTCAGCTGGAGATGTGCAGACATAGCACTCGGCTCCCACTCTGGGCATTGTGGGAAATAAGCTCCCTGGTGCCATCCTAAGGGAAATGGCCCGGGATGAGGCCTCCTGGCCATCAGCACAGCATCGTGGGAAATGGGCTCCCTGGTGCCGCCCTGTGGACATGTACGGGCAGAGCACTAGCCCGGCACTGCGGGAAGTGAGCTCTCTGGTGCCACCCGGAGGGTGGATGAGGGCATAGCACCTGGCCACCAGCTGGGAATTGTGGGAAATGACCTCTCTGAGGCCATCACGTGCAGATGTGTGGGCAGACCACCCAACAGGTAGCACAGCCCTGTGGGAAGTGACCTCTGTGCTGCCACCCTGTGAAGATTTCCAAGCGTAGCAACTGGCCACCCTGTGCGAATTGTGGGAAGTGAACCTGCTGGCAGCAACTCATGCAAATGTGCGGCACAATCACCTGGCAACCAGCTGGGGACTGGGGGAAGTGAGCTGTCTGTAACCACCCCGTGGACGTGTGTGGAATTATTTCCACCGGGCCGACAACACAGCTTTGTGGAAAATGACCGTTCTGTTGCCACCCCGTGGGGATTTGCAGGCATTGCAAGGGGCCACGAACTGGGCATTGTGGGAAATGAGGCTTCTGGCACCGCCTAAGGCAAAACTGGGGCACCGGCGCTTGGCTGACAGCAAAGCATTGTGGGAAATGAGCCTCTCTGGTGCCACCCCCGTGGACATGAGTGAGTGTACCACAGGGCCTACAGCATGGCATGGTGGGAAATGGGGAACTCTCGGCTTCCACCACGTGCAGAATTTCGAGCATTGCCACTTGGAACCCTCTGGAAATTGTGCGAATGGAGCTTGCTGGCACCAACTCAGGCAAATATATATGGCACTGTCACCTGTGTGACAGGAGAGCATGGTGGGAAATGACCTCTCTGATGCCTCCTTCTGCAAGTTTTCAGGCATAGCACATGGCCTCCCGCTGGGCACCGTGGGAAGTGAGCTCTCTGTAACCACCCCGGTAGACATGAGTGGGAATAACACCGGGCAGGCAGCAGGGCATTGTGGGAAAGGAGCCCTCCGGTGCCACCCTCCTGGACATGCGTGGGTACATCACAGGGCCCACAGCACGGCATTGTGGGAAATGGTCTCCCTGTTGCCACCCCGCTGAGATCAGCCGGCATAGCCACTGGCTAGCGTCGCGGCAGAGTGGCAAGTGAGTTCTTTGGCACCACCTTATGAAAAGGTGCGGAACTATCACCCGGCCGAAAGCCGGGACCTGTGCCCTCTGGCACCCCCTCATACCAAGGTGCCTCTGCTATTGAGTTCTCTGCCTGTCGCTCAGCTGGAGATGTGCAGACATAGCACTCGGCTCCCACTCTGGGCATTGTGGGAAATAAGCTCCCTGGTGCCATCCTAAGGGAAATGGCCCGGGATGAGGCCTCCTGGCCATCAGCACAGCATCGTGGGAAATGGGCTCCCTGGTGCCGCCCTGTGGACATGTACGGGCAGAGCACTAGCCCGGCACTGCGGGAAGTGAGCTCTCTGGTGCCACCCGGAGGGTGGATGAGGGCATAGCACCTGGCCACCAGCTGGGAATTGTGGGAAATGACCTCTCTGAGGCCATCACGTGCAGATGTGTGGGCAGACCACCCAACAGGTAGCACAGCACTGTGGGAAGTGACCTCTGTGCTGCCACCCTGTGAAGATTTCCAAGCGTAGCAACTGGCCACCCTGTGCGAATTGTGGGAAGTGAACCTGCTGGCAGCAACTCATGCAAATGTGCGGCACAATCACCTGGCAACCAGCTGGGGACTGGGGGAAGTGAGCTGTCTGTAACCACCCCGTGGACGTGTGTGGAATTATTTCCACCGGGCCGACAACACAGCTTTGTGGAAAATGACCGTTCTGTTGCCACCCCGTGGGGATTTGCAGGCATTGCAAGGGGCCACGAACTGGGCATTGTGGGAAATGAGGCTTCTGGCACCGCCTAAGGCAAAACTGGGGCACCGGCGCTTGGCTGACAGCAAAGCATTGTGGGAAATGAGCCTCTCTGGTGCCACCCCCGTGGACATGAGTGAGTGTACCACAGGGCCTACAGCATGGCATGGTGGGAAATGGGGAACTCTCGGCTTCCACCACGTGCAGAATTTCGAGCATTGCCACTTGGAACCCTCTGGAAATTGTGCGAATGGAGCTTGCTGGCACCAACTCAGGCAAATATATATGGCACTGTCACCTGTGTGACAGGAGAGCATGGTGGGAAATGACCTCTCTGATGCCTCCTTCTGCAAGTTTTCAGGCATAGCACATGGCCTCCCGCTGGGCACCGTGGGAAGTGAGCTCTCTGTAACCACCCCGGTAGACATGAGTGGGAATAACACCGGGCAGGCAGCAGGGCATTGTGGGAAAGGAGCCCTCCGGTGCCACCCTCCTGGACATGCGTGGGTACATCACAGGGCCCACAGCACGGCATTGTGGGAAATGGTCTCCCTGTTGCCACCCCGCTGAGATCAGCCGGCATAGCCACTGGCTAGCGTCGCGGCAGAGTGGCAAGTGAGTTCTTTGGCACCACCTTATGAAAAGGTGCGGAACTATCACCCGGCCGAAAGCCGGGACCTGTGCCCTCTGGCACCCCCTCATACCAAGGTGCCTCTGCTATTGAGTTCTCTGCCTGTCGCTCAGCTGGAGATGTGCAGACATAGCACTCGGCTCCCACTCTGGGCATTGTGGGAAATAAGCTCCCTGGTGCCATCCTAAGGGAAATGGCCCGGGATGAGGCCTCCTGGCCATCAGCACAGCATCGTGGGAAATGGGCTCCCTGGTGCCGCCCTGTGGACATGTACGGGCAGAGCACTAGCCCGGCACTGCGGGAAGTGAGCTCTCTGGTGCCACCCGGAGGGTGGATGAGGGCATAGCACCTGGCCACCAGCTGGGAATTGTGGGAAATGACCTCTCTGAGGCCATCACGTGCAGATGTGTGGGCAGACCACCCAACAGGTAGCACAGCACTGTGGGAAGTGACCTCTGTGCTGCCACCCTGTGAAGATTTCCAAGCGTAGCAACTGGCCACCCTGTGCGAATTGTGGGAAGTGAACCTGCTGGCAGCAACTCATGCAAATGTGCGGCACAATCACCTGGCAACCAGCTGGGGACTGGGGGAAGTGAGCTGTCTGTAACCACCCCGTGGACGTGTGTGGAATTATTTCCACCGGGCCGACAACACAGCTTTGTGGAAAATGACCGTTCTGTTGCCACCCCGTGGGGATTTGCAGGCATTGCAAGGGGCCACGAACTGGGCATTGTGGGAAATGAGGCTTCTGGCACCGCCTAAGGCAAAACTGGGGCACCGGCGCTTGGCTGACAGCAAAGCATTGTGGGAAATGAGCCTCTCTGGTGCCACCCCCGTGGACATGAGTGAGTGTACCACAGGGCCTACAGCATGGCATGGTGGGAAATGGGGAACTCTCGGCTTCCACCACGTGCAGAATTTCGAGCATTGCCACTTGGAACCCTCTGGAAATTGTGCGAATGGAGCTTGCTGGCACCAACTCAGGCAAATATATATGGCACTGTCACCTGTGTGACAGGAGAGCATGGTGGGAAATGACCTCTCTGATGCCTCCTTCTGCAAGTTTTCAGGCATAGCACATGGCCTCCCGCTGGGCACCGTGGGAAGTGAGCTCTCTGTAACCACCCCGGTAGACATGAGTGGGAATAACACCGGGCAGGCAGCAGGGCATTGTGGGAAAGGAGCCCTCCGGTGCCACCCTCCTGGACATGCGTGGGTACATCACAGGGCCCACAGCACGGCATTGTGGGAAATGGTCTCCCTGTTGCCACCCCGCTGAGATCAGCCGGCATAGCCACTGGCTAGCCTCGCGGCAGAGTGGCAAGTGAGTTCTTTGGCACCACCTTATGAAAAGGTGCGGAACTATCACCCGGCCGAAAGCCGGGACCTGTGCCCTCTGGCACCCCCTCATACCAAGGTGCCTCTGCTATTGAGTTCTCTGCCTGTCGCTCAGCTGGAGATGTGCAGACATAGCACTCGGCTCCCACTCTGGGCATTGTGGGAAATAAGCTCCCTGGTGCCATCCTAAGGGAAATGGCCCGGGATGAGGCCTCCTGGCCATCAGCACAGCATCGTGGGAAATGGGCTCCCTGGTGCCGCCCTGTGGACATGTACGGGCAGAGCACTAGCCCGGCACTGCGGGAAGTGAGCTCTCTGGTGCCACCCGGAGGGTGGATGAGGGCATAGCACCTGGCCACCAGCTGGGAATTGTGGGAAATGACCTCTCTGAGGCCATCACGTGCAGATGTGTGGGCAGACCACCCAACAGGTAGCACAGCCCTGTGGGAAGTGACCTCTGTGCTGCCACCCTGTGAAGATTTCCAAGCGTAGCAACTGGCCACCCTGTGCGAATTGTGGGAAGTGAACCTGCTGGCAGCAACTCATGCAAATGTGCGGCACAATCACCTGGCAACCAGCTGGGGACTGGGGGAAGTGAGCTGTCTGTAACCACCCCGTGGACGTGTGTGGAATTATTTCCACCGGGCCGACAACACAGCTTTGTGGAAAATGACCGTTCTGTTGCCACCCCGTGGGGATTTGCAGGCATTGCAAGGGGCCACGAACTGGGCATTGTGGGAAATGAGGCTTCTGGCACCGCCTAAGGCAAAACTGGGGCACCGGCGCTTGGCTGACAGCAAAGCATTGTGGGAAATGAGCCTCTCTGGTGCCACCCCCGTGGACATGAGTGAGTGTACCACAGGGCCTACAGCATGGCATGGTGGGAAATGGGGAACTCTCGGCTTCCACCACGTGCAGAATTTCGAGCATTGCCACTTGGAACCCTCTGGAAATTGTGCGAATGGAGCTTGCTGGCACCAACTCAGGCAAATATATATGGCACTGTCACCTGTGTGACAGGAGAGCATGGTGGGAAATGACCTCTCTGATGCCTCCTTCTGCAAGTTTTCAGGCATAGCACATGGCCTCCCGCTGGGCACCGTGGGAAGTGAGCTCTCTGTAACCACCCCGGTAGACATGAGTGGGAATAACACCGGGCAGGCAGCAGGGCATTGTGGGAAAGGAGCCCTCCGGTGCCACCCTCCTGGACATGCGTGGGTACATCACAGGGCCCACAGCACGGCATTGTGGGAAATGGTCTCCCTGTTGCCACCCCGCTGAGATCAACCCGCATAGCCACTGGCTAGCGTCGCGGCAGAGTGGCAAGTGAGTTCTTTGGCACCACCTTATGAAAAGGTGCGGAACTATCACCCGGCCGAAAGCCGGGACCTGTGCCCTCTGGCACCCCCTCATACCAAGGTGCCTCTGCTATTGAGTTCTCTGCCTGTCGCTCAGCTGGAGATGTGCAGACATAGCACTCGGCTCCCACTCTGGGCATTGTGGGAAATAAGCTCCCTGGTGCCATCCTAAGGGAAATGGCCCGGGATGAGGCCTCCTGGCCATCAGCACAGCATCGTGGGAAATGGGCTCCCTGGTGCCGCCCTGTGGACATGTACGGGCAGAGCACTAGCCCGGCACTGCGGGAAGTGAGCTCTCTGGTGCCACCCGGAGGGTGGATGAGGGCATAGCACCTGGCCACCAGCTGGGAATTGTGGGAAATGACCTCTCTGAGGCCATCACGTGCAGATGTGTGGGCAGACCACCCAACAGGTAGCACAGCCCTGTGGGAAGTGACCTCTGTGCTGCCACCCTGTGAAGATTTCCAAGCGTAGCAACTGGCCACCCTGTGCGAATTGTGGGAAGTGAACCTGCTGGCAGCAACTCATGCAAATGTGCGGCACAATCACCTGGCAACCAGCTGGGGACTGGGGGAAGTGAGCTGTCTGTAACCACCCCGTGGACGTGTGTGGAATTATTTCCACCGGGCCGACAACACAGCTTTGTGGAAAATGACCGTTCTGTTGCCACCCCGTGGGGATTTGCAGGCATTGCAAGGGGCCACGAACTGGGCATTGTGGGAAATGAGGCTTCTGGCACCGCCTAAGGCAAAACTGGGGCACCGGCGCTTGGCTGACAGCAAAGCATTGTGGGAAATGAGCCTCTCTGGTGCCACCCCCGTGGACATGAGTGAGTGTACCACAGGGCCTACAGCATGGCATGGTGGGAAATGGGGAACTCTCGGCTTCCACCACGTGCAGAATTTCGAGCATTGCCACTTGGAACCCTCTGGAAATTGTGCGAATGGAGCTTGCTGGCACCAACTCAGGCAAATATATATGGCACTGTCACCTGTGTGACAGGAGAGCATGGTGGGAAATGACCTCTCTGATGCCTCCTTCTGCAAGTTTTCAGGCATAGCACATGGCCTCCCGCTGGGCACCGTGGGAAGTGAGCTCTCTGTAACCACCCCGGTAGACATGAGTGGGAATAACACCGGGCAGGCAGCAGGGCATTGTGGGAAAGGAGCCCTCCGGTGCCACCCTCCTGGACATGCGTGGGTACATCACAGGGCCCACAGCACGGCATTGTGGGAAATGGTCTCCCTGTTGCCACCCCGCTGAGATCAGCCGGCATAGCCACTGGCTAGCGTCGCGGCAGAGTGGCAAGTGAGTTCTTTGGCACCACCTTATGAAAAGGTGCGGAACTATCACCCGGCCGAAAGCCGGGACCTGTGCCCTCTGGCACCCCCTCATACCAAGGTGCCTCTGCTATTGAGTTCTCTGCCTGTCGCTCAGCTGGAGATGTGCAGACATAGCACTCGGCTCCCACTCTGGGCATTGTGGGAAATAAGCTCCCTGGTGCCATCCTAAGGGAAATGGCCCGGGATGAGGCCTCCTGGCCATCAGCACAGCATCGTGGGAAATGGGCTCCCTGGTGCCGCCCTGTGGACATGTACGGGCAGAGCACTAGCCCGGCACTGCGGGAAGTGAGCTCTCTGGTGCCACCCGGAGGGTGGATGAGGGCATAGCACCTGGCCACCAGCTGGGAATTGTGGGAAATGACCTCTCTGAGGCCATCACGTGCAGATGTGTGGGCAGACCACCCAACAGGTAGCACAGCCCTGTGGGAAGTGACCTCTGTGCTGCCACCCTGTGAAGATTTCCAAGCGTAGCAACTGGCCACCCTGTGCGAATTGTGGGAAGTGAACCTGCTGGCAGCAACTCATGCAAATGTGCGGCACAATCACCTGGCAACCAGCTGGGGACTGGGGGAAGTGAGCTGTCTGTAACCACCCCGTGGACGTGTGTGGAATTATTTCCACCGGGCCGACAACACAGCTTTGTGGAAAATGACCGTTCTGTTGCCACCCCGTGGGGATTTGCAGGCATTGCAAGGGGCCACGAACTGGGCATTGTGGGAAATGAGGCTTCTGGCACCGCCTAAGGCAAAACTGGGGCACCGGCGCTTGGCTGACAGCAAAGCATTGTGGGAAATGAGCCTCTCTGGTGCCACCCCCGTGGACATGAGTGAGTGTACCACAGGGCCTACAGCATGGCATGGTGGGAAATGGGGAACTCTCGGCTTCCACCACGTGCAGAATTTCGAGCATTGCCACTTGGAACCCTCTGGAAATTGTGCGAATGGAGCTTGCTGGCACCAACTCAGGCAAATATATATGGCACTGTCACCTGTGTGACAGGAGAGCATGGTGGGAAATGACCTCTCTGATGCCTCCTTCTGCAAGTTTTCAGGCATAGCACATGGCCTCCCGCTGGGCACCGTGGGAAGTGAGCTCTCTGTAACCACCCCGGTAGACATGAGTGGGAATAACACCGGGCAGGCAGCAGGGCATTGTGGGAAAGGAGCCCTCCGGTGCCACCCTCCTGGACATGCGTGGGTACATCACAGGGCCCACAGCACGGCATTGTGGGAAATGGTCTCCCTGTTGCCACCCCGCTGAGATCAACCCGCATAGCCACTGGCTAGCGTCGCGGCAGAGTGGCAAGTGAGTTCTTTGGCACCACCTTATGAAAAGGTGCGGAACTATCACCCGGCCGAAAGCCGGGACCTGTGCCCTCTGGCACCCCCTCATACCAAGGTGCCTCTGCTATTGAGTTCTCTGCCTGTCGCTCAGCTGGAGATGTGCAGACATAGCACTCGGCTCCCACTCTGGGCATTGTGGGAAATAAGCTCCCTGGTGCCATCCTAAGGGAAATGGCCCGGGATGAGGCCTCCTGGCCATCAGCACAGCATCGTGGGAAATGGGCTCCCTGGTGCCGCCCTGTGGACATGTACGGGCAGAGCACTAGCCCGGCACTGCGGGAAGTGAGCTCTCTGGTGCCACCCGGAGGGTGGATGAGGGCATAGCACCTGGCCACCAGCTGGGAATTGTGGGAAATGACCTCTCTGAGGCCATCACGTGCAGATGTGTGGGCAGACCACCCAACAGGTAGCACAGCACTGTGGGAAGTGACCTCTGTGCTGCCACCCTGTGAAGATTTCCAAGCGTAGCAACTGGCCACCCTGTGCGAATTGTGGGAAGTGAACCTGCTGGCAGCAACTCATGCAAATGTGCGGCACAATCACCTGGCAACCAGCTGGGGACTGGGGGAAGTGAGCTGTCTGTAACCACCCCGTGGACGTGTGTGGAATTATTTCCACCGGGCCGACAACACAGCTTTGTGGAAAATGACCGTTCTGTTGCCACCCCGTGGGGATTTGCAGGCATTGCAAGGGGCCACGAACTGGGCATTGTGGGAAATGAGGCTTCTGGCACCGCCTAAGGCAAAACTGGGGCACCGGCGCTTGGCTGACAGCAAAGCATTGTGGGAAATGAGCCTCTCTGGTGCCACCCCCGTGGACATGAGTGAGTGTACCACAGGGCCTACAGCATGGCATGGTGGGAAATGGGGAACTCTCGGCTTCCACCACGTGCAGAATTTCGAGCATTGCCACTTGGAACCCTCTGGAAATTGTGCGAATGGAGCTTGCTGGCACCAACTCAGGCAAATATATATGGCACTGTCACCTGTGTGACAGGAGAGCATGGTGGGAAATGACCTCTCTGATGCCTCCTTCTGCAAGTTTTCAGGCATAGCACATGGCCTCCCGCTGGGCACCGTGGGAAGTGAGCTCTCTGTAACCACCCCGGTAGACATGAGTGGGAATAACACCGGGCAGGCAGCAGGGCATTGTGGGAAAGGAGCCCTCCGGTGCCACCCTCCTGGACATGCGTGGGTACATCACAGGGCCCACAGCACGGCATTGTGGGAAATGGTCTCCCTGTTGCCACCCCGCTGAGATCAGCCGGCATAGCCACTGGCTAGCGTCGCGGCAGAGTGGCAAGTGAGTTCTTTGGCACCACCTTATGAAAAGGTGCGGAACTATCACCCGGCCGAAAGCCGGGACCTGTGCCCTCTGGCACCCCCTCATACCAAGGTGCCTCTGCTATTGAGTTCTCTGCCTGTCGCTCAGCTGGAGATGTGCAGACATAGCACTCGGCTCCCACTCTGGGCATTGTGGGAAATAAGCTCCCTGGTGCCATCCTAAGGGAAATGGCCCGGGATGAGGCCTCCTGGCCATCAGCACAGCATCGTGGGAAATGGGCTCCCTGGTGCCGCCCTGTGGACATGTACGGGCAGAGCACTAGCCCGGCACTGCGGGAAGTGAGCTCTCTGGTGCCACCCGGAGGGTGGATGAGGGCATAGCACCTGGCCACCAGCTGGGAATTGTGGGAAATGACCTCTCTGAGGCCATCACGTGCAGATGTGTGGGCAGACCACCCAACAGGTAGCACAGCCCTGTGGGAAGTGACCTCTGTGCTGCCACCCTGTGAAGATTTCCAAGCGTAGCAACTGGCCACCCTGTGCGAATTGTGGGAAGTGAACCTGCTGGCAGCAACTCATGCAAATGTGCGGCACAATCACCTGGCAACCAGCTGGGGACTGGGGGAAGTGAGCTGTCTGTAACCACCCCGTGGACGTGTGTGGAATTATTTCCACCGGGCCGACAACACAGCTTTGTGGAAAATGACCGTTCTGTTGCCACCCCGTGGGGATTTGCAGGCATTGCAAGGGGCCACGAACTGGGCATTGTGGGAAATGAGGCTTCTGGCACCGCCTAAGGCAAAACTGGGGCACCGGCGCTTGGCTGACAGCAAAGCATTGTGGGAAATGAGCCTCTCTGGTGCCACCCCCGTGGACATGAGTGAGTGTACCACAGGGCCTACAGCATGGCATGGTGGGAAATGGGGAACTCTCGGCTTCCACCACGTGCAGAATTTCGAGCATTGCCACTTGGAACCCTCTGGAAATTGTGCGAATGGAGCTTGCTGGCACCAACTCAGGCAAATATATATGGCACTGTCACCTGTGTGACAGGAGAGCATGGTGGGAAATGACCTCTCTGATGCCTCCTTCTGCAAGTTTTCAGGCATAGCACATGGCCTCCCGCTGGGCACCGTGGGAAGTGAGCTCTCTGTAACCACCCCGGTAGACATGAGTGGGAATAACACCGGGCAGGCAGCAGGGCATTGTGGGAAAGGAGCCCTCCGGTGCCACCCTCCTGGACATGCGTGGGTACATCACAGGGCCCACAGCACGGCATTGTGGGAAATGGTCTCCCTGTTGCCACCCCGCTGAGATCAGCCGGCATAGCCACTGGCTAGCCTCGCGGCAGAGTGGCAAGTGAGTTCTTTGGCACCACCTTATGAAAAGGTGCGGAACTATCACCCGGCCGAAAGCCGGGACCTGTGCCCTCTGGCACCCCCTCATACCAAGGTGCCTCTGCTATTGAGTTCTCTGCCTGTCGCTCAGCTGGAGATGTGCAGACATAGCACTCGGCTCCCACTCTGGGCATTGTGGGAAATAAGCTCCCTGGTGCCATCCTAAGGGAAATGGCCCGGGATGAGGCCTCCTGGCCATCAGCACAGCATCGTGGGAAATGGGCTCCCTGGTGCCGCCCTGTGGACATGTACGGGCAGAGCACTAGCCCGGCACTGCGGGAAGTGAGCTCTCTGGTGCCACCCGGAGGGTGGATGAGGGCATAGCACCTGGCCACCAGCTGGGAATTGTGGGAAATGACCTCTCTGAGGCCATCACGTGCAGATGTGTGGGCAGACCACCCAACAGGTAGCACAGCCCTGTGGGAAGTGACCTCTGTGCTGCCACCCTGTGAAGATTTCCAAGCGTAGCAACTGGCCACCCTGTGCGAATTGTGGGAAGTGAACCTGCTGGCAGCAACTCATGCAAATGTGCGGCACAATCACCTGGCAACCAGCTGGGGACTGGGGGAAGTGAGCTGTCTGTAACCACCCCGTGGACGTGTGTGGAATTATTTCCACCGGGCCGACAACACAGCTTTGTGGAAAATGACCGTTCTGTTGCCACCCCGTGGGGATTTGCAGGCATTGCAAGGGGCCACGAACTGGGCATTGTGGGAAATGAGGCTTCTGGCACCGCCTAAGGCAAAACTGGGGCACCGGCGCTTGGCTGACAGCAAAGCATTGTGGGAAATGAGCCTCTCTGGTGCCACCCCCGTGGACATGAGTGAGTGTACCACAGGGCCTACAGCATGGCATGGTGGGAAATGGGGAACTCTCGGCTTCCACCACGTGCAGAATTTCGAGCATTGCCACTTGGAACCCTCTGGAAATTGTGCGAATGGAGCTTGCTGGCACCAACTCAGGCAAATATATATGGCACTGTCACCTGTGTGACAGGAGAGCATGGTGGGAAATGACCTCTCTGATGCCTCCTTCTGCAAGTTTTCAGGCATAGCACATGGCCTCCCGCTGGGCACCGTGGGAAGTGAGCTCTCTGTAACCACCCCGGTAGACATGAGTGGGAATAACACCGGGCAGGCAGCAGGGCATTGTGGGAAAGGAGCCCTCCGGTGCCACCCTCCTGGACATGCGTGGGTACATCACAGGGCCCACAGCACGGCATTGTGGGAAATGGTCTCCCTGTTGCCACCCCGCTGAGATCAACCCGCATAGCCACTGGCTAGCGTCGCGGCAGAGTGGCAAGTGAGTTCTTTGGCACCACCTTATGAAAAGGTGCGGAACTATCACCCGGCCGAAAGCCGGGACCTGTGCCCTCTGGCACCCCCTCATACCAAGGTGCCTCTGCTATTGAGTTCTCTGCCTGTCGCTCAGCTGGAGATGTGCAGACATAGCACTCGGCTCCCACTCTGGGCATTGTGGGAAATAAGCTCCCTGGTGCCATCCTAAGGGAAATGGCCCGGGATGAGGCCTCCTGGCCATCAGCACAGCATCGTGGGAAATGGGCTCCCTGGTGCCGCCCTGTGGACATGTACGGGCAGAGCACTAGCCCGGCACTGCGGGAAGTGAGCTCTCTGGTGCCACCCGGAGGGTGGATGAGGGCATAGCACCTGGCCACCAGCTGGGAATTGTGGGAAATGACCTCTCTGAGGCCATCACGTGCAGATGTGTGGGCAGACCACCCAACAGGTAGCACAGCACTGTGGGAAGTGACCTCTGTGCTGCCACCCTGTGAAGATTTCCAAGCGTAGCAACTGGCCACCCTGTGCGAATTGTGGGAAGTGAACCTGCTGGCAGCAACTCATGCAAATGTGCGGCACAATCACCTGGCAACCAGCTGGGGACTGGGGGAAGTGAGCTGTCTGTAACCACCCCGTGGACGTGTGTGGAATTATTTCCACCGGGCCGACAACACAGCTTTGTGGAAAATGACCGTTCTGTTGCCACCCCGTGGGGATTTGCAGGCATTGCAAGGGGCCACGAACTGGGCATTGTGGGAAATGAGGCTTCTGGCACCGCCTAAGGCAAAACTGGGGCACCGGCGCTTGGCTGACAGCAAAGCATTGTGGGAAATGAGCCTCTCTGGTGCCACCCCCGTGGACATGAGTGAGTGTACCACAGGGCCTACAGCATGGCATGGTGGGAAATGGGGAACTCTCGGCTTCCACCACGTGCAGAATTTCGAGCATTGCCACTTGGAACCCTCTGGAAATTGTGCGAATGGAGCTTGCTGGCACCAACTCAGGCAAATATATATGGCACTGTCACCTGTGTGACAGGAGAGCATGGTGGGAAATGACCTCTCTGATGCCTCCTTCTGCAAGTTTTCAGGCATAGCACATGGCCTCCCGCTGGGCACCGTGGGAAGTGAGCTCTCTGTAACCACCCCGGTAGACATGAGTGGAAATAACACCGGGCAGGCAGCAGGGCATTGTGGGAAAGGAGCCCTCCGGTGCCACCCTCCTGGACATGCGTGGGTACATCACAGGGCCCACAGCACGGCATTGTGGGAAATGGTCTCCCTGTTGCCACCCCGCTGAGATCAGCCGGCATAGCCACTGGCTAGCCTCGCGGCAGAGTGGCAAGTGAGTTCTTTGGCACCACCTTATGAAAAGGTGCGGAACTATCACCCGGCCGAAAGCCGGGACCTGTGCCCTCTGGCACCCCCTCATACCAAGGTGCCTCTGCTATTGAGTTCTCTGCCTGTCGCTCAGCTGGAGATGTGCAGACATAGCACTCGGCTCCCACTCTGGGCATTGTGGGAAATAAGCTCCCTGGTGCCATCCTAAGGGAAATGGCCCGGGATGAGGCCTCCTGGCCATCAGCACAGCATCGTGGGAAATGGGCTCCCTGGTGCCGCCCTGTGGACATGTACGGGCAGAGCACTAGCCCGGCACTGCGGGAAGTGAGCTCTCTGGTGCCACCCGGAGGGTGGATGAGGGCATAGCACCTGGCCACCAGCTGGGAATTGTGGGAAATGACCTCTCTGAGGCCATCACGTGCAGATGTGTGGGCAGACCACCCAACAGGTAGCACAGCACTGTGGGAAGTGACCTCTGTGCTGCCACCCTGTGAAGATTTCCAAGCGTAGCAACTGGCCACCCTGTGCGAATTGTGGGAAGTGAACCTGCTGGCAGCAACTCATGCAAATGTGCGGCACAATCACCTGGCAACCAGCTGGGGACTGGGGGAAGTGAGCTGTCTGTAACCACCCCGTGGACGTGTGTGGAATTATTTCCACCGGGCCGACAACACAGCTTTGTGGAAAATGACCGTTCTGTTGCCACCCCGTGGGGATTTGCAGGCATTGCAAGGGGCCACGAACTGGGCATTGTGGGAAATGAGGCTTCTGGCACCGCCTAAGGCAAAACTGGGGCACCGGCGCTTGGCTGACAGCAAAGCATTGTGGGAAATGAGCCTCTCTGGTGCCACCCCCGTGGACATGAGTGAGTGTACCACAGGGCCTACAGCATGGCATGGTGGGAAATGGGGAACTCTCGGCTTCCACCACGTGCAGAATTTCGAGCATTGCCACTTGGAACCCTCTGGAAATTGTGCGAATGGAGCTTGCTGGCACCAACTCAGGCAAATATATATGGCACTGTCACCTGTGTGACAGGAGAGCATGGTGGGAAATGACCTCTCTGATGCCTCCTTCTGCAAGTTTTCAGGCATAGCACATGGCCTCCCGCTGGGCACCGTGGGAAGTGAGCTCTCTGTAACCACCCCGGTAGACATGAGTGGAAATAACACCGGGCAGGCAGCAGGGCATTGTGGGAAAGGAGCCCTCCGGTGCCACCCTCCTGGACATGCGTGGGTACATCACAGGGCCCACAGCACGGCATTGTGGGAAATGGTCTCCCTGTTGCCACCCCGCTGAGATCAGCCGGCATAGCCACTGGCTAGCCTCGCGGCAGAGTGGCAAGTGAGTTCTTTGGCACCACCTTATGAAAAGGTGCGGAACTATCACCCGGCCGAAAGCCGGGACCTGTGCCCTCTGGCACCCCCTCATACCAAGGTGCCTCTGCTATTGAGTTCTCTGCCTGTCGCTCAGCTGGAGATGTGCAGACATAGCACTCGGCTCCCACTCTGGGCATTGTGGGAAATAAGCTCCCTGGTGCCATCCTAAGGGAAATGGCCCGGGATGAGGCCTCCTGGCCATCAGCACAGCATCGTGGGAAATGGGCTCCCTGGTGCCGCCCTGTGGACATGTACGGGCAGAGCACTAGCCCGGCACTGCGGGAAGTGAGCTCTCTGGTGCCACCCGGAGGGTGGATGAGGGCATAGCACCTGGCCACCAGCTGGGAATTGTGGGAAATGACCTCTCTGAGGCCATCACGTGCAGATGTGTGGGCAGACCACCCAACAGGTAGCACAGCACTGTGGGAAGTGACCTCTGTGCTGCCACCCTGTGAAGATTTCCAAGCGTAGCAACTGGCCACCCTGTGCGAATTGTGGGAAGTGAACCTGCTGGCAGCAACTCATGCAAATGTGCGGCACAATCACCTGGCAACCAGCTGGGGACTGGGGGAAGTGAGCTGTCTGTAACCACCCCGTGGACGTGTGTGGAATTATTTCCACCGGGCCGACAACACAGCTTTGTGGAAAATGACCGTTCTGTTGCCACCCCGTGGGGATTTGCAGGCATTGCAAGGGGCCACGAACTGGGCATTGTGGGAAATGAGGCTTCTGGCACCGCCTAAGGCAAAACTGGGGCACCGGCGCTTGGCTGACAGCAAAGCATTGTGGGAAATGAGCCTCTCTGGTGCCACCCCCGTGGACATGAGTGAGTGTACCACAGGGCCTACAGCATGGCATGGTGGGAAATGGGGAACTCTCGGCTTCCACCACGTGCAGAATTTCGAGCATTGCCACTTGGAACCCTCTGGAAATTGTGCGAATGGAGCTTGCTGGCACCAACTCAGGCAAATATATATGGCACTGTCACCTGTGTGACAGGAGAGCATGGTGGGAAATGACCTCTCTGATGCCTCCTTCTGCAAGTTTTCAGGCATAGCACATGGCCTCCCGCTGGGCACCGTGGGAAGTGAGCTCTCTGTAACCACCCCGGTAGACATGAGTGGAAATAACACCGGGCAGGCAGCAGGGCATTGTGGGAAAGGAGCCCTCCGGTGCCACCCTCCTGGACATGCGTGGGTACATCACAGGGCCCACAGCACGGCATTGTGGGAAATGGTCTCCCTGTTGCCACCCCGCTGAGATCAGCCGGCATAGCCACTGGCTAGCCTCGCGGCAGAGTGGCAAGTGAGTTCTTTGGCACCACCTTATGAAAAGGTGCGGAACTATCACCCGGCCGAAAGCCGGGACCTGTGCCCTCTGGCACCCCCTCATACCAAGGTGCCTCTGCTATTGAGTTCTCTGCCTGTCGCTCAGCTGGAGATGTGCAGACATAGCACTCGGCTCCCACTCTGGGCATTGTGGGAAATAAGCTCCCTGGTGCCATCCTAAGGGAAATGGCCCGGGATGAGGCCTCCTGGCCATCAGCACAGCATCGTGGGAAATGGGCTCCCTGGTGCCGCCCTGTGGACATGTACGGGCAGAGCACTAGCCCGGCACTGCGGGAAGTGAGCTCTCTGGTGCCACCCGGAGGGTGGATGAGGGCATAGCACCTGGCCACCAGCTGGGAATTGTGGGAAATGACCTCTCTGAGGCCATCACGTGCAGATGTGTGGGCAGACCACCCAACAGGTAGCACAGCACTGTGGGAAGTGACCTCTGTGCTGCCACCCTGTGAAGATTTCCAAGCGTAGCAACTGGCCACCCTGTGCGAATTGTGGGAAGTGAACCTGCTGGCAGCAACTCATGCAAATGTGCGGCACAATCACCTGGCAACCAGCTGGGGACTGGGGGAAGTGAGCTGTCTGTAACCACCCCGTGGACGTGTGTGGAATTATTTCCACCGGGCCGACAACACAGCTTTGTGGAAAATGACCGTTCTGTTGCCACCCCGTGGGGATTTGCAGGCATTGCAAGGGGCCACGAACTGGGCATTGTGGGAAATGAGGCTTCTGGCACCGCCTAAGGCAAAACTGGGGCACCGGCGCTTGGCTGACAGCAAAGCATTGTGGGAAATGAGCCTCTCTGGTGCCACCCCCGTGGACATGAGTGAGTGTACCACAGGGCCTACAGCATGGCATGGTGGGAAATGGGGAACTCTCGGCTTCCACCACGTGCAGAATTTCGAGCATTGCCACTTGGAACCCTCTGGAAATTGTGCGAATGGAGCTTGCTGGCACCAACTCAGGCAAATATATATGGCACTGTCACCTGTGTGACAGGAGAGCATGGTGGGAAATGACCTCTCTGATGCCTCCTTCTGCAAGTTTTCAGGCATAGCACATGGCCTCCCGCTGGGCACCGTGGGAAGTGAGCTCTCTGTAACCACCCCGGTAGACATGAGTGGGAATAACACCGGGCAGGCAGCAGGGCATTGTGGGAAAGGAGCCCTCCGGTGCCACCCTCCTGGACATGCGTGGGTACATCACAGGGCCCACAGCACGGCATTGTGGGAAATGGTCTCCCTGTTGCCACCCCGCTGAGATCAGCCGGCATAGCCACTGGCTAGCCTCGCGGCAGAGTGGCAAGTGAGTTCTTTGGCACCACCTTATGAAAAGGTGCGGAACTATCACCCGGCCGAAAGCCGGGACCTGTGCCCTCTGGCACCCCCTCATACCAAGGTGCCTCTGCTATTGAGTTCTCTGCCTGTCGCTCAGCTGGAGATGTGCAGACATAGCACTCGGCTCCCACTCTGGGCATTGTGGGAAATAAGCTCCCTGGTGCCATCCTAAGGGAAATGGCCCGGGATGAGGCCTCCTGGCCATCAGCACAGCATCGTGGGAAATGGGCTCCCTGGTGCCGCCCTGTGGACATGTACGGGCAGAGCACTAGCCCGGCACTGCGGGAAGTGAGCTCTCTGGTGCCACCCTGAGGGTGGATGAGGGCATAGCACCTGGCCACCAGCTGGGAATTGTGGGAAATGACCTCTCTGAGGCCATCACGTGCAGATGTGTGGGCAGACCACCCAACAGGTAGCACAGCCCTGTGGGAAGTGACCTCTGTGCTGCCACCCTGTGAAGATTTCCAAGCGTAGCAACTGGCCACCCTGTGCGAATTGTGGGAAGTGAACCTGCTGGCAGCAACTCATGCAAATGTGCGGCACAATCACCTGGCAACCAGCTGGGGACTGGGGGAAGTGAGCTGTCTGTAACCACCCCGTGGACGTGTGTGGAATTATTTCCACCGGGCCGACAACACAGCTTTGTGGAAAATGACCGTTCTGTTGCCACCCCGTGGGGATTTGCAGGCATTGCAAGGGGCCACGAACTGGGCATTGTGGGAAATGAGGCTTCTGGCACCGCCTAAGGCAAAACTGGGGCACCGGCGCTTGGCTGACAGCAAAGCATTGTGGGAAATGAGCCTCTCTGGTGCCACCCCCGTGGACATGAGTGAGTGTACCACAGGGCCTACAGCATGGCATGGTGGGAAATGGGGAACTCTCGGCTTCCACCACGTGCAGAATTTCGAGCATTGCCACTTGGAACCCTCTGGAAATTGTGCGAATGGAGCTTGCTGGCACCAACTCAGGCAAATATATATGGCACTGTCACCTGTGTGACAGGAGAGCATGGTGGGAAATGACCTCTCTGATGCCTCCTTCTGCAAGTTTTCAGGCATAGCACATGGCCTCCCGCTGGGCACCGTGGGAAGTGAGCTCTCTGTAACCACCCCGGTAGACATGAGTGGGAATAACACCGGGCAGGCAGCAGGGCATTGTGGGAAAGGAGCCCTCCGGTGCCACCCTCCTGGACATGCGTGGGTACATCACAGGGCCCACAGCACGGCATTGTGGGAAATGGTCTCCCTGTTGCCACCCCGCTGAGATCAGCCGGCATAGCCACTGGCTAGCCTCGCGGCAGAGTGGCAAGTGAGTTCTTTGGCACCACCTTATGAAAAGGTGCGGAACTATCACCCGGCCGAAAGCCGGGACCTGTGCCCTCTGGCACCCCCTCATACCAAGGTGCCTCTGCTATTGAGTTCTCTGCCTGTCGCTCAGCTGGAGATGTGCAGACATAGCACTCGGCTCCCACTCTGGGCATTGTGGGAAATAAGCTCCCTGGTGCCATCCTAAGGGAAATGGCCCGGGATGAGGCCTCCTGGCCATCAGCACAGCATCGTGGGAAATGGGCTCCCTGGTGCCGCCCTGTGGACATGTACGGGCAGAGCACTAGCCCGGCACTGCGGGAAGTGAGCTCTCTGGTGCCACCCTGAGGGTGGATGAGGGCATAGCACCTGGCCACCAGCTGGGAATTGTGGGAAATGACCTCTCTGAGGCCATCACGTGCAGATGTGTGGGCAGACCACCCAACAGGTAGCACAGCACTGTGGGAAGTGACCTCTGTGCTGCCACCCTGTGAAGATTTCCAAGCGTAGCAACTGGCCACCCTGTGCGAATTGTGGGAAGTGAACCTGCTGGCAGCAACTCATGCAAATGTGCGGCACAATCACCTGGCAACCAGCTGGGGACTGGGGGAAGTGAGCTGTCTGTAACCACCCCGTGGACGTGTGTGGAATTATTTCCACCGGGCCGACAACACAGCTTTGTGGAAAATGACCGTTCTGTTGCCACCCCGTGGGGATTTGCAGGCATTGCAAGGGGCCACGAACTGGGCATTGTGGGAAATGAGGCTTCTGGCACCGCCTAAGGCAAAACTGGGGCACCGGCGCTTGGCTGACAGCAAAGCATTGTGGGAAATGAGCCTCTCTGGTGCCACCCCCGTGGACATGAGTGAGTGTACCACAGGGCCTACAGCATGGCATGGTGGGAAATGGGGAACTCTCGGCTTCCACCACGTGCAGAATTTCGAGCATTGCCACTTGGAACCCTCTGGAAATTGTGCGAATGGAGCTTGCTGGCACCAACTCAGGCAAATATATATGGCACTGTCACCTGTGTGACAGGAGAGCATGGTGGGAAATGACCTCTCTGATGCCTCCTTCTGCAAGTTTTCAGGCATAGCACATGGCCTCCCGCTGGGCACCGTGGGAAGTGAGCTCTCTGTAACCACCCCGGTAGACATGAGTGGGAATAACACCGGGCAGGCAGCAGGGCATTGTGGGAAAGGAGCCCTCCGGTGCCACCCTCCTGGACATGCGTGGGTACATCACAGGGCCCACAGCACGGCATTGTGGGAAATGGTCTCCCTGTTGCCACCCCGCTGAGATCAGCCGGCATAGCCACTGGCTAGCCTCGCGGCAGAGTGGCAAGTGAGTTCTTTGGCACCACCTTATGAAAAGGTGCGGAACTATCACCCGGCCGAAAGCCGGGACCTGTGCCCTCTGGCACCCCCTCATACCAAGGTGCCTCTGCTATTGAGTTCTCTGCCTGTCGCTCAGCTGGAGATGTGCAGACATAGCACTCGGCTCCCACTCTGGGCATTGTGGGAAATAAGCTCCCTGGTGCCATCCTAAGGGAAATGGCCCGGGATGAGGCCTCCTGGCCATCAGCACAGCATCGTGGGAAATGGGCTCCCTGGTGCCGCCCTGTGGACATGTACGGGCAGAGCACTAGCCCGGCACTGCGGGAAGTGAGCTCTCTGGTGCCACCCGGAGGGTGGATGAGGGCATAGCACCTGGCCACCAGCTGGGAATTGTGGGAAATGACCTCTCTGAGGCCATCACGTGCAGATGTGTGGGCAGACCACCCAACAGGTAGCACAGCACTGTGGGAAGTGACCTCTGTGCTGCCACCCTGTGAAGATTTCCAAGCGTAGCAACTGGCCACCCTGTGCGAATTGTGGGAAGTGAACCTGCTGGCAGCAACTCATGCAAATGTGCGGCACAATCACCTGGCAACCAGCTGGGGACTGGGGGAAGTGAGCTGTCTGTAACCACCCCGTGGACGTGTGTGGAATTATTTCCACCGGGCCGACAACACAGCTTTGTGGAAAATGACCGTTCTGTTGCCACCCCGTGGGGATTTGCAGGCATTGCAAGGGGCCACGAACTGGGCATTGTGGGAAATGAGGCTTCTGGCACCGCCTAAGGCAAAACTGGGGCACCGGCGCTTGGCTGACAGCAAAGCATTGTGGGAAATGAGCCTCTCTGGTGCCACCCCCGTGGACATGAGTGAGTGTACCACAGGGCCTACAGCATGGCATGGTGGGAAATGGGGAACTCTCGGCTTCCACCACGTGCAGAATTTCGAGCATTGCCACTTGGAACCCTCTGGAAATTGTGCGAATGGAGCTTGCTGGCACCAACTCAGGCAAATATATATGGCACTGTCACCTGTGTGACAGGAGAGCATGGTGGGAAATGACCTCTCTGATGCCTCCTTCTGCAAGTTTTCAGGCATAGCACATGGCCTCCCGCTGGGCACCGTGGGAAGTGAGCTCTCTGTAACCACCCCGGTAGACATGAGTGGGAATAACACCGGGCAGGCAGCAGGGCATTGTGGGAAAGGAGCCCTCCGGTGCCACCCTCCTGGACATGCGTGGGTACATCACAGGGCCCACAGCACGGCATTGTGGGAAATGGTCTCCCTGTTGCCACCCCGCTGAGATCAGCCGGCATAGCCACTGGCTAGCCTCGCGGCAGAGTGGCAAGTGAGTTCTTTGGCACCACCTTATGAAAAGGTGCGGAACTATCACCCGGCCGAAAGCCGGGACCTGTGCCCTCTGGCACCCCCTCATACCAAGGTGCCTCTGCTATTGAGTTCTCTGCCTGTCGCTCAGCTGGAGATGTGCAGACATAGCACTCGGCTCCCACTCTGGGCATTGTGGGAAATAAGCTCCCTGGTGCCATCCTAAGGGAAATGGCCCGGGATGAGGCCTCCTGGCCATCAGCACAGCATCGTGGGAAATGGGCTCCCTGGTGCCGCCCTGTGGACATGTACGGGCAGAGCACTAGCCCGGCACTGCGGGAAGTGAGCTCTCTGGTGCCACCCGGAGGGTGGATGAGGGCATAGCACCTGGCCACCAGCTGGGAATTGTGGGAAATGACCTCTCTGAGGCCATCACGTGCAGATGTGTGGGCAGACCACCCAACAGGTAGCACAGCCCTGTGGGAAGTGACCTCTGTGCTGCCACCCTGTGAAGATTTCCAAGCGTAGCAACTGGCCACCCTGTGCGAATTGTGGGAAGTGAACCTGCTGGCAGCAACTCATGCAAATGTGCGGCACAATCACCTGGCAACCAGCTGGGGACTGGGGGAAGTGAGCTGTCTGTAACCACCCCGTGGACGTGTGTGGAATTATTTCCACCGGGCCGACAACACAGCTTTGTGGAAAATGACCGTTCTGTTGCCACCCCGTGGGGATTTGCAGGCATTGCAAGGGGCCACGAACTGGGCATTGTGGGAAATGAGGCTTCTGGCACCGCCTAAGGCAAAACTGGGGCACCGGCGCTTGGCTGACAGCAAAGCATTGTGGGAAATGAGCCTCTCTGGTGCCACCCCCGTGGACATGAGTGAGCCTACAGCATGGCATGGTGGGAAATGGGGAACTCTCGGCTTCCACCACGTGCAGAATTTCGAGCATTGCCACTTGGAACCCTCTGGAAATTGTGCGAATGGAGCTTGCTGGCACCAACTCAGGCAAATATATATGGCACTGTCACCTGTGTGACAGGAGAGCATGGTGGGAAATGACCTCTCTGATGCCTCCTTCTGCAAGTTTTCAGGCATAGCACATGGCCTCCCGCTGGGCACCGTGGGAAGTGAGCTCTCTGTAACCACCCCGGTAGACATGAGTGGGAATAACACCGGGCAGGCAGCAGGGCATTGTGGGAAAGGAGCCCTCCGGTGCCACCCTCCTGGACATGCGTGGGTACATCACAGGGCCCACAGCACGGCATTGTGGGAAATGGTCTCCCTGTTGCCACCCCGCTGAGATCAGCCGGCATAGCCACTGGCTAGCCTCGCGGCAGAGTGGCAAGTGAGTTCTTTGGCACCACCTTATGAAAAGGTGCGGAACTATCACCCGGCCGAAAGCCGGGACCTGTGCCCTCTGGCACCCCCTCATACCAAGGTGCCTCTGCTATTGAGTTCTCTGCCTGTCGCTCAGCTGGAGATGTGCAGACATAGCACTCGGCTCCCACTCTGGGCATTGTGGGAAATAAGCTCCCTGGTGCCATCCTAAGGGAAATGGCCCGGGATGAGGCCTCCTGGCCATCAGCACAGCATCGTGGGAAATGGGCTCCCTGGTGCCGCCCTGTGGACATGTACGGGCAGAGCACTAGCCCGGCACTGCGGGAAGTGAGCTCTCTGGTGCCACCCGGAGGGTGGATGAGGGCATAGCACCTGGCCACCAGCTGGGAATTGTGGGAAATGACCTCTCTGAGGCCATCACGTGCAGATGTGTGGGCAGACCACCCAACAGGTAGCACAGCACTGTGGGAAGTGACCTCTGTGCTGCCACCCTGTGAAGATTTCCAAGCGTAGCAACTGGCCACCCTGTGCGAATTGTGGGAAGTGAACCTGCTGGCAGCAACTCATGCAAATGTGCGGCACAATCACCTGGCAACCAGCTGGGGACTGGGGGAAGTGAGCTGTCTGTAACCACCCCGTGGACGTGTGTGGAATTATTTCCACCGGGCCGACAACACAGCTTTGTGGAAAATGACCGTTCTGTTGCCACCCCGTGGGGATTTGCAGGCATTGCAAGGGGCCACGAACTGGGCATTGTGGGAAATGAGGCTTCTGGCACCGCCTAAGGCAAAACTGGGGCACCGGCGCTTGGCTGACAGCAAAGCATTGTGGGAAATGAGCCTCTCTGGTGCCACCCCCGTGGACATGAGTGAGTGTACCACAGGGCCTACAGCATGGCATGGTGGGAAATGGGGAACTCTCGGCTTCCACCACGTGCAGAATTTCGAGCATTGCCACTTGGAACCCTCTGGAAATTGTGCGAATGGAGCTTGCTGGCACCAACTCAGGCAAATATATATGGCACTGTCACCTGTGTGACAGGAGAGCATGGTGGGAAATGACCTCTCTGATGCCTCCTTCTGCAAGTTTTCAGGCATAGCACATGGCCTCCCGCTGGGCACCGTGGGAAGTGAGCTCTCTGTAACCACCCCGGTAGACATGAGTGGGAATAACACCGGGCAGGCAGCAGGGCATTGTGGGAAAGGAGCCCTCCGGTGCCACCCTCCTGGACATGCGTGGGTACATCACAGGGCCCACAGCACGGCATTGTGGGAAATGGTCTCCCTGTTGCCACCCCGCTGAGATCAGCCGGCATAGCCACTGGCTAGCCTCGCGGCAGAGTGGCAAGTGAGTTCTTTGGCACCACCTTATGAAAAGGTGCGGAACTATCACCCGGCCGAAAGCCGGGACCTGTGCCCTCTGGCACCCCCTCATACCAAGGTGCCTCTGCTATTGAGTTCTCTGCCTGTCGCTCAGCTGGAGATGTGCAGACATAGCACTCGGCTCCCACTCTGGGCATTGTGGGAAATAAGCTCCCTGGTGCCATCCTAAGGGAAATGGCCCGGGATGAGGCCTCCTGGCCATCAGCACAGCATCGTGGGAAATGGGCTCCCTGGTGCCGCCCTGTGGACATGTACGGGCAGAGCACTAGCCCGGCACTGCGGGAAGTGAGCTCTCTGGTGCCACCCGGAGGGTGGATGAGGGCATAGCACCTGGCCACCAGCTGGGAATTGTGGGAAATGACCTCTCTGAGGCCATCACGTGCAGATGTGTGGGCAGACCACCCAACAGGTAGCACAGCCCTGTGGGAAGTGACCTCTGTGCTGCCACCCTGTGAAGATTTCCAAGCGTAGCAACTGGCCACCCTGTGCGAATTGTGGGAAGTGAACCTGCTGGCAGCAACTCATGCAAATGTGCGGCACAATCACCTGGCAACCAGCTGGGGACTGGGGGAAGTGAGCTGTCTGTAACCACCCCGTGGACGTGTGTGGAATTATTTCCACCGGGCCGACAACACAGCTTTGTGGAAAATGACCGTTCTGTTGCCACCCCGTGGGGATTTGCAGGCATTGCAAGGGGCCACGAACTGGGCATTGTGGGAAATGAGGCTTCTGGCACCGCCTAAGGCAAAACTGGGGCACCGGCGCTTGGCTGACAGCAAAGCATTGTGGGAAATGAGCCTCTCTGGTGCCACCCCCGTGGACATGAGTGAGTGTACCACAGGGCCTACAGCATGGCATGGTGGGAAATGGGGAACTCTCGGCTTCCACCACGTGCAGAATTTCGAGCATTGCCACTTGGAACCCTCTGGAAATTGTGCGAATGGAGCTTGCTGGCACCAACTCAGGCAAATATATATGGCACTGTCACCTGTGTGACAGGAGAGCATGGTGGGAAATGACCTCTCTGATGCCTCCTTCTGCAAGTTTTCAGGCATAGCACATGGCCTCCCGCTGGGCACCGTGGGAAGTGAGCTCTCTGTAACCACCCCGGTAGACATGAGTGGGAATAACACCGGGCAGGCAGCAGGGCATTGTGGGAAAGGAGCCCTCCGGTGCCACCCTCCTGGACATGCGTGGGTACATCACAGGGCCCACAGCACGGCATTGTGGGAAATGGTCTCCCTGTTGCCACCCCGCTGAGATCAGCCGGCATAGCCACTGGCTAGCCTCGCGGCAGAGTGGCAATGAGTTCTTTGGCACCACCTTATGAAAAGGTGCGGAACTATCACCCGGCCGAAAGCCGGGACCTGTGCCCTCTGGCACCCCCTCATACCAAGGTGCCTCTGCTATTGAGTTCTCTGCCTGTCGCTCAGCTGGAGA
The DNA here is from genome assembly GCF_024711535.1 of Dipodomys merriami. Lineage (NCBI taxonomy): Eukaryota > Metazoa > Chordata > Mammalia > Rodentia > Heteromyidae > Dipodomys > Dipodomys merriami. The sequence goes on from NW_027204492.1 coordinate 193,747, forward strand.
TGTGCAGACATAGCACTCGGCTCCCACTCTGGGCATTGTGGGAAATAAGCTCCCTGGTGCCATCCTAAGGGAAATGGCCCGGGATGAGGCCTCCTGGCCATCAGCACAGCATCGTGGGAAATGGGCTCCCTGGTGCCGCCCTGTGGACATGTACGGGCAGAGCACTAGCCCGGCACTGCGGGAAGTGAGCTCTCTGGTGCCACCCGGAGGGTGGATGAGGGCATAGCACCTGGCCACCAGCTGGGAATTGTGGGAAATGACCTCTCTGAGGCCATCACGTGCAGATGTGTGGGCAGACCACCCAACAGGTAGCACAGCCCTGTGGGAAGTGACCTCTGTGCTGCCACCCTGTGAAGATTTCCAAGCGTAGCAACTGGCCACCCTGTGCGAATTGTGGGAAGTGAACCTGCTGGCAGCAACTCATGCAAATGTGCGGCACAATCACCTGGCAACCAGCTGGGGACTGGGGGAAGTGAGCTGTCTGTAACCACCCCGTGGACGTGTGTGGAATTATTTCCACCGGGCCGACAACACAGCTTTGTGGAAAATGACCGTTCTGTTGCCACCCCGTGGGGATTTGCAGGCATTGCAAGGGGCCACGAACTGGGCATTGTGGGAAATGAGGCTTCTGGCACCGCCTAAGGCAAAACTGGGGCACCGGCGCTTGGCTGACAGCAAAGCATTGTGGGAAATGAGCCTCTCTGGTGCCACCCCCGTGGACATGAGTGAGTGTACCACAGGGCCTACAGCATGGCATGGTGGGAAATGGGGAACTCTCGGCTTCCACCACGTGCAGAATTTCGAGCATTGCCACTTGGAACCCTCTGGAAATTGTGCGAATGGAGCTTGCTGGCACCAACTCAGGCAAATATATATGGCACTGTCACCTGTGTGACAGGAGAGCATGGTGGGAAATGACCTCTCTGATGCCTCCTTCTGCAAGTTTTCAGGCATAGCACATGGCCTCCCGCTGGGCACCGTGGGAAGTGAGCTCTCTGTAACCACCCCGGTAGACATGAGTGGGAATAACACCGGGCAGGCAGCAGGGCATTGTGGGAAAGGAGCCCTCCGGTGCCACCCTCCTGGACATGCGTGGGTACATCACAGGGCCCACAGCACGGCATTGTGGGAAATGGTCTCCCTGTTGCCACCCCGCTGAGATCAGCCGGCATAGCCACTGGCTAGCCTCGCGGCAGAGTGGCAAGTGAGTTCTTTGGCACCACCTTATGAAAAGGTGCGGAACTATCACCCGGCCGAAAGCCGGGACCTGTGCCCTCTGGCACCCCCTCATACCAAGGTGCCTCTGCTATTGAGTTCTCTGCCTGTCGCTCAGCTGGAGATGTGCAGACATAGCACTCGGCTCCCACTCTGGGCATTGTGGGAAATAAGCTCCCTGGTGCCATCCTAAGGGAAATGGCCCGGGATGAGGCCTCCTGGCCATCAGCACAGCATCGTGGGAAATGGGCTCCCTGGTGCCGCCCTGTGGACATGTACGGGCAGAGCACTAGCCCGGCACTGCGGGAAGTGAGCTCTCTGGTGCCACCCGGAGGGTGGATGAGGGCATAGCACCTGGCCACCAGCTGGGAATTGTGGGAAATGACCTCTCTGAGGCCATCACGTGCAGATGTGTGGGCAGACCACCCAACAGGTAGCACAGCACTGTGGGAAGTGACCTCTGTGCTGCCACCCTGTGAAGATTTCCAAGCGTAGCAACTGGCCACCCTGTGCGAATTGTGGGAAGTGAACCTGCTGGCAGCAACTCATGCAAATGTGCGGCACAATCACCTGGCAACCAGCTGGGGACTGGGGGAAGTGAGCTGTCTGTAACCACCCCGTGGACGTGTGTGGAATTATTTCCACCGGGCCGACAACACAGCTTTGTGGAAAATGACCGTTCTGTTGCCACCCCGTGGGGATTTGCAGGCATTGCAAGGGGCCACGAACTGGGCATTGTGGGAAATGAGGCTTCTGGCACCGCCTAAGGCAAAACTGGGGCACCGGCGCTTGGCTGACAGCAAAGCATTGTGGGAAATGAGCCTCTCTGGTGCCACCCCCGTGGACATGAGTGAGTGTACCACAGGGCCTACAGCATGGCATGGTGGGAAATGGGGAACTCTCGGCTTCCACCACGTGCAGAATTTCGAGCATTGCCACTTGGAACCCTCTGGAAATTGTGCGAATGGAGCTTGCTGGCACCAACTCAGGCAAATATATATGGCACTGTCACCTGTGTGACAGGAGAGCATGGTGGGAAATGACCTCTCTGATGCCTCCTTCTGCAAGTTTTCAGGCATAGCACATGGCCTCCCGCTGGGCACCGTGGGAAGTGAGCTCTCTGTAACCACCCCGGTAGACATGAGTGGGAATAACACCGGGCAGGCAGCAGGGCATTGTGGGAAAGGAGCCCTCCGGTGCCACCCTCCTGGACATGCGTGGGTACATCACAGGGCCCACAGCACGGCATTGTGGGAAATGGTCTCCCTGTTGCCACCCCGCTGAGATCAGCCGGCATAGCCACTGGCTAGCCTCGCGGCAGAGTGGCAAGTGAGTTCTTTGGCACCACCTTATGAAAAGGTGCGGAACTATCACCCGGCCGAAAGCCGGGACCTGTGCCCTCTGGCACCCCCTCATACCAAGGTGCCTCTGCTATTGAGTTCTCTGCCTGTCGCTCAGCTGGAGATGTGCAGACATAGCACTCGGCTCCCACTCTGGGCATTGTGGGAAATAAGCTCCCTGGTGCCATCCTAAGGGAAATGGCCCGGGATGAGGCCTCCTGGCCATCAGCACAGCATCGTGGGAAATGGGCTCCCTGGTGCCGCCCTGTGGACATGTACGGGCAGAGCACTAGCCCGGCACTGCGGGAAGTGAGCTCTCTGGTGCCACCCTGAGGGTGGATGAGGGCATAGCACCTGGCCACCAGCTGGGAATTGTGGGAAATGACCTCTCTGAGGCCATCACGTGCAGATGTGTGGGCAGACCACCCAACAGGTAGCACAGCCCTGTGGGAAGTGACCTCTGTGCTGCCACCCTGTGAAGATTTCCAAGCGTAGCAACTGGCCACCCTGTGCGAATTGTGGGAAGTGAACCTGCTGGCAGCAACTCATGCAAATGTGCGGCACAATCACCTGGCAACCAGCTGGGGACTGGGGGAAGTGAGCTGTCTGTAACCACCCCGTGGACGTGTGTGGAATTATTTCCACCGGGCCGACAACACAGCTTTGTGGAAAATGACCGTTCTGTTGCCACCCCGTGGGGATTTGCAGGCATTGCAAGGGGCCACGAACTGGGCATTGTGGGAAATGAGGCTTCTGGCACCGCCTAAGGCAAAACTGGGGCACCGGCGCTTGGCTGACAGCAAAGCATTGTGGGAAATGAGCCTCTCTGGTGCCACCCCCGTGGACATGAGTGAGTGTACCACAGGGCCTACAGCATGGCATGGTGGGAAATGGGGAACTCTCGGCTTCCACCACGTGCAGAATTTCGAGCATTGCCACTTGGAACCCTCTGGAAATTGTGCGAATGGAGCTTGCTGGCACCAACTCAGGCAAATATATATGGCACTGTCACCTGTGTGACAGGAGAGCATGGTGGGAAATGACCTCTCTGATGCCTCCTTCTGCAAGTTTTCAGGCATAGCACATGGCCTCCCGCTGGGCACCGTGGGAAGTGAGCTCTCTGTAACCACCCCGGTAGACATGAGTGGGAATAACACCGGGCAGGCAGCAGGGCATTGTGGGAAAGGAGCCCTCCGGTGCCACCCTCCTGGACATGCGTGGGTACATCACAGGGCCCACAGCACGGCATTGTGGGAAATGGTCTCCCTGTTGCCACCCCGCTGAGATCAGCCGGCATAGCCACTGGCTAGCCTCGCGGCAGAGTGGCAAGTGAGTTCTTTGGCACCACCTTATGAAAAGGTGCGGAACTATCACCCGGCCGAAAGCCGGGACCTGTGCCCTCTGGCACCCCCTCATACCAAGGTGCCTCTGCTATTGAGTTCTCTGCCTGTCGCTCAGCTGGAGATGTGCAGACATAGCACTCGGCTCCCACTCTGGGCATTGTGGGAAATAAGCTCCCTGGTGCCATCCTAAGGGAAATGGCCCGGGATGAGGCCTCCTGGCCATCAGCACAGCATCGTGGGAAATGGGCTCCCTGGTGCCGCCCTGTGGACATGTACGGGCAGAGCACTAGCCCGGCACTGCGGGAAGTGAGCTCTCTGGTGCCACCCTGAGGGTGGATGAGGGCATAGCACCTGGCCACCAGCTGGGAATTGTGGGAAATGACCTCTCTGAGGCCATCACGTGCAGATGTGTGGGCAGACCACCCAACAGGTAGCACAGCACTGTGGGAAGTGACCTCTGTGCTGCCACCCTGTGAAGATTTCCAAGCGTAGCAACTGGCCACCCTGTGCGAATTGTGGGAAGTGAACCTGCTGGCAGCAACTCATGCAAATGTGCGGCACAATCACCTGGCAACCAGCTGGGGACTGGGGGAAGTGAGCTGTCTGTAACCACCCCGTGGACGTGTGTGGAATTATTTCCACCGGGCCGACAACACAGCTTTGTGGAAAATGACCGTTCTGTTGCCACCCCGTGGGGATTTGCAGGCATTGCAAGGGGCCACGAACTGGGCATTGTGGGAAATGAGGCTTCTGGCACCGCCTAAGGCAAAACTGGGGCACCGGCGCTTGGCTGACAGCAAAGCATTGTGGGAAATGAGCCTCTCTGGTGCCACCCCCGTGGACATGAGTGAGTGTACCACAGGGCCTACAGCATGGCATGGTGGGAAATGGGGAACTCTCGGCTTCCACCACGTGCAGAATTTCGAGCATTGCCACTTGGAACCCTCTGGAAATTGTGCGAATGGAGCTTGCTGGCACCAACTCAGGCAAATATATATGGCACTGTCACCTGTGTGACAGGAGAGCATGGTGGGAAATGACCTCTCTGATGCCTCCTTCTGCAAGTTTTCAGGCATAGCACATGGCCTCCCGCTGGGCACCGTGGGAAGTGAGCTCTCTGTAACCACCCCGGTAGACATGAGTGGGAATAACACCGGGCAGGCAGCAGGGCATTGTGGGAAAGGAGCCCTCCGGTGCCACCCTCCTGGACATGCGTGGGTACATCACAGGGCCCACAGCACGGCATTGTGGGAAATGGTCTCCCTGTTGCCACCCCGCTGAGATCAGCCGGCATAGCCACTGGCTAGCCTCGCGGCAGAGTGGCAAGTGAGTTCTTTGGCACCACCTTATGAAAAGGTGCGGAACTATCACCCGGCCGAAAGCCGGGACCTGTGCCCTCTGGCACCCCCTCATACCAAGGTGCCTCTGCTATTGAGTTCTCTGCCTGTCGCTCAGCTGGAGATGTGCAGACATAGCACTCGGCTCCCACTCTGGGCATTGTGGGAAATAAGCTCCCTGGTGCCATCCTAAGGGAAATGGCCCGGGATGAGGCCTCCTGGCCATCAGCACAGCATCGTGGGAAATGGGCTCCCTGGTGCCGCCCTGTGGACATGTACGGGCAGAGCACTAGCCCGGCACTGCGGGAAGTGAGCTCTCTGGTGCCACCCGGAGGGTGGATGAGGGCATAGCACCTGGCCACCAGCTGGGAATTGTGGGAAATGACCTCTCTGAGGCCATCACGTGCAGATGTGTGGGCAGACCACCCAACAGGTAGCACAGCACTGTGGGAAGTGACCTCTGTGCTGCCACCCTGTGAAGATTTCCAAGCGTAGCAACTGGCCACCCTGTGCGAATTGTGGGAAGTGAACCTGCTGGCAGCAACTCATGCAAATGTGCGGCACAATCACCTGGCAACCAGCTGGGGACTGGGGGAAGTGAGCTGTCTGTAACCACCCCGTGGACGTGTGTGGAATTATTTCCACCGGGCCGACAACACAGCTTTGTGGAAAATGACCGTTCTGTTGCCACCCCGTGGGGATTTGCAGGCATTGCAAGGGGCCACGAACTGGGCATTGTGGGAAATGAGGCTTCTGGCACCGCCTAAGGCAAAACTGGGGCACCGGCGCTTGGCTGACAGCAAAGCATTGTGGGAAATGAGCCTCTCTGGTGCCACCCCCGTGGACATGAGTGAGTGTACCACAGGGCCTACAGCATGGCATGGTGGGAAATGGGGAACTCTCGGCTTCCACCACGTGCAGAATTTCGAGCATTGCCACTTGGAACCCTCTGGAAATTGTGCGAATGGAGCTTGCTGGCACCAACTCAGGCAAATATATATGGCACTGTCACCTGTGTGACAGGAGAGCATGGTGGGAAATGACCTCTCTGATGCCTCCTTCTGCAAGTTTTCAGGCATAGCACATGGCCTCCCGCTGGGCACCGTGGGAAGTGAGCTCTCTGTAACCACCCCGGTAGACATGAGTGGGAATAACACCGGGCAGGCAGCAGGGCATTGTGGGAAAGGAGCCCTCCGGTGCCACCCTCCTGGACATGCGTGGGTACATCACAGGGCCCACAGCACGGCATTGTGGGAAATGGTCTCCCTGTTGCCACCCCGCTGAGATCAGCCGGCATAGCCACTGGCTAGCCTCGCGGCAGAGTGGCAAGTGAGTTCTTTGGCACCACCTTATGAAAAGGTGCGGAACTATCACCCGGCCGAAAGCCGGGACCTGTGCCCTCTGGCACCCCCTCATACCAAGGTGCCTCTGCTATTGAGTTCTCTGCCTGTCGCTCAGCTGGAGATGTGCAGACATAGCACTCGGCTCCCACTCTGGGCATTGTGGGAAATAAGCTCCCTGGTGCCATCCTAAGGGAAATGGCCCGGGATGAGGCCTCCTGGCCATCAGCACAGCATCGTGGGAAATGGGCTCCCTGGTGCCGCCCTGTGGACATGTACGGGCAGAGCACTAGCCCGGCACTGCGGGAAGTGAGCTCTCTGGTGCCACCCGGAGGGTGGATGAGGGCATAGCACCTGGCCACCAGCTGGGAATTGTGGGAAATGACCTCTCTGAGGCCATCACGTGCAGATGTGTGGGCAGACCACCCAACAGGTAGCACAGCCCTGTGGGAAGTGACCTCTGTGCTGCCACCCTGTGAAGATTTCCAAGCGTAGCAACTGGCCACCCTGTGCGAATTGTGGGAAGTGAACCTGCTGGCAGCAACTCATGCAAATGTGCGGCACAATCACCTGGCAACCAGCTGGGGACTGGGGGAAGTGAGCTGTCTGTAACCACCCCGTGGACGTGTGTGGAATTATTTCCACCGGGCCGACAACACAGCTTTGTGGAAAATGACCGTTCTGTTGCCACCCCGTGGGGATTTGCAGGCATTGCAAGGGGCCACGAACTGGGCATTGTGGGAAATGAGGCTTCTGGCACCGCCTAAGGCAAAACTGGGGCACCGGCGCTTGGCTGACAGCAAAGCATTGTGGGAAATGAGCCTCTCTGGTGCCACCCCCGTGGACATGAGTGAGCCTACAGCATGGCATGGTGGGAAATGGGGAACTCTCGGCTTCCACCACGTGCAGAATTTCGAGCATTGCCACTTGGAACCCTCTGGAAATTGTGCGAATGGAGCTTGCTGGCACCAACTCAGGCAAATATATATGGCACTGTCACCTGTGTGACAGGAGAGCATGGTGGGAAATGACCTCTCTGATGCCTCCTTCTGCAAGTTTTCAGGCATAGCACATGGCCTCCCGCTGGGCACCGTGGGAAGTGAGCTCTCTGTAACCACCCCGGTAGACATGAGTGGGAATAACACCGGGCAGGCAGCAGGGCATTGTGGGAAAGGAGCCCTCCGGTGCCACCCTCCTGGACATGCGTGGGTACATCACAGGGCCCACAGCACGGCATTGTGGGAAATGGTCTCCCTGTTGCCACCCCGCTGAGATCAGCCGGCATAGCCACTGGCTAGCCTCGCGGCAGAGTGGCAAGTGAGTTCTTTGGCACCACCTTATGAAAAGGTGCGGAACTATCACCCGGCCGAAAGCCGGGACCTGTGCCCTCTGGCACCCCCTCATACCAAGGTGCCTCTGCTATTGAGTTCTCTGCCTGTCGCTCAGCTGGAGATGTGCAGACATAGCACTCGGCTCCCACTCTGGGCATTGTGGGAAATAAGCTCCCTGGTGCCATCCTAAGGGAAATGGCCCGGGATGAGGCCTCCTGGCCATCAGCACAGCATCGTGGGAAATGGGCTCCCTGGTGCCGCCCTGTGGACATGTACGGGCAGAGCACTAGCCCGGCACTGCGGGAAGTGAGCTCTCTGGTGCCACCCGGAGGGTGGATGAGGGCATAGCACCTGGCCACCAGCTGGGAATTGTGGGAAATGACCTCTCTGAGGCCATCACGTGCAGATGTGTGGGCAGACCACCCAACAGGTAGCACAGCACTGTGGGAAGTGACCTCTGTGCTGCCACCCTGTGAAGATTTCCAAGCGTAGCAACTGGCCACCCTGTGCGAATTGTGGGAAGTGAACCTGCTGGCAGCAACTCATGCAAATGTGCGGCACAATCACCTGGCAACCAGCTGGGGACTGGGGGAAGTGAGCTGTCTGTAACCACCCCGTGGACGTGTGTGGAATTATTTCCACCGGGCCGACAACACAGCTTTGTGGAAAATGACCGTTCTGTTGCCACCCCGTGGGGATTTGCAGGCATTGCAAGGGGCCACGAACTGGGCATTGTGGGAAATGAGGCTTCTGGCACCGCCTAAGGCAAAACTGGGGCACCGGCGCTTGGCTGACAGCAAAGCATTGTGGGAAATGAGCCTCTCTGGTGCCACCCCCGTGGACATGAGTGAGTGTACCACAGGGCCTACAGCATGGCATGGTGGGAAATGGGGAACTCTCGGCTTCCACCACGTGCAGAATTTCGAGCATTGCCACTTGGAACCCTCTGGAAATTGTGCGAATGGAGCTTGCTGGCACCAACTCAGGCAAATATATATGGCACTGTCACCTGTGTGACAGGAGAGCATGGTGGGAAATGACCTCTCTGATGCCTCCTTCTGCAAGTTTTCAGGCATAGCACATGGCCTCCCGCTGGGCACCGTGGGAAGTGAGCTCTCTGTAACCACCCCGGTAGACATGAGTGGGAATAACACCGGGCAGGCAGCAGGGCATTGTGGGAAAGGAGCCCTCCGGTGCCACCCTCCTGGACATGCGTGGGTACATCACAGGGCCCACAGCACGGCATTGTGGGAAATGGTCTCCCTGTTGCCACCCCGCTGAGATCAGCCGGCATAGCCACTGGCTAGCCTCGCGGCAGAGTGGCAAGTGAGTTCTTTGGCACCACCTTATGAAAAGGTGCGGAACTATCACCCGGCCGAAAGCCGGGACCTGTGCCCTCTGGCACCCCCTCATACCAAGGTGCCTCTGCTATTGAGTTCTCTGCCTGTCGCTCAGCTGGAGATGTGCAGACATAGCACTCGGCTCCCACTCTGGGCATTGTGGGAAATAAGCTCCCTGGTGCCATCCTAAGGGAAATGGCCCGGGATGAGGCCTCCTGGCCATCAGCACAGCATCGTGGGAAATGGGCTCCCTGGTGCCGCCCTGTGGACATGTACGGGCAGAGCACTAGCCCGGCACTGCGGGAAGTGAGCTCTCTGGTGCCACCCGGAGGGTGGATGAGGGCATAGCACCTGGCCACCAGCTGGGAATTGTGGGAAATGACCTCTCTGAGGCCATCACGTGCAGATGTGTGGGCAGACCACCCAACAGGTAGCACAGCCCTGTGGGAAGTGACCTCTGTGCTGCCACCCTGTGAAGATTTCCAAGCGTAGCAACTGGCCACCCTGTGCGAATTGTGGGAAGTGAACCTGCTGGCAGCAACTCATGCAAATGTGCGGCACAATCACCTGGCAACCAGCTGGGGACTGGGGGAAGTGAGCTGTCTGTAACCACCCCGTGGACGTGTGTGGAATTATTTCCACCGGGCCGACAACACAGCTTTGTGGAAAATGACCGTTCTGTTGCCACCCCGTGGGGATTTGCAGGCATTGCAAGGGGCCACGAACTGGGCATTGTGGGAAATGAGGCTTCTGGCACCGCCTAAGGCAAAACTGGGGCACCGGCGCTTGGCTGACAGCAAAGCATTGTGGGAAATGAGCCTCTCTGGTGCCACCCCCGTGGACATGAGTGAGTGTACCACAGGGCCTACAGCATGGCATGGTGGGAAATGGGGAACTCTCGGCTTCCACCACGTGCAGAATTTCGAGCATTGCCACTTGGAACCCTCTGGAAATTGTGCGAATGGAGCTTGCTGGCACCAACTCAGGCAAATATATATGGCACTGTCACCTGTGTGACAGGAGAGCATGGTGGGAAATGACCTCTCTGATGCCTCCTTCTGCAAGTTTTCAGGCATAGCACATGGCCTCCCGCTGGGCACCGTGGGAAGTGAGCTCTCTGTAACCACCCCGGTAGACATGAGTGGGAATAACACCGGGCAGGCAGCAGGGCATTGTGGGAAAGGAGCCCTCCGGTGCCACCCTCCTGGACATGCGTGGGTACATCACAGGGCCCACAGCACGGCATTGTGGGAAATGGTCTCCCTGTTGCCACCCCGCTGAGATCAGCCGGCATAGCCACTGGCTAGCCTCGCGGCAGAGTGGCAAGTGAGTTCTTTGGCACCACCTTATGAAAAGGTGCGGAACTATCACCCGGCCGAAAGCCGGGACCTGTGCCCTCTGGCACCCCCTCATACCAAGGTGCCTCTGCTATTGAGTTCTCTGCCTGTCGCTCAGCTGGAGATGTGCAGACATAGCACTCGGCTCCCACTCTGGGCATTGTGGGAAATAAGCTCCCTGGTGCCATCCTAAGGGAAATGGCCCGGGATGAGGCCTCCTGGCCATCAGCACAGCATCGTGGGAAATGGGCTCCCTGGTGCCGCCCTGTGGACATGTACGGGCAGAGCACTAGCCCGGCACTGCGGGAAGTGAGCTCTCTGGTGCCACCCGGAGGGTGGATGAGGGCATAGCACCTGGCCACCAGCTGGGAATTGTGGGAAATGACCTCTCTGAGGCCATCACGTGCAGATGTGTGGGCAGACCACCCAACAGGTAGCACAGCCCTGTGGGAAGTGACCTCTGTGCTGCCACCCTGTGAAGATTTCCAAGCGTAGCAACTGGCCACCCTGTGCGAATTGTGGGAAGTGAACCTGCTGGCAGCAACTCATGCAAATGTGCGGCACAATCACCTGGCAACCAGCTGGGGACTGGGGGAAGTGAGCTGTCTGTAACCACCCCGTGGACGTGTGTGGAATTATTTCCACCGGGCCGACAACACAGCTTTGTGGAAAATGACCGTTCTGTTGCCACCCCGTGGGGATTTGCAGGCATTGCAAGGGGCCACGAACTGGGCATTGTGGGAAATGAGGCTTCTGGCACCGCCTAAGGCAAAACTGGGGCACCGGCGCTTGGCTGACAGCAAAGCATTGTGGGAAATGAGCCTCTCTGGTGCCACCCCCGTGGACATGAGTGAGTGTACCACAGGGCCTACAGCATGGCATGGTGGGAAATGGGGAACTCTCGGCTTCCACCACGTGCAGAATTTCGAGCATTGCCACTTGGAACCCTCTGGAAATTGTGCGAATGGAGCTTGCTGGCACCAACTCAGGCAAATATATATGGCACTGTCACCTGTGTGACAGGAGAGCATGGTGGGAAATGACCTCTCTGATGCCTCCTTCTGCAAGTTTTCAGGCATAGCACATGGCCTCCCGCTGGGCACCGTGGGAAGTGAGCTCTCTGTAACCACCCCGGTAGACATGAGTGGGAATAACACCGGGCAGGCAGCAGGGCATTGTGGGAAAGGAGCCCTCCGGTGCCACCCTCCTGGACATGCGTGGGTACATCACAGGGCCCACAGCACGGCATTGTGGGAAATGGTCTCCCTGTTGCCACCCCGCTGAGATCAGCCGGCATAGCCACTGGCTAGCCTCGCGGCAGAGTGGCAAGTGAGTTCTTTGGCACCACCTTATGAAAAGGTGCGGAACTATCACCCGGCCGAAAGCCGGGACCTGTGCCCTCTGGCACCCCCTCATACCAAGGTGCCTCTGCTATTGAGTTCTCTGCCTGTCGCTCAGCTGGAGATGTGCAGACATAGCACTCGGCTCCCACTCTGGGCATTGTGGGAAATAAGCTCCCTGGTGCCATCCTAAGGGAAATGGCCCGGGATGAGGCCTCCTGGCCATCAGCACAGCATCGTGGGAAATGGGCTCCCTGGTGCCGCCCTGTGGACATGTACGGGCAGAGCACTAGCCCGGCACTGCGGGAAGTGAGCTCTCTGGTGCCACCCGGAGGGTGGATGAGGGCATAGCACCTGGCCACCAGCTGGGAATTGTGGGAAATGACCTCTCTGAGGCCATCACGTGCAGATGTGTGGGCAGACCACCCAACAGGTAGCACAGCCCTGTGGGAAGTGACCTCTGTGCTGCCACCCTGTGAAGATTTCCAAGCGTAGCAACTGGCCACCCTGTGCGAATTGTGGGAAGTGAACCTGCTGGCAGCAACTCATGCAAATGTGCGGCACAATCACCTGGCAACCAGCTGGGGACTGGGGGAAGTGAGCTGTCTGTAACCACCCCGTGGACGTGTGTGGAATTATTTCCACCGGGCCGACAACACAGCTTTGTGGAAAATGACCGTTCTGTTGCCACCCCGTGGGGATTTGCAGGCATTGCAAGGGGCCACGAACTGGGCATTGTGGGAAATGAGGCTTCTGGCACCGCCTAAGGCAAAACTGGGGCACCGGCGCTTGGCTGACAGCAAAGCATTGTGGGAAATGAGCCTCTCTGGTGCCACCCCCGTGGACATGAGTGAGCGTACAGCATGGCATGGTGGGAAATGGGGAACTCTCGGCTTCCACCACGTGCAGAATTTCGAGCATTGCCACTTGGAACCCTCTGGAAATTGTGCGAATGGAGCTTGCTGGCACCAACTCAGGCAAATATATATGGCACTGTCACCTGTGTGACAGGAGAGCATGGTGGGAAATGACCTCTCTGATGCCTCCTTCTGCAAGTTTTCAGGCATAGCACATGGCCTCCCGCTGGGCACCGTGGGAAGTGAGCTCTCTGTAACCACCCCGGTAGACATGAGTGGGAATAACACCGGGCAGGCAGCAGGGCATTGTGGGAAAGGAGCCCTCCGGTGCCACCCTCCTGGACATGCGTGGGTACATCACAGGGCCCACAGCACGGCATTGTGGGAAATGGTCTCCCTGTTGCCACCCCGCTGAGATCAGCCGGCATAGCCACTGGCTAGCGTCGCGGCAGAGTGGCAAGTGAGTTCTTTGGCACCACCTTATGAAAAGGTGCGGAACTATCACCCGGCCGAAAGCCGGGACCTGTGCCCTCTGGCACCCCCTCATACCAAGGTGCCTCTGCTATTGAGTTCTCTGCCTGTCGCTCAGCTGGAGATGTGCAGACATAGCACTCGGCTCCCACTCTGGGCATTGTGGGAAATAAGCTCCCTGGTGCCATCCTAAGGGAAATGGCCCGGGATGAGGCCTCCTGGCCATCAGCACAGCATCGTGGGAAATGGGCTCCCTGGTGCCGCCCTGTGGACATGTACGGGCAGAGCACTAGCCCGGCACTGCGGGAAGTGAGCTCTCTGGTGCCACCCGGAGGGTGGATGAGGGCATAGCACCTGGCCACCAGCTGGGAATTGTGGGAAATGACCTCTCTGAGGCCATCACGTGCAGATGTGTGGGCAGACCACCCAACAGGTAGCACAGCCCTGTGGGAAGTGACCTCTGTGCTGCCACCCTGTGAAGATTTCCAAGCGTAGCAACTGGCCACCCTGTGCGAATTGTGGGAAGTGAACCTGCTGGCAGCAACTCATGCAAATGTGCGGCACAATCACCTGGCAACCAGCTGGGGACTGGGGGAAGTGAGCTGTCTGTAACCACCCCGTGGACGTGTGTGGAATTATTTCCACCGGGCCGACAACACAGCTTTGTGGAAAATGACCGTTCTGTTGCCACCCCGTGGGGATTTGCAGGCATTGCAAGGGGCCACGAACTGGGCATTGTGGGAAATGAGGCTTCTGGCACCGCCTAAGGCAAAACTGGGGCACCGGCGCTTGGCTGACAGCAAAGCATTGTGGGAAATGAGCCTCTCTGGTGCCACCCCCGTGGACATGAGTGAGCCTACAGCATGGCATGGTGGGAAATGGGGAACTCTCGGCTTCCACCACGTGCAGAATTTCGAGCATTGCCACTTGGAACCCTCTGGAAATTGTGCGAATGGAGCTTGCTGGCACCAACTCAGGCAAATATATATGGCACTGTCACCTGTGTGACAGGAGAGCATGGTGGGAAATGACCTCTCTGATGCCTCCTTCTGCAAGTTTTCAGGCATAGCACATGGCCTCCCGCTGGGCACCGTGGGAAGTGAGCTCTCTGTAACCACCCCGGTAGACATGAGTGGGAATAACACCGGGCAGGCAGCAGGGCATTGTGGGAAAGGAGCCCTCCGGTGCCACCCTCCTGGACATGCGTGGGTACATCACAGGGCCCACAGCACGGCATTGTGGGAAATGGTCTCCCTGTTGCCACCCCGCTGAGATCAGCCGGCATAGCCACTGGCTAGCCTCGCGGCAGAGTGGCAAGTGAGTTCTTTGGCACCACCTTATGAAAAGGTGCGGAACTATCACCCGGCCGAAAGCCGGGACCTGTGCCCTCTGGCACCCCCTCATACCAAGGTGCCTCTGCTATTGAGTTCTCTGCCTGTCGCTCAGCTGGAGATGTGCAGACATAGCACTCGGCTCCCACTCTGGGCATTGTGGGAAATAAGCTCCCTGGTGCCATCCTAAGGGAAATGGCCCGGGATGAGGCCTCCTGGCCATCAGCACAGCATCGTGGGAAATGGGCTCCCTGGTGCCGCCCTGTGGACATGTACGGGCAGAGCACTAGCCCGGCACTGCGGGAAGTGAGCTCTCTGGTGCCACCCGGAGGGTGGATGAGGGCATAGCACCTGGCCACCAGCTGGGAATTGTGGGAAATGACCTCTCTGAGGCCATCACGTGCAGATGTGTGGGCAGACCACCCAACAGGTAGCACAGCACTGTGGGAAGTGACCTCTGTGCTGCCACCCTGTGAAGATTTCCAAGCGTAGCAACTGGCCACCCTGTGCGAATTGTGGGAAGTGAACCTGCTGGCAGCAACTCATGCAAATGTGCGGCACAATCACCTGGCAACCAGCTGGGGACTGGGGGAAGTGAGCTGTCTGTAACCACCCCGTGGACGTGTGTGGAATTATTTCCACCGGGCCGACAACACAGCTTTGTGGAAAATGACCGTTCTGTTGCCACCCCGTGGGGATTTGCAGGCATTGCAAGGGGCCACGAACTGGGCATTGTGGGAAATGAGGCTTCTGGCACCGCCTAAGGCAAAACTGGGGCACCGGCGCTTGGCTGACAGCAAAGCATTGTGGGAAATGAGCCTCTCTGGTGCCACCCCCGTGGACATGAGTGAGCGTACAGCATGGCATGGTGGGAAATGGGGAACTCTCGGCTTCCACCACGTGCAGAATTTCGAGCATTGCCACTTGGAACCCTCTGGAAATTGTGCGAATGGAGCTTGCTGGCACCAACTCAGGCAAATATATATGGCACTGTCACCTGTGTGACAGGAGAGCATGGTGGGAAATGACCTCTCTGATGCCTCCTTCTGCAAGTTTTCAGGCATAGCACATGGCCTCCCGCTGGGCACCGTGGGAAGTGAGCTCTCTGTAACCACCCCGGTAGACATGAGTGGGAATAACACCGGGCAGGCAGCAGGGCATTGTGGGAAAGGAGCCCTCCGGTGCCACCCTCCTGGACATGCGTGGGTACATCACAGGGCCCACAGCACGGCATTGTGGGAAATGGTCTCCCTGTTGCCACCCCGCTGAGATCAGCCGGCATAGCCACTGGCTAGCGTCGCGGCAGAGTGGCAAGTGAGTTCTTTGGCACCACCTTATGAAAAGGTGCGGAACTATCACCCGGCCGAAAGCCGGGACCTGTGCCCTCTGGCACCCCCTCATACCAAGGTGCCTCTGCTATTGAGTTCTCTGCCTGTCGCTCAGCTGGAGATGTGCAGACATAGCACTCGGCTCCCACTCTGGGCATTGTGGGAAATAAGCTCCCTGGTGCCATCCTAAGGGAAATGGCCCGGGATGAGGCCTCCTGGCCATCAGCACAGCATCGTGGGAAATGGGCTCCCTGGTGCCGCCCTGTGGACATGTACGGGCAGAGCACTAGCCCGGCACTGCGGGAAGTGAGCTCTCTGGTGCCACCCGGAGGGTGGATGAGGGCATAGCACCTGGCCACCAGCTGGGAATTGTGGGAAATGACCTCTCTGAGGCCATCACGTGCAGATGTGTGGGCAGACCACCCAACAGGTAGCACAGCACTGTGGGAAGTGACCTCTGTGCTGCCACCCTGTGAAGATTTCCAAGCGTAGCAACTGGCCACCCTGTGCGAATTGTGGGAAGTGAACCTGCTGGCAGCAACTCATGCAAATGTGCGGCACAATCACCTGGCAACCAGCTGGGGACTGGGGGAAGTGAGCTGTCTGTAACCACCCCGTGGACGTGTGTGGAATTATTTCCACCGGGCCGACAACACAGCTTTGTGGAAAATGACCGTTCTGTTGCCACCCCGTGGGGATTTGCAGGCATTGCAAGGGGCCACGAACTGGGCATTGTGGGAAATGAGGCTTCTGGCACCGCCTAAGGCAAAACTGGGGCACCGGCGCTTGGCTGACAGCAAAGCATTGTGGGAAATGAGCCTCTCTGGTGCCACCCCCGTGGACATGAGTGAGCGTACAGCATGGCATGGTGGGAAATGGGGAACTCTCGGCTTCCACCACGTGCAGAATTTCGAGCATTGCCACTTGGAACCCTCTGGAAATTGTGCGAATGGAGCTTGCTGGCACCAACTCAGGCAAATATATATGGCACTGTCACCTGTGTGACAGGAGAGCATGGTGGGAAATGACCTCTCTGATGCCTCCTTCTGCAAGTTTTCAGGCATAGCACATGGCCTCCCGCTGGGCACCGTGGGAAGTGAGCTCTCTGTAACCACCCCGGTAGACATGAGTGGGAATAACACCGGGCAGGCAGCAGGGCATTGTGGGAAAGGAGCCCTCCGGTGCCACCCTCCTGGACATGCGTGGGTACATCACAGGGCCCACAGCACGGCATTGTGGGAAATGGTCTCCCTGTTGCCACCCCGCTGAGATCAGCCGGCATAGCCACTGGCTAGCGTCGCGGCAGAGTGGCAAGTGAGTTCTTTGGCACCACCTTATGAAAAGGTGCGGAA
This sequence comes from Dipodomys merriami, assembly GCF_024711535.1. Taxonomy (NCBI): domain Eukaryota; kingdom Metazoa; phylum Chordata; class Mammalia; order Rodentia; family Heteromyidae; genus Dipodomys; species Dipodomys merriami. Next base: position 211,009 of record NW_027204492.1, read on the forward strand.
CTATCACCCGGCCGAAAGCCGGGACCTGTGCCCTCTGGCACCCCCTCATACCAAGGTGCCTCTGCTATTGAGTTCTCTGCCTGTCGCTCAGCTGGAGATGTGCAGACATAGCACTCGGCTCCCACTCTGGGCATTGTGGGAAATAAGCTCCCTGGTGCCATCCTAAGGGAAATGGCCCGGGATGAGGCCTCCTGGCCATCAGCACAGCATCGTGGGAAATGGGCTCCCTGGTGCCGCCCTGTGGACATGTACGGGCAGAGCACTAGCCCGGCACTGCGGGAAGTGAGCTCTCTGGTGCCACCCGGAGGGTGGATGAGGGCATAGCACCTGGCCACCAGCTGGGAATTGTGGGAAATGACCTCTCTGAGGCCATCACGTGCAGATGTGTGGGCAGACCACCCAACAGGTAGCACAGCCCTGTGGGAAGTGACCTCTGTGCTGCCACCCTGTGAAGATTTCCAAGCGTAGCAACTGGCCACCCTGTGCGAATTGTGGGAAGTGAACCTGCTGGCAGCAACTCATGCAAATGTGCGGCACAATCACCTGGCAACCAGCTGGGGACTGGGGGAAGTGAGCTGTCTGTAACCACCCCGTGGACGTGTGTGGAATTATTTCCACCGGGCCGACAACACAGCTTTGTGGAAAATGACCGTTCTGTTGCCACCCCGTGGGGATTTGCAGGCATTGCAAGGGGCCACGAACTGGGCATTGTGGGAAATGAGGCTTCTGGCACCGCCTAAGGCAAAACTGGGGCACCGGCGCTTGGCTGACAGCAAAGCATTGTGGGAAATGAGCCTCTCTGGTGCCACCCCCGTGGACATGAGTGAGTGTACCACAGGGCCTACAGCATGGCATGGTGGGAAATGGGGAACTCTCGGCTTCCACCACGTGCAGAATTTCGAGCATTGCCACTTGGAACCCTCTGGAAATTGTGCGAATGGAGCTTGCTGGCACCAACTCAGGCAAATATATATGGCACTGTCACCTGTGTGACAGGAGAGCATGGTGGGAAATGACCTCTCTGATGCCTCCTTCTGCAAGTTTTCAGGCATAGCACATGGCCTCCCGCTGGGCACCGTGGGAAGTGAGCTCTCTGTAACCACCCCGGTAGACATGAGTGGGAATAACACCGGGCAGGCAGCAGGGCATTGTGGGAAAGGAGCCCTCCGGTGCCACCCTCCTGGACATGCGTGGGTACATCACAGGGCCCACAGCACGGCATTGTGGGAAATGGTCTCCCTGTTGCCACCCCGCTGAGATCAGCCGGCATAGCCACTGGCTAGCCTCGCGGCAGAGTGGCAAGTGAGTTCTTTGGCACCACCTTATGAAAAGGTGCGGAACTATCACCCGGCCGAAAGCCGGGACCTGTGCCCTCTGGCACCCCCTCATACCAAGGTGCCTCTGCTATTGAGTTCTCTGCCTGTCGCTCAGCTGGAGATGTGCAGACATAGCACTCGGCTCCCACTCTGGGCATTGTGGGAAATAAGCTCCCTGGTGCCATCCTAAGGGAAATGGCCCGGGATGAGGCCTCCTGGCCATCAGCACAGCATCGTGGGAAATGGGCTCCCTGGTGCCGCCCTGTGGACATGTACGGGCAGAGCACTAGCCCGGCACTGCGGGAAGTGAGCTCTCTGGTGCCACCCGGAGGGTGGATGAGGGCATAGCACCTGGCCACCAGCTGGGAATTGTGGGAAATGACCTCTCTGAGGCCATCACGTGCAGATGTGTGGGCAGACCACCCAACAGGTAGCACAGCACTGTGGGAAGTGACCTCTGTGCTGCCACCCTGTGAAGATTTCCAAGCGTAGCAACTGGCCACCCTGTGCGAATTGTGGGAAGTGAACCTGCTGGCAGCAACTCATGCAAATGTGCGGCACAATCACCTGGCAACCAGCTGGGGACTGGGGGAAGTGAGCTGTCTGTAACCACCCCGTGGACGTGTGTGGAATTATTTCCACCGGGCCGACAACACAGCTTTGTGGAAAATGACCGTTCTGTTGCCACCCCGTGGGGATTTGCAGGCATTGCAAGGGGCCACGAACTGGGCATTGTGGGAAATGAGGCTTCTGGCACCGCCTAAGGCAAAACTGGGGCACCGGCGCTTGGCTGACAGCAAAGCATTGTGGGAAATGAGCCTCTCTGGTGCCACCCCCGTGGACATGAGTGAGTGTACCACAGGGCCTACAGCATGGCATGGTGGGAAATGGGGAACTCTCGGCTTCCACCACGTGCAGAATTTCGAGCATTGCCACTTGGAACCCTCTGGAAATTGTGCGAATGGAGCTTGCTGGCACCAACTCAGGCAAATATATATGGCACTGTCACCTGTGTGACAGGAGAGCATGGTGGGAAATGACCTCTCTGATGCCTCCTTCTGCAAGTTTTCAGGCATAGCACATGGCCTCCCGCTGGGCACCGTGGGAAGTGAGCTCTCTGTAACCACCCCGGTAGACATGAGTGGGAATAACACCGGGCAGGCAGCAGGGCATTGTGGGAAAGGAGCCCTCCGGTGCCACCCTCCTGGACATGCGTGGGTACATCACAGGGCCCACAGCACGGCATTGTGGGAAATGGTCTCCCTGTTGCCACCCCGCTGAGATCAGCCGGCATAGCCACTGGCTAGCCTCGCGGCAGAGTGGCAAGTGAGTTCTTTGGCACCACCTTATGAAAAGGTGCGGAACTATCACCCGGCCGAAAGCCGGGACCTGTGCCCTCTGGCACCCCCTCATACCAAGGTGCCTCTGCTATTGAGTTCTCTGCCTGTCGCTCAGCTGGAGATGTGCAGACATAGCACTCGGCTCCCACTCTGGGCATTGTGGGAAATAAGCTCCCTGGTGCCATCCTAAGGGAAATGGCCCGGGATGAGGCCTCCTGGCCATCAGCACAGCATCGTGGGAAATGGGCTCCCTGGTGCCGCCCTGTGGACATGTACGGGCAGAGCACTAGCCCGGCACTGCGGGAAGTGAGCTCTCTGGTGCCACCCTGAGGGTGGATGAGGGCATAGCACCTGGCCACCAGCTGGGAATTGTGGGAAATGACCTCTCTGAGGCCATCACGTGCAGATGTGTGGGCAGACCACCCAACAGGTAGCACAGCCCTGTGGGAAGTGACCTCTGTGCTGCCACCCTGTGAAGATTTCCAAGCGTAGCAACTGGCCACCCTGTGCGAATTGTGGGAAGTGAACCTGCTGGCAGCAACTCATGCAAATGTGCGGCACAATCACCTGGCAACCAGCTGGGGACTGGGGGAAGTGAGCTGTCTGTAACCACCCCGTGGACGTGTGTGGAATTATTTCCACCGGGCCGACAACACAGCTTTGTGGAAAATGACCGTTCTGTTGCCACCCCGTGGGGATTTGCAGGCATTGCAAGGGGCCACGAACTGGGCATTGTGGGAAATGAGGCTTCTGGCACCGCCTAAGGCAAAACTGGGGCACCGGCGCTTGGCTGACAGCAAAGCATTGTGGGAAATGAGCCTCTCTGGTGCCACCCCCGTGGACATGAGTGAGTGTACCACAGGGCCTACAGCATGGCATGGTGGGAAATGGGGAACTCTCGGCTTCCACCACGTGCAGAATTTCGAGCATTGCCACTTGGAACCCTCTGGAAATTGTGCGAATGGAGCTTGCTGGCACCAACTCAGGCAAATATATATGGCACTGTCACCTGTGTGACAGGAGAGCATGGTGGGAAATGACCTCTCTGATGCCTCCTTCTGCAAGTTTTCAGGCATAGCACATGGCCTCCCGCTGGGCACCGTGGGAAGTGAGCTCTCTGTAACCACCCCGGTAGACATGAGTGGGAATAACACCGGGCAGGCAGCAGGGCATTGTGGGAAAGGAGCCCTCCGGTGCCACCCTCCTGGACATGCGTGGGTACATCACAGGGCCCACAGCACGGCATTGTGGGAAATGGTCTCCCTGTTGCCACCCCGCTGAGATCAGCCGGCATAGCCACTGGCTAGCGTCGCGGCAGAGTGGCAAGTGAGTTCTTTGGCACCACCTTATGAAAAGGTGCGGAACTATCACCCGGCCGAAAGCCGGGACCTGTGCCCTCTGGCACCCCCTCATACCAAGGTGCCTCTGCTATTGAGTTCTCTGCCTGTCGCTCAGCTGGAGATGTGCAGACATAGCACTCGGCTCCCACTCTGGGCATTGTGGGAAATAAGCTCCCTGGTGCCATCCTAAGGGAAATGGCCCGGGATGAGGCCTCCTGGCCATCAGCACAGCATCGTGGGAAATGGGCTCCCTGGTGCCGCCCTGTGGACATGTACGGGCAGAGCACTAGCCCGGCACTGCGGGAAGTGAGCTCTCTGGTGCCACCCGGAGGGTGGATGAGGGCATAGCACCTGGCCACCAGCTGGGAATTGTGGGAAATGACCTCTCTGAGGCCATCACGTGCAGATGTGTGGGCAGACCACCCAACAGGTAGCACAGCACTGTGGGAAGTGACCTCTGTGCTGCCACCCTGTGAAGATTTCCAAGCGTAGCAACTGGCCACCCTGTGCGAATTGTGGGAAGTGAACCTGCTGGCAGCAACTCATGCAAATGTGCGGCACAATCACCTGGCAACCAGCTGGGGACTGGGGGAAGTGAGCTGTCTGTAACCACCCCGTGGACGTGTGTGGAATTATTTCCACCGGGCCGACAACACAGCTTTGTGGAAAATGACCGTTCTGTTGCCACCCCGTGGGGATTTGCAGGCATTGCAAGGGGCCACGAACTGGGCATTGTGGGAAATGAGGCTTCTGGCACCGCCTAAGGCAAAACTGGGGCACCGGCGCTTGGCTGACAGCAAAGCATTGTGGGAAATGAGCCTCTCTGGTGCCACCCCCGTGGACATGAGTGAGTGTACCACAGGGCCTACAGCATGGCATGGTGGGAAATGGGGAACTCTCGGCTTCCACCACGTGCAGAATTTCGAGCATTGCCACTTGGAACCCTCTGGAAATTGTGCGAATGGAGCTTGCTGGCACCAACTCAGGCAAATATATATGGCACTGTCACCTGTGTGACAGGAGAGCATGGTGGGAAATGACCTCTCTGATGCCTCCTTCTGCAAGTTTTCAGGCATAGCACATGGCCTCCCGCTGGGCACCGTGGGAAGTGAGCTCTCTGTAACCACCCCGGTAGACATGAGTGGGAATAACACCGGGCAGGCAGCAGGGCATTGTGGGAAAGGAGCCCTCCGGTGCCACCCTCCTGGACATGCGTGGGTACATCACAGGGCCCACAGCACGGCATTGTGGGAAATGGTCTCCCTGTTGCCACCCCGCTGAGATCAGCCGGCATAGCCACTGGCTAGCCTCGCGGCAGAGTGGCAAGTGAGTTCTTTGGCACCACCTTATGAAAAGGTGCGGAACTATCACCCGGCCGAAAGCCGGGACCTGTGCCCTCTGGCACCCCCTCATACCAAGGTGCCTCTGCTATTGAGTTCTCTGCCTGTCGCTCAGCTGGAGATGTGCAGACATAGCACTCGGCTCCCACTCTGGGCATTGTGGGAAATAAGCTCCCTGGTGCCATCCTAAGGGAAATGGCCCGGGATGAGGCCTCCTGGCCATCAGCACAGCATCGTGGGAAATGGGCTCCCTGGTGCCGCCCTGTGGACATGTACGGGCAGAGCACTAGCCCGGCACTGCGGGAAGTGAGCTCTCTGGTGCCACCCGGAGGGTGGATGAGGGCATAGCACCTGGCCACCAGCTGGGAATTGTGGGAAATGACCTCTCTGAGGCCATCACGTGCAGATGTGTGGGCAGACCACCCAACAGGTAGCACAGCACTGTGGGAAGTGACCTCTGTGCTGCCACCCTGTGAAGATTTCCAAGCGTAGCAACTGGCCACCCTGTGCGAATTGTGGGAAGTGAACCTGCTGGCAGCAACTCATGCAAATGTGCGGCACAATCACCTGGCAACCAGCTGGGGACTGGGGGAAGTGAGCTGTCTGTAACCACCCCGTGGACGTGTGTGGAATTATTTCCACCGGGCCGACAACACAGCTTTGTGGAAAATGACCGTTCTGTTGCCACCCCGTGGGGATTTGCAGGCATTGCAAGGGGCCACGAACTGGGCATTGTGGGAAATGAGGCTTCTGGCACCGCCTAAGGCAAAACTGGGGCACCGGCGCTTGGCTGACAGCAAAGCATTGTGGGAAATGAGCCTCTCTGGTGCCACCCCCGTGGACATGAGTGAGCCTACAGCATGGCATGGTGGGAAATGGGGAACTCTCGGCTTCCACCACGTGCAGAATTTCGAGCATTGCCACTTGGAACCCTCTGGAAATTGTGCGAATGGAGCTTGCTGGCACCAACTCAGGCAAATATATATGGCACTGTCACCTGTGTGACAGGAGAGCATGGTGGGAAATGACCTCTCTGATGCCTCCTTCTGCAAGTTTTCAGGCATAGCACATGGCCTCCCGCTGGGCACCGTGGGAAGTGAGCTCTCTGTAACCACCCCGGTAGACATGAGTGGGAATAACACCGGGCAGGCAGCAGGGCATTGTGGGAAAGGAGCCCTCCGGTGCCACCCTCCTGGACATGCGTGGGTACATCACAGGGCCCACAGCACGGCATTGTGGGAAATGGTCTCCCTGTTGCCACCCCGCTGAGATCAGCCGGCATAGCCACTGGCTAGCCTCGCGGCAGAGTGGCAAGTGAGTTCTTTGGCACCACCTTATGAAAAGGTGCGGAACTATCACCCGGCCGAAAGCCGGGACCTGTGCCCTCTGGCACCCCCTCATACCAAGGTGCCTCTGCTATTGAGTTCTCTGCCTGTCGCTCAGCTGGAGATGTGCAGACATAGCACTCGGCTCCCACTCTGGGCATTGTGGGAAATAAGCTCCCTGGTGCCATCCTAAGGGAAATGGCCCGGGATGAGGCCTCCTGGCCATCAGCACAGCATCGTGGGAAATGGGCTCCCTGGTGCCGCCCTGTGGACATGTACGGGCAGAGCACTAGCCCGGCACTGCGGGAAGTGAGCTCTCTGGTGCCACCCGGAGGGTGGATGAGGGCATAGCACCTGGCCACCAGCTGGGAATTGTGGGAAATGACCTCTCTGAGGCCATCACGTGCAGATGTGTGGGCAGACCACCCAACAGGTAGCACAGCCCTGTGGGAAGTGACCTCTGTGCTGCCACCCTGTGAAGATTTCCAAGCGTAGCAACTGGCCACCCTGTGCGAATTGTGGGAAGTGAACCTGCTGGCAGCAACTCATGCAAATGTGCGGCACAATCACCTGGCAACCAGCTGGGGACTGGGGGAAGTGAGCTGTCTGTAACCACCCCGTGGACGTGTGTGGAATTATTTCCACCGGGCCGACAACACAGCTTTGTGGAAAATGACCGTTCTGTTGCCACCCCGTGGGGATTTGCAGGCATTGCAAGGGGCCACGAACTGGGCATTGTGGGAAATGAGGCTTCTGGCACCGCCTAAGGCAAAACTGGGGCACCGGCGCTTGGCTGACAGCAAAGCATTGTGGGAAATGAGCCTCTCTGGTGCCACCCCCGTGGACATGAGTGAGTGTACCACAGGGCCTACAGCATGGCATGGTGGGAAATGGGGAACTCTCGGCTTCCACCACGTGCAGAATTTCGAGCATTGCCACTTGGAACCCTCTGGAAATTGTGCGAATGGAGCTTGCTGGCACCAACTCAGGCAAATATATATGGCACTGTCACCTGTGTGACAGGAGAGCATGGTGGGAAATGACCTCTCTGATGCCTCCTTCTGCAAGTTTTCAGGCATAGCACATGGCCTCCCGCTGGGCACCGTGGGAAGTGAGCTCTCTGTAACCACCCCGGTAGACATGAGTGGGAATAACACCGGGCAGGCAGCAGGGCATTGTGGGAAAGGAGCCCTCCGGTGCCACCCTCCTGGACATGCGTGGGTACATCACAGGGCCCACAGCACGGCATTGTGGGAAATGGTCTCCCTGTTGCCACCCCGCTGAGATCAACCGGCATAGCCACTGGCTAGCCTCGCGGCAGAGTGGCAAGTGAGTTCTTTGACACCACCTTATGAAAAGGTGCGGAACTATCACCCGGCCGAAAGCCGGGACCTGTGCCCTCTGGCACCCCCTCATACCAAGGTGCCTCTGCTATTGAGTTCTCTGCCTGTCGCTCAGCTGGAGATGTGCAGACATAGCACTCGGCTCCCACTCTGGGCATTGTGGGAAATAAGCTCCCTGGTGCCATCCTAAGGGAAATGGCCCGGGATGAGGCCTCCTGGCCATCAGCACAGCATCGTGGGAAATGGGCTCCCTGGTGCCGCCCTGTGGACATGTACGGGCAGAGCACTAGCCCGGCACTGCGGGAAGTGAGCTCTCTGGTGCCACCCGGAGGGTGGATGAGGGCATAGCACCTGGCCACCAGCTGGGAATTGTGGGAAATGACCTCTCTGAGGCCATCACGTGCAGATGTGTGGGCAGACCACCCAACAGGTAGCACAGCACTGTGGGAAGTGACCTCTGTGCTGCCACCCTGTGAAGATTTCCAAGCGTAGCAACTGGCCACCCTGTGCGAATTGTGGGAAGTGAACCTGCTGGCAGCAACTCATGCAAATGTGCGGCACAATCACCTGGCAACCAGCTGGGGACTGGGGGAAGTGAGCTGTCTGTAACCACCCCGTGGACGTGTGTGGAATTATTTCCACCGGGCCGACAACACAGCTTTGTGGAAAATGACCGTTCTGTTGCCACCCCGTGGGGATTTGCAGGCATTGCAAGGGGCCACGAACTGGGCATTGTGGGAAATGAGGCTTCTGGCACCGCCTAAGGCAAAACTGGGGCACCGGCGCTTGGCTGACAGCAAAGCATTGTGGGAAATGAGCCTCTCTGGTGCCACCCCCGTGGACATGAGTGAGCCTACAGCATGGCATGGTGGGAAATGGGGAACTCTCGGCTTCCACCACGTGCAGAATTTCGAGCATTGCCACTTGGAACCCTCTGGAAATTGTGCGAATGGAGCTTGCTGGCACCAACTCAGGCAAATATATATGGCACTGTCACCTGTGTGACAGGAGAGCATGGTGGGAAATGACCTCTCTGATGCCTCCTTCTGCAAGTTTTCAGGCATAGCACATGGCCTCCCGCTGGGCACCGTGGGAAGTGAGCTCTCTGTAACCACCCCGGTAGACATGAGTGGGAATAACACCGGGCAGGCAGCAGGGCATTGTGGGAAAGGAGCCCTCCGGTGCCACCCTCCTGGACATGCGTGGGTACATCACAGGGCCCACAGCACGGCATTGTGGGAAATGGTCTCCCTGTTGCCACCCCGCTGAGATCAGCCGGCATAGCCACTGGCTAGCCTCGCGGCAGAGTGGCAAGTGAGTTCTTTGGCACCACCTTATGAAAAGGTGCGGAACTATCACCCGGCCGAAAGCCGGGACCTGTGCCCTCTGGCACCCCCTCATACCAAGGTGCCTCTGCTATTGAGTTCTCTGCCTGTCGCTCAGCTGGAGATGTGCAGACATAGCACTCGGCTCCCACTCTGGGCATTGTGGGAAATAAGCTCCCTGGTGCCATCCTAAGGGAAATGGCCCGGGATGAGGCCTCCTGGCCATCAGCACAGCATCGTGGGAAATGGGCTCCCTGGTGCCGCCCTGTGGACATGTACGGGCAGAGCACTAGCCCGGCACTGCGGGAAGTGAGCTCTCTGGTGCCACCCGGAGGGTGGATGAGGGCATAGCACCTGGCCACCAGCTGGGAATTGTGGGAAATGACCTCTCTGAGGCCATCACGTGCAGATGTGTGGGCAGACCACCCAACAGGTAGCACAGCACTGTGGGAAGTGACCTCTGTGCTGCCACCCTGTGAAGATTTCCAAGCGTAGCAACTGGCCACCCTGTGCGAATTGTGGGAAGTGAACCTGCTGGCAGCAACTCATGCAAATGTGCGGCACAATCACCTGGCAACCAGCTGGGGACTGGGGGAAGTGAGCTGTCTGTAACCACCCCGTGGACGTGTGTGGAATTATTTCCACCGGGCCGACAACACAGCTTTGTGGAAAATGACCGTTCTGTTGCCACCCCGTGGGGATTTGCAGGCATTGCAAGGGGCCACGAACTGGGCATTGTGGGAAATGAGGCTTCTGGCACCGCCTAAGGCAAAACTGGGGCACCGGCGCTTGGCTGACAGCAAAGCATTGTGGGAAATGAGCCTCTCTGGTGCCACCCCCGTGGACATGAGTGAGCCTACAGCATGGCATGGTGGGAAATGGGGAACTCTCGGCTTCCACCACGTGCAGAATTTCGAGCATTGCCACTTGGAACCCTCTGGAAATTGTGCGAATGGAGCTTGCTGGCACCAACTCAGGCAAATATATATGGCACTGTCACCTGTGTGACAGGAGAGCATGGTGGGAAATGACCTCTCTGATGCCTCCTTCTGCAAGTTTTCAGGCATAGCACATGGCCTCCCGCTGGGCACCGTGGGAAGTGAGCTCTCTGTAACCACCCCGGTAGACATGAGTGGGAATAACACCGGGCAGGCAGCAGGGCATTGTGGGAAAGGAGCCCTCCGGTGCCACCCTCCTGGACATGCGTGGGTACATCACAGGGCCCACAGCACGGCATTGTGGGAAATGGTCTCCCTGTTGCCACCCCGCTGAGATCAGCCGGCATAGCCACTGGCTAGCGTCGCGGCAGAGTGGCAAGTGAGTTCTTTGGCACCACCTTATGAAAAGGTGCGGAACTATCACCCGGCCGAAAGCCGGGACCTGTGCCCTCTGGCACCCCCTCATACCAAGGTGCCTCTGCTATTGAGTTCTCTGCCTGTCGCTCAGCTGGAGATGTGCAGACATAGCACTCGGCTCCCACTCTGGGCATTGTGGGAAATAAGCTCCCTGGTGCCATCCTAAGGGAAATGGCCCGGGATGAGGCCTCCTGGCCATCAGCACAGCATCGTGGGAAATGGGCTCCCTGGTGCCGCCCTGTGGACATGTACGGGCAGAGCACTAGCCCGGCACTGCGGGAAGTGAGCTCTCTGGTGCCACCCGGAGGGTGGATGAGGGCATAGCACCTGGCCACCAGCTGGGAATTGTGGGAAATGACCTCTCTGAGGCCATCACGTGCAGATGTGTGGGCAGACCACCCAACAGGTAGCACAGCACTGTGGGAAGTGACCTCTGTGCTGCCACCCTGTGAAGATTTCCAAGCGTAGCAACTGGCCACCCTGTGCGAATTGTGGGAAGTGAACCTGCTGGCAGCAACTCATGCAAATGTGCGGCACAATCACCTGGCAACCAGCTGGGGACTGGGGGAAGTGAGCTGTCTGTAACCACCCCGTGGACGTGTGTGGAATTATTTCCACCGGGCCGACAACACAGCTTTGTGGAAAATGACCGTTCTGTTGCCACCCCGTGGGGATTTGCAGGCATTGCAAGGGGCCACGAACTGGGCATTGTGGGAAATGAGGCTTCTGGCACCGCCTAAGGCAAAACTGGGGCACCGGCGCTTGGCTGACAGCAAAGCATTGTGGGAAATGAGCCTCTCTGGTGCCACCCCCGTGGACATGAGTGAGCGTACAGCATGGCATGGTGGGAAATGGGGAACTCTCGGCTTCCACCACGTGCAGAATTTCGAGCATTGCCACTTGGAACCCTCTGGAAATTGTGCGAATGGAGCTTGCTGGCACCAACTCAGGCAAATATATATGGCACTGTCACCTGTGTGACAGGAGAGCATGGTGGGAAATGACCTCTCTGATGCCTCCTTCTGCAAGTTTTCAGGCATAGCACATGGCCTCCCGCTGGGCACCGTGGGAAGTGAGCTCTCTGTAACCACCCCGGTAGACATGAGTGGGAATAACACCGGGCAGGCAGCAGGGCATTGTGGGAAAGGAGCCCTCCGGTGCCACCCTCCTGGACATGCGTGGGTACATCACAGGGCCCACAGCACGGCATTGTGGGAAATGGTCTCCCTGTTGCCACCCCGCTGAGATCAGCCGGCATAGCCACTGGCTAGCCTCGCGGCAGAGTGGCAAGTGAGTTCTTTGGCACCACCTTATGAAAAGGTGCGGAACTATCACCCGGCCGAAAGCCGGGACCTGTGCCCTCTGGCACCCCCTCATACCAAGGTGCCTCTGCTATTGAGTTCTCTGCCTGTCGCTCAGCTGGAGATGTGCAGACATAGCACTCGGCTCCCACTCTGGGCATTGTGGGAAATAAGCTCCCTGGTGCCATCCTAAGGGAAATGGCCCGGGATGAGGCCTCCTGGCCATCAGCACAGCATCGTGGGAAATGGGCTCCCTGGTGCCGCCCTGTGGACATGTACGGGCAGAGCACTAGCCCGGCACTGCGGGAAGTGAGCTCTCTGGTGCCACCCGGAGGGTGGATGAGGGCATAGCACCTGGCCACCAGCTGGGAATTGTGGGAAATGACCTCTCTGAGGCCATCACGTGCAGATGTGTGGGCAGACCACCCAACAGGTAGCACAGCCCTGTGGGAAGTGACCTCTGTGCTGCCACCCTGTGAAGATTTCCAAGCGTAGCAACTGGCCACCCTGTGCGAATTGTGGGAAGTGAACCTGCTGGCAGCAACTCATGCAAATGTGCGGCACAATCACCTGGCAACCAGCTGGGGACTGGGGGAAGTGAGCTGTCTGTAACCACCCCGTGGACGTGTGTGGAATTATTTCCACCGGGCCGACAACACAGCTTTGTGGAAAATGACCGTTCTGTTGCCACCCCGTGGGGATTTGCAGGCATTGCAAGGGGCCACGAACTGGGCATTGTGGGAAATGAGGCTTCTGGCACCGCCTAAGGCAAAACTGGGGCACCGGCGCTTGGCTGACAGCAAAGCATTGTGGGAAATGAGCCTCTCTGGTGCCACCCCCGTGGACATGAGTGAGTGTACCACAGGGCCTACAGCATGGCATGGTGGGAAATGGGGAACTCTCGGCTTCCACCACGTGCAGAATTTCGAGCATTGCCACTTGGAACCCTCTGGAAATTGTGCGAATGGAGCTTGCTGGCACCAACTCAGGCAAATATATATGGCACTGTCACCTGTGTGACAGGAGAGCATGGTGGGAAATGACCTCTCTGATGCCTCCTTCTGCAAGTTTTCAGGCATAGCACATGGCCTCCCGCTGGGCACCGTGGGAAGTGAGCTCTCTGTAACCACCCCGGTAGACATGAGTGGGAATAACACCGGGCAGGCAGCAGGGCATTGTGGGAAAGGAGCCCTCCGGTGCCACCCTCCTGGACATGCGTGGGTACATCACAGGGCCCACAGCACGGCATTGTGGGAAATGGTCTCCCTGTTGCCACCCCGCTGAGATCAGCCGGCATAGCCACTGGCTAGCGTCGCGGCAGAGTGGCAAGTGAGTTCTTTGGCACCACCTTATGAAAAGGTGCGGAACTATCACCCGGCCGAAAGCCGGGACCTGTGCCCTCTGGCACCCCCTCATACCAAGGTGCCTCTGCTATTGAGTTCTCTGCCTGTCGCTCAGCTGGAGATGTGCAGACATAGCACTCGGCTCCCACTCTGGGCATTGTGGGAAATAAGCTCCCTGGTGCCATCCTAAGGGAAATGGCCCGGGATGAGGCCTCCTGGCCATCAGCACAGCATCGTGGGAAATGGGCTCCCTGGTGCCGCCCTGTGGACATGTACGGGCAGAGCACTAGCCCGGCACTGCGGGAAGTGAGCTCTCTGGTGCCACCCGGAGGGTGGATGAGGGCATAGCACCTGGCCACCAGCTGGGAATTGTGGGAAATGACCTCTCTGAGGCCATCACGTGCAGATGTGTGGGCAGACCACCCAACAGGTAGCACAGCACTGTGGGAAGTGACCTCTGTGCTGCCACCCTGTGAAGATTTCCAAGCGTAGCAACTGGCCACCCTGTGCGAATTGTGGGAAGTGAACCTGCTGGCAGCAACTCATGCAAATGTGCGGCACAATCACCTGGCAACCAGCTGGGGACTGGGGGAAGTGAGCTGTCTGTAACCACCCCGTGGACGTGTGTGGAATTATTTCCACCGGGCCGACAACACAGCTTTGTGGAAAATGACCGTTCTGTTGCCACCCCGTGGGGATTTGCAGGCATTGCAAGGGGCCACGAACTGGGCATTGTGGGAAATGAGGCTTCTGGCACCGCCTAAGGCAAAACTGGGGCACCGGCGCTTGGCTGACAGCAAAGCATTGTGGGAAATGAGCCTCTCTGGTGCCACCCCCGTGGACATGAGTGAGTGTACCACAGGGCCTACAGCATGGCATGGTGGGAAATGGGGAACTCTCGGCTTCCACCACGTGCAGAATTTCGAGCATTGCCACTTGGAACCCTCTGGAAATTGTGCGAATGGAGCTTGCTGGCACCAACTCAGGCAAATATATATGGCACTGTCACCTGTGTGACAGGAGAGCATGGTGGGAAATGACCTCTCTGATGCCTCCTTCTGCAAGTTTTCAGGCATAGCACATGGCCTCCCGCTGGGCACCGTGGGAAGTGAGCTCTCTGTAACCACCCCGGTAGACATGAGTGGGAATAACACCGGGCAGGCAGCAGGGCATTGTGGGAAAGGAGCCCTCCGGTGCCACCCTCCTGGACATGCGTGGGTACATCACAGGGCCCACAGCACGGCATTGTGGGAAATGGTCTCCCTGTTGCCACCCCGCTGAGATCAGCCGGCATAGCCACTGGCTAGCGTCGCGGCAGAGTGGCAAGTGAGTTCTTTGGCACCACCTTATGAAAAGGTGCGGAACTATCACCCGGCCGAAAGCCGGGACCTGTGCCCTCTGGCACCCCCTCATACCAAGGTGCCTCTGCTATTGAGTTCTCTGCCTGTCGCTCAGCTGGAGATGTGCAGACATAGCACTCGGCTCCCACTCTGGGCATTGTGGGAAATAAGCTCCCTGGTGCCATCCTAAGGGAAATGGCCCGGGATGAGGCCTCCTGGCCATCAGCACAGCATCGTGGGAAATGGGCTCCCTGGTGCCGCCCTGTGGACATGTACGGGCAGAGCACTAGCCCGGCACTGCGGGAAGTGAGCTCTCTGGTGCCACCCGGAGGGTGGATGAGGGCATAGCACCTGGCCACCAGCTGGGAATTGTGGGAAATGACCTCTCTGAGGCCATCACGTGCAGATGTGTGGGCAGACCACCCAACAGGTAGCACAGCCCTGTGGGAAGTGACCTCTGTGCTGCCACCCTGTGAAGATTTCCAAGCGTAGCAACTGGCCACCCTGTGCGAATTGTGGGAAGTGAACCTGCTGGCAGCAACTCATGCAAATGTGCGGCACAATCACCTGGCAACCAGCTGGGGACTGGGGGAAGTGAGCTGTCTGTAACCACCCCGTGGACGTGTGTGGAATTATTTCCACCGGGCCGACAACACAGCTTTGTGGAAAATGACCGTTCTGTTGCCACCCCGTGGGGATTTGCAGGCATTGCAAGGGGCCACGAACTGGGCATTGTGGGAAATGAGGCTTCTGGCACCGCCTAAGGCAAAACTGGGGCACCGGCGCTTGGCTGACAGCAAAGCATTGTGGGAAATGAGCCTCTCTGGTGCCACCCCCGTGGACATGAGTGAGTGTACCACAGGGCCTACAGCATGGCATGGTGGGAAATGGGGAACTCTCGGCTTCCACCACGTGCAGAATTTCGAGCATTGCCACTTGGAACCCTCTGGAAATTGTGCGAATGGAGCTTGCTGGCACCAACTCAGGCAAATATATATGGCACTGTCACCTGTGTGACAGGAGAGCATGGTGGGAAATGACCTCTCTGATGCCTCCTTCTGCAAGTTTTCAGGCATAGCACATGGCCTCCCGCTGGGCACCGTGGGAAGTGAGCTCTCTGTAACCACCCCGGTAGACATGAGTGGGAATAACACCGGGCAGGCAGCAGGGCATTGTGGGAAAGGAGCCCTCCGGTGCCACCCTCCTGGACATGCGTGGGTACATCACAGGGCCCACAGCACGGCATTGTGGGAAATGGTCTCCCTGTTGCCACCCCGCTGAGATCAGCCGGCATAGCCACTGGCTAGCCTCGCGGCAGAGTGGCAAGTGAGTTCTTTGGCACCACCTTATGAAAAGGTGCGGAACTATCACCCGGCCGAAAGCCGGGACCTGTGCCCTCTGGCACCCCCTCATACCAAGGTGCCTCTGCTATTGAGTTCTCTGCCTGTCGCTCAGCTGGAGATGTGCAGACATAGCACTCGGCTCCCACTCTGGGCATTGTGGGAAATAAGCTCCCTGGTGCCATCCTAAGGGAAATGGCCCGGGATGAGGCCTCCTGGCCATCAGCACAGCATCGTGGGAAATGGGCTCCCTGGTGCCGCCCTGTGGACATGTACGGGCAGAGCACTAGCCCGGCACTGCGGGAAGTGAGCTCTCTGGTGCCACCCGGAGGGTGGATGAGGGCATAGCACCTGGCCACCAGCTGGGAATTGTGGGAAATGACCTCTCTGAGGCCATCACGTGCAGATGTGTGGGCAGACCACCCAACAGGTAGCACAGCACTGTGGGAAGTGACCTCTGTGCTGCCACCCTGTGAAGATTTCCAAGCGTAGCAACTGGCCACCCTGTGCGAATTGTGGGAAGTGAACCTGCTGGCAGCAACTCATGCAAATGTGCGGCACAATCACCTGGCAACCAGCTGGGGACTGGGGGAAGTGAGCTGTCTGTAACCACCCCGTGGACGTGTGTGGAATTATTTCCACCGGGCCGACAACACAGCTTTGTGGAAAATGACCGTTCTGTTGCCACCCCGTGGGGATTTGCAGGCATTGCAAGGGGCCACGAACTGGGCATTGTGGGAAATGAGGCTTCTGGCACCGCCTAAGGCAAAACTGGGGCACCGGCGCTTGGCTGACAGCAAAGCATTGTGGGAAATGAGCCTCTCTGGTGCCACCCCCGTGGACATGAGTGAGTGTACCACAGGGCCTACAGCATGGCATGGTGGGAAATGGGGAACTCTCGGCTTCCACCACGTGCAGAATTTCGAGCATTGCCACTTGGAACCCTCTGGAAATTGTGCGAATGGAGCTTGCTGGCACCAACTCAGGCAAATATATATGGCACTGTCACCTGTGTGACAGGAGAGCATGGTGGGAAATGACCTCTCTGATGCCTCCTTCTGCAAGTTTTCAGGCATAGCACATGGCCTCCCGCTGGGCACCGTGGGAAGTGAGCTCTCTGTAACCACCCCGGTAGACATGAGTGGGAATAACACCGGGCAGGCAGCAGGGCATTGTGGGAAAGGAGCCCTCCGGTGCCACCCTCCTGGACATGCGTGGGTACATCACAGGGCCCACAGCACGGCATTGTGGGAAATGGTCTCCCTGTTGCCACCCCGCTGAGATCAGCCGGCATAGCCACTGGCTAGCGTCGCGGCAGAGTGGCAAGTGAGTTCTTTGGCACCACCTTATGAAAAGGTGCGGAACTATCACCCGGCCGAAAGCCGGGACCTGTGCCCTCTGGCACCCCCTCATACCAAGGTGCCTCTGCTATTGAGTTCTCTGCCTGTCGCTCAGCTGGAGATGTGCAGACATAGCACTCGGCTCCCACTCTGGGCATTGTGGGAAATAAGCTCCCTGGTGCCATCCTAAGGGAAATGGCCCGGGATGAGGCCTCCTGGCCATCAGCACAGCATCGTGGGAAATGGGCTCCCTGGTGCCGCCCTGTGGACATGTACGGGCAGAGCACTAGCCCGGCACTGCGGGAAGTGAGCTCTCTGGTGCCACCCGGAGGGTGGATGAGGGCATAGCACCTGGCCACCAGCTGGGAATTGTGGGAAATGACCTCTCTGAGGCCATCACGTGCAGATGTGTGGGCAGACCACCCAACAGGTAGCACAGCCCTGTGGGAAGTGACCTCTGTGCTGCCACCCTGTGAAGATTTCCAAGCGTAGCAACTGGCCACCCTGTGCGAATTGTGGGAAGTGAACCTGCTGGCAGCAACTCATGCAAATGTGCGGCACAATCACCTGGCAACCAGCTGGGGACTGGGGGAAGTGAGCTGTCTGTAACCACCCCGTGGACGTGTGTGGAATTATTTCCACCGGGCCGACAACACAGCTTTGTGGAAAATGACCGTTCTGTTGCCACCCCGTGGGGATTTGCAGGCATTGCAAGGGGCCACGAACTGGGCATTGTGGGAAATGAGGCTTCTGGCACCGCCTAAGGCAAAACTGGGGCACCGGCGCTTGGCTGACAGCAAAGCATTGTGGGAAATGAGCCTCTCTGGTGCCACCCCCGTGGACATGAGTGAGTGTACCACAGGGCCTACAGCATGGCATGGTGGGAAATGGGGAACTCTCGGCTTCCACCACGTGCAGAATTTCGAGCATTGCCACTTGGAACCCTCTGGAAATTGTGCGAATGGAGCTTGCTGGCACCAACTCAGGCAAATATATATGGCACTGTCACCTGTGTGACAGGAGAGCATGGTGGGAAATGACCTCTCTGATGCCTCCTTCTGCAAGTTTTCAGGCATAGCACATGGCCTCCCGCTGGGCACCGTGGGAAGTGAGCTCTCTGTAACCACCCCGGTAGACATGAGTGGGAATAACACCGGGCAGGCAGCAGGGCATTGTGGGAAAGGAGCCCTCCGGTGCCACCCTCCTGGACATGCGTGGGTACATCACAGGGCCCACAGCACGGCATTGTGGGAAATGGTCTCCCTGTTGCCACCCCGCTGAGATCAGCCGGCATAGCCACTGGCTAGCGTCGCGGCAGAGTGGCAAGTGAGTTCTTTGGCACCACCTTATGAAAAGGTGCGGAACTATCACCCGGCCGAAAGCCGGGACCTGTGCCCTCTGGCACCCCCTCATACCAAGGTGCCTCTGCTATTGAGTTCTCTGCCTGTCGCTCAGCTGGAGATGTGCAGACATAGCACTCGGCTCCCACTCTGGGCATTGTGGGAAATAAGCTCCCTGGTGCCATCCTAAGGGAAATGGCCCGGGATGAGGCCTCCTGGCCATCAGCACAGCATCGTGGGAAATGGGCTCCCTGGTGCCGCCCTGTGGACATGTACGGGCAGAGCACTAGCCCGGCACTGCGGGAAGTGAGCTCTCTGGTGCCACCCGGAGGGTGGATGAGGGCATAGCACCTGGCCACCAGCTGGGAATTGTGGGAAATGACCTCTCTGAGGCCATCACGTGCAGATGTGTGGGCAGACCACCCAACAGGTAGCACAGCACTGTGGGAAGTGACCTCTGTGCTGCCACCCTGTGAAGATTTCCAAGCGTAGCAACTGGCCACCCTGTGCGAATTGTGGGAAGTGAACCTGCTGGCAGCAACTCATGCAAATGTGCGGCACAATCACCTGGCAACCAGCTGGGGACTGGGGGAAGTGAGCTGTCTGTAACCACCCCGTGGACGTGTGTGGAATTATTTCCACCGGGCCGACAACACAGCTTTGTGGAAAATGACCGTTCTGTTGCCACCCCGTGGGGATTTGCAGGCATTGCAAGGGGCCACGAACTGGGCATTGTGGGAAATGAGGCTTCTGGCACCGCCTAAGGCAAAACTGGGGCACCGGCGCTTGGCTGACAGCAAAGCATTGTGGGAAATGAGCCTCTCTGGTGCCACCCCCGTGGACATGAGTGAGTGTACCACAGGGCCTACAGCATGGCATGGTGGGAAATGGGGAACTCTCGGCTTCCACCACGTGCAGAATTTCGAGCATTGCCACTTGGAACCCTCTGGAAATTGTGCGAATGGAGCTTGCTGGCACCAACTCAGGCAAATATATATGGCACTGTCACCTGTGTGACAGGAGAGCATGGTGGGAAATGACCTCTCTGATGCCTCCTTCTGCAAGTTTTCAGGCATAGCACATGGCCTCCCGCTGGGCACCGTGGGAAGTGAGCTCTCTGTAACCACCCCGGTAGACATGAGTGGGAATAACACCGGGCAGGCAGCAGGGCATTGTGGGAAAGGAGCCCTCCGGTGCCACCCTCCTGGACATGCGTGGGTACATCACAGGGCCCACAGCACGGCATTGTGGGAAATGGTCTCCCTGTTGCCACCCCGCTGAGATCAGCCGGCATAGCCACTGGCTAGCGTCGCGGCAGAGTGGCAAGTGAGTTCTTTGGCACCACCTTATGAAAAGGTGCGGAACTATCACCCGGCCGAAAGCCGGGACCTGTGCCCTCTGGCACCCCCTCATACCAAGGTGCCTCTGCTATTGAGTTCTCTGCCTGTCGCTCAGCTGGAGATGTGCAGACATAGCACTCGGCTCCCACTCTGGGCATTGTGGGAAATAAGCTCCCTGGTGCCATCCTAAGGGAAATGGCCCGGGATGAGGCCTCCTGGCCATCAGCACAGCATCGTGGGAAATGGGCTCCCTGGTGCCGCCCTGTGGACATGTACGGGCAGAGCACTAGCCCGGCACTGCGGGAAGTGAGCTCTCTGGTGCCACCCGGAGGGTGGATGAGGGCATAGCACCTGGCCACCAGCTGGGAATTGTGGGAAATGACCTCTCTGAGGCCATCACGTGCAGATGTGTGGGCAGACCACCCAACAGGTAGCACAGCCCTGTGGGAAGTGACCTCTGTGCTGCCACCCTGTGAAGATTTCCAAGCGTAGCAACTGGCCACCCTGTGCGAATTGTGGGAAGTGAACCTGCTGGCAGCAACTCATGCAAATGTGCGGCACAATCACCTGGCAACCAGCTGGGGACTGGGGGAAGTGAGCTGTCTGTAACCACCCCGTGGACGTGTGTGGAATTATTTCCACCGGGCCGACAACACAGCTTTGTGGAAAATGACCGTTCTGTTGCCACCCCGTGGGGATTTGCAGGCATTGCAAGGGGCCACGAACTGGGCATTGTGGGAAATGAGGCTTCTGGCACCGCCTAAGGCAAAACTGGGGCACCGGCGCTTGGCTGACAGCAAAGCATTGTGGGAAATGAGCCTCTCTGGTGCCACCCCCGTGGACATGAGTGAGTGTACCACAGGGCCTACAGCATGGCATGGTGGGAAATGGGGAACTCTCGGCTTCCACCACGTGCAGAATTTCGAGCATTGCCACTTGGAACCCTCTGGAAATTGTGCGAATGGAGCTTGCTGGCACCAACTCAGGCAAATATATATGGCACTGTCACCTGTGTGACAGGAGAGCATGGTGGGAAATGACCTCTCTGATGCCTCCTTCTGCAAGTTTTCAGGCATAGCACATGGCCTCCCGCTGGGCACCGTGGGAAGTGAGCTCTCTGTAACCACCCCGGTAGACATGAGTGGGAATAACACCGGGCAGGCAGCAGGGCATTGTGGGAAAGGAGCCCTCCGGTGCCACCCTCCTGGACATGCGTGGGTACATCACAGGGCCCACAGCACGGCATTGTGGGAAATGGTCTCCCTGTTGCCACCCCGCTGAGATCAGCCGGCATAGCCACTGGCTAGCCTCGCGGCAGAGTGGCAAGTGAGTTCTTTGGCACCACCTTATGAAAAGGTGCGGAACTATCACCCGGCCGAAAGCCGGGACCTGTGCCCTCTGGCACCCCCTCATACCAAGGTGCCTCTGCTATTGAGTTCTCTGCCTGTCGCTCAGCTGGAGATGTGCAGACATAGCACTCGGCTCCCACTCTGGGCATTGTGGGAAATAAGCTCCCTGGTGCCATCCTAAGGGAAATGGCCCGGGATGAGGCCTCCTGGCCATCAGCACAGCATCGTGGGAAATGGGCTCCCTGGTGCCGCCCTGTGGACATGTACGGGCAGAGCACTAGCCCGGCACTGCGGGAAGTGAGCTCTCTGGTGCCACCCGGAGGGTGGATGAGGGCATAGCACCTGGCCACCAGCTGGGAATTGTGGGAAATGACCTCTCTGAGGCCATCACGTGCAGATGTGTGGGCAGACCACCCAACAGGTAGCACAGCCCTGTGGGAAGTGACCTCTGTGCTGCCACCCTGTGAAGATTTCCAAGCGTAGCAACTGGCCACCCTGTGCGAATTGTGGGAAGTGAACCTGCTGGCAGCAACTCATGCAAATGTGCGGCACAATCACCTGGCAACCAGCTGGGGACTGGGGGAAGTGAGCTGTCTGTAACCACCCCGTGGACGTGTGTGGAATTATTTCCACCGGGCCGACAACACAGCTTTGTGGAAAATGACCGTTCTGTTGCCACCCCGTGGGGATTTGCAGGCATTGCAAGGGGCCACGAACTGGGCATTGTGGGAAATGAGGCTTCTGGCACCGCCTAAGGCAAAACTGGGGCACCGGCGCTTGGCTGACAGCAAAGCATTGTGGGAAATGAGCCTCTCTGGTGCCACCCCCGTGGACATGAGTGAGTGTACCACAGGGCCTACAGCATGGCATGGTGGGAAATGGGGAACTCTCGGCTTCCACCACGTGCAGAATTTCGAGCATTGCCACTTGGAACCCTCTGGAAATTGTGCGAATGGAGCTTGCTGGCACCAACTCAGGCAAATATATATGGCACTGTCACCTGTGTGACAGGAGAGCATGGTGGGAAATGACCTCTCTGATGCCTCCTTCTGCAAGTTTTCAGGCATAGCACATGGCCTCCCGCTGGGCACCGTGGGAAGTGAGCTCTCTGTAACCACCCCGGTAGACATGAGTGGGAATAACACCGGGCAGGCAGCAGGGCATTGTGGGAAAGGAGCCCTCCGGTGCCACCCTCCTGGACATGCGTGGGTACATCACAGGGCCCACAGCACGGCATTGTGGGAAATGGTCTCCCTGTTGCCACCCCGCTGAGATCAGCCGGCATAGCCACTGGCTAGCGTCGCGGCAGAGTGGCAAGTGAGTTCTTTGGCACCACCTTATGAAAAGGTGCGGAACTATCACCCGGCCGAAAGCCGGGACCTGTGCCCTCTGGCACCCCCTCATACCAAGGTGCCTCTGCTATTGAGTTCTCTGCCTGTCGCTCAGCTGGAGATGTGCAGACATAGCACTCGGCTCCCACTCTGGGCATTGTGGGAAATAAGCTCCCTGGTGCCATCCTAAGGGAAATGGCCCGGGATGAGGCCTCCTGGCCATCAGCACAGCATCGTGGGAAATGGGCTCCCTGGTGCCGCCCTGTGGACATGTACGGGCAGAGCACTAGCCCGGCACTGCGGGAAGTGAGCTCTCTGGTGCCACCCGGAGGGTGGATGAGGGCATAGCACCTGGCCACCAGCTGGGAATTGTGGGAAATGACCTCTCTGAGGCCATCACGTGCAGATGTGTGGGCAGACCACCCAACAGGTAGCACAGCACTGTGGGAAGTGACCTCTGTGCTGCCACCCTGTGAAGATTTCCAAGCGTAGCAACTGGCCACCCTGTGCGAATTGTGGGAAGTGAACCTGCTGGCAGCAACTCATGCAAATGTGCGGCACAATCACCTGGCAACCAGCTGGGGACTGGGGGAAGTGAGCTGTCTGTAACCACCCCGTGGACGTGTGTGGAATTATTTCCACCGGGCCGACAACACAGCTTTGTGGAAAATGACCGTTCTGTTGCCACCCCGTGGGGATTTGCAGGCATTGCAAGGGGCCACGAACTGGGCATTGTGGGAAATGAGGCTTCTGGCACCGCCTAAGGCAAAACTGGGGCACCGGCGCTTGGCTGACAGCAAAGCATTGTGGGAAATGAGCCTCTCTGGTGCCACCCCCGTGGACATGAGTGAGTGTACCACAGGGCCTACAGCATGGCATGGTGGGAAATGGGGAACTCTCGGCTTCCACCACGTGCAGAATTTCGAGCATTGCCACTTGGAACCCTCTGGAAATTGTGCGAATGGAGCTTGCTGGCACCAACTCAGGCAAATATATATGGCACTGTCACCTGTGTGACAGGAGAGCATGGTGGGAAATGACCTCTCTGATGCCTCCTTCTGCAAGTTTTCAGGCATAGCACATGGCCTCCCGCTGGGCACCGTGGGAAGTGAGCTCTCTGTAACCACCCCGGTAGACATGAGTGGGAATAACACCGGGCAGGCAGCAGGGCATTGTGGGAAAGGAGCCCTCCGGTGCCACCCTCCTGGACATGCGTGGGTACATCACAGGGCCCACAGCACGGCATTGTGGGAAATGGTCTCCCTGTTGCCACCCCGCTGAGATCAGCCGGCATAGCCACTGGCTAGCGTCGCGGCAGAGTGGCAAGTGAGTTCTTTGGCACCACCTTATGAAAAGGTGCGGAACTATCACCCGGCCGAAAGCCGGGACCTGTGCCCTCTGGCACCCCCTCATACCAAGGTGCCTCTGCTATTGAGTTCTCTGCCTGTCGCTCAGCTGGAGATGTGCAGACATAGCACTCGGCTCCCACTCTGGGCATTGTGGGAAATAAGCTCCCTGGTGCCATCCTAAGGGAAATGGCCCGGGATGAGGCCTCCTGGCCATCAGCACAGCATCGTGGGAAATGGGCTCCCTGGTGCCGCCCTGTGGACATGTACGGGCAGAGCACTAGCCCGGCACTGCGGGAAGTGAGCTCTCTGGTGCCACCCGGAGGGTGGATGAGGGCATAGCACCTGGCCACCAGCTGGGAATTGTGGGAAATGACCTCTCTGAGGCCATCACGTGCAGATGTGTGGGCAGACCACCCAACAGGTAGCACAGCCCTGTGGGAAGTGA
Source organism: Dipodomys merriami (assembly GCF_024711535.1). Lineage (NCBI taxonomy): Eukaryota > Metazoa > Chordata > Mammalia > Rodentia > Heteromyidae > Dipodomys > Dipodomys merriami. The sequence goes on from NW_027204492.1 coordinate 235,511, forward strand.
CCTCTGTGCTGCCACCCTGTGAAGATTTCCAAGCGTAGCAACTGGCCACCCTGTGCGAATTGTGGGAAGTGAACCTGCTGGCAGCAACTCATGCAAATGTGCGGCACAATCACCTGGCAACCAGCTGGGGACTGGGGGAAGTGAGCTGTCTGTAACCACCCCGTGGACGTGTGTGGAATTATTTCCACCGGGCCGACAACACAGCTTTGTGGAAAATGACCGTTCTGTTGCCACCCCGTGGGGATTTGCAGGCATTGCAAGGGGCCACGAACTGGGCATTGTGGGAAATGAGGCTTCTGGCACCGCCTAAGGCAAAACTGGGGCACCGGCGCTTGGCTGACAGCAAAGCATTGTGGGAAATGAGCCTCTCTGGTGCCACCCCCGTGGACATGAGTGAGTGTACCACAGGGCCTACAGCATGGCATGGTGGGAAATGGGGAACTCTCGGCTTCCACCACGTGCAGAATTTCGAGCATTGCCACTTGGAACCCTCTGGAAATTGTGCGAATGGAGCTTGCTGGCACCAACTCAGGCAAATATATATGGCACTGTCACCTGTGTGACAGGAGAGCATGGTGGGAAATGACCTCTCTGATGCCTCCTTCTGCAAGTTTTCAGGCATAGCACATGGCCTCCCGCTGGGCACCGTGGGAAGTGAGCTCTCTGTAACCACCCCGGTAGACATGAGTGGGAATAACACCGGGCAGGCAGCAGGGCATTGTGGGAAAGGAGCCCTCCGGTGCCACCCTCCTGGACATGCGTGGGTACATCACAGGGCCCACAGCACGGCATTGTGGGAAATGGTCTCCCTGTTGCCACCCCGCTGAGATCAGCCGGCATAGCCACTGGCTAGCGTCGCGGCAGAGTGGCAAGTGAGTTCTTTGGCACCACCTTATGAAAAGGTGCGGAACTATCACCCGGCCGAAAGCCGGGACCTGTGCCCTCTGGCACCCCCTCATACCAAGGTGCCTCTGCTATTGAGTTCTCTGCCTGTCGCTCAGCTGGAGATGTGCAGACATAGCACTCGGCTCCCACTCTGGGCATTGTGGGAAATAAGCTCCCTGGTGCCATCCTAAGGGAAATGGCCCGGGATGAGGCCTCCTGGCCATCAGCACAGCATCGTGGGAAATGGGCTCCCTGGTGCCGCCCTGTGGACATGTACGGGCAGAGCACTAGCCCGGCACTGCGGGAAGTGAGCTCTCTGGTGCCACCCGGAGGGTGGATGAGGGCATAGCACCTGGCCACCAGCTGGGAATTGTGGGAAATGACCTCTCTGAGGCCATCACGTGCAGATGTGTGGGCAGACCACCCAACAGGTAGCACAGCACTGTGGGAAGTGACCTCTGTGCTGCCACCCTGTGAAGATTTCCAAGCGTAGCAACTGGCCACCCTGTGCGAATTGTGGGAAGTGAACCTGCTGGCAGCAACTCATGCAAATGTGCGGCACAATCACCTGGCAACCAGCTGGGGACTGGGGGAAGTGAGCTGTCTGTAACCACCCCGTGGACGTGTGTGGAATTATTTCCACCGGGCCGACAACACAGCTTTGTGGAAAATGACCGTTCTGTTGCCACCCCGTGGGGATTTGCAGGCATTGCAAGGGGCCACGAACTGGGCATTGTGGGAAATGAGGCTTCTGGCACCGCCTAAGGCAAAACTGGGGCACCGGCGCTTGGCTGACAGCAAAGCATTGTGGGAAATGAGCCTCTCTGGTGCCACCCCCGTGGACATGAGTGAGTGTACCACAGGGCCTACAGCATGGCATGGTGGGAAATGGGGAACTCTCGGCTTCCACCACGTGCAGAATTTCGAGCATTGCCACTTGGAACCCTCTGGAAATTGTGCGAATGGAGCTTGCTGGCACCAACTCAGGCAAATATATATGGCACTGTCACCTGTGTGACAGGAGAGCATGGTGGGAAATGACCTCTCTGATGCCTCCTTCTGCAAGTTTTCAGGCATAGCACATGGCCTCCCGCTGGGCACCGTGGGAAGTGAGCTCTCTGTAACCACCCCGGTAGACATGAGTGGGAATAACACCGGGCAGGCAGCAGGGCATTGTGGGAAAGGAGCCCTCCGGTGCCACCCTCCTGGACATGCGTGGGTACATCACAGGGCCCACAGCACGGCATTGTGGGAAATGGTCTCCCTGTTGCCACCCCGCTGAGATCAGCCGGCATAGCCACTGGCTAGCGTCGCGGCAGAGTGGCAAGTGAGTTCTTTGGCACCACCTTATGAAAAGGTGCGGAACTATCACCCGGCCGAAAGCCGGGACCTGTGCCCTCTGGCACCCCCTCATACCAAGGTGCCTCTGCTATTGAGTTCTCTGCCTGTCGCTCAGCTGGAGATGTGCAGACATAGCACTCGGCTCCCACTCTGGGCATTGTGGGAAATAAGCTCCCTGGTGCCATCCTAAGGGAAATGGCCCGGGATGAGGCCTCCTGGCCATCAGCACAGCATCGTGGGAAATGGGCTCCCTGGTGCCGCCCTGTGGACATGTACGGGCAGAGCACTAGCCCGGCACTGCGGGAAGTGAGCTCTCTGGTGCCACCCGGAGGGTGGATGAGGGCATAGCACCTGGCCACCAGCTGGGAATTGTGGGAAATGACCTCTCTGAGGCCATCACGTGCAGATGTGTGGGCAGACCACCCAACAGGTAGCACAGCCCTGTGGGAAGTGACCTCTGTGCTGCCACCCTGTGAAGATTTCCAAGCGTAGCAACTGGCCACCCTGTGCGAATTGTGGGAAGTGAACCTGCTGGCAGCAACTCATGCAAATGTGCGGCACAATCACCTGGCAACCAGCTGGGGACTGGGGGAAGTGAGCTGTCTGTAACCACCCCGTGGACGTGTGTGGAATTATTTCCACCGGGCCGACAACACAGCTTTGTGGAAAATGACCGTTCTGTTGCCACCCCGTGGGGATTTGCAGGCATTGCAAGGGGCCACGAACTGGGCATTGTGGGAAATGAGGCTTCTGGCACCGCCTAAGGCAAAACTGGGGCACCGGCGCTTGGCTGACAGCAAAGCATTGTGGGAAATGAGCCTCTCTGGTGCCACCCCCGTGGACATGAGTGAGTGTACCACAGGGCCTACAGCATGGCATGGTGGGAAATGGGGAACTCTCGGCTTCCACCACGTGCAGAATTTCGAGCATTGCCACTTGGAACCCTCTGGAAATTGTGCGAATGGAGCTTGCTGGCACCAACTCAGGCAAATATATATGGCACTGTCACCTGTGTGACAGGAGAGCATGGTGGGAAATGACCTCTCTGATGCCTCCTTCTGCAAGTTTTCAGGCATAGCACATGGCCTCCCGCTGGGCACCGTGGGAAGTGAGCTCTCTGTAACCACCCCGGTAGACATGAGTGGGAATAACACCGGGCAGGCAGCAGGGCATTGTGGGAAAGGAGCCCTCCGGTGCCACCCTCCTGGACATGCGTGGGTACATCACAGGGCCCACAGCACGGCATTGTGGGAAATGGTCTCCCTGTTGCCACCCCGCTGAGATCAGCCGGCATAGCCACTGGCTAGCCTCGCGGCAGAGTGGCAAGTGAGTTCTTTGGCACCACCTTATGAAAAGGTGCGGAACTATCACCCGGCCGAAAGCCGGGACCTGTGCCCTCTGGCACCCCCTCATACCAAGGTGCCTCTGCTATTGAGTTCTCTGCCTGTCGCTCAGCTGGAGATGTGCAGACATAGCACTCGGCTCCCACTCTGGGCATTGTGGGAAATAAGCTCCCTGGTGCCATCCTAAGGGAAATGGCCCGGGATGAGGCCTCCTGGCCATCAGCACAGCATCGTGGGAAATGGGCTCCCTGGTGCCGCCCTGTGGACATGTACGGGCAGAGCACTAGCCCGGCACTGCGGGAAGTGAGCTCTCTGGTGCCACCCGGAGGGTGGATGAGGGCATAGCACCTGGCCACCAGCTGGGAATTGTGGGAAATGACCTCTCTGAGGCCATCACGTGCAGATGTGTGGGCAGACCACCCAACAGGTAGCACAGCCCTGTGGGAAGTGACCTCTGTGCTGCCACCCTGTGAAGATTTCCAAGCGTAGCAACTGGCCACCCTGTGCGAATTGTGGGAAGTGAACCTGCTGGCAGCAACTCATGCAAATGTGCGGCACAATCACCTGGCAACCAGCTGGGGACTGGGGGAAGTGAGCTGTCTGTAACCACCCCGTGGACGTGTGTGGAATTATTTCCACCGGGCCGACAACACAGCTTTGTGGAAAATGACCGTTCTGTTGCCACCCCGTGGGGATTTGCAGGCATTGCAAGGGGCCACGAACTGGGCATTGTGGGAAATGAGGCTTCTGGCACCGCCTAAGGCAAAACTGGGGCACCGGCGCTTGGCTGACAGCAAAGCATTGTGGGAAATGAGCCTCTCTGGTGCCACCCCCGTGGACATGAGTGAGTGTACCACAGGGCCTACAGCATGGCATGGTGGGAAATGGGGAACTCTCGGCTTCCACCACGTGCAGAATTTCGAGCATTGCCACTTGGAACCCTCTGGAAATTGTGCGAATGGAGCTTGCTGGCACCAACTCAGGCAAATATATATGGCACTGTCACCTGTGTGACAGGAGAGCATGGTGGGAAATGACCTCTCTGATGCCTCCTTCTGCAAGTTTTCAGGCATAGCACATGGCCTCCCGCTGGGCACCGTGGGAAGTGAGCTCTCTGTAACCACCCCGGTAGACATGAGTGGGAATAACACCGGGCAGGCAGCAGGGCATTGTGGGAAAGGAGCCCTCCGGTGCCACCCTCCTGGACATGCGTGGGTACATCACAGGGCCCACAGCACGGCATTGTGGGAAATGGTCTCCCTGTTGCCACCCCGCTGAGATCAGCCGGCATAGCCACTGGCTAGCCTCGCGGCAGAGTGGCAAGTGAGTTCTTTGGCACCACCTTATGAAAAGGTGCGGAACTATCACCCGGCCGAAAGCCGGGACCTGTGCCCTCTGGCACCCCCTCATACCAAGGTGCCTCTGCTATTGAGTTCTCTGCCTGTCGCTCAGCTGGAGATGTGCAGACATAGCACTCGGCTCCCACTCTGGGCATTGTGGGAAATAAGCTCCCTGGTGCCATCCTAAGGGAAATGGCCCGGGATGAGGCCTCCTGGCCATCAGCACAGCATCGTGGGAAATGGGCTCCCTGGTGCCGCCCTGTGGACATGTACGGGCAGAGCACTAGCCCGGCACTGCGGGAAGTGAGCTCTCTGGTGCCACCCGGAGGGTGGATGAGGGCATAGCACCTGGCCACCAGCTGGGAATTGTGGGAAATGACCTCTCTGAGGCCATCACGTGCAGATGTGTGGGCAGACCACCCAACAGGTAGCACAGCCCTGTGGGAAGTGACCTCTGTGCTGCCACCCTGTGAAGATTTCCAAGCGTAGCAACTGGCCACCCTGTGCGAATTGTGGGAAGTGAACCTGCTGGCAGCAACTCATGCAAATGTGCGGCACAATCACCTGGCAACCAGCTGGGGACTGGGGGAAGTGAGCTGTCTGTAACCACCCCGTGGACGTGTGTGGAATTATTTCCACCGGGCCGACAACACAGCTTTGTGGAAAATGACCGTTCTGTTGCCACCCCGTGGGGATTTGCAGGCATTGCAAGGGGCCACGAACTGGGCATTGTGGGAAATGAGGCTTCTGGCACCGCCTAAGGCAAAACTGGGGCACCGGCGCTTGGCTGACAGCAAAGCATTGTGGGAAATGAGCCTCTCTGGTGCCACCCCCGTGGACATGAGTGAGTGTACCACAGGGCCTACAGCATGGCATGGTGGGAAATGGGGAACTCTCGGCTTCCACCACGTGCAGAATTTCGAGCATTGCCACTTGGAACCCTCTGGAAATTGTGCGAATGGAGCTTGCTGGCACCAACTCAGGCAAATATATATGGCACTGTCACCTGTGTGACAGGAGAGCATGGTGGGAAATGACCTCTCTGATGCCTCCTTCTGCAAGTTTTCAGGCATAGCACATGGCCTCCCGCTGGGCACCGTGGGAAGTGAGCTCTCTGTAACCACCCCGGTAGACATGAGTGGGAATAACACCGGGCAGGCAGCAGGGCATTGTGGGAAAGGAGCCCTCCGGTGCCACCCTCCTGGACATGCGTGGGTACATCACAGGGCCCACAGCACGGCATTGTGGGAAATGGTCTCCCTGTTGCCACCCCGCTGAGATCAGCCGGCATAGCCACTGGCTAGCGTCGCGGCAGAGTGGCAAGTGAGTTCTTTGGCACCACCTTATGAAAAGGTGCGGAACTATCACCCGGCCGAAAGCCGGGACCTGTGCCCTCTGGCACCCCCTCATACCAAGGTGCCTCTGCTATTGAGTTCTCTGCCTGTCGCTCAGCTGGAGATGTGCAGACATAGCACTCGGCTCCCACTCTGGGCATTGTGGGAAATAAGCTCCCTGGTGCCATCCTAAGGGAAATGGCCCGGGATGAGGCCTCCTGGCCATCAGCACAGCATCGTGGGAAATGGGCTCCCTGGTGCCGCCCTGTGGACATGTACGGGCAGAGCACTAGCCCGGCACTGCGGGAAGTGAGCTCTCTGGTGCCACCCGGAGGGTGGATGAGGGCATAGCACCTGGCCACTGTAAGGTCCGCTCAGCAGAAGTGCTCAGGGACAGTGCCCAGGCCTTGAGTTCAAACCTCCTTAAATACTAGTGGTACTATAACTCAAAGTGGTTCAGTGCTAGCCTTGAGCGGAAGTGCTCAGGGACAGTGCCCAGGCCTTGAGTTCAAACCTCCTTGAATACTAGTGGTACTATAACTCAAAGTGGTTCAGTGCTAGCCTTGAGCGGAAGCGCTCAGGGACAGTGCCCAGGCCTTGAGTTCAAATCTTGAATACCAACTGGGACAAGCCATCCCTGCAACGAGCACCTAGACTCAGCCAGTCTAGGGAACAAGGGAACGTGGAAGGGAGTAAGAGAAGATGTCACATCAGCTACTTTGTGCCTGCCCTTTCAAAATTAACCTGAGCCGGGAGGTCAGTAGGAGTAAGAAGCCTACCCAGCCAATGTCTATACCTGTCTACCTATTAACTGAACAGGAATTTATATTCTTGCCTTTGTCACCTGACTTCTCTACCTAGTCGCCAGATGTCAGAAGTAACTAGGGACATTTCTACCAACATTTTCAGCCCCAAGTCCTTCCTCTTGCCATTTATTTGCTCTCTAGTATTTTTTTTTTCCAGCCCCTCAATGCTCATGAGACTTCTCCAGATTTCATCCAAGGACTCACGCCACCAAGGGACAGCTGCTGTTCACTGCCTTCTCTGGGAGGAGACCAACTTCCAGCCTTTTACCCCTATTGTCGACGCCCCTTGTCAGCAGGAAGTAGCCAGAGAGAATCCTCGCCCTATTTCATGATTATTAAAAGGCTGGAATGTAAGGTCCTCTCCTGGATGGCGAGCAGACTCCACCCTCCTCGCAGCAAAGTCTCCACCCAGTACCTGCGTTACCTAGGCAACTGGGACACCTGGAAGAGGTCACGTCTGCATCTGCTGAGGTCACATCTGAATTTGATGTGGCCACACCTTTCCCCACCCATACCCTACATAAGGGCTAGCCCAGGCCCAGACCCTCCCTTTTTAGCTCTTGCTGCTCTTCTCTTGCTCTCTTGCTGCCCCCTTTTTTCTCTCTCTGTTCATTTCTAGCTCTTGCTGCTCTTTTCTTGCTCTCTTGCTCTCTCTCTTTCCCAGCCACGTGGAGTGCCAACCTTGCCTGGTCCCAGCAGGTCTACCCCTTACCTGAATACCACGTGAGTGCTACTGTTCTTACCCCTCTCTCTGCTCTTTTCTCTCTCTTTCCTCTCTTCCCAGCTCTCTCTCATTCCCAGGCCTTTCCCAGCCACGTGGAGTGCCACCCTTGCCTGGTCCAAGCAGGTCTACTGAATAAACCTACCACTTATCTGAATACCACGTGCGTGCTGGTGCAGTTCTTACTCGGCTACCTCTTTTTAAAAACCTAACAGCCAAAAGCTGGGAATTGTGGGAAATGACCTCTCTGAGGCCATCACGTGCAGATGTGTGGGCAGACCACCCAACAGGTAGCACAGCCCTGTGGGAAGTGACCTCTGTGCTGCCACCCTGTGAAGATTTCCAAGCGTAGCAACTGGCCACCCTGTGCGAATTGTGGGAAGTGAACCTGCTGGCAGCAACTCATGCAAATGTGCGGCACAATCACCTGGCAACCAGCTGGGGACTGGGGGAAGTGAGCTGTCTGTAACCACCCCGTGGACGTGTGTGGAATTATTTCCACCGGGCCGACAACACAGCTTTGTGGAAAATGACCGTTCTGTTGCCACCCCGTGGGGATTTGCAGGCATTGCAAGGGGCCACGAACTGGGCATTGTGGGAAATGAGGCTTCTGGCACCGCCTAAGGCAAAACTGGGGCACCGGCGCTTGGCTGACAGCAAAGCATTGTGGGAAATGAGCCTCTCTGGTGCCACCCCCGTGGACATGAGTGAGTGTACCACAGGGCCTACAGCATGGCATGGTGGGAAATGGGGAACTCTCGGCTTCCACCACGTGCAGAATTTCGAGCATTGCCACTTGGAACCCTCTGGAAATTGTGCGAATGGAGCTTGCTGGCACCAACTCAGGCAAATATATATGGCACTGTCACCTGTGTGACAGGAGAGCATGGTGGGAAATGACCTCTCTGATGCCTCCTTCTGCAAGTTTTCAGGCATAGCACATGGCCTCCCGCTGGGCACCGTGGGAAGTGAGCTCTCTGTAACCACCCCGGTAGACATGAGTGGGAATAACACCGGGCAGGCAGCAGGGCATTGTGGGAAAGGAGCCCTCCGGTGCCACCCTCCTGGACATGCGTGGGTACATCACAGGGCCCACAGCACGGCATTGTGGGAAATGGTCTCCCTGTTGCCACCCCGCTGAGATCAGCCGGCATAGCCACTGGCTAGCCTCGCGGCAGAGTGGCAAGTGAGTTCTTTGGCACCACCTTATGAAAAGTTGCGGAACTATTACCCGGCCAATAGCACAACGTTGAGGGAAATGAGCACTCTGGTTCCATCCCATGGATATGGTTGGGCATACCACAGGGCCAACACCACAGTATTGTGGAAATGGGTTCTCTTGTGCCAGCCTGTTTAGAGGTTCAGGCATAGCGCCCGGCTGTCAGCACGACATTTTTGAAACTTACCTCTCTGTTTCCACCACTTGGAGATGTACAGGCGGAGCACGTTGTACTCAATGGCCATTGTGCCTATTTATTTCTCTGCCACCTCCCAATGGAAATGTGCAGACAGAGCACTTGGCTGCCATCTGTGCATTGTGGGAAATTAGGTCTCTCGCACCGCCCCATGGATTCTGCAATAATAGAACCAGTCAACACAGTAGGTATTGTGGGAAATGAGCTCTCTGGGTCCACCCCACGGGGATGTATGTGCATAGTACTGGTCCATTAGCAGGGCATTGTGGGAAGTGAACCCTCTGGTGCCACCCATTGGAGTTATGCAGCCATAGAACCTGGCTCTCAACTGGGAATTATGGGAAATGACCTCTGTAGTGGCACCCTGTGGAAATGTGCATTGGTTGAGCATTGTGGGATATGAGCTCTCTGGTCCCAGCTGAAGATGTGCAGGGATAGCACCCTGCTGCCACAGAGGAATTGTGGGAATGAGCTCTCTGTTGCCACCTCTTGAGATGTGCAGGTATACCACTTGGCCTTCAGCAGGGCATTCTGGTAAGTGAGCTCTCTGCTGCCCCATGGAGATGTGTAGGCAGAGCCATTGTGCATATTGAGCTCTCTGTAGCCACCCAGTGGAGGTTTGCAGGCATAGCAACTGGCCACTCGCTGGGCATTGTGGGAAGTGAGCTCTCTGTTGCCACCCCGTGGAGGTATGTGGGAATAGCACCCAGCCATCTGCGGGACAAGTTGGGAAGTGAACTTTATGGTGCTACCCTATCAAGATGTGTCAGAATAGCACCCAGTTGACAGCAGAGCCTTGTGGGAATTGAGTTCTCTGGTGCCACCCCACTGAGATTGCAGGAATAGCACCAGGCAATATGCAAGACATTGTGGGAAATGAGATCTCTGGTTCTACCCTGTGGAGATGTATGGGCATAGCACTTGGCCGTTAGCAGGACTTTATGGGAAATGACCTCTCTGCTGCCACCCTGTGGATATGTGTGGGTAGGGCACCTGGCTAAAAGCACAGCATTGTGGGAAATGACTTCTCTGGTGCCACCTCGTGAAGATTTGCAAGCATAGCAACTGTGCATCCACTGGGGATTGTGGGAATTGAGCTTTCTGGAGACACCTTGTGCAAATGTGTGACACTAGCACCCAGCAGACAGCACAGCATTGTGGGAAATGAGGTCTCTGAGCCACCCCGCGGAGATGTGTGGGCATAGCACCCAGCTACCCACTGTTAATAGTGAGAAGTGAGCTCTATGGAGCCATGCTGTAGAGATGTGTGGAATAGCACCTGATTGACAGCAGAGCATTTTGTGAAGTGAGCTCTCTGGTGCCATCTCGTAGAAATTGCAGAAATAGCACCAGGTAATCCACTAGGCATTGTAGGAATTGAGCTCTCTAGTGCCACCCTGTTGAGATGTACAGGCATAGCACCGGGCTATGTGGGAAGTGAGTTATCTGATGCCACCCCATGGAGGTGTGTAGGCAGAGCACATGGCTGCCCAATGGCCATTGTGTGTATTGAGTTCTCTGTAGCCACCCTATGGAGATGTTCAGACATAACACTAGGCTGCCCTCTGAGCATTATGGGAAATAAGCTCTCTGGTGCCATCCCAAGGATATTTGTGGGAAAAGCACCTGGCTGCCCACTGGGCATTGTGGAAAATGAGTTCTCTAGTGCCACCCCATGCAGATGTGCAGGCATAACAACCGGCTGCTTGCTGGACATTGTGGTTAGTGAGCTGTCTTGAGCCACCCCATGGAAATGTGCAGGCATAGCCATGTGCTATTAGCAGGACATTGTAACAATGCCTGCCGTCAGCAGGGCATTGTGCCACCCTGTGGAGTTGTGTGGGCATAGGAACTGGCCATCTGCCTGGAATTGTGGAAAATAACCCCTCTGGCACCACCCCATGAAGATGTGCAGGTATAGCAACTGGCCACGTGCTGAGCTTTGTGGAAGGTGAGCTCTCTGGTGCCACCCTGTGGAGATGTGATGGCAAACCTACTGGCCAACTTCAAGGCACTGTGGAAAATGAGCTCTCTGGTGTCATCTCGTGGAGTTGTGCGAGCATAGCACCTAGCCACCCACTGGGAATTGTGAGAAATGACCTCTCTGATGTCACCCTATGGAGATGTGTGGGCAGACCACCAGGCCATGAGCAGACCATTGTGGGAAGCAAGATTCTGGCACCATCCTGTGGACATATATGGGCACAGCACCCGACGACCCACTGGGCATTGAGGAAAGGAGGCTTTCTGCTACCACCTCGTGGACATGTATGGGTCTAGCACTGGGCCAAAAACACATGGCATTGTTGGAAATGAGCTCTCTGGTGCTATCCAGTATAGATGTGTGGGCATAGCACATGCTCTCAGCAGTATATTGTAGGAAGTGAGCTCTCTGGCGACATCCTTTGGAGAAATGTTGGCATAACACTCAGCTGCCTGCAGAGCATTGAGATCTACGTCGCCACCCTGTAGAGATTGGCAGGCATATTACCTGGCCACCACACTGGACATTGTGGGATGTGACGTCTCTGGTGCTGCCCGGTGAAGATGTATGAAAACAGCATCTGGCTTCCCCATGGGAATTTGGGGACATGACTTCAATGCCGCCACCCTGTGGAGATGTTTGGGCACAACACATAGTTGCCCACTGGGTATTGTGGGATGCGAGTTCTATGGAGCCATGCAGTGGAGATGTGCAGGCTAGCACGGGTCGATAAGCAGGGCATTACCCCATGGATATATGTGGGCAAATACACGGCTACCAGCTGGGCATTAAGGAAAGTGAGCTTTCTTCTGCCACCCTGTGTACATGTACGAACAAAGTACTAGGCCATCAACTGGGAATTGTGGGAAATGAGCTCTCTGACCCCGTGGAGATGGGTGAGCATACCACTAGGCACTCAGTAGGGCATGGTGGGAAATGAGCTCTATGGCGCCACCCCATGGAGATATGTGGGCATAACACCTGGCCACAGCTGGGCATTGTGGGAAATATGCTTTCTGGTGCCACCCCATGGAGATGTGCAGGCATAGCAACCAGCTGCCTGCTAGGCATTGTGGGAAGTGAGGTCTCTGGCGCCACCCCGTGGAGATGTGCAGGCATAGCCATGTACTATTAGCAGGACATACTCGGAAGTGAGTTCTCTTGTGCCACCGCGTGGTGATGTGCAACACTAGCACTCGGCCAACAACACAGCATTGTGGGAAATGAGCTCTCTGTCAATACTCTGTGGAGATGTGCAGGCATACCACCATTCTGTCAGCAGGGCATTGTGGGAAGTGAGATCTCTTGTGCCACCCCATGGAGATGTGTGGAAATAGAGAACTGGGCCTCCCTCTAGGCATTCAGGGAAGTGAGCTCTCTGGTGCCACACTGTGGAGATGTGCATGCATAGCACCCAGTCGCCTGTTGGGCATTGTGGGAAATGAGCTTCCCGGAGTTACCCAGTGGAGAGGTGCGAGTAAAGCACCTGGCCACATGCTGTGCTTTGTGGGACGTGAGCTCTCTGGTGCCACCCCATGGAGATTTCCAGGCATAGCACAGCTCTCAGGAGGGCATTGTGGGATATGAGTTCTCTGGAGCAACCACGTGGAAATGTGTGGGCATAGCACCTGGCCATCAGCAGGGTGTTGTGGGAAATGAGGTCTCTGATGCCACACCGTTCATATTGCAGGCATAATAATGGGTCATCAGAAGGGCATTGTAGGAAGTGAGCTGTCTGGCACACCCCGTGTAGATATGCAGGCACAGTACTGGGGGGTATCCAGGGCATTGCTGGAAATGAGCTCTCTGATGCCACCCCGTGGAGATGTGTGGGCAGTGCACCAAGCTGCATGCTGGGCATTGTGGGAATGAGGCACGATCTCATACAAATGCATGAGCATAGGACCAGGCTGTCAACAGGGCATTGTGGGAAATGTTCTCTCTGGTACCACCCTGTGGAGAAGTGTCAGCATAGCACCCAGCCACCTACTGGGCATTGTGGGAAGTGAGCTCTTTGACGCCACTCCGTGGAGATGTGCAGGCACAGCACCCGATCACCCACTGTGAATTGTGGTTTCCTGAAACCTTTCTACATGTTCCTCTTCACAGACCCCCTTTGGCAACTAGACACACAGGGATGATTATTCAGAGCTCCAACTTGTTCACCAGTGCTAATACTTTATATGGAAGTGCCTAGGACTGTTTCTCTGATATGTTGGTGTCTTCTCTTGAAACTTCACTTCCTATTTGTCACACATTTGTGTAAGCTTAAATCCAATGTTAAACTCCTTGTTTCCATAATACTTGTCTGGCTGTTTTCTCGTTAAACAGACACAAGTTAGCCACAACCATCACCATCACTTCCACCTTATATTCTTCAGAAAATTCAGTTGTGAGAAATAAACCTGTTGCTAAGGTAGAACCATTCACTAGTATCTAGGACTGCTATTATTGCTGTTTGAATCAATGGTGCTAGGGATTCGAAAAGAAACAACCACCAAAGAATCACGTTTACCTCTGTGTGGTTAGAAATTCATATACTTCAGATACAATCTGGATGGCCTAGAGAGAGGAGCTCAAATGGGCTGTTTTCAAGTTACCCTAACCTGTAAAAAAATATTCAGCTACCTAGGTTCACAGGTGACAAAGGTTTTTTAAATTATTATTTTGGGGATGTGGTCTAGCTTTTTTTTGTTTTAATCTTTACCCATTTTTCTTTTTTTTTCTGTTTAGCCAACCCTGTTTGCTATAGTGAAATGTTCTCTTCCACTTTGCATCTTCCTTTGAGCAATCTCTTTCAGAACTAATAACTTTTATTTTATTGTAATTAATTTATTTTTGGTGGTAGTGGATATTGAACCCAAAGCCTTATATACACTAGGCAAGTGCTCTAACATTAAGCCATGCCCCACAGTGTCCCTTCCCCACCAAACCATTCAACTTAGATACATTTATTTTTTAAAGTATTACATGGAATCCCAGTCTTTGGAGGTTTTTTTCCCTGTTTTATGCCTTCATAACTCATGGTTTAAAGATGAGCTATAAAGTCTATATGATCATTCTTGGATCTTTTTCTGGTTTTATCATGACTTATACACTTTTTGTTGCATCTTTTGGTTTTGAACAAGCTGACACTATACCATAGATCTTTACTAAATGATTAAGAAAACACTTCTTGCCAGGCTCCAGTGACTCACACCTGTAATCATAGCTACTCAGGAGGCTGAGATCTGAGGATCACAGTTCAAAGCCAGCCTGGGCAGGAAAGTCTGCGAGACTCTTATTTCCAGTAAACCACTAGAAAACTGGAAGTGGTGCTGTGGCTCAAGCGGTAAAGTGCTCGCCTTGAGCTGAAGAGCTGAGAGACAGTGCCCAGGCCCAGAGTTCAGGCTCCACGACCGACAAAAACAAAAACAAAAAACAAAAGATGATGACATGTCTTTGTATATCTTCAGCAAAAAATAACAACCCTTTGTTCTATACCGTATGGTTAAATGTCAGCAAATGAGATCAGACTCCAGTAAAAATTTCTAAAGCAAAGAACTCAATTAGTCTTAAATTTTATTAATGTCTTCAGTTAGTTCATTATTTACACTAAAACACGTGCTTTAAAAAGCAGTCTGATACATAAATAGACCAAGGAACACTTGGATAACTAATCACTAAAACATGCACACTCAGTTTTACTCAGGTGGTCATAAGAAAGGAAAGTAAGCTTTAAGCATTTTTCTTTGGATTAAAAATATTTGGGGGGAAAGGATGGGAAGGGATGGGAAGGGGAAACAAAGGAGGCTACAATGCTTGATAAGAAATGTACTCATTATCTTGCCCATGTAATTGTAACCTCTCTGAACAGTATTTTCACAATAAAAAAAATAAAAAATATTTGGAAATTATTATTTAGGAATGCCAAATGATTGGTGTTGACAAAGAAGACTAGAAAAACATTTGTGTTATGAATAAGTTCCTGTGGGTCTATGGTATATGTCACATAAATGAATCAGGTAGCATGAATTCAGTGTTTTAGAAGGAAGAACAGGTACTATGAGTCTAATTATAGGACATACACACAAACTGAAGGCACATAACTAGGCTAAACAGGTGGCTAGTTTCTACAGACTAATTTGTTCTTTCACTGTGTAAAGGGTAAAATGTAATATAACTTGTTTAATGGAAACTTAATAAATAGATGCAATTAGATCTAGGGCAGCAATGTCTTCTTTTCAGATACACACCAAATACTAGCTAAAAGATATTAAAATCGATGAAATGGTATTATTATAGTACAATTTACTTATACTGTAGTAAAATATATGATAAACTACTTTGTCTTGTTTCTGTATATCACACTGACTATTCTCTTTTGGGTTTCAAAAAGAATTCCTCAAAATAAGACAGAAAAAAAGAATTTATTAAATCATAAAGGATACTCTATTACTCAACAGGAGTCAAATCCAAATCTGGACTTGATGTTTAGCAGTATTGATTTTGGGCTTTTCTCAGAATGGAAAAAATACCACCTTTCCATCTTACCTCTCTTGTACAGCAAAAATGCTAGTACATTCACTGTGTTCTGTTCTTCTTTGGCAAGTCAGTCATTTGCCTCCCCAACCCTCCATTACCCATTCTACTAACAACACATATGCCCCAAATATGCACAGAAGAAAAGGAATATGAAAAAACTCTACAACTTTTAGAAATATTTAAATAGAAATCTCCTCAAATCAACTACAATGAAGAAACAGAAGATATCAAACTATCTACAATTTTTTCACTAACTTTATTCCCAAAAGTAAATGCTAGGAGGGAAAGTATAATCTTTGTGTTTCTAACAGGCTAGGAAAATGATCCACATATAATTCAAATAATGTTTAGTACTTTACCTTTCTGGGCTCCTACTGTAAATAAGCAGCACCAACAACTAAGTACAATTCCCAAAATAAGAACTATTCTCCATTTGTATTGTTTTGAAGCACCTGAAACTCTTCCATAACAAAAGATATGAAGATAAGTTGCTAGTAATGTTATCTCCCAAATACTTCTGTGTGCATATAAAATCATACTTTTATTAGACAAGTTGTATGAGTGGTGGCTTTTACCTTGGCAACAACTTTGTGCAATTAACACTAAGATTAATTTTAGAAGTAGATGACACTAGTTAACAAACAAAAGCCTTTCTAAAGCTACTGCTGTGATCAATGATTCAATCTGAAGTGCACTGGAATAAACTATTAGGACAAATATATATTTTTTAAGTGAAAAGAGGGTTGAAGCAATTGGCAGACACTTTTTGTAAGTACTGCAAAGCCTGAGTTACATGAATTACTTTTAACTCTTTTGTCCCTCTTATCCTTGGTTAACAGCTTCTTTATTTCTTCACACAGCTTGGCCATGTAAATCCACCACAGAGAGGTGACACAATGATATAGATGAAGACCTGGAAAAAAGGAGGCAGGCAATTTTATTCTCTTGAATCTATCATATACTTCAAAATAATATATAAAGGGTAGTGCAACCTATTAAAGAACACTGCTAAGCTGGGCACTGGTGGTAATCCTAGCTACTCAGGAAGCTAAGATCTGAGAATTGTGGTTCAAAGCCAGCACAGACAGGAAAGTCTGTGAGACTCTTATCTTTAATTAATCACCAAAAAGCCAGAAATGGAGATGTGGCTCAAGTGGTAGAATGCTAGCTTTCAACACAAAAAGCCCCAGTACTGGGACAAGGAAGGAAGGAAGAAAGGAAGAAAGGAAGAAAAGAAAGAAGGAAGGAAGGAAAGGAGGGAGGGAGGGAGGGAGGGAGGGAGGGAAGGAGGGAGGGAAGGAGGGAGGGAGGGAGGGAGGGAGAATAATTGATTTTATTACAGTAGAAGTTGTGTACTATGCAACAAAACAATATTTTCAAAGACAAATAGCATTGAAATTATCTTTTCTAATCTCTCATCCACTTAAGTTCCACTATTTTTCTCTCAGAAAGCAGTAGGTAACCAAGCAGAACCAAGGCTATAAGAGCGACCCCACTGATGCAACATTAATATGTGATAAAAATCCCAAATAACTGGATGCCTCATGCCTGTAATCCTATCTACTCAGTATGCTAAGATCTGAGGGTCACAGTTCAAAGCCAGCCTAGGCAGAAACATCCATGAGACTCTATCTCCAATTAACCACCAGACAATTGAAAATGGTTCTGTGGCTCAATGTAATAGAAGAGCATTAGCCTTGAGTGAAAAAGCTCAGGAACAGCAGTTTAGGCCCTGAGTTTAAGCACCATGACCAACCAAAAAAATCCCAAACAACTACAATTTCCTTGAAGTACTGTTTTATTATAAACTGTATTTTTAAGGTTTTAGGCTTGAATTTGATTTTTCAATAATGAAGATAAAAACATAAGGAAAACCATGGAGAGAGACTATCTCTACATAACTTAATTATAAAACCAGCAGATAATGACACAAGAGTTACAATTACCAAAGCAAGGAAAAGCTGATGATGGAACATTTTCAAACTACTGATCCTATTTTAGCTATGTTAAATTTTTAAGGCAGTACTACAACTTTATTTTATTAATTTTTGTGCTAATAGTACCATGCCTTGAACTCAAGGCCTCACACTCTAGCTCAGCTTGCTTGCTCACAGCTGGTACTACTGGTCCTACTGGTTAATTTGATATGGAGACTATCAGATTTTTCTGACAGGGCTGGCTTCAAATAGCAATCCTCTGATTTCAGCCTCCTGGGTAGGTAAGATTGCAGGTATGTGCTTCTGGCACCTGATTTAGTACTGAAATTTAAATTATGACACTTTTATCAAAAAACTGTGTTACCTACATAGTATTACACATACACACATTTACATACACATATTCCACAAGTTAGGGACTTGTTAGAAAAGGGGTTATGTAAGTGTTAGGTTTGGGAGTGAGTTAGTATTGAAGAAAGTGTTAGGTACACAATGATGTATGGATTTAGCTTAGCAGACGATTTAGGGTAAGGCATAAGGTTAGAGTTAGGGTGTATGATGGGGTAAATGTTAGGGAAATGTTAAGATAATGTTTGAGTTTAAGGTATGAATTGTGGTTAGGGTAAGTGTTTGTTAGGGTTTGGGGTACATGTTGGGTGCATATAAGGGTACCTATATGGTTTAGAGTATGTGTTAGAGTACTTGATACTGTATATATTAGTGGTTAGGGTATATGTTAGGGTACATGTTATGGTTAGGGTATGTGTTAGGGTATGTTAGGGTTAAGGTAACTGCTAGGGTTAGGGTACATGTTAGGGTGGATGTAAGGGTGGTTTAGAGTATGTGTTAGGGTACTTGTTAGGATATATGTTAATGTTTAAAGTGTATTTTAGGGTTAGAGTATACTTGAAAGTACATGATAAGGTTATTGTTAGAGTTAGGGTACATGTTAGGGCATGGGTTAAAATTAGGGTACATGTTAGAATATGAGCATGGCCAGAGTTAGGCTGTATGATGGGTATGTCAGGGAACATGTAAGGATACATATTAGGGTTAAGCTATGTGTTAGGGTTAGGGCAAGTGTTAGCATATGTATTAGGTTATATATTTGGGGTACATGTTCGGGTGCACATAAGATTATCTTGTATGGTTTAGAGAATGTGTTAGTAAGGTTAACTTGTATGGTATAGAGAAGGTATTAGTAGTTAGGGTACATATGAGGGTACATGTTATGTTTAGGGTACATATTAGGATATGTGTTAGGGTTAGAACATGTGTTAGAGCCAGGTGCCGGTGGCTCTCGCCTGTGATCCTAGCTACTCAGGTGGCTGAGATCTGAGGATTGCGGTTCAAAGCCAGCCCAGGCAGGAAAGTCCATGACACTCTTATCTCCAATAAACCACCAGAAAACTGGAAGAGGCAATGTGGTTCACTAGCTGAAGAGCTGAAGAGCTGAGGGACAGCACTCAGGCCCAGAGTTCAAGCCCCATGACCGACAAAAAAAAAAAGAACATTGGTTAACGTTATGGTTTTGGTTATGTTAGGGCATGTGTTAGGGTATATATTAGGTTACAAATATAAAGCTTACTATCTTTATATAAAGACAATTTGTCACAGCTGTAATATGAAAATCTCACAAGCTGAAATATATTATGTTAGGTGAATTCTTTTAGCAAAGGCTGACCTGCATTAGAACAGTGCTCTGCACATATATAGTAACCAATAAGTATAATTTAAACTTAATACAGCTTCATAAATCAAACTAAATTCACACACTAACAAAGAAGAAGCTAAGCTCAGGAGCATAAAGACCATGACATAAAAGGATAAAAACTTACAATTGATATGATGATGATGATGATAGTGAGTTTGATATTCTTCATACACATGGCTCGAGCAAGATTTCTGCTGGTAGTTTTGAAGGTAACAGACTAGAAAGCAATCATAAATTGTTCAGCTCTTGGCACTAATTACATGAATGATCTGCAGTAACACGTTGCAAAAATTTTGCTTTCATTAATTCTGCTGAAGTCTCAATGCCCCTTACCTCTCTTTACAAGTAGCCACTCATAATTGCCAGTTCCAAATAGCAAGGTTCTACCAGATCTATCATAAGCTGTGAAAGCCCACTAAATATGCTTCACTTCCTTTCCTTTTTTTAACCATCCCAATGAACATGGTGTTGAGTACCAGAATTGATTCTTCTAATGAAAAGAATTTTCCTCTTTACATTTTCAATAAGAAGAGTTCCTTCTAAACTATTTGGCTGCAAGCTCATTAGCTTATTCTGCCCAGTTCATTCACTGTAACAAATATACCTTATTAATGTATGAGTTCATAACAGAGAAACCAAGTATGGAGGGGGAAGGAAGGGATATATTTGAAATTCTTTACCATCTCTTTAGTTTTTCCATGAATCTAAAACTTTTCTAAAAATAAAGTATTATTTACATAAAAAAGAACATAGATGAAAAATTCCTAAACAGAAATTAGGAAATTTAATAAAGTGTTATATAAACAGGATATTATGGCATGACCTTGAAGAAAATGCAAGTTCAGTTTAACATTAAAAAATATGAATGTAAGTTACCATAATAATTGAAGAAAGGAGAAAAAACATATAATTATCTTCATAGACAAAAACTTCTGACAAAATTCACCAATAAAACTCTCAATTATAGAACTGAAAGGAACTCTTTGACCTGATAAAAGGTATCTACAAAATATCTACAGCTGAGCCAGGCATCAGTGGGTCACACCTGTAATCCTAGCTACTGGAAGCTGAAATCTGAGGATTGTGTTTAAAGCCAGCCCAGGCAGGAGTCTGTGATATTCTTGTCTCCAATTAGCCACAAAAAAAAAAAAAGTAGAGCTGTGGCTCAACTGGCAGAGCTCTAGTCTTGCACAAAAAAACCTCAAGGGCAGTGCCTAGATCCTAAGATCAAGCCACAGGACCAGCACACACAAAAAATGATGGTACAATACTGAATTTTTCCCCATCAGATAGTCAACAGGTAAGATGTCCACTGCTGCTACTTATATTCAATCTTAGAATCTACTGAAAAGCTACAACAATTGAATTTCCCAAACTTGCAGGATTCAAACAAAGCCAATATAAAAAATAAATTTTGTCCCTATATACTAGCAACAAATTCAGGCAACCTGATTCTAGAGTTTGTGCTTCTAACCACTATAATCTCGTTGCCAGTAGTAACAAACATGCATTATAATAGTGTCAACAAAATAAAAGTTTTATTTGGAAAGTACAAGTTACACTAGTACTGATCAAACATAAACTACTTCAGCTAAATAAAGTTACCTTCAGGAATTAAAAATAGCCGAAAGACTGGAAGTAACATACAAGTTAGGATTAGATACTTATTTGCCTTCTTTGTACTCCAGCATTTAAATGTGTAATAGTGTAGATTCCAATTGTAACTGGTTTCTGCATTCTTTCTGTATCTACCATCTTTCTCTCAAATTTTTATTTACCTAATCATATGGAATAATAAATGATACATGTAACTGCAGCATACCTAACTTACAAAATTACACAGTTTCCTTTAAGGCTTACTAAGGGCTTTCCTAACCTATGATGTGGTTTGATAGAAGGAAAAGACCAAAGTATTACTATAAACAAGAAAGTGAACTGTTCAGTTTTCAAGATTCATCTTGGATCACAACTGAGCTATACATTTGTTTCATACTGTGAGACTTTTTTTAGTAGCAAAAAGACTGGTTGGTACATACAGTTGAGGTGATGATCAATCTAAAAATTGTACATTAATTCAAAGGTTTAGGAAATTGTTTTTGTGTACTGAGTATGCTTTCTAAACCAAAGATTCCTTAATGGCTATTAACTGTGGCTATTTTTCTATGTCTCACTGTTTCCTTCTTTAACACAATATTATAACGTATAATAAAGATAAAATAGACATGAGAAAGGAAACAAAAAATAAACTTAGTATTAAATTTCAGGGCTTTTTCTACTTTCAACCATCATTTGTATCTACTTTGCATCCTGAAAAATTGTTATATTATACACTTACTGAATCCACAAGATTTTCTGTTTTGTCTATCAATAATTCCAATCTTTCTCCCCGCTGAGCAACCAGATCTGAAAATTTCAGAAATAAAAAAAATCATATTTTCTATTACAAATACATTATTTTTTTTCAATCAAGATCTGATTTCAATCATAGTTGGTGTTCTTGTCACCTCATAGGTATCACAAAAGTATTTATATGTTTAAATAACAACAGATCTCAATTTTTTTTTTTGGTCAGTCATGGGGCTTGAACTCTGGGCTTAGGCGCTGTCCCTGCACTCTTCAGCTCAAGGCAAGTGTTCTACCGCTTGAGCCACAGCACCACTTCCGGCTTTCTAGTGGTTTACTGGAGATGAGTCTCCTGTACTTTGCTGGCTTTGAACTGCGATCCTCAGATCTCAGCCTCCTGAGTAACTAGGATTACAGGCTTGAGCCACCGGTGCTCGGCTCAATTTTTGTTCTATCATATTCTCTTGACATGATGTGCTATACTCCTTAGGGTACTACTTGATCTTGGACTGGTACCTTAAGAACCATAAACAAAAATAAATGATTTATGTTAAAAATATTTTTATCAATTTATCAAGAAAAATAAAGGTTGACAGTTCTGTTTAGGCCTTGTAGACCTACACTGCAATTACTCTCCTTGGTCATATTTAGGCATTATGTAAATGAATTATCATTGCTGTATTCTGATTAAACTTTATGTAGGAAAACAGACAGCAGACTACACTTGACCTAAGAGTGGTAGTGTGAAAATCCTGAGTGAAAGCTAGACACTTCTAGAATAATGGCACAAGAAGCTCATGACAAGTACAACCTGGGAAAACATTTTCCCCCTGCTGGGTCCCAGTTAAGGGTTATACTCATTCCAAAGGAGAGCGTATACAAGGGGAAGAGACAAGCCTTAAGAACACACAGCTTCCCTTCAGGGGACAGACTATTTGGAACAGAAGATGAGGTAGTTGAAGCCTAAGGAGGCTATCTAAAACAATAGAAATTTTAGAGGAAGGTAAGTAAGATGAAACTGGTAGTTTCATGGGCAAAACAAACTAAAATTTAGGCCATTTGAAAGTAGAAACAGAAAAAGAGGAAACAAGAAAGCTAACAGCCCTTCTGGAGAGTGGAAAATTGCAGTCATAATATTCAATGTAAGTATGAGAAAACAGATCCAGGTAACTTGAGGGGATGAGTAGGGTTGGGAGAGATGGGGGAGAACAACAGAAAGGTGACACTGATCAAGATGCATTGTACTCAAAAACTGACATGCTGAACTGGAACCCCTTTGTACAAACTACTTAAAGATAATTTTAAAAAATGTTTTCCTTTAAAAACAATTCTGCTTTCAGAGTTCAGAGCATGCCTGTAAGACTCCCCCTACAACAGAACCAAAATCTAATTAGATTATATTTCAATTAGTAGAAATTAGCAGGTAAGTAAGGAAGAGTAGCAGCGCAGCCAGATGTTTAACAGAGAAATTAAGAGAGATCTGAGGAGAGTCATATTATTCTGGTTGACAGGCCCAAGGATTTTCTCTCTGAGGAGTGACATTAGAGTATGCATATTATGTAAAGAATATATTCCACTGAAAAACTCCAGCCTAGTCAATAAATAAACAAACAACAAATCTTAAAGGGGATCAGTATTCGGAATGACTATAATACATTATCTAAAATGTCCACTTTCAACAGCTTTATGAGATATGAAAATAAACAGGAGAGTCTGAAACATATATAGGAAAAAGAACAGGGAATAGAAAATGGCTTTGATATTTAAGAAAAATGAAGTAAGACAGATAAATAAGAAGATAAGGAAATTATATTATTTTCAACAAAAATTCAAAGGGCCAGACTTACAAGTTAAAATCAGGAAGTAAACAAAAAATATAGGAGAGGCTATCTAAACTTGTTTTATTTATTTATTTATTTATTTATTTATTTATTGTTGGGTCCGGTCGTGGGGCCTGAACTCCGGGCCTGGGCACTGTCCCTCAACTCTTCAGCTCAAGGCTAGCGCTCTAGCACCTGAGCCACAGCGCTACTTCCAGCTTTTTTCTTTTTGCTTATGTGGTGCTGAGGAATTGAACCCAGGGCCTCATGCATGCAAGGCAAGCGCTCTACCACTGAGCCACCTTCCCAGCCCCTTGTTTTATTATCTAAATGATTAAAAAAAATCTGGAAATTCTTCATGAATGGACAAAAACAGAAAGAATAAAAGATATGTCTTGCAAAAGGAAGTCTTGAAGGTTACCTGGGTTTGGGGTAGGATTCACCCACCTCACCCTCCCCAAACCACTGTAAAGATTTGGAGTTGCTAGGTGACATTATCTGCATTCAACTCAGCTCAAAAAGTACAAAAACTACAGGTAAAAACTGCCATTTTGAATCTTTAATTTCCATTTCCAGCAAGAAGAACAGGAAATGTTTCTCTTTTTCTATTCCTCTCTACATTTTTAACTGTGATGTACTCAAGTAAATCCAGGCTAAAACTTTCATAAAAACAAAAGCAAAATGACTTGAGGTAATCCAGCTATTGAATTCAGCAAAAACTTCAAAGTTGCCAGGCCCGGATGTCTTACACCTGTAATCATAGATACTCAGGAGGCTGGGATCTGAGGATTGAGATTAGAAGCCAGTCGGGGGGGGGGTGAGGGGGGTGGGGGGAGTCCATGAGTCTCTTATCTCCAATTAACTACTAAAAAGTCAGAAGTGGAAGTGTAGCTCAAGTGGTACAGCACCAGCTTTGGGGGAAAAAGCTAAAGGACAGTTCCCAGACCCTAAGTTCAAGGCCCACTACTGGCACAATGAAAAGGAAAGGAAAGCATAATGTATCACAAAGAGCTCAATAAAGATTTAAAGTAAACCAAATGGAAATAGAGCACAATAATCAAAATAAAAAATTAGCTAGACAAAATCAGAAGTAGATTAGAAGAGATGAAAGACAAAATATCAGCAAACAGGTCAATTCCCAGTATCAGCCTGAAGATATTTAGGCTGAATGAGATATCAAAAGAATGAATAAAAATAACAACTTCACAAAACTGTGGGACATCACAAATGTGCCAACATATGAATAATAGGTATATCAAAACAGGAGCTAGAGAAATGAGGGACATAAATGGAGAAATAAAATAGTGTCTGGGCAGGGGAGCTTAAATCTGTAATCCCAAATACTTAGGAGGCAAAGATTGGGAAGATGGCAATTCAAAGGCAACCAGGAAAAAAAGAGTGGAAATTCATTTCAACATTCACTCCTGGCAATCCCAACTATGTGGGAAGTATAATGAAGGCGATCACAGTCTAAGGCTGGCCCTGGGAAAAAGTGAGACCTTACCTGAAAAATAACTAAAGTCAAAGAGCTGGGATGTGATTCAGCTGATAGCGCATTTGCCTAGCAAGCACAAAGCCCTGAGTTTAAAACACTAGAACTATCAAAAAAAATTTAAAGAAATAGTGACAATGTACTGACACATTCAGTTATGAAAAGGAATAAAGTACTGATACAAGGTGCCACATGAATTAACCTCAATATCATTATGCTATGAGAAAGGAGTTAATACACAAAGGGTCTCATATTATATGATTCCACTTCTGCAAAAAGCCCAAAATTTTGTAAAAGAATTAGTAAAGACAAAAAAAAGAGATTGATTGTTGCTTAAATCTAGAGATTGAGAGAATATGAGGAGTGACTAAAAAGTGTACAGAGTTTCTATCAGTGTAATGAAAAGTTTGATTTGTTGGGAACTTTACATATCCACAATAGTATAGCATTGGTTGCTTCCACTTTCACGTAAAATTTGGTAAGACAAAAATATTAGTAGTTTTTTCAATGGGCCCTCTACTCCTCATCTAGACATATTTAAAACTAAAATAAAAATAAATCACTTTACACCGGGTGTTGGTGGCTCATGTCTATAATCCTAGCTACTCAGGAGGCTGAGATCAGAAAATCACAACTTAAAGACAACCCAGGCTGGAAAGTCTGTGAGACTCTTACTTTAGTCAAGCACCAGAAAAGCTGGAAGGGAAACTATAGCTCAGGTGTTAGAGTAAGTCTTGAGCAAAAAAGCTCAAGGACAGTGCCCAGGCCTTGAGTTAAAGCCCCAGAACCAGCACAGTCTATCAATAAATAAATCACTTTAAATAGGCAAGAGATATGCATATAAAGATTAACAAAATGTTTCTGCACTTTGGTTATTAATTGTATTCATGGGAATTAATCTAAAAAATAAGGTAAACATAATAGGCACAAAAATAGTAACAGTACTGTTAGTGTAACACAAACTCTAAATCAGTACAGCTTAATAGTTAAGTGGTTTGCTACTGGTTTAACTAAGTCTCTAAGCACACTACTCAGTTTAACTGACATTACTGCCAGAGCAAGAGATTCTCAATGAAGGAAGTCCAGCACTAATTTACATTCTTCAGCTAGGTCCTCATTTACTAACAAAACCGTACTTTGAGTAAAATGACCCTATAGAACTTAGGTGTCCAAAGAAAAGGACATAGTGATACATTAACTCAATGAAATACTGTATGACCAAATTCAATCCTTACTAAATTCCAGGCAGTGTACAAAGTCTTTACATACATTACCACTTTTATCCTGTTATCTGTTGGTAATATTACTTTATTGATTTTACAGATCAGAGATTTTACAGATCAGACTTTAAAGTTCAGAGAGGATAGATGACTTCTAAAAGACTAATATATATGAAAAGTAAAACTGAGACTTGAATTCAGACATATATATGACTATAAACCTTAATCACTTTATTATATTGCCACTACAGAACAATATAAACAAGACTATAAGTATGTATGTGTACATGAAGATAAAAATTTAAATAGAAGAATAAAAGTAAATCTTTGCAACAATGAGATCAGGAGCAGAAATTTTTAAATGTCTTTTTATAATCTGTAATTGTTCTAAGAATAAATGTAAAAGTAATTCAACTTGCAAATCCAAGATCATAAATTGGTATTTAAGATATTTATATATAATTATATATTTTATACAACAATTCAATTTTGTAAAAAATACTACCCTTAGAAGATATATGTAAAAAGTGTTCTTAAATTTGAATATGCATTGGAATCCTCTGGAGGACTTGTGAAAACACATCACTGGGGCCTACTCCCAGAAAGTCTGATTCAGCAGGTGTGGATTAGGCTCCCAAATATGCATTTTTTTGTGTGGGTCCTGAGGCTTCAACTCAGAGTCTGGGCACTGTCCCTGAGCTTTTTATTTTGTACAAGTCCAGCACACTACCATTTGAGCCACAGTTCCACTTCCAGGTTTTGGGGCAGTTAATTGGAAATAAAGTCTCACAGGCTTTCCTGCCCAGGCTGGCTTCCAACCATGACCTTCAGATCTCAGCTTCTTGAGTAGCTAGTACTACAGGTATAAGCCATCAGCATCAAGCTCCAAATAGTATTTTTTAACAAACTGTTAGATGATGCTGATTCTACTAGTCCAAGGACCACACTATGAGAACCTGAGCTTTGAGAATAATATACTTTGAAACTGAGCCTTGAAACTATATACCAATATCATCCTAAATTTAAACTCTACTGAATAAATCAATTAAAAATAAGATTCATGTATTTGTTTTGTTGTTGGTGGTGGTGGTGGTAGTGGTGGTTGTGGGGCCTGAATTTAGGGCCAGCATACTGTCCCTGAGATTTTGTACTGAAGGCTAGTGTTCTACCACTTTGAGCCACAGCACCATTTCCGTTTTCTGATGGTTAATTGAAGATAAGAGTCTCATGGACTTTCCTGTCCAGGCTGGTTTTGAACCACAATCCTCAGGTCTCAGCCTCCTCGGAAGCTAGGATGATAGACATGAACCACCAGTGCCTGGCTCTCTGGCTTATTTTAATGTGCCAAGTATTCCTAACAAAATCAGCACAAGCCATTAGATGGAAATTATAACACAGTTTATTTCTCTGAAAAATACAAGTTGTTTTTTTTTTTTTTTTTTGGTCCAGTCGTGGGGCCTGAACTCTGGGCCTGGGCGCTGTCCCTCAGCTCTTCAGCTCAAGGCTAGCGCTCTACCACTTGAGCCACAGCGCCACTTCCGGCTTTTTTCTTTTTGCTTATGTGGTGCTGAGGAATCAAACCCAGGGCCTGAGGCATGCAAGGCAAGCGCTCTACCACTGAGCCACCTTCCCAGCCCTTGTTGTTGTTTTTTTTTAAACCTAATTCTTTCTTTTGGTCAATAGCCAAATATTGTTTTTCCAAACAATATTTTTTTTCTTTTTTTTTTCCTCTTTTTTTTTTCTTGGGTCAAGTCGTGGGGCCTGAACTCTGGGCCTGGGCACTGTCCCTCAGCTCCTCAGCTCAAGGGTAGCACTCTACCACTTGAGCCACAGCGCCACTTCCGGCTTTTTTCTTTTTGCTTATGTGGTGCTGAGGAATCGAACCCAGGGCCTCATGCATGCAAGGCAAGCACTCTACCACTGAGCCACCTTCCTAGCCCTTTCCAAACAATACTTTAGGAAGCTCCAGTATAGTTTAAGAATCTATATTTTCAGCCATCTGGATATCTCCAAACCAAATTGTCATATTAACTTTTTTTTTTTTTTTCCCATTGTGGGGCCTGAACTCTGGACCTGGGAACTGTCCCACAGCTCTTCAGCTCAAGGCTAGCGCTCCACCAGTTAAGCCACAGCGCCACTTCTGGCTTTTCTGCTTATGTGGTGCTAAGGAATCAAACCCAGGGCCTCATGCATGCAAGGCAAGCACTCTATCCCTGAGCCACCTTCCCAGCCCTTAATTAAACAATCTTACAGAATAGCTGAAGGTAATAAGAAGCAGACAACAGCACAGCTAAGTTACATCAATATCTCAACTGATATTAGCTTCTAATAGTGAGAATAAGTAATTGTGTCTGTATCTCTATTATAACTTGACTATAAAATAGTCATCATTGTTAATGTCTATATGAGTGAAACACCAGTGAAACATACCTATGTTTCTGACCATGATTCCTTTCAGTTCATCCACTTGAGCTTGAGTCTCCATCACTCTGTCTACTCCCTTATTCTCAGAGTGATGCTTCTACAAAAAAAGATACCTAGACATTATTTACAACAGAAAACAAAAATAAGAGAAATTATAACATATTAATCAGAAAAAAATGATATCACTATTTTATTATATAAAAGATACATGTCACTTTGCTGAAAAGATGGTCATCAGACCTATGGGGAAATACTGGCAGCACAAAAAATGCTTCCATATAAAAATCTAAGTATTATAGTATAAAGTATCTTATTTTTGAGTAAATTTAAGTGAAAGATACTACAATATGTCAAATATACAGCTGAGATTCTTGTGGGACAAGAGTGAAAGGTATATAATCTGTGGTTAGATGATAAAGAAAGGAATACAAAGAAGTCTTTATTTGGGGCAGGAAGGACAGAGACAAAATGCATGAAAATTTGTTCCCTACTTTTTGGATATAATGAGGCGGAGGCATGCTCTCTTATATTTGTTCTTCTATCTGTTGGCATCAAAGCATGCCACCTATTTTCATTAGCTTTTCACAGGATCTAGAATCTAGGTCACCAATGACAACATACATGTAGAAGTTCTTATCCATAGATAACAACAATTGAGTGTTTAATACACAATGTCCCAGTCACTTCACTATACTGAATGCTTCAAATGGGATACTACTCAATTTACCTCAAAACTCTGATGAAATGCCTTCCATATTTCTGCTTATAGATGAGGAAACCAGCACAGGTTGGTTCAAAGGGTCAAACATAATTCTAGAGCTAATGAGAAACTGGCTAATTTGAAAGGTTTTCTATAGCTGTCTATTTATTCACTGTGCACTAGTATGCTTTTGATGATAGTGTTTTACATAGCATCAAATATGTAAACATCTCCTGGTAAAGAGTATGAAACAAACTACTGCTTAAATAATAAGGGTTGATAAGCAGGGTATAAATAATAGTTTAAAAGGACTTCATTTCCAGAGGAATGAAGCCCACATATACTTTTTAAAGTATATGCATGCAAATATACTTTAAAAAATATTAAAAAGAATACTTATATACAAGTAAAAAATATCTAATTAAAAATGTCCTTTTTTCTACATTCGCAATACTATCATAGTTCTAGGTTAGGTCTTTGTAAGCATTTAAAAGATGCTCAGCACCATTAGTTATCACAAAAATGTTAACTAAAAACACATGAGATACAATTGCACACCCATCAAAACACCTAAAATTAAAGATAGACACAAGTGTTGGCAATGATGCAGAAACACTGGGCCGGGTGGTAAAAATGTAAAATTATGTAATAACTTGGGGAAAATGTGTGACAAATTTTAAGATATTACAAATACTTACCATATGAACCAATAACTCCAATCCTAGGTATTTTCCAAAAAGATATATATATATATATATATATATATATATATATATATATATATATATATGTGTGTGTGTGTGTATATATACACACACAAACATTTATATGTAGAGAATCATAGTTATTCATGAGAGTTGAAAACTGAAAACAATCCAAATACCTAGAAACAGGTTGAAAACTGAAAGCAATGAAAATATCTACAAACAGGTAAATGGATAAATGACTTATAGTATATACATACAATATTACTTATTAAAAAGGTGGCTCAGTGGTAGAGCGCTTGCCTTGCATGCCTGAGGCCCTGGGTTCGATTCCTCAGCACCACATAAGCAAAAAGAAAAAAGCCGGAAGTGGCACTGTGGCTCAAATGGTAGAGCACTAGCCTTGAGCTGAAGAGCTGAGGGACAGTGCCCAGGCCCAGAGTTCAGGTCCCACGACTGGACCCCCCTCCCAAAAGTAAACAAACTACTGATTTATATAACATGAATGAGTGAATATAAAATCTTTTACAATGAACAAGACAAGCAAGACACAAAAAGATACACACTGTATCTATCCATTTATTGGAAACTACAAAAGACAAAACTAATTAACAGAGATAGAAAATAGATTGTAGTTGCCTGGAGCAGAGTATGGGGGGAGGCAACTGACTGACTGGGAAAAGAAATGTTGGAAAATCTAGAGCAATGGAAATTCTTTCTGTCTTAATTACAGTGGCAATTTAAAGGGATATGTACACATACATATTTACATATGTAAGTAAAATGTCACTGAGTTAACAATTAGGGATTTATGTAGATGATCAGACTCCTAAATGGTTACTCCAAACTACTTAAAAAATAAACTTGTCTCATGAATGGATAGAAAGTTTATATATATGTTAAAAAGACAGTTGGCATGGTCAGTGGATTTAAGCATTAGATGGGTAGCTTAACTAGATAATCTTTCATGTTCTCCCTACCTCTGAGATACTTTGACAACTATTAAGAAAGAATGTCACCAATTATTATCTTTCTACCATAAAATGGCCCCTTTACTTTTAGTAAGAAAATTTTATTATGTTATACAGTAAAACAATAAGAAAAGTGTACTGCAGGTCAGGACCCTCTGCATTCATGGTGATTTAAGGTAACAAGAAAACATGTAGGAGCGACAATGTTGTCAGACATCTTGTATTCCTATACTGTTTTGTAGAATGGGAACTTCTTTGTACACCTACTTAAAGATAATAATAATAAAAATAAATAAAATTTTAAAAAAGAAAACATGAATCAAAACACTGTATCCTGAGAAAGATCTTACCAATTGTGCAGCCAAGACACTTGAGAACTCACTATTCATGGCATATGGAAGTGCTGTCTGTGCTCTTGAACCATAAGTAGTCTGAAATCTTTTCTTTATCTCATTCAGAAAATTGAAGGCTCTGGAACGTTCAAAATCCTAAAAAGTAACCAACATAGAATTCACACTTACAAAGTAAACAAAAGTGCCATGGATTACCAACAACAGTATAAACAGGATAATGGTTACTGAGCAATGACTCTATGAGGAGGAACTACGACTAATTCCATTTTCTAAGATAAAGCAAAGACTTTGAAAAGGGTAGCTAACTTGCCAAATGTGAAACACTTAGTAAATGAAAGAGCTGAGAGTTAAATCCAAACATGTCTGGTTATTGCCAATTGAGGTAATGGTAATGGTACCTGGGTTATTCAACTTCCTGAGGTTAGGAACTTGGATTGATAGTTGCAAATAATGGTAATACAATGGAAAGGGTCATGTGAAATAACTTTGTCTATGCCCAGTCAGTCAATAAGTACATATACATGAATATGTATCAAATCATAGCTCAAGTAATATTTGACAATTCAAGATTTCATGATATTTTTCATCAATTCCAAGCTCTTTCATACCAGTTTTGTCAGATGTTGATGTTTGTTTGTTTTCCCCTGATTTTAGAAGGTACAATGAGACCATGGTTAAAATCATTATGATTATCACTATGGTTGACACTCTTTTCCACTTCACCTAAGATAATTAGTCTAGACCAATGTTTTTAAAAATGGAGTTGATGTTAAAAATTCAAAGGGAGCATGCTCTTAGACAAAAAAAAATTGCATTGTTATGTGCAGTAGCTCATATCTGTAATCACAGCTATTTAGGAGGCAGAGATGAGAAGGATCAGATCATAGTTCAAGGCCAGCAAGGGCAAAATGTTAGCAAGACTCCCATTTCAACAAATAACATGCATGGTTGCTCATTTATGTGATCCCAGCTATACACAGAGCATATGTAGGAGGACCATGGTCTAATGTTGCGCTTACACAAAAAAGACTATCTAAAAAAATGACTAAAGCTAAGTGGGGTAAGTCCTGGCTTCAAGTGGTAGATCCTGCCTAGCAAGCACAGGACCCCAAGTTCAAACCCCAGTACTGCCATAATATTTTTTGTCCTTTTAACTGTGAATGTAGGTAATAAATCAGAGGAGTATTAAGAAGTAATTGCAATTTTGTCATCTACAGAAATCTTTTTTATATACCATGGCCATTATAGATACATGGAGAACATTCAAGCTCATCTCTATTTCAAACTTATTACTTGTTATTAGACTCATGACTAGGTACTGTTAGTGAGCTCATAAAGAAGTATATTTATTATTGTATCATTTAAAATATGTTCAATATTATAAATACACATATTTTAGTATAATCAGTTTTGTTTAGATCACATGCATACTATTTCATATATTTAATAACATTATGAACATGCCCATGGGTGACAAAGGGGTCTGTAACAATAAACGTTAGAGCTCGATGCTGGTGGCTCATGCCTATAATCCTAGCTACTCAGGAGGCTGAGAACTGAGGACTGAAGTTCGAAGCCAGGCTAATCAAGAAAGTCCATGACTCTTATCTCCAATAAACTACTCAGAAAAAGCTGGAAGTGGTGCTGTAGCTCAAGTGGTATAGCACTAGACTTGAGTACAGAGAAGCATAGGGACAGTGCCCAGGCCCTAGCACCAGCAAAAAATAAAAATAAAAATCCAAAAAACAAAAACAAAAAATACCCCCAAAACAATAAAGGTTAGGGATCCTAACACATGGCAATTGTGCCAATTCCATTACCAGAACAGTTTAGAAATAAGCATGTGGCCAGTAAGACATGAAAGGATAGTCACTTCAAAAGTAAGGAGAAGGCATAGATTTAGGAAATGTTTCCTTATTCCCACAATAAGAGACTAAAATACAAAGGCATGGCACAGCAGCTCACACCTATAATGCAGCTACTCAGGAAGCAGAGATGGGGAAACTACATAGGAAGTACAAAGAAGAAAATCACAGTCTAAGCCAGCCTGGGCATAAATGAGATCTTATTCAAAAACTAAGTAAAAGCAAAAAAGACAGTGGGAGCATACTTCAACTGGCAGAGTACCTGCCTAATAAGGTCAACATTCAGAATTCATACCCTAGTACCACCAAAAGAAAAAGACTAGAGAATCTAATTCCTATTCTTTATACATGACTAAATAAGCATGTAGCTCCATGCAATCATTAGGGAAACTTCTAGGGGAAGAAACTGACAAGAAAGAGAATAGTTGTTGATGGCATCATTAAGTTACAGAGTTTTTGGAGTATAGAGCCAAGAAATACTAAAGAAAAAAATGCCCAGAACATAACTGGATGGGGGACATGGCTCAAGCAGCAGAGCTCTTATCTAGCAATTCTAAGGCTCTGAGTTCAAACCTCAGTCCCATGAAAAATGTCACATAACTGAAATAAACTATGTTTACACGATTACTGATTGTAATGTATTATTTTGTTCTTTTCAAAGTCTACACACATTAAAATTTATTAACTATTGAATAGAGTTATGATAAAGTGTATTTAACATTGTAGTCACATTTTTGAGAAGCTCTGATTCCAAAATTCATAATTATAATAATCAATTTTAATAATAGAACAAGATAAATGCTGAAGTTTCAAGATATTAAACTAAAACTATAAAAATTGAGCTGATCTATACATATCTAAGTACAAAAGATTATCATATGTAGAGCTATATAACAAATGAAAGAACAGAAAAAAAAAGCTACAAAAAGTTTGCATCCCCCTTACCCACCACAGGTATAAATAATTAAGAACTACATAATGAAATAGTAATATGCCTTCAAGTTACTTACATCATCAGTGATACAAAGATATACAATCCTGTCTTGGCAGATGTAATGAAACAAATAACTGTAGAATAAAAGATATATAACTTACTTTGGTTAAAAGCAATATTCCTTTTATATCTATCTTGTATGTATGCATAGGCAAACCCAATAATGCTAACATATTATTTGCAAATAAAATTGATTCTTTTCCTCACCTTCCTCATACATCTGTTTCTCTCAATTTAAACCAACAGGATTGAATAAGAAGTTCTCTACCCTAATGACATAAAACAAAAGCATGTGTATTACCCATTAAAATTACTGCTATAAAAGGATAATTGGGCTCTTCAGGCATGAATAAGAGAAGACATCTTAAATTAAGTATTAGTATCAATGGACCACATGGCTTTCCTTGCTTTTTACTAATATCTCAAAGCAAATACCTTTTCTACCAAATGCTCAATAATATTTGTTTGAGTATCTAGTTCGATCCAGTTATCATATTACATATGAGGATATCAAAATGCAAAACTTATCCCTGTCTTGCTGAGGATCACAGTGCAAGTAATTGCAGTATAGTGTAGCTAATATAATGATGATAAAGTTAAAGGCAGTACATGGTACTCTGGGGATACACAGGACACAGGTAACAGAGATTTGCTCAAGGGTACCAGAAAAGACTCCTTGGAAATAATGATGTCTGATCTGAGACCTGAAGAATAAGTAAGAGAATGCAACTCAAAGAATCATCAAGAGATAAATGAGCATATAATAGATCTAGGAAAGTAAAATTCATTCACATGACTAAAGTACAGAACATGGAAAAAAATAAATTACCTGAAGGGATGATAATAGGGATATAACCAGATGCCAGGTTATACATATATATGGTATCATTATCTTAAGAAAAATGAACAAGCGTTAATAGCTTTTATCCTGGGGGAGAATGTTGCCAGATTTGCTAATGACTACCAAAATCTAAGTATCATCTATCTCTTGCGCTCTAGTC
This sequence comes from Dipodomys merriami, assembly GCF_024711535.1. Lineage (NCBI taxonomy): Eukaryota > Metazoa > Chordata > Mammalia > Rodentia > Heteromyidae > Dipodomys > Dipodomys merriami. The sequence goes on from NW_027204492.1 coordinate 270,742, forward strand.
TGACCTACACTAGTGTCTGTTAAACACATCCAATTGGACATACCATAGACAATAAAACATAACGTCCCAAACTAAGAGTTATCATTTTCTCTATTAATCTCTCCTAGGACATATTTAGGAGTCACTGATACAAAGGCCATAAACAATATCAAGGTATGATCCTGCTCATCAAGGCGCCTAAAGTCAGGTGACAGAAAAAACCAAGATTGCAGTTACAACACAGTGTGACAAGTCCTAAACTAGATGGTAGATAGATACATAGAAGCACCCCAGTCTTGGAGTTTCGTACTTTGTAGAAGGTGAACTATCTAAGTACAGAGAGAAAATAGCAGAATTTTAAAATTAGGGTATGGTAAGTACATTCCAATAAAAATTAAGAGCCATTGTCAAGGACAGAAAGGAAAAAAAAAACATCATTGAGCTGTACATTGTTAAGTATGGCTGTAGAACAAACCTGAAGACTCAAGTACTGAAAAACAATACTAGAGAAGGGGAAAGGGAATAGATGAAAAAGAATAGATTGGAAAACTTCATGGAGAATAACAAGGATTTAGTGAAGAAGTCTAATATGATTTTCAAGTTTAGGCTTAGCCAGTTGAGTATCCAGTAATGTTGCTAAAGTAAAAAGGAATATGAAGAACAGCTTTCAGAAGAAAAACATTAAACATAAAGTTAAACAAACTTTCTTCTTTAGGTATAAAGTAAGAAGACGTTTTATTGAATTGGTGAACAAAAGAATAGAACAGAAATTAAGGCAGAAGAATAGAAAGAAAAATGTAAGTGATGGAGCCTCACCCCATAGGTCACAGGGGTAGACTGCACCAGGATGAAAATGGAAAAGCACAGCAGATACCTTCTTCTACTAAAATTGACATTGTAACTAGATTATTATAGCTTCCCTTGTAATTAGGTGTGACTATATTACTAAGTCCTGTCTCATAAAAATATAAGCAGAACACGTTTCCTATATTCCTCTTAAAAGATTTCATGTTTTTCTTGACCATTTTCCTAGAAAATAATTAGAAACACACACACACACACACACACACACACACACACACACACACACACACACACACACACACACACACACACACACTATAAGCCTTATAAGGTTCTTAAGAAACTCTATAGCCATATTCACTAGAGAGTGAGATTAACTCCTATAGAAATCTCTGGGTCCCCCAAACCATACTGCAGGAAGCAGATATAAAACCTGTATATTTCTCAAAGATGACACATTTTCTTATACTCACTTGGGATATGGCCAAAAGGTATAGCTGACCAAAAAGAACTTCCTGGGTAACAAGAGCAGGAGTTACGGAGAAAGGATGGAGTTTCTCCAACAAGCAGAACCTCTAAAAGACCCTTATCAGAGACTTTGAAATTGCTATGAAGCAGTTATGTGATCATTGTTAGGCCACACTCACTTCTACATGTTTCTTGGAAAACTTTTAACCATCATTTCTGAAACACTCATCTCTGGACTCTCATTACATTTATTTTGTATCTTCAGAGTTTTTCTCATAGTAGCTTAGAGTAGACAAAATTATAAAAAGGAGTTACCCCTAGAAAATAACATGGATCTCTTTAAGAACTAAGGAAATAAGGATTGATTAAGAAACAAAAGATTCTTTAAACATCATTGAGGAAAGCTGAGTCATTTTTATGGGATTATTCATATTTCCCAGTTAGGATTCCTCCAATAAGCCACCAAAGTCATCTTTATAAAGAAAAAGGTATCATATCCTAAAAACTTTCAATGCTTTTCCACTTCCCAAAGGGGAAATGTAAATTCCTATTTCCAAACTCTTCTTTAAAAAAATATATTTTATTTTTATTATAGAGGTGGTATACAGAGGGGTTACAGTTACAGAAGTCAAGTAAAGAGTACATTTCTTTTTAGACCATGTAATTCCTTCACTCACTTTCTCCCAGTTTTTCCCGCTTGTCCCCACCGACAAATTGTATAGTTCATTTTCCAGTGTCTAATGAGTACCAGTGCTGCTGCATTTATTTATCCTTTGACCCTCTTTTTCTGTGCCCTCTTACCCTCCCAGAGACAAATAAACTAACAAAAATAGACAAGAGGAAAAGACAACAAAAACAGCAGCAACAACAAAAAATCTTGTTTCTATACCTTAGAGTTATTTTGTAAAATTTTATTTTATATGATCATATACACATGGCTATTGAGCCTTTGTGATCCATTCCTATGAATATCCTCCTTTGGTCTCACTATGTGACTGTCTAAAGACCAGTATAATTTATCACGTTCCAGTGTATTTTTTTAACTACCTATGTGTTTACTTGTAGATTTACAGGCACGTTCTAGTTACCACAAATGAGGGAAACCATGCAACCTATGTTTATTTGGATCTAGCTTATTTTGTTTAATATCATTTTCCCCAAGTCTTTCCATTTCCTTACAAATGATACAATATCATTCTGATGGAAGAGTAGAATTCCCTTCCATTACATTAATTCCCTTGATACCACATTTTCTTGATTCATTCATCCACTGAGGAGCATCTGGGTTGATTCAATATCTTGGCTATGGTAAACAATGCTGCAATAAACATGGTTGTGCTGGACACTTTAGTGTGGCACTAGAATCAATTCTAAATGGGTCAAAGATTAAACATAAGGCCAGATACCACAAAAATATTACAGGAAGAAGTCTAGTAAACACTAGGGCTCCTAGGCATGGGTCAAAACTTCCCAAGTAAAAATCCAGAATCACAAAAAAAATCAAAGAAAGATTGGATAAATGGCATTGTATCAAAGTGAAGAGTTTCTGCATGGCAAAGGACATAGCTAGCAAGATAAATAGAAAGCCCACAGAATGGGAGAAGATTTTTACCAGCTATGCATCAAAGACCTCATATTAAAATACACTTAGAGTTCAAAAAATTAACCCACCCAAAATAAACCTTCAAAGAACAAACAACCCAATTAATGAATGGGCTAAAGACTTAAAGAGAAACTTCTCAGAGGAAGAAGTAAGAATGCCAATAGAATCATGAAGAAATGTTAGATATCCTGGCCATAAAAGAAATGCAAATCAAAACAATATTGAGATTCTCTATCACCCCAGTTAGAATGACCATTATCAAGAAAACCATTAACAACAAATGCTGGCAGGGATGTGGCCAAAAGAGAACCCTACTACACTGTTGATGGAAATGTAAACTTGTTTAACCACTCTGGAAAGCAGTATGGAGGTTTCTCAAAAGACTAAAAGTGGAGCTTCCCTATGACCTAGCAATTCCACCCACTTCCAGACTCTTAACACGCACTATGAAGCCTTAAGTGAATTTTCTGCTATCCATCTTTATCTTTACCATCCAAGGTAACAAAGAACAACTTACAGATCCCTAAATAGGATTACATACATCCATAAGTTTCTACCTACTGTTCCTCTTAATTAGAATGCTACCCACCTACCACTACCTACCCAATCTATTATACTAATCTATGGATTTTTTCATTAAACTATAATCTCTATTAGGCAAATACTACATTTCTTGTTATATCACTAAGCAAAGTGCCTAGCAATAGTTAGGTATTATGTGAATTTCATAAAAAGAACAATGGAATACTTTTATTATCATTTCTTATATCCTACAACTCTACAATAAAGTCAATTTTGCATCGACATTTCCATATCTTCCTTTAAAATAATATCATCACTTCAATAACAGAATAAAATAACCATAAGTTTATAAGCTTTTTTTTCTAAGTTCGTAAAAGTAACTGATCTGTCAGCTCATTCAAATTAATCTTCCTAAAAAGCTTGCTTTCTACTTATTTTTGGGTTCAGATTACAAAATTCTTTTCTTCCCTCTACCACATGCAGATCAGAACTCACTTGCCATGTGAGTACGTTAGTTTGTTATTTTCAGAAGGTATCTTAGCCAGAATCTGCTCTGTCACCTCCAGGAAGTTTCCTCCACACCAAGCATGTTTGGCAAGGATCGTGGTTCCCCGGGCAACAACAGCAAAAAGAATGGCCATGGCTTCACAGTCTATTTTAAAGAAAACACACACACACACATACAGATTTTTAGCATATTTCTTTAACATGATCTTTCAAAAGCAACTATAATTTATCAAAATTCACCTAGGGACATTGAAAGTAACAAAAGACTTAAAAAGAGCTGGGGGCATAACACAGTGGTAGAAACCATATTTAGTATTTGCAAAGGCCTGGGTTTGATCTCTACCACCAACAAGAAAGACAGACCAATAAGGGCCCAGTCTTCCACAAGCTTACAAACTAACCTGCACTTATATCCACATACCAGCGATACATTTCAACATTGCATTTACAATTATAACATAAACTGATACTACCTTTTTGAAAAGCAATGAACATAAATAGCAGAAACATCCTGAAATTTTATCATAGAGAAATTGTTTAACATAATTAGATTCTAGATTCACACAAAATCCATATTTATTAAATGGTCATGCTGTGACAGGAACTACTTTAAGTATTTTGTAATTATTTACCCATTTAATTCTAACAACTCAATGAAATTATACATATGCTGACACACCTATTACAGATGAGGAAACTGATTTTTCCCCAATTACAGGAGTAAAGGAGCTATAATTTAAACTCAGGAACTATGACTCTAGAATCTACAATTTTATGGTGATATGGTTTACTACTTCTAAAATAAAGACATTATCTATAATAGAAATAAAGTGAAAAAGTAAAAACTTTCCACAAGAGGGAAGTGGTTTTAAAAACTGTGGTAAGAGCTTTCATAAAATGTTACTAAAATGATATGGCATGAGTTTAAGATATTTCCTTATGTTTGGCTATGAATATGTGCTATTTCCCACAATACAACAGACTAGTTGCTCTTATTTAATGACATAAACTTTCAAAGATGAACAAATAAATTCCTCAACCTAATATTATTGATGATCATGTTCATTATCACCTACAACGCCAGAGGCTCTAAAACTATAATGAGACTACAAAATATCTTAGTGGCAGAATAAGAGTCACTTGCTAAAAATTCAAATTCTTGGCATAATTTCATAAAATTCTGATTATGTAAACCTGAAGTACAGCCTTGGAATCTTGTTTTAAAGTAAGTTTGTATGGATGTAGATGATTCAGATAACCATACTTTGTGAGACACAGCAGCAGGCTATTAAGTGCTTAGCATCTAAGGTCTCTTATTTAAGAGTCCTTACTGAAATCCCAGAACTAAATTAAGACAATACACAGAACAGAAGGCACTCATCTGCCTCTTCAGATGTATTCCTCTTAGGATGTCTTCAGAATTCCTGTGTAAATAATGTTGTTCTCCAAGGCTGGGTCCTCAGATTCTTCTTTCTGGAATTCTCTGCAGAAAATTACAGTTTCAAAATCACTGTGTACATTTTAATACCATTGACCAAAGGTTTCCTCAATCATATATAATGCTCTGGGTACTACTGTATTTCTTAGTCTCTTGTCTATACATTATCTTGCTTTTCTACTTCCTTCAACTTACTATATTCTGGCTTTTCCTCTTACTGCTCCATAATAAGATGCTTCCTAATCACCAATAGCTACTATGTTGTAAAGTACAGTGGTCATTTATTTATTTTCACCCCTCTTAACTTCCAGGAACCATGAACAACCTAGATCAATCTTCCTTCCTGAAACATTCCTACATTTGTTGATGCCTTTTCTATTTTCCTGTTTACTTGCTCTCTATTTTACCACTAAATGTTGATTTCCCTAAGGGATTGATTCTAAACTCTTATTATCCCCACATAAATCCTTCTGGATGTACTATTTTAAATATGACTTATCTGAAGATGCACTTCATATAGAAAACGGGAAGAGTGTTGATGATAAAACTGAATCCACAAGCCAGAAGAGTGTAGCAGCTCAGAGGACAAAGGGAAAGAAAACTTCAAGAAGAAACAATTGTCAGGGGTTAGCTATGTTTATGATAGAAATTAAGCACTATAAAACAGTCACTGCAATTTTATAAGAAAGGGGCCCATTGTTTGGAGGCAAAGAAACACACACACACACACACACACACACACACACACACACACACACACACACACACACACACACACACACACACACACACACACACACACACACACACACACACACACACACACACACACACACACACACACACACACACACACACACACACACACAGTGAAAAAAATCTTCTGGTCCTCCAGACAAAAAGATGAAAAAGTAGCAGTCTTAGTTCTGTGCAGTTCCAAGAAAACTAAGTTTTACAACAATACAGAAAAATCTATTCAAGTTCAGGCTTGAACTCAAGACTTAGATGCTACCCCTTAGCTTTTCTGCTCAAGTCTAGAACTCTACTACTTAAGCAACAGCTCTAATTCTTTAGGGTAGTTTGGTGGAGATAAATCTCATGTGTTTTCCTGCCCAGGATGGCTTCCAACCATAATCCTCAGATCTCAGCCTCCTGAGTATCTAGGATTACAGGCAAACCACTGGTGCCCAGCAGAAAAATCCACTGTTTTAGCAAACCACAAATTCATGACAAATCAAGGATATGAGGTATGTACTTAAAATGTTAACATAAAATTAAATCACAGTAAGATATAAAGTGCGTTGATCTCTTTAAGTACTACTGACATTAAGGTCTGTGCTGCTTAGAACATGTGTAATACTGAATTCAATTCTGAGTATCTCAAGGTTGGACAGAAGGGAGACAGAATGGGTTAGCAACCATTATATTATATCAAGAACAGCTAGAAGCTAGGTGTTGATGGCTCATGCCTGTAATCCTAACTACCCAGGAGGCTGAGATCTGAGGATCAAAGTTCGGAAGTAGCCCAGACAAACAAATCCACAAGACTCTTATTTCCAATTAATTAGCCAAAGCCAGAACTGGAGGTGTGGCGCAAGTGGTAGAATGCCAGCCATAAATGAAAAAGCTAAGCAACAAATAGCATGAGGCCTGGAACACACACACACACACACACACACACACACACACACACACACACACACACACACACACACACACACACAAACACACACACACACACACACACACACACACACACACACACACACACACACACACACACACACACACACGGCCAGAACAAGAAATATTTAACATGAAAAAAGAAAATATCCTCGTTTCCCAGACACACACACACACACACACACACACACACAAATGGCCAGAACAAGAAATATTTAACATGAAAAAAGAAAATATCCTCGTTTCCCAGACACACACACACACACACACACAAATGGCCAGAACAAGAAATATTTAACATGAAAAAAGAAAATATCCTCGTTTCCCAGACACACACACACACACACACACACACACACACACACACACACACAAATGGCCAGAACAAGAAATATTTAACATGAAAAAAGAAAATATCCTCGTTTCCCAGACACACACACACACACACACACACACACACACACACACACACACACACACACACACACACACACACACACACACACACACACACACACACAAATGGCCAGAACAAGAAATATTTAACATGAAAAAAGAAAATATCCTCTTTTCCCAGATCTGTATTTCAGTGTTTACAAGGGAGGGTTACCTTTCCTCATTTCCCTTTTGACAGAGATTAGAAGTACTTCTTTAAGAAAAAAGTGAATTTGAGAAATTGTAAAAAAAAAAAAAAAAAAAGAAAAAAGAAAATATAATAGTAAATTTCAAGTTTATATAGAATATGGCCAGTTGGAATAAGGAGTACATCACTCAGCATAAAACTAGGAATAATAAATATAAAGAAGCAGATTATTATTTTTAGATAAAAGTAATTCCTAAATTTCCTCTCTTTCTGCCCCAAACCTTTATCCTATCTTTTCCTTCAGTCATATTAGAGGCCTGTCCGTAGAACTCTGTGATAGAAAGCTTGAAGTCACTGTGTTAAATTTCCAAATAAAAGGTATTTTTGTTCCAGTTGCTAAGTTCCAGTTCCAAAAGATATGCTGTAGTTGAATTCAAATGAGAATTCCACGCACATTTCGTAGTAGAATTACAGTGTGAGAGAGATCTTGGATTTTACTAAAAGTTAATAAGAAGCAATTAATTGGCATAACAAGTGAAATGCCCTTTTATATTATTATTTATATAGGAAGAGCTTATATTATACAAGAGCTTCAAACAGCAAGCTTAAAAAAGAAACTTTCAAAATATATCCATTTGTAAGGGATTACCTGTATGAAATATTTAGTAATTGCAAAGGAAGATACAAATGTTTGGATGAACATTTCACTAGAGTTTGAAACTAGTTTCAGGGAACTGAGTAGGGGGAAAGATCAAGTCTTGAGTATTCCTCACACTCAACTCCATGTGATCTGAGAATTTTTTAAAATTCTATGTTGTTATTATAATATTAAAAAGGTTATAAGACTGTTGTGGATCATCTAATGTACACTTTACAAATAAAAAAGGTATAAAATCCAGTGCTGCATTTACATTCATGTTTATGAAGGCAAAGTTGTGAAGAAATTCACCCAAAATGCCAGAACTTTTTAATGTCTTGAAAGCATGTCTGGTTGATCTTTGGTTGACACCCCCTAAAATTATGATACTCATGGCTTAAACACTCTCATGTTTCCATTGTTTTCAATTAGTTTTAAAGAACAAATTTGTTCTTAGTAGTAACAATTTAAAATTGAAAGATAACTGCAGGGAATAAGACTTGAATTTTTATTTTTATTTTATTTTTTTTGGCGGGGGGGGGGGGGGTCCGGTTGTGGGGCCTGAACTCTGGGCCTGGGTGCTGTCCCTCAGCTCTTCAGCTCAAGGCTAACACTCTACCACTTGAGCCACAGCGCCACTTCCGACTTTTTTTTCCTGCTTATGTGGTGCTGAGGAATTGAACCCAGGGCCTCAGGCATGCAAGGCAAGTGCTCTACCACTGAGCCACCTTCCCAGCTCGACTTGAATTTTTAAAATTGAGACTTTTATCTAACATTTTGAAAATAATATCGTGGCATTATAACAGTAACATGTAAATTGCTTCAGACTTAGGAGTAAATATTCAAATATTCATTTTTAATAAGGAAAAACCAAATTACATCACAATGTGATATGCAAAGATTGCACAACCTTTAAAGGAAGTAAAAGAATTTAACTCATACAGTACATGATAGTAATCAGTATAATATCCAAAGAAAGCACTGTGTACCATTACTTGCATTTCTGAAAAGGGATGGTTTACATTATTAGCTCTTGCAACAGTTTCATTGCAAAATGTCTCATAGGGCAGACAAAATTTCCATGTCGCATACTATAGGTTAAATGGCCCATTTAATTAAGAGCTCCAGGAGATACTGAGGAAAGAGATAGGAACTAATCTTTTAAGGTATAATACAAGGATAGAAGACACAGAAGTGAAAACAACCTAAGATGGGTAATAGATTAGCCTAATATATAAATTAAGTCAATTGAATTTCAGTTCCAGCCAAGCAGAAGACAATGGAGATACAAAGTTGAATAAAAGTTGATATAAAGGACTCTTGTGCCCAAGAGAGCAAAAGTACAATGAGAAACAGACTTTATAAAGCAAATACAATAACTCGTTAGGAATAAGTAATCTAAAAATGTCCACAATTATTCAGATTTCTTAAAATTCTGTGATTATCTCACTTTGGATAAAGGAATGAATGAAGGTGTTACTTGTATATTAGCAATTTCCTCTGTGTAATGTTAGCATTAGTTCTCCTTAGAAAAAAGGTCAAAGTGTTCATTTTACCCTGTTTTCCCAGTGTTCAGCACAGTGCCTAGCATCTAATATCACTCGAATATTTGTTGAATAAATGAGTGAACACTAAATGTGTTTTGGTCTTAAATACAGTATAGATGGTAGATAACTTTACATTTATATTTTATATTTATATTTATATTTATATATTTAGTAGGACCTGGTAAGAACGATTTCACTACCAAACTATCTCTCATTTAGATAAAGCAGTTGAACAGTTAGTAATCCAATCCCCAACTCTTTGTGGCTCTTAGAAGGAAATAGGCCAATTACAGCTAAACTTCAAATTGTGATGCAATAATCTCGGAGGAAACATAAAAACTAAGAACATAGCTATGAGAAAAATAAAATGTTCATGAAAAGTGAAGTTACTTTTTGTTTGGTATCACAAATATTCTTTATGAACAATACTGAGACCTCACCCAATCCCTCTGATGTTCTCAGCATATAATTCTACCCTGTCAAGTTAACCACACTTTTAAATTTTGCATTAAACAACATATAACATATTGATTATTCCTGTTTATCCTTGCCATCTAAACATGTAATTTCCTGACAAGTGTGTGCTCTATATTACTTACAACTAGCTGTTTCCCTACACATTAAAAAGTATATATCTGTTATAGTATATATAGTATATATCAGTTATTTAATCAATTATGGTACACATACAAATGGACTTGCTCCCCACACTAGCTACTCAAAGGGAAAGAATGTTTCATACATTAACAGCATGATCTGGGATCAAATGTGGGAAACTGGTACTTCAGGTAGTTGAGAACAATTAAGATAGAAAGAAAAGGATTTGATCACTGTGAGAGTTACAGGAAATAAAGATGTATTTACCAAAAAGCCAAGCACATGATCAATTTGATAGCTATTGGCTATCAATAAAAATAACAATATCATATAGATCTGATGCCAGAAAATAGATCTGAGTGGAAATACAATCCCTACTGAAACCGAGGAGAAAGAAGAATGTCAATATTAGGAAGTGGAAGAAGATGTAGGGTGATAGGAACTTGAAAAGGAGCATGAGCAGTCACAAGTAGGAGGGATAGCAGAAAGTGATGTCACTGAAAAAATGCAAAACGAATTTTTAGTAGACCGGCTATCTAGGGAGATTCAAATGCTACACAAAGGTCTAACAGAACACGAAAAGAGTGGAAGTTAACATTTTTCCATCCTGTAACGACAACTTAAGTGACGCGTTCTGACACTCTAACTATAGGCCTTTTCGGTGGCGTACAACACACTTTGCCCAAACTGGACCTACTGAGCAATTCAAACTGTCGACATCGACATCGAGAAACCCCAGTCACCCTTACTCTGCCTCCACCCCAGCACCTTTAATTCTACACCTTCGCGTTCTCTCCGTCGTCGTCCCTCGCTTCCCGCGGAGAACGTCTCGTTCTGTTTACCTGTCCGGGCACCCTCTGAGGGCACACGGGCTCGTGACCGAGGGTCGCAGATTGGCCCAGAGCTGCCCGCGGCGCTCACCCAGAGAAGGACGGGCTTGAACAGGCTGACTTCCGCGTAAAGCGCCCCCACCCACTACGTATGGCCTCCTGGGAGTGTGAGCGCTCCTCCAATGGGAAGGGCAGTAGGGCGGGAACTACACGTTCCCAGCTACCCACCAGTCCACGAACCACACTGCATTATGGGAGTTGTAGTTCCTGGGGCCGACTTGCCGGGCCTGTCACACTTGGGGTTAAGATTCCTGTTGTACACAACAGCAAATGGTGTAGGAGGTTTCTAGAAAATGACAGAATGCAAGTGTGGAAAAAAATATGAATCTACCAGTATTGAGTAAACTAGTAAATGATGAGCTTCCCTAGCCATCTCCCTTCGGTCTCCCATAGCAATTAAAGTTACTTCATAGACAATATAGAAGTTGTCTGACAGGAACTCCCTCTATTTCCACCAAGAAAATTAACCAGCGTCCTGTACCCCTCACTATCATTTCTCCCATTCTACTATTATTGTGGTGGTAGTTATTTACTGCTTCTTTCTTTTGATTCTCCCATCTCTCTAGTCCACAATTCTCAACAATGTTCCTAAAACAAATACTTTACAAAACCTCTTTTTCTCTAAAATCAGGCCATTTCTAAAGTCTATAAAGTTCAATCCATTTCTGCAAGAAACTTCTTACTCTCTAGTTTTTCCCAAGACACTACACTCTGAAGGTTTCTCTCCCACTCCTGTGACAGCTCATTTTCCTTTGAAAAGTTCATGTTCTATGAGGTTCTTCCCTATACTTTCTTAATCCTCCCTATTACTTTGGTTGACTTTTTTTTTCCCCGGTGATGGAGCTTGAACTCTGGGCCTGGGCACTATCCCTGTGCTCTTCAGCTCAAGGCAAGCACTCTACCGCTTGAGCCACAGTGCCACTTCCAGTTTTCTAGTGGTTTATTGGAGATAAGAGTCTCTCGGACTTTCCTGCCCAGGCTGGCTTGGAACTGTGATCCTCAGATATCAGCCTCCTGAATAGCTAGGATTACAGGCGTGAACCATCGGCACCCGGCCTTGCTTGAATTCTACATGTTGATATTTCCCATATATAGTAACCCTAGACAAGACTCCCATATTTCAGTCAATTATCTACTGATAAATGGACCAAAAACTTTTCAGGTACCTGAAACTTAAAAGTACTCCCCAATTGACCTAATACATTTCTACTTTTCCCTAACCTGCTTGTACATCTCCTCTTAATCCCATGTCTCAACCAGTCAGTTTACCACACCAGTAAGCTGGGTATTATTTTGAATGGGTAGATTTCCTCAAAGCTATATTAGACAAAAGCCAGCTATATTGATTCTATCTCTTTCTTGATGATTATAAATAAGTTGTATTTATGAAACACATACTCTGCCATTTCAGTTCCTATGGATGCCAAGCTTGGAATTAAAGAACTGACAGTTTAAATAATGTGAATCACCTGTACATCCAAGAAACCTGGTCTTGGTCTTGACAAAGGTTACAAAATTAAGAAGAGATGTACCATGAATTACAACCAGCCCCAATTTACTTGGTGCTTGAAATGTCTGTTCACCCAGCATAAGAAAACATATCACACAGGGCTCTAGTCATATCTGAGAGATTCTTGTTTTATGTTCTGTTTGTCATAATTGATTTTGATGTATTATTTTGTGGTTTGCAAACAAATCTAGTGGCTTCCTTATGTTGGAATCAAAATTATTCATGTTTATTGCAGTGTGTTGCTAATTTTCATTGCTATTTATGTAGCTTTCCTCCTAGATTTTCAGACTTGGGCAACTTTTCTGGAATTCTGTGCTCAATACATACCTACATTCTGCATGCTTGTTTTTTTTTTAAGTTCACAATTAGCAGAGGGAGTTAAAATGGGATCTTACAGGAACTAACCAGGTTTCTGAGAAAACTATATCTCTTCCAAGCATCAAGCTCCCAGTAATCTAACTACTTCCCTCTAAGCCTAATTTCTTAAAAGTTCTACTGTCTCTTAACATTACCACACTGAGGACCAATCTTTCAGCATTCGAATTCATGAGTGATAAACCAGTCAAAACCATAGCAAAGCTAGGCAGCAGTGACTCGTGTATATAAATGCTAGTTAATGAGGAGTCTGATATCAGGAAGACTGTGGTTGGAAGCCAGCCCAGGTTAAAAAAAAATCTATTAAAAAAAAGTCCATGAGACTTTATCTCCAAAATAATAAACACAAAGTGATGCTGGAGGTGTGGCTCAAATGGGAAAATGTAACTTGGGCAGGTGGAAGTCCCTGAATTCAAAACACCCTACTATAAAAAGTATTTTATTTACTAAGTTGCTTTTCTCCTCTATGTTGTAAATGTTAACCTCCCTTGCTGATTGTCTCTCTTTTATTTAACTATTTTTCAAGAAACACATAGAAAAAAAATTTTTGGGTCCGGTCATGGGCCTGAACTCTGGGCCTGGACGCTGTCCCTCAGCTCTTCAGCTCAAAGCTAGCGCTCTACCACTTGAGCCACAGCGCCACTTCCAGCTTTTTTTTCTGCTTATGTGGTGCTGAGGAATCGAACCCAGGGTCTCATGCATGCAAGGCAAGTGCTCTACCACTGAGCCACCTTCCCAGCCCCACACATAGAAAATTTATAAATAAATTTTGATTTTTCTTTCTTACCTACTAACTTCTAACTCTGGAAAATTAAGAACTTACTATATTTTACTGCCTTAACTAACACATTACATGGAGTATAACAGAAAAGACCTGCTTCACAGAAAAATAAAAATTCTAAGAAATAATGATTCCAAGACTTGGTGTAGAAAATAGAATTTGAGCACTGATGGTAACACTTCTTAAGTTTCAAAGTTTTATTTTTTCCTCCTGCAGAAGAGCTTGAACCCAGAACCTCTCATATAGTAGGCAAGCATTCTACCACTGAGCCATATTCTCAGCCCAAGTTTCATAGTGTCTAAGAATAGAAAAGATTGTGTTAACATCCAAAGGGTTGACTTGAAATATTTAACTTATCAATTTTTTTTGGGTCTGGTCGTGGGGCCTGAACTCTGGACCTGAGCGCTGTCCCTCAGCTCTTCAGCTCAAGGCTAGCGCTCTACCACTTGAGCCACAGCTCAACTTCCGGCTTTTTTCATTTTGCTTATGTGGTGCTGAGGAATCGAACCCAGGGCCTCAGGCATGCAAGGCAAGCACTCTACCACTGAGCCATCTTCCCAGCCCTGATCATTTTTTTTTAACCCCAATACTCATGAGTTTGTGACAGACAGATGCTCTTATCGGGCATTCAGGATTGTAGTCAAAAGATTTAAAATGGAAAAGTGATAGGATGAGATTGCTGGCCCAATGAAATTACTTTTTACATGTAATATATACTAATAAAGTTTTTTATTTTTTAATTTTTGTCGGTTGCGGGACTCTGGGACTGGGTGCTGTCCCTCAGCTCTTCAGCTGAAGATAAGCACTCTACCACTTGGGCCACAGCGCTACTTCTGGTTTTCTGGTGGTTTATTGGAATTAAGAGTTTCACAGACTTTCCTGCCTGGACTGGCTTTGAACCGTGATCTTCACTCAGATCTCAGCCTCCTAATTAGCTAGGATTACAGGCATAAGCAATCAGTGCCCAACACTAATAAAGGTTTTAAATGAGATTAAAATGATGAAATTGAAAGGAAGAAATCACTTTAAAATTATCTGCAATTAGAATTCTGATGGTAAATGAACACTTACATTTTAAAGTTCCTGGAATAAAATCTAAGTGTGTCCTGTTGGCTGTCTTCTTTAACTTGACATCAGAAATCCATATTCTGATACAATAGAAAATAATCAAACAGGTGTAACTTAGGCTTAGACTTTTTCAACCTTGGCTCATTTCTACTTTAGTATTTTGACTAAAAAGCTTCCTACCTTAAGCCAATTGTTTATGAGTGGAAGGAGCTAGGACTCTTTCTCCAGGCAGAGGCTGATAATGGTCATTCAATCACTTTTATGGGAAAACAGGCAGGATACACTGTCACACTTTTCCATCTTCTAACTTTTCTTTGACAAGGATGAAGATGCTCATGTAAGTTATCCTGAAGTCATTGTAATATAGACTACCAAGACCATAATTTTCACCCTCAGAACAAGCTAATCATTTTCTGACTTTGATCTTTTACAGCAACTATTTATACTGCACTAAATCTGTTTACTCAGATCTGAATGTCTTCAGATTTGTGTCCATGTCTCCCTTGTCATTCATATTCAAGCTTACTCAGCCACTCTCAGATAGACTTTCTTGTCTTTCCTGACCCCTCCTGAGATACACTTGGCCTGACAGCTGACTTCTCATTAGGCACTCTCTGTAAATTTCTCCTTCCCCCTTGCTCCATTCCTCCTCCCCCTGTCACTTGGCTACTACCACTCTGGGATTCCATTATATCCATTACACTAAAGTTTTTCCAATTGAGCTACTGTGGTTCCCACCACAGGTTAGCATACAGAAAAAAGCAATGACAGAAGTTTTCAAGGGTTCTGGTTACTTCTTCACAAGTCTGTTTCTTGAGGTGTTGGTGAAAAGCACATATTCTGGACTTCAACCGTGGGTGAATAATTTTTATATTACAGATCTACTCTCACATTCCAATCTTCTTGAGCATTTGAATCCCTTCATCAATGATTAACAGCTTTACCATTTCATTCATAGTTTAACAACCAATCAAGTAAACTATTCCTTTGTTAACTCTGAAAACTGTAACACAACTCAATGTATCTAGCTACGGTAGCCCATGTCTGTAATCCTAGCTACTCAGGAGGCTGAGATCTGAGGATCACACTTTGAAGTCAGCCTTAGCTCCAATTAGCCACCAAAAAAGCCAGAAGCAGAGGTGTGGCTCAAGTGGTAAAGCACTAGCCTTGAGCAAAAAAGCTCAGGCATAGTGCCCAGCCTATGAGTTCAAGCCCCAGGAGGACTGGCACACTCAAAGAACCCCTCAATTTAAGCTTTTTTTTTCAGGGCTATCTAATTTTATGTTTCCTCTACCATTATCCCATACACTTAAAGTCCTTTCCTACACAGGTTCCCCAGACATCTGCTTTTAGGAATTAAAACAGTCATGAGATTCTTTGTAATGTAGCCCATCTCCTTTTAGGTAAAATTGTGTATCTCACCTTTAGAAGTCTGTTGAAATTTGTGTCTGATTAGTCTAGAGGCAAAAATGGATGGTAAGAGTAGGTGAGTCTTAAGGAGCATTAGCATTCTCTTAGCAACTGCATCAAAAAAGGCATTACTGCTTCCATAGGCAATACAAGATCAGGTTCCTTGGGCCAAAACTGAGAGGCCCATACCACAGGGAATAGGGATAGGGTTGCCACTAACATTGAGAGTGGTGAGGCCACTTCTCTGGCAAAAGAAATAAATGAAATTTAGGAGTTCAATGTCTCAAACTTATCAGGGTCCTCCCACACATCTCTTTCTCAATTTACAGAATCCCATTTTTTTCTACTCAGTGCTGTCACTTTTTTTTTAAATTTTTACTGCAAAGGTGCTGTACAGAGGGGGTTACAGTTGCATAAATCAGGTAATTGTTAGGTTTTTAAAAAGAGGTAGCCGAGTAAGAACCGCACCAGCATGCACGTGGTATTCAGATAAGGGGTAGGTTTATTCAGTAGACCTGCTGGGACCAGGCAAGGTTGGCACTCCACGTGGCTGGGAAAGGCCTGGGAATGAGAGAGAGCTGGGAAGAGAGGAAAGAGAGAGAAAAGAGCAGAGAGAGGGGTAAGAACAGTAGCACTCACGTGGTATTCAGGTAAGGGGTAGACCTGCTGGGACCAGGCAAGGTTGGCACTCCACGTGGCTGGGAAAGAGAGAGAGCAAGAGAGCAAGAAAAGAGCAGCAAGAGCAAGAGCAAGAGCAAGAGCAAGAGCAAGAGCAAGAGCAAGAGCAAGAGCAAGAAAAGAACAGAGAGTGAGCTAGAATAGAACAGAGAGAGCAAGAAAAGAGAGTCTGGGCCTGGGCTAGCCCTTATGTAGGGTATGGGTGGGGAAAGGTGTGGCCACATCAAATTCAGATGTGACCTCTTCCAGGTGTCCCAGTTGCCTAGGTAATGCAGGTACTGGGTGGAGACTTTGCTGCGAGGAGGGTGGAGTCTGCTGGCCATCCAGGAACGGACCTTACATTCCAGCCTTTTAATAATCATGAAATAGGGCGAGGATTCTCTCTGGCTACTTCCTGCTGACAAGGGGCGTCGACAATAGGGGTAAAAGGCTGGAATTTGGTCTCCTCCCAGAGAAGGCAGTGAGCAGCAGCTGTCCCTTGGTGGCGTGAGTCCTTAGATGAAATCTGGAGAAGTCTCATGAGCATTGAGGGGCTGGAAAAAAAAATACTAGAGAGCAAATAAATGGCAAGAGGAAGGACTTGGGGCTGAAAATGTTGGTAGAAATGACCCTAGTTACTTCTGACATCTGGCGACTAGGTAGAGAAGTCAGGTGACAAAGGCAAGAATATAAATTCCTGTTCAGTTAATAGGTAGACAGATATAGACATTGGCTGGGTAGGCTTCTTACTCCTACTGACCTCCCGGCTCAGGTTAATTTTGAAAGGGCAGGCACAAAGTAGCTGATGTGACATCATCTCCTCTTACTCCTTTCCACGTTCCCTTGTTCCCTAGACTGGCTGAGTCTAGGTGCTCGTTGCTGGGATGGCTTGTCCCAGTTGGTATTCAAGATTTGAACTCAAGGCCTGGGCACTGTTCCTGAGCGCTTCCGCTCAAGGCGGACCTTACATTCCAGCCTTTTAATAATCATGAAATAGGTCGAGGATTCTCACCTGGAAGAGGTCACATCTGAATTTGATGTGGCCACACCTTTCCCCACCCATACCCTACATAAGGGCTAGCCCAGGCCCAGACTCTCTCTTTTTCTCTCTCTGTTCGGTTCTAGCTCTTGTTGCTCTTTTCTTGCTCTCTTGCTCTCTCTCTTTCCCAGCCACGTGGAGTGCCAACCTTGCCTGGTCCCAGCAGGTCTACCCCTTACCTGAATACCACGTGAGTGCTACTGTTCTTACCCCTCTCTCTGCTCTTTTCTCTCTCTTTCCTCTCTTCCCAGCTCTCTCTCATTCCCAGGCCTTTCCCAGCCACGTGGAGTGCCAACCTTGCCTGGTCCCAGCAGGTCTACTGAATAAACCTACCCCTTATCTGAATACCACGTGCGTGCTGGTGCTGTTCTTACTCGCCTACCTCTTTTTAAAAACCTAACATAAATGGTGCCGTGATTCGGATAAAGGCTTAAAGTCAGGATAGCTGGGATTTCTCTGTTTTTTTCCTCTTTTTTCTTTTTTTTGTTCTTCCCTTTTTGCTCTGAGGAATACCCGCAGTTCTGACGGCCTTTTGCGAACCAGTCTGTCTGCGGCGGAATCAACGCATCGATACCATTGCTGCCTTCACATCCACGTCCACACCACTTCTCTACTCTGGTGAGTGAAACTACTCTACGGCTCTCTGTTGCTCAGTCTCTGTCCAGACGTGGCGCCACGCCAGAGAGCTCCTACGGCCTTTAGCTGAAAGGCGGTCACCTCTGAAGCCGAGGACGCTTGGCTTTGGGGGCTTGGCCATTTCTCTCTAGAGGGCTCTGGGGGAAGTCGGGACGCCGCTTCTGCCTGGTCAGCTCTCCTTCACTCACCAGACTGACTCTACTCATTTAATGGGCTGCTGCGAATCATGCCTGAGCCGTGAAACCCCTGGAAAGCTCCCTGGAAAGCCAGAGAGCCTCATTTTTATGCCATTCTCAGAAGTACACAGTTTTTGCTACTGCAATGGTAAATGATCAGAAGTCTGTTTACTTTCGGGCTCTCTTTGCTCTCTCTCTGCCATTCATGTCCAACTTTCCCTATCTCTCCCTTTCTCTTTTCTACAACTTTTTGGCTTGTGCCTTGAAGAGTGCGACGCAGGCTGGGTCCCAGGGACCCCCCTCTAGGTTCCCTCTCAAAGGCTAGCCAATGTAGGCTTAATCTATTCAGGCTTTCTTTGCATTCTTTCAGAAATTCGCCATCTTGAATCCGCCATCTTGGCCACGAGCCACGTGGTGGGTTAAGGGTTTGGCCCCATCTGATCCCTAATCTTCCACTAAGGTTACTACTCCATCTATTCTAAGGTGCCTTGCTAACAAGTTGCTGTTTTCACAGGCCCTAGTAACTGAGGCCCAACCATCTGATGTGCTTTGTTAGCAAAGATGTCTAAATGTTGTCAAAATTTTAGGTTTTGAGTTTTAAAATACTGGGCATATCTGTGCCAAAGTTTTCATCACATCTGATGAGTTTTGTCATTTCAGAATATTTGTTGGCAATTCTTGATAAGAACCAGGTAAGCTCTACTTATTCTACTTGATCTCCTTGTTGCTTTAATTGAAAATAATAAAGGGCTTTTGTGGCAAAGATTTCAGTTCAAAGCCAGCTCGGGCTAAAAAATCCCTAAGACTCCGTCTCCCAGCTAAACTCTGCAAGTGGTACTATAACTCAGTGTGGTAGAGTGCTAGCCTTGAGCAGAAGTGCTCAGGGACAGTGCCCAGGCCTTGAGTTCAAACCTCCTTAAATACTAGTGGTACTATAACTCAAAGTGGTTCAGTGCTAGCCTTGAGCGGAAGCTCTCAGGGACAGTGCCCAGGCCTTGAGTTCAAATCTTGAATACCAACTGGGACAAGCCATCCCAGCAACGAGCACCTAGACTCAGCCAGTCTAGGGAACAAGGGAACGTGGAAAGGAGTAAGAGGAGATGATGTCACATCAGCTACTTTGTGCCTGCCCTTTCAAAATTAACCTGAGCCGGGAGGTCAGTAGGAGTAAGAAGCCTACCCAGCCAATGTCTATACCTGTCTACCTATTAACTGAACAGGAATTTATATTCTTGCCTTTGTCACCTGACTTCTCTACCTAGTCGCCAGATGTCAGAAGTAACTAGGGTCATTTCTACCAACATTTTCAGCCCCAAGTCCTTCCTCTTGCCATTTATTTGCTCTCTAGTATTTTTTTTTCCAGCCCCTCAATGCTCATGAGACTTCTCCAGATTTCATCTAAGGACTCACGCCACCAAGGGACAGCTGCTGCTCACTGCCTTCTCTGGGAGGAGACCAAATTCCAGCCTTTTACCCCTATTGTCGACGCCCCTTGTCAGCAGGAAGTAGCCAGAGAGAATCCTCGCCCTATTTCATGATTATTAAAAGGCTGGAATGTAAGGTCCGTTCCTGGATGGCCAGCAGACTCCACCCTCCTCGCAGCAAAGTCTCCACCCAGTACCTGCATTACCTAGGCAACTGGGACACCTGGAAGAGGTCACATCTGAATTTGATGTGGCCACACCTTTCCCCACCCATACCCTACATAAGGGCTAGCCCAGGCCCAGACTCTCTCTTTTTCTCTCTCTGTTCGGTTCTAGCTCTTGTTGCTCTTTTCTTGCTCTCTTGCTCTCTCTCTTTCCCAGCCACGTGGAGTGCCAACCTTGCCTGGTCCCAGCAGGTCTACCCCTTACCTGAATACCACGTGAGTGCTACTGTTCTTACCCCTCTCTCTGCTCTTTTCTCTCTCTTTCCTCTCTTCCCAGCTCTCTCTCATTCCCAGGCCTTTCCCAGCCACGTGGAGTGCCACCCTTGCCTGGTCCCAGCAGGTCTACTGAATAAACCTACCCCTTACCTGAATACCACGTGCGTGCTGGTGCTGTTCTTACTCGGCTACCTCTTTTTAAAAACCTAACAGTAATGAGTACATTTCCTTTTGAATAGTATCATTCCCTCCCTCATTCTCTCCCAGTTTTTCCTCTCCTGAATTCCCTCCCCTCCTCTTAAGTTGTTTTAAATTTTGTCAGTCATGGATCTTGAACTCTGGGCCTGGGCACTGTCTGAGCTCTTCAGCTCAAGGCAAGCACTCTACCACTTGAACCACAGCACCACTTTTGGTTTTCTGGTGTTTAAAGTGGAGATAAGAGTTTCAGGGACTTTCCTGCCTGGGCTTAGCTTTGAACCACTATCCTCAGATCTCAGCCCTCCGAGTAGGTAGGATTAAAGGCATGAGCCACCGGCATCTGCCCTCCCCGCCAAGTTGTTTAGTTCATTTCCAACATAGTGTCTAGAGGGTTTCACTGCTGAATTGGTTCACCCCTTGTCCCACCATTTCTGTGCTTCCCCTTTGCCCTTCCCAAATCAGATAAACTTATATACAAGACAAAGGGTACTGAAATCAAAAACAGTGACAGAAGAGAATAAACCAAAGAAAGGAGGAAAGATGGGGGGAAAAAACCACAAACAGTAAAAAATTTTTTTAAAAAAACCCTCTTGCTTCCATTTTTGGAGTTCATTTTGATAAGCATTTTATATGATTGTATGCACAAAACTATTGAGTCCTTGTGATCCTCTCATAAGAATATCCTATGGCAATACTGTAACACATGGAAGCTGAACAACACACTGTTGAACCACCAGTAGGTCATGGAAGAGATTAGAAAGGAAATTCAAATGTTCCTACTATTTAACAAAAATGACCAAACAAACTATCAGCTCTTCTGGGACACAGCAAAGGCAGTACTCAGAGGCAAGTTTATAGCTCTGATTTCCTACATTAAAAAATTGGAAAGATCTGAGACTAACAATTTAATTAGGCACCCAAAGCTCCTTTAAAAAGAACAACAAGCTAAACCCCAACCAAGTAGATGGAAACAAATTAAAATAAAATCCAAATTAAATGAATTAGAGTCCAAAAAACTATAGAAAGAATTAACAAAACAAAGAGTTGGTTCTTCCAAAAATTAATAAAATTGACAGACCCTTAGCAAATCTTATGAGAAAAAAAGAGAACACACCCAAATAAACAAACTCAGAGATGAGAATGGAAACATCACTACAGAAACAGCCAAGATTCAGAATATAATAAGGGGATACTTCTCAAACCTTTCTGCTAGTAAGTTTGAGAATCTGAAGATATGGACAATTTCTAGCAAATATTGAAATGCCCAAACTAAACCAAGATGATTTAAACCAACTTAACAGACCCATATCCAGCATCAAAATAGAAGCAGCAATAAAAGACCTCCCACCCAAGAAAAGCCCAGGACCGTATGGATTTACAGCTGAATTCTACAAGGCCTTCAAAGCAGAACTCACACCAATATGCCTCCATCTCTTCAATGAAATTGAAAGCAAAAATTCACTACCACACTCTTTTTATGAAGCCAGCATAACCCTCATTCCAAAACCAGGCACAGACTCATCAAAGAAAGAGAACTATAGACCCATTTCTTTGATGAATATAGATGCAAAATTCTCAACAAAATCTTGGCTAATTTACTTCAACAATTCATCAAAAAAATCATACACCACGATCAAACAGGATTCATTTCAGGGATGCAAAGCTGGTTCAACATATGCAAAACAATATAATTCATAACATCAACAAGAGCAAGGATAAGAACCACATGATTATTTCAGTAGATGTAGAAAAAAACATTTGACAAGATCCAAGACCCCTTTATGATGAAAGCTCTGGAATAACTAAGAATCCATGAAGCATTCCTCAATATAATAAAGGCTGTATATGACAAATCTACAGCCAGCATTATACTTAATGGAAAAAAAGCCATTTCCTCTAAATTCAGGAAGGAGTCAAGGATGTCCACTCTCTGCACTCCTCTTCAACCTAGTATTAGAATGCCTACCTAGGGCAATAAGACAAGATGCAGACATAAAGGGGATCCAAATAGGGAAAGATGAAGTAAAACTCTCCCTCTTTGCAGATAACATAATATTGTATTTAAAGAACCACATAGACTCCACTCCCAAGTTACTTGAGCTGATCAGAAACTTTGGCAAAGTAGCAGGGTATAAAATTAACCCTCAGAAATCAATAGCTTTCCTGTATGCCAATGAGAAGACCATGGCTGAAATTAGGAAAGCAGCCCCTTTTGTAATAACCCCACAAAAAAATACTTAGGAGTTAACAAAAGAGGTGAAGGACCTTTATGACAAAAACTTTAAAAACCTGAAAAAGGAAATTAAAGCAGAACTAAGCAAGTGGAAAAACCTTTCATGCTCCTGGATTGGGAGAATTAACATCGTGAAAATGGCAATGCTGCCAAAGGCTATCTACAAATTTAATGCAAAACCTATCAATATCCCAATCTTATTCTTCAATGAAATAGAAGAAGCAATCCAAAAAGTCATATGGAACAATAAAAGACCCTGAATAGCAAAAACAATCCTTAGTAGAAAGAACAGAGCTGGAGGAATATCAATTCCTAATTTCAAACTCTACTACAAAGCCATAGTAATCAAAACAGCTTGGTACTGGCCACAAGAACAGACCTGAGGTCCAATGGAATAGGACTGAACACCCAGAAATGAACCCACAGACTTATATCCACCTAATCTTTGACAAGGGAGCTAAAGAAATAGAATGGAAGAAAGACAACCTTTTCAGTAAATGGTGCTGGCAAAATTGGTTAAACACTTGTAGAAAACTAAAGCTAGATTCGTATATATCACCCTGCACTAGAATCAACTCCAAATGGATCAAAACCTCAAAATAAAAGCAGACTCCATGAAAACATTACAGGAAGGAATAGGACAAATTCGAGGGCTCCTTGGCACAGGCCAAAATTTTCTTAATAGAGACCCAGAAGCACAACAAATTAAAGAAAGGTTGGACAAATGGGATTGCATGAAACTGCAGAGCTTCTACAAGGCAAAGGACATAGCTAGCAAGATCAACAGAAAGCCCACCGACTGGGAGAAAATCTTCACTAGCCATACAATGGACAAGTGTCTCATATCTAAAATATACTTAAAACACAAAAAACCAAATCCCCCAACAACAAATCCTCAAAGAAACAACTGCCTGATTCATAAGTGGGCTAAAGACTTAAAGAGAAACTTCTCTGAAGATGAAATAAGAATGGTCAATAGACACATGAAGAAATGCTCAACTTCTCTAGCTATAAAAGAAATGCAAATCAAGACAACTTTGAGATTCCACCTCACCACAGTTAGGATGGCTATAATCAAGAAATCTAGTAACAACACATGCTGGAGGGGATGTGGCCAAAAGGGATCCCTACTGCATTGTTGGTGGGAGTGTAAACTTGTTCAACCACTCTGGAAAGCAGGATGGAGGTTCCTCAAAAAACTCCACATAGAACTCCCTTATGACCCAGCAGTCCTGCTTTTGGGCATTTACCCAAAGGATCACAAACAAGGTCATACCAAAGCTACCAGCACAACCATGTTTATTGCAGCATTATTTACCATAGCTAAGGTATGGAACCAACCCAGATGCCTCTGAGTAGATGAATGGAACAAGGAAATGTGGTATATATACACAATGGAATTCTATGCCTCCATCAGAAAGAATGGCATTGCCTTATTTGTTAGGAAATGGAAAGACTTGGAAAAAATTATATTAAGTGAAGTAAGCCAGGCCCAAAGAAACATAGGTCCCATGATTTCCTTTGTTTGCAATGACTAGTACATGTCTAGGACAAGCAGAGAAGATCAAAGGCTATGTACATATGACCACATGAGATAACGTTAAGCAAAATGTACCCCAAGACAAGTGGTTTTTCTTTATTGCTAGTGTTTTAATGTACTTACAATGCACTATGTGATTCTTTTGTTTCTTTTGTGTTTTCTTCCTCCACAGTATAACCCCTGTTTTCACTGGATTTGATGCTGGTGTTCTGCACCTTGTATATTCATTTTTGTAATTTGGGGAGGGGAAGAGATATTGAGGAATGCTTAAATGGGGATACAGGCTGACCCATTGTGACAACAAGATGTACAGGACACTATGTTGAAAACGAGCTTTAAAATGTCAGGGTTGGGGGACAGGAGGAGTTGGGGAGATGGAGAGGGAAGTGATGGTAGGGGGAAAACAAAGGAGGAGGTAACAATGCTCGCTATGAAATGAACTCATTACCCTACTCATGTAACTGTAACCTCTCTGTACAACATTTTTACAATAAATAAATAAATATAGATAGATAGCTATAGCTGTAGCTATAGATATAGATATAGAATATCCTCTGTTCTCACTGTGTGAAAGTTTAGACTACCGACTAGTTAATCATGTGCAGGTATAATTATTTGTCTTTTACTATCCATTGGGTTTACTTGTAGGTTTATAGGCACATTCTAATTATTACAAATGAGGGAAAACATGCCATCTATGTTTCTTTGGGTCTGGCTTACTTTGCTTAGTATAGTCTTTTTTTTTTTTTGCAAGTCTTTGCATTTCCTCATGAATGGGGCAATTTCATTCTTTCAGCATAGAATTCCACTGCAGAGTTTCTGCATGGCAAAGGACAAGCTAGCAAGATAAATAGAAAGAAAATGGAAGAAGATCTTTACCAGCTATGCATCAGACAAAGGCCTCATTACTAAAATATAAGCAGAGCTCAAAAAATTAAAACAAATCATAAAAGAAACAACCACCCAATTAATAAATGGAGAGAGTCAGGGGGAGGGAAAGTGGGAGAAAAAGGAGGAAGGGGGTAACAATGTTCAACCAGAAATGTACTCATTACCTTACATATGCAACTTTAACGCCTCTGTACATCACTTTACAATAAAATTAAAGTAAAAAAAATAAACAGGCTAAAGACTTAGAAAGAGACTTTTTTGAAGAAGAAATAAGAATGGCCAATAGGCACATGAAATATTTGACATCTTTGGCCATAAAAGAAATGCAAATCAAAACAACATTGAGGGAGGAGGGTTGGGGGGGGCGGGAGGAGGACGGGATGGGAAGGGGAAACAAAGGAGGAGGCTACAATGCTTGATAAGAAATGTACTCATTATCTTGCCCATGTAATTGTAACCCCTCTGTACAGTATTTTCACAATAAAAAAAAAAAGTTAAAAAAAATGAGATTCCACATCACCTCAGTTAGAATGGCCATTGTGGCGAAAACTAACAACAACAAATGCTGGTGGGAATATGGCCAAAAGGGAATGCTACTACACTGTTAGTGGGAAAGTAAAATTATTCAACCACTCTGGAAAGCAGTATGGAAGTTTCTCAAAAAACTAAACATAGAGCTTCCCTATGACCCAACAATCACACTCCTGGGCATCTATTCAATTGACCACAAACCAAGCTACACTAAAGCCACCAGCACAATCATGTTCATTACAGCATTGTTTGCCATAGCCAAGATATGGATCAACCCAGATGCCCCACAGTGGATGAATGGATCAAGAAAATGTGGCACACATATACAATGGAATTCAGTGTTGTCACTTTAATACCACACATCTTAATGCTATCTAGGGGGCTATGGTTCAGCCCATTTCTCCTACAGGTAAGAAGTTAAGAGGCAGAAGAGTAGTATAGTAATGCAGCAAGTTTGTTGAAAGCAAAAGTGAAGTATCAACTCTCTATAGATAAGGGTTCTGGAGCTGGAGGTCTGTTGTGAGATTCTCAGAGGGCAGATGTTATAGTATGGGTCTCCTCCCATATCTCCTCCCCTGTGTGTCTCTCCTTGTGGGCTGACTTTACTGCTGGTATATTCTCTGCCCTGGCTCTTTGTATTGGTCTTTCCTCTCCCTCAGAGCACAGTAGAAAAACAAATTTTATTGATCATGTCTCATCATGCATGAGTACAGAAGTGGATTTGATTGGTCATATTTGACGTTGTACAGACATTACCTCACTATGCAGAATTTTAAGCAAGAGTCCAGGGCATTATGGGAAGAAGAGCATTTGAGCAGGAACCCAGGGCATTATGGGGAGAAAAATTGCCATTTTGAGCAGTCGTCAAAGGTACTATGGAAACAAGGAGCATTATGGGGAACCACATGTTGTTAGCCACAGGTGTTATGTTCACATTTTTTTTATTCTTATCTACCTGACATCCCCCCTTTCTTTCCCTCAACCCTATAAGACTGAGTTAAACTTGCATTGTAATTCAGCTAATTGCATGATGAGGGCTTGTGTTTGGTTGCCAGCAACTTCTGTTGCCCTTTGGCCACAGGAAATAAGATTCTTCAGAGCACACTTTAGAAGCCTTTAGGTTATTTATGTCCATCTGGATCTGGGAAATTGAATCTCTGAGCTCATTTCTTTTCCTTTATGACTTTGTTCAGAGATGCCAGGAGCAACTAGCCAACATTATTATATTCTTTAGTTTTTTCAGAAATGTTTAAAAGTATAGTCATTGAATTCCTTGCCTCTCATAAGCAGTGTATTTCATGTATTCCTTCAAATAGCTTGTAACATAGTTTATCAGTGCTATACTAACAGAAGAAGCCCCTTTAGCAACTTTAGGACTAAAAATTGGATAGCCAACTCCAGAAACCATAAAGCCAACTAAGGAAATTCATGCTTATAATTGTTTCTCCAGAACCACTCCTGGCACCAAAATCTTATCAGTAAGGTTTCTCTGGATTTGTTATTCTAGAGAATATGTGTATAGTATATAATTATAAAAAGAGACTTACTATATTTCTGTAAACAATTGGAGACTGCATAGTTCAACAATGGCTGTCTATATGCTAGAGAACCAGAGAACCTCATAGGTGCTCAATCCAAAAAGCTGAACACTTCCTCATATGGAACATCAATGATGTTGCTCAGCTCAAGGCTAAAAGTCTCGAAGCTTCCTGGAATGTTGCTTGTAAATCCATGTTGAAAGGTGAAGAAGCTGGAGTGTGATGTCAGTGGGTGATGACACTAATGGTAGATAACAGGAAGAAGGGAAATGTTGAGGAATGATGGCATTTGCATGCGCTGGCTGGCCTATTTGATAATGCTATGTACTTTCAGGATGAGTATTTTCCAGTCACCTCAGGAAATATCCTCACAGACACATCCAGAATTGTACTTTGCTAATCACCTGAGTATCTCTTAATCCAATGAAGTTGACAATCCATATTAATGATTACATGGGATATTTTACCTTTTGGTATCCCCTTTAATATCTTTTATCAATGTTTTATGAGTTTCATTGTGTTGATCTTTCACATTTTTTAAAGTAAATATTTTTTTATATTTTATTTTATTTTTTTATTGTGAAAATACTGTACAGAGGGGTTACAATTACATGGGCAACATAATGAGTACATTTCTTATCAAGCATTGTAGCCTCCTCCTTTGTTTCCTCTTCCCATTCCTTCCCATCCTCCCCACCCTCCTCTACCCAATCCTCCCCGCCCCCCCCCCACCAAAGTTGTAAAGTTCATTTTCGACATAACGACTTTTACATCTCATTGTTGCAATGGGTCCACTTGTATACCTATTTAAACGATTTGTTTTTCCCCTTCCCCTCCACAAATTATACCGACATGAAATACAGTGAAAGCAGGGGTTATACTGTGGGGGAGGGACATACAAAGCAACAAAGAAATAATCTTATAAATGTGTTAGAAATAATTGCATGAAAGAAAAAAAAACATTTGAATACATATCTTAGGGTTAATTTCCCTAAAATCACCTTATCTGACCTTTTCTGCTTGACTCAGACATATACTAGATATTGCAAATAAGGGAAACCATGGGACCTATGTTTCTTTGGGCCTGGCTTACTTCAGTTAATATAATTTTTTTCCAAGCCTTTCCATTTCCTAACAAATGGGGCAATGTCATTCTTTCTGATGGAGGCATAGAATTCCATTGTGTATATATACCACATTTTCCTGATCCATTCATCTACTGAGGGGCATCTGGGTTGGTTCCATATCTTAGCTATAGTAAATAATGCTGCAATAAACATAGTCGTGCTGGTTGCTTTAGTGTGGCCTTGTTTGTGATCATTTGGGTAAATGCCCAAAAGTGGGATTGCTGAGTCATAGGGGAGCTCTATGTGGAGTCTTTTGAGGAACCTCCATACTGCTTTCCAAAGTGGTTGAACAAGTTTACACTCCCACCAACAATGTAGTAAGGTTCTGTTCTGTCCACATCCCCTCCAGAATCTGTTGTTATTAGAGTTCTTGATTTTAGCCATTCTAACTGGGGTGAGGTGGTATCTCAATGTTGTTTTGATTTGCATTTCTTTTATGGCTGGGAAGGTTGAGCATTTCTTCATGTGTCTATTGGCCATTCTTCTTTCTTCTTCAGAGAAATTTCTCTTTAAGTCTTTAGTCCACTTGTTTATTTGGCAGTTGTTTCTTTGAAGATTTGTTGTTGGGGGATTTAGAAAGACAGCCTCTTCAGTAAATGGTGCTGGAAAAATTGGTTAACTACTTGTAGAAAACTAAAGTTAGATCCTTATATATCACCCTACACCAGAATCAACTCCAAATGGATCAAAGACCTCGGAATCAAAGCAGACACTCTGAAAACATTACAGGATGGAATAGGAGAAACCCTAGGTCTCCTTGGCACAGGCCGAAATTTTCTTAATAGAGACCCAGAAACACAACAAATCAAAGAAAGGTTGGATAAATGGGATTGCATGAAATTGCAGAGCTTCTGCATGGCAAAGGACATAGCTAGCAAGATCAATAGAAAGCCCACGGATTGGGAGAAGATCTTCACTAGCCGTACAACAGACAAGGGTCTCATATCTAAAATATACCTTGATCTTTCACATTTTTTGTTAAGCTTATTCCTAGTTTTTTTAGTTAATGAATTAATAATAAAAATGAAATTGTTAATATTTGCCTTGATTCGGATCTTAGAATATTGCAGCTTTCCCAACTCAACATAATTTTATCTGTTGGTTTGCTATAAATGGCCTTCATTATATTGAGGTATGTGCTTTTATTCCTAATTTTTCAGCATTTTCATAATAAGGAATGTTGAATTGAAATTAACATACATTTTGGTGTCCTTCTTTGTGATGTTGTGGTATATTGTATTTTTTTTTTGTTTAAGCACATTGAAATGTCCTTGCATACTTGGGATGAATTCTGCTTTATCATGGTGAATAGTCTTTTTAATGTGCTTCTGGATTAAGTTTGGTAGTATTTTTTCATTTAAAATCATTAAGGATATTGTCTTGTAGCTTTCTTTCTTATTATTTCTATACTAGTTATTAAGGCAATGCTGGCCTCAGAATGCTTTTGGAAGAATTACTTCATTTTTCTTAATAGCTTAAGATTAACTAATAGTGGGGCTGGGAATGTGGCTTAGTGGTAGAATGCTTGCCAAGCAAGCATGAAGCCCTGGGTTCGATTCCTCAGTACCACAAAAACAGAAAAAGCTGTAAGTGGTGCTGTGGCTCAAGTGGTAGAGTGGGAGCCTTGAACAAAAGAATCTCAGGGATAGTGCCCATGCCCTGAGCTCAAGCCCCATGACTGGCAAAAAAAAAAAGAATAGTATTCTTCTTTAAATATTTGGTAGAAGTTGGGCACCAATGGCTTGCAGCTGTAATCCTAGCTACTCGGGAGGCTAAGATGTGAGGATCATGGTTCAAAGCCAGCCCAGACAGGAAGGTCTATGAGTGTTATCTCCAATTAACCATCAAAAAGCCAAAAGTGGAGCTATAGCCCTGAGTCAAGCCTACTATCAGCACAAAAAAATGGCAAAATATACCATTTAAATTATGTTACTGAATTTTTGTTTGAAAGGGTGATTTTTATTAGTAATTCTGTCTCATTACTTGTTGTTTTAATATTTTCTACTCCATGATTTAGTCTAGAAACTCCTTGAATTCTTCTATATTATTCAAATTAGTTGGCATATAATTGTCTATAATAATCGCTAGTGAACTTTTGTATTTCTGTGGTATCAATTTTCAGTTCTGATTTTATTTGAATCTTTTCTTTCATTTGCTTGGTCTGGATAAGAGTTTGTAAATTCTGTGAAGACCCAGCTCTTTGTTTCATTGAATTTTTGTACTATTTTTAGATTTCATTTCATTTATTTTTGTGTGTGATCTTTATGTCTTTCCTTTTACTAATTTTGGGCTTAGTTTGTTGTCTCTCATAGTTTTTTTATGTGTAGTATCTCCATTTTCACTTCATTTTAAGAATATTTGTATTTTCCTTCATTATTTCCTTCTTGACCCATTGGTTCTTCAAAAGCAATGAAACATTTGATTTTCATGTATTTGTATAGTTTCTAAAGTTTTGTGTTACTTATTTTTTGTTTGTTGCATTGTGGTCAGAAATAATATCCAATAGGGACTGGGAAGGTGGCTCAGTTGTAGAGCGCTTGCCTTGCATGCCCGAGGTCCTGGGTTTGATTCCTCAGCACCACATAAGCAAAAAGAAAAAAGCCAGAAGTGGTGTTGTGGCTCAAGAGGTAGAGCGTTAGCCTTGAGCTGAAGAGCTGAGGGACAGCGCCCAGGCCCAGAGTTCAGGCCCCACGACCAGACCCCCTCCCCCCAAAAAGAAATAATATCCAATATAGTTTCATTTTCTTTAATGTTGAGAGTTGTGGCTTTCTCCAATCTATCCTGGAGAAAGTTCCGTGTACTGATGAGAGAAATTTATATTTAGCAGCCATTGGATGTAATGATATATTCATATCTATTTGGACCACTTAGTTTAAACTGTAATCTAGCTCTGATTTTTCTGACATCCCACTTGTAATGAAAGTGGGGTATCAAAGTTCCCTATCACTCCTTTCAGGTCTTTTAATACTTGCAACACACACACACACACACACACACACACACACACACACATTTAGGTGCCACAATATTGAGTACATATGTATTTTGTCTTGTTTTTACCCTTGTTAAGTTGCCTATTTTATATAATAGCCTTGTCTCTATTGCTTCTTACTTAAAATCTGTTTTATCTGATATTAGTGTAGTTATTCTTGCTTTTTTGTTTTGACTTCTACTTACAGGAAATATTTTATCCCATCCCTCTAATTTTCACTGTTTGTGAGTCCTAAGAGGTAAATGAAATTACTTGTAAGCAATTTTTTTTTTTACCAATTCAGTAAATCTTATCTTTTTTTTTTTCTTGTCAGTCTTGGGGCCTGAATTCTGGGCCTAGGCACTGTCCCTCAGCTCTTCAGCTCAAGACCAGCACTCTATCACTTGAGCCACAGCGCCACTTCCAGCTTTTTCTGCTTATGTGGTACTGAGGAATCAAACACGGGGCCTCATACATGCAAGGCAAGCACTCTACCACTGAGCCACCTTCCCAGCCCAATCTTTATCTTTTAATAAGATAATTTAATCATCTACATTCAAAGTAATTACTTACAAGTAAGGTCTTACTATAGCTACTGTTACTTATTTCTAGTTTTGTTGTAGTTTTTTTCTCTCTCTCTCTCGCTTATGGTTCTTTCTTGGAGGTTGAGGGAATTACTGTAGTAGTTTTGATTCTTTCTGTACTAGTTTTTATTTTGTCTACTGCTTTGTAGTTGACATAAGATTTACAAAAAATGTTTTGATTATAATAAGTTACTCTGAAAATGATGACAACTTGATTGTAAGGATAAAAAACTAAACAACAAATTGAACAAAATAACAACAAAAAATATACTCATAAGAAAGCTCTCAAGTTCAATTACATTCCTCTCTGATTTTAAATGATATTCTGTTTTGTATCTTTCATTATGCCTAGCACTTTAACATATTAATGTAATTGTTAGTTTATACTCTCTTTGTTTTTTAGTCTTCACACTAAATATCTGAATGATTTATGGGCCATAAAGTATTAGAGCATTCTGAAATTTCTGGTATGAATATTCTTACAGGTAACTTTTATACTTTCCTATGTTTTCCTCTATGAATTTGTAAGACTTCTTGTAGGATATTCTTTTTTTTTGGGGGGGGGGTCCGGTTGTGGGGCCTGAACTCTGGGCCTGGGCACTGTCCCTCAGCTCTTCAGCTCAAGGCTAGCACTCTACCACTTGAGCCACAGCGCCACTTCCGGCTTTTTCCTTTTTGCTTATGTGGTGCTGAGGAATCGAACCCAGGGCCTCATGCATGCAAGGCAAGCGCTCTACCACTGAGCCACCTTCCCAGCCCATTGTAGGATATTCTTGTAGGATAGATCTAGGAAAGTTATAATTTCTCAGCTTTTGTTTATCTGATTTTTTTCTCCTTTCATTAGTAATAGATAGCTTTTCTGGGTACATTACAACTGACTAACATTTCCCCTCAATACTGTGAAAATTCCATGCTGCTTCATACTGTTCTATGAGGTTTCTGCTGGTAACTTGGCTGTAAGGTAAATGGGAGTAACACTGTGTGCTTTTTCCTTTCTTTTGTAGTCTTGGGAATCTTGTCTTTAGTTTGATGGTACATGCCTATAAAAATCCCTGCATTTGAGATATTGAGGCCTAAGGATGATAAGACTGTGTTTGTTGAAGCAGTTTCTTGGCCATCTAAGCTGGTGCTAAGCTGAATCACAGCCACTAGGACCTACACAGCCCCACAGGTGCACTACGGTTCTATGACACAGCTGGTGGTGATGTAAGCTAAAATATAAGACTCATGTGGCACATATCTCTGCCTGTTGTTCAGGGAGGTCTAGAGTTCCATCTATGAGCACTGACCTGATGACAACTGTTTGCCCAGGGTTGGTTATATGTGGCAAAGACATTTTTTTGGCCTCTAATGCTGATGCTAAACTAGATTGCACCGAAGCGTTACAGTATGATGCGAGGAGCTGCACAGACTTAGGATGTTGAAGTGTGCCCCATGCTTCACTTCAGAGCTTTCAATGATGTGGGCCAGAACTCAAATTTGCATTACAAACACACAGGTTTGGGCCTGATGCTAGGTCAGATTTAGAGGCTCCATCTTGCAGGCTGTAGTCTGTGCATGTGAACTTCATTTTTTAACTGGTAGTTGGTCTCACTACAGAATGCCTGATACTGAGCTCCAAGACAAAGTTCTGTGCTAGCTTTGGTATCTTGCTCCCAAACAGATGGAGTCTTGTCTTCCACCTCCAACCATGTCTGCTGCTTGATGTCAGAAGAGGTTGTTGGAGACAATCTACTTGCCACCTGCCTAGCACAGTTTTCGCTGCTTAGTCTGGTAGTGTTGGCCTACAGTAGGAGTTGTGGGGTTGTGGGTCTCTGCTTAGGGAGGTTTTTAAATATTTTTTTGGGGTCCGGTCGTGGGGCCTGAACTCTGGGCCTGGGTGCTGTCCCTCAGCTCTTCAGCTCAAGGCTAGCGCTCTACCACTTGAGCCACAGCGCCACTTCCGGCTTTTCTCTTTTTGCTTATGTGGTGCTGAGGAATCGAACCCAGGGCCTCAGGCATGCAAGGCAAGGGCTCTACCACTGAGCCAACTTCCCAGCTCTAGAGAGTTTTTAAGTGTAAGGCTTGGTCTTAATTCTCTTATCCATCTTTCAAGCAAGAAGCTACTCCATTCTATGAAGCTTAGAGTTTGGAGAGGGGGTGATGTGGGCAACTTTCCTTTTTTCCTCTTAAAGTTATATTTTTTTCTTCCTGGTAATATATCTGGGTTTTTTAGCTCCTGCAAAGGTAGTGAGTATAGAAAAATTGTTTAACCTGTTATAGCTGTGAGAAGATGGTTACCACAGGCTCTTAGTGATAATATTGCTCTGCCTCTCAAAAGGCACTATTCTGCCTTTTAAAATTTTTGATGTTTTAAAACTGATTTACAAGAGTTCTTAGTATTTTATACATACCAATCCCATGTTATATTTGTTGAATATTTCTCTGAGATGGTCACTTGAGATTTTCTTTTTTTAAGATATTGAATAATAATTTACTTCCAACAAAATTCCTAGCCCTTAAAATGTTCAGTTCAACAACATTTTGGGGTTTTTGCCAGTCCTGGGGCTTGAACTCTGGGTCTAGGCTCTGTCAATGAGCTTTTTTGCTCAGGGCTAGCACTCTACCACTTGAGCCACAGTGCCACTTCTGGCTTTTTTCTAAGTAGCTCATTAGAGATAAGAGTCTTATGGACTTTCCTGTCTGGGCTAGCTTAGAACCATGATCCTCAGATCTTAGTCTCCTCAGTAGTTAGAATAACAGGCATGAGCCACCAGTGCCCAGCTAAATTCCATAACTTATGATGTTTATATATAGAGAGATATATAGATGTATGTATGTATATATATATATATTTATATATCTATATCTATATCTATCTATCTATCTATATATATATATATATATCCATACTAGGCTTAAAACCTGTCCTCTCCCACTCAAAGAGAAACTTCTCTGAAGAAGAAATAAGAATGGCCAATAGACACATGAAGAAATGCTTAACTTCTCTAGCCATTAAAGAAATGCAAATCAAGACAACATTGAGATTCTACCTCACCCCAGTTAGAATGGCTATAATCAAGATATATAATAACAACACATGCTGGAGGGGATGTGGCCAAAAGGGAACCCTACTACATTGTTGGTGGGAATGTAAACTTGCTCAACCACTTTGGAAAGCAGTATGGAGGTTCCTCAAAAACTCCACATAGAGCTCTTATGACCCAGCAATCCTACTTTTGGGCATTTACCCAAATGATCACAAACAAGGCCATACTAAAGCTACCAGTACAACTATGTTTATTGCAGCATTATTTACTATAGCTAAGATATGGAACCAACCCAGATGCCCCTCAGTAGATGAATGGATCACGAACATGTGGTATACAATAGAATTCTATGCCTCCATCAGAAAGAATGACATTGCCCCATTTGTTAGGGAATGGAAAGATTTGGAAAAAATTATATTAACTGAAGTAAGCCAGGCCCAAAGAAACATAAGTCCCATGGTTTCCTTTATTTGCAATAACTAGTGTATGCCGAGGAAAAGCAGGTCAAAAGCTATGTACATATGACCATATAAGATGATGTTAAGCGAAATGAAGCCCAAGACAGAGACACAAATGTTGTTTTTCTTTCTTGCTATTGTTTTTAGCATACTTATAATGTACTATGTGATTTTTTGTTTCTTTGGTATGTTCCCCCCCATGGTATAACCCCTGTTTTCACTGTATTTGATTCTGGTGTCCTGCATCTTGTATATACATTTTTCTAATTTGGGGAGGGGAAGGGAAAAAACCAAATGTTTAAATAGGGACACAGGTTGATCCATTGTAACAATGAGATGTACAAGATACTGTGTTGAAAATGAACTTTACAACTTGTGGGGGGGAAGGGAGGGAGGAATTGGGGAGGTGGGAAGGGAAGGAATGGTAGGGGGAAAACAAAGGAGGAGGTAACAATTGTTGATAGAAAATGTACTCATTACCTTACTCATGTAACTGTAACCCCTCTGTATACTATTTTTACAATAAAAAACATATTTAAAAACTCCTAATCTCTAGCACTTGTGAATGCTACATTACATAGCAAACTGAAATGGTCTTTGCCACTATAATTAAGAATCTTGAGTTGGGAAAATTATCATTGATTATCTGATGAACCTTAAATGCCATTGCATTTACAAAAGAATAGAAGGGATTTGGCAGCTGGAAAGCAATGTTAAAGATGAAGGCAGAAAATTCAATAATAGTATCATGAACCAAGGGATGCATCAGCCAGTAATGGAAGCTGGAAGAGGTAAGGAATGGTGTTTTCTCTAAAGCCTAAGGGAATACAGCTCTGTTATCACCTTGACTTCTGTTCACTAAACTGATTTCAAGCTTTTGTCCTATATAACTATACAATTCTGTGATTTTTAGTGGATATATTGGTGGTAATTCATACAGCAACTACAAGAAAATAACTGAATATTTACAAATTGAATATTTACAACACCTAAAGTCAGTTAAATGAGAAAAGAAAAATCTTTAAGGCAAATAATGTTAGAAAACTATACCTCCATATTGAATAAAAAATCCATAACCTCTAAACATAATGCTTGTAACCATAAGGAGTCTAGAAGAACAGATATGGAAATATTTTCACAAGCTCAGTGTAGGCAGATATGTGAAGCATGCATGACACTTGATATTGTGTATCCAGGATAAAATTGTGCTGAAGGACAGCGCCCAGGCCCAGAGTTCAAGCCCCATGACTGACCAAAAAAAAAAAAAGAGAGAGAGAGAGAAAGAAATGTTAATGTCTTTAATTCACTCTTGAATGATTCAGAAAATACTATGCAATGAAAATTATATAACTAGGATAAATATTACATAATATTTTGTACATATAGAGAGGGAGAGTATATTAATGTAAGAGAGAGGCAGATTTAAAGCAAAGTTGTAAAATTTTGAAAATTAGAGATGAGAATATGGTTGAAAGGTGTATAGGAATTCTTTATAATTCTGTTTATGTGAAATTGTTTTTGTTTTTGTTTTTTTGTCAGTCATGGAGCTTGAACTCGAGGCCTGGGCGCTGTCCCACAGCTCTTCAGCTCAAGGTTAGCACTCTACCACTTGAGCCACAGCATCACTTCCTGTTTATGTGAAATTGACAAAAATAAAGTACATATACTTTTATTTATAGGAATTCAAATCTGAATGATGTTTTAATAACCTTTTTATTTCTTTTTATTTTTTATTTCTTGCTTATATTTTTAAAGAATCATTTTTTTCAAAAAAAAATGTTAGGCATAATTGTTTCATATTTTATGTGTCTGGTAATTCTGATGCCTGACAGCCCTGGAAAGAGATTCTGTTATTTTCAAATTATTATTTTTTACTCAGAATCATAGCAGTTTTGTTTCAATATTTTGTATATATTTATTTTTAGTTCACATTCCTTGGAACTTTGTGTGCAAAATTTTCTTTTCTTTCTTTCTCTCTCACTTTTTTTTTTTTTTAATTTTGTTCATATTACTCCAGAATTTGTGTTTGCTTCTGCTGGTCACCTGGGGGCACTACCAAACAGATAATTTTCTGATTGAGATTTGTGGTTTGAGGGACCTCACATGTGATGTGCACTTGGATAACAAACTACAATAAGGCAGCTTTTGAAATTCCGAGGGGAAATAATTTTTCCTCTAATTCCAAGATTAAAATTAAACATGGGTTTTAGTTTTGGTTTCGTGACCCTTTTCTGTTCACTTTTACACTGATAGTAAAACTTTTGTAGTTCTATGGGCTGGGAAGGTGGCTCAGTGGTAGAGCACTTGCCTTACATGCCTGAGGCCCTGGGTTCGATTCCTCAGCACCACATAAGCAAAAAGAAAAAAAAGCCGGAAGTGGTGCTGTGGCTCGAGTGGTAGAGCGCTAGCCTTGAGCTGAAGAGCTGAAGGACAGCGCCCAGGCCCAGAGTTCAAGCCCCATGACTGGACCCCCCCCCCAAAAAAAAAAAAAAACTT
The DNA here is from genome assembly GCF_024711535.1 of Dipodomys merriami. Taxonomy (NCBI): domain Eukaryota; kingdom Metazoa; phylum Chordata; class Mammalia; order Rodentia; family Heteromyidae; genus Dipodomys; species Dipodomys merriami. The sequence goes on from NW_027204492.1 coordinate 309,112, forward strand.
TTGTAGTTCTAGCTAAATGTGGCTGACATAATAGGACAGATTTCAATTTTGAATAGATCATAGGATTTATAATCTGTCTCTTGTGTTTATAGCCTACTTCCTGTATTCTATGCACTCTTGAAAGACAAACTCAAGTTCACTCAGGCTTGACACGTAAGTTCTGAATAAATGTTGGCTATAGTGGTCACCTTTTGGGTCTTCATTTTCAATTTCTTTTTCTTCTCTATGGATTTTTTTTTTTTGTCGATCATGGGGCCTGAACTCTGGGCCTAGGCACTGTCCTTCAGCCCTTCAGCTCCTCAGCCCAAGGCTAGTGCCACTTCCGGCTTTTTCTGCTTATGTGGTGCTGAGGAATCAAACCCAGAGCTTCATGCATGCAAGGCAAGTGCTCTACCACTGTAGCTTTGTGATTCATTTAAAATCTATATTATGGGGTGAAATCAATCAAGATGCGTTGTATTCATAAACTGGTATATTGAATGGTAACTGTACAACTACTTAAAGATAACAAAATTTAATTTAAAATAAAGTAAAATCTGTATTATGTTTATCTTTGTAAAATTATTTCCATTGGGAAAATCATTTTCTAAACAGCTATGATATTTCAAACACTTCTATGTTTCTAGTTCTGTTGACTTATGATTACAAGCTATCTTAAAAGCTAGAAAACATTTTAAAAGATTCCTATGTAGCTTTCAGAATAATTGATTTTTGTGTTTTATTATCTACACAAAATGTTGATACAATATTTGAGATATGCTTAAATTTCTACATGAATTTTAAAATCAATTTCTTGAATGAATTAAATTCTAGTAAGTTTAGATTTTATATCTGTTCAATCTTTAAGGAAATTTGTTTATATCTACTGCTCACTTGTGATATCAACATGCCATACATTTGCAATTGCTTTTATTTCAAATTTACTGCCATTATGCATATATAGTACTCACTTGCTTAGCTTTTTAATGTCATTGCATAATGTTTTACTTTATTCTCATTGTGGCATAGAGAAATAAATTCCTACTTCTGAAACATTAAGTTTACCACTAGTGATTTCTTTTTGTTGTATTTACTTTATATCTTTTTTGTTGCCTAGAAATCCTATATTATTTTATTAGTGAAGTCACTCCCTTAAGTGGCTATTTTACAGGCTCTGCTTTTTGTCCTTGCCCCCAAACTTCCATTGTTGCCTCCTCCTATCACAACACATATCTATGCATGCAAACACATTACCTGCTTTTAAAAGCCTTTCCTTAACCCCACTATTAGGTTAGCTTGTCTCTTTTTTTTGTCCACTTCATTTTATTGTTTTTTTTTTTCTTTTTTGGGGGGGTGCTGGTCTTGGGGCTTGGTTTCAAGGCCTGGGTACTATACCCCAGCTTTTTTGCTCAAGGCTAGTGCTCCACCACTTGAGCCATGTCTCCCATTTTGGCTTTTTAGTTATTAATTGGAAATAAGAGTCTCACCTTCATTCCTTCATGAGCTGGCTTGGAATAGTGATCTTCAGATTTCAGCCTACTTAGTAGGAAGGATTAAAGGCATGAGCCACCAGCACTGGGCTTCCTAGGTCCATTTTAAAGGGAATAATGAAAGAATCATGAGCACTCAGAATATCCTCTCCTTTTTTCTTCATTCTCTCTAGAATACATTCCATTCACTGCTTTTTTGTTGTTTTCAATTTTCACTATCTTTAAACAGTTGTACAAGCCGGGCGCTGGTGGCTCACGCCTGTAATCCTAGCTACTCAGGAGGCTGAGATCTGAGGATCGCAGTTCAAAGCCAGCCCGGGCAAGAAAGACCAGGAGACTCCTATCTCCAATAAACCACCAGAAAACCGGAAGTGGCGCTGTAGCTCAAGTGGTAGAGCGCTCGCCTTGAGCTGAAGAGCTGAGGGACAGCGCCCAGGTCCAGAGTTCAAGCCCCACGACCGACAAAAAAAAAAAACAAAAAAAAAAAAAACAGTTGTACAAAAGGGTTTGAATTCAGCATGTCACTTCTGAACTCAGAACCTCACACTTGCTAGGCTGGTATGATACTGTTGAGACAAGTCTCCAACTTTTAAAGAACATTTTCATTACTTCTAGTTTTCACCCAGTACTGGGAATTGAACTACTCAAGACCTCACACTTGCAAGGGGTTACTCTACCACTTAAGACATATTCTAGCTTAGACTTTTGCTGGTAATTCAAGATGAAGTTTACAAATTTTTCTGCCTACATTGGCTTTGAACAATAATCCTTCAGCATTCAACCTCTGAATAGTTAGAATTGGACATGTTCACATCTGGAAAATTTTCATACACATACACACACACACACACACACACACACACACACACACACACACACACACAAACATATTTTTCACTAGAGGCAAGAACTACAACATATCCATCACTCCAGAAAAAATTTCCTTTTGCCCATTTGCAATCAGTCCAACAATATCCCAATCCTTATTAAAGGCAAACCATTTCACTGTTATCTTAGTTTAGCTTTCACATGAATTTTGTATCAAATGAAGTCATACAATGCATACACTGTTGTGTCTTTCTTTTGTAATACAGCAGAATTGGTAAATACATCAATATTATAGTGTGTCTCAAGGATATACCTTTTATTGCAGAGTAGTACTTACTGTATGGTTATGATAAAAAATATTGTTTTAAAAACCTATTAAATATTCCAAAAGTTTACCTCATGAATTAAAAACGTATTTTTTCCTTTTTTCTTTCTTTTCCCCATCTGCCCATCTTCTTTATTATTATTATTATAATAAAAGATGTACAAAGGGGTTACAGTTCATAATTGGTTTTTTTAATTCATTTTCATTAGTTTGTTTATTCATGCAGAGGTTCACAGATTTAGATTGTATTCTGTTTGGAGTTTATAAAGATAGAACAACTAGAGACATGTAATTGGTTTTGGTATTTTATAAATGTCTTTGGACAATTTACCTTGGGTAAATTCAAAAAGCTAAATTGCTGTCTCTCATGATGAATGTATGCTTAACTTCTAAGAAATTGACAAGCTCTTTCCCAAAGTAGTTGTACCATTTTTAATTCTGACTACCAATATATTACTGTTCCAGTTCCACAAAATCCTCACTAACATTTTTTTTCTTTTTCTTTTTTGTTGGTCGTAAGGCTTGAACTCTGGGCCTGGGCGCTGTCCTTGAGCTCTTCAGCTCAAGGCAAGCACTATACCACTTCCAGTTTTCTGGTGGTTTATTGGAGATAAGATTGTCACAGACTTTCCTGCCCGGGCTGGCTTTGAACACCAATCCTAGATCTCAGCCTCCTGAGTAGCTAGGATTACAGGCGTGAGCCACTGGAACCTGTTTTTTTGGTGAGTAAAACAAACACAGCCAAAACATGAGACTCCCACCTTCCCTCCTCACTAACATTTTATATGCCTAATTACTTTTAATTTTTGTCATTCTAGTAAGTGTATGATATCTAATTGTTTTTAATTGCATTTTTCTTTTTATTAATGTATATTAATTGTACATTGTACAAAGGCGTTTTATTGTGATGTTTTTCAATTCAACATCAGTTTATGAGTGCAATGCATCTTGATCAATATTACACTTTTCATTATTCTCCTTTTCTCCCAACCCCACCCATCCCCTCAATTTTCCTAGTTCCATTTTCACACATGTATATTGAATATTATGGCTTCACTTTCCCACCCTTCCTCTATTTACTCATCTGTTCCTCTCCCCTATGTCTTCCTTCTCCCTGAAACCTCAAGTTCCAGCTTCGCTGTATCCATTTTGTTAGATGGTTCTTCCTCCCTCCCTCCCTTCCTCCCCCCTTCCTCCCTCCTTCCTTCCTTCCTTCCTTCTTTCCTTCCTTCCTTCCCATCTGCTATTGGTTCCCATCCTCAAGCAATTCCCCCATTTTACAATCATGCCATTATTTTCTTTTTTACATCTAGATTCTGAATATGAGAGAAAAATATATGATACTGGTCTTTTTCAGTTTGATATATTTTATTTAACATGATTTTCAGTTCCATACAATTTTCTCCAAATGACATAATTCTAAGGTCTCAGAGTCAGCTTGCCCATTAAGTCCCTGCCCTGTGTCCCTACCTGTTTACAAAAATCTGTTAAGTTTCTATTTCCCTGATGTTGTACTGTTTTCCCAGTGTGACATACAAATTCCCACCCCAGTTGCAAGAACCTTATTACACTCCTTCTTGGAATGTGACTCTCCCCCAATTTCTGTAGTCCACGTAACACCTTCTTGGAACTGACTCTACCCCCGAATTCCCATAGTCCATGTAATGTGACCCATATAACTGCCCATGTTACCCATGTGACTGCCCCCTAAATTTTTACCCATGTGACTGCCTCTTAAATTTTGTTTAAATTCAGCCCACACCTGTACATTGCTGCCTCCATTCCTGCTTGGAGCAGCCCAGCATGTCTGCCCCCTGCACCCTGCCCCCCTAAAGCCTTGAGCCCATATTGATCGCTCTTGCTCACCTCTCATTTCTTATAATAATTCATAATTTCATTCCTCTCTGTGTACATATATTGTTAGTATGTCCTCTTCCATTTGGGGGTTTACAGCCTCCATCCTAGGCCCTCAAGCATGTATCTTTAACCCCCCAGCTGCACCAGCAGAACGCCCTCCACTCAGACCTGAATGCCACCCTGCCCTTCACAAAGAAAAGAGAACGGAGAACTGTGGGTGGGATCCATCTGCAGTCAGCATTCCCACTCTCCACCCAGACCTAAACTCTGCTTTGCCTACTCAGAATACCTCCCACCTCTAGTCCTGGGACTGTGTAAGGATGTCTGAATAAGGACAGTTGCCACTCTCTCACGTGAGGGAAGTGGCCTTGTCAGTCCCTCTGTCAATAAACCCCTGTGCTGTAGGTGAGTGTGTGTTCACGTGATTTAGGGGGATAGTGCTATCATATATCACATTTTCTTTATTATTCAGTTGATCAACACATACACTGATGAGTTTGGCTATTATGAATAGTGCTGTTATAAATATGGCTGTGTAGGTATCTCTATTGCATGTACACTGACATTCCTTCGAATATATGCTCGAGAATAGTGTGGTTGGATCATATGGTATTTCTATTTTTAGTTTTATCTGAAAAACTTCCATAATGGTTTCCATAGTGACTGTACTAACATACATTCCCACTAACAATGTCCAAGGGTTTATGTCCATGAACATGGCAGGGAAATCTTACCATCTTCTAGCATCTTCTCCAATTCTTTCTTTACAATTTTATAGTTTTCATGTTATAAGTCTTTCATCACCTTAGTTAAGTTTATTCCTAAGTATATAACCTTTTTTAACTATACTGAATTAGATCTTTTCCCAAAATTTGTTCTCAATGTATTCTTTCTTGATATGCAGAAAAGCTACTGATTTTTTTTCATGTGGGTTTCATATCTTGATATTTTGCCAAGTACTTATCAGACCTGAGGGATTTTATTGGAGTTCTTAGGGTTCTTTAAGAATAGGACCACATTATCTGCAAACAAGGATAATTTATTTTCATTATTTCTTATGGTATTCCTTTTCTTTCTCTTGACTTATTGCTCTGGTTAAGAATTCAAACACTATATTGAGTAAGAGTGGAGTGAGTGGACACACTTTATCTGTTGCTTACTTGAAAAGAAATGGTTTTAGTTATTGCCTATTTGCTATGATGTTGGCTATAGTTTTGTAATATATATTATCCTGAGGGGATATTTAATTTTATCATAGGTTTTTTTTCTATGCCCCTTGAGCTAATTACATGATTCTTGTGCTTTATTCTGTTTACATGTTGCATTATATTTCTTCCTTTTCTTTCTTTTTGTTGGTCATGGGGCTTGAACTCGGGGCCTGGATGCAGTCTCTGAGCTCTTTTGATCAAGGCTAGCACTCTACAACTTCAGCCATAGCACCTCTTTCAATTTTTGAGTGGTTAATTCAAGATAAGAGTCTCACAGTGACTTTTCTGCCTGGGCTGACTTTGAATCATGATTCTCAGATCACAGCCTCCTTAGTAGGTAGGATTACAGGCATGAGCTCCTGGATCCTGGCTTACATTTCTTAGCTTTACAGTTTATGACTAGTTTAAGGAGCACCGGTGTTCTTTAAAGATCATGTAGAATTCAACAATGAGTCCATTTGCTCCCAGGCTTTTCTTTGTTTTGGAGAATTTACTACTGCTTCAATTTCATTGCTTGTTATGATCCATTTAATTGGTTTATATATTCTTGGTTTAATTTTGGTAAGTCATATAAATCTAGAATCTATGGCTTCTAGATTTTACATTTATTAGAATATAAATTTTAAAAATACTTTGCAATGATCCTCTAAATTTCACAAATATTGGTTGTGATATACCCTTTCTCTTCTTTAATTTTATTAATTTCAGTCTTCTTCTTTTCAGCTAATTAGGCTAAGGATGTGTCATTTTGTTGATCTTTTGGAAGAACCCACCTTTTGTTTCATGAATATTATGTACTGTTCTTTTAGTATCCATTTTGTTAATCTTGCCTTGATCTTTATTGTTTCTTTCCATCTATTAGTATGGGCTTGATTTGTTCTGAGATGCATAATTAAGATATTTGTTTAAGATGTCTTTGATTTCTTTTTTTTTTACATTTTTTTAAATTGTGAAAATACCATATAGAGGGGTTACAGTTACATGGGCAAGATAATGAGTACATTTCTTATCAAGCATTGTTGCCTCCTCCTTTGTTTCCCCTTCCCATCCCTTCCCATCTCCCACCCCTCATCTCCCCCCGCCCCCACACCCCCAGCCAAAGTTGTAAAGTTGGTTTTTCGACATAACGACTTGTACATCTCATTGTTGCAATGGGTCCACCTGTATCCCTATTTAAACAATTTGTTTTTTTTTCCCTTCCCCTCCACAAATTATACCAACATCAAATACAGTGAAAGCAGGGGTTATACCATGGGGGAGGGTCATACAAAGCAACAAATAAATCATCTTATAAATATGTTAGAAACAATCGCATGAAAGAAAAAACATTTGAAACTTATCTTGGGGTTCATTTCACTTAATATCTAATTATCTGACCTTTTCTACTTGTCTCAGACATATACTAGTTATTGCAAATAAGGGAAACCATGGGACCTATGTTTCTTTTGGCCTGGTTTACTTCACTTAATATAATTTTTAAGTGCTTTCTTTCTTTAGTAGTACTGGGATTTAAACTCAGAATGCCTTCTACTTGTCAGATACTTGAATCACGCTACCAGCCTTTTTACTTTTTAAAATTATTTTTCAAGTAGAGTTACACATTTATGCTTGAGCCAGCTTGGACTGAGATCCTCGTATTTATACTTTCTGTATAGCTAGGATGACAGGTAGGCACTATAACACTCAGCTTTTTATTGGTTGAGATAGGATCTTATGAACATTTTACGCAGGCTGGTCTCAAAGCACAGTTTTCTTGATTTCTGCCTCCCAGATTACAGGGCTAGTATTATAGGCACAAGCCACCATGGCCAGCCATCTGATTTATTATTATTATTATTATCATTAATTATTATCATAATTATCAATATTTTTGCTGGTACTTAGGTTTGAACTCAGGGCCTCTCATTCAGCTTGCTTGCTCATATGGTTCTCAGTTACTTAAAACATGACTCTAGAACTAGGTTTTAGCTTATTATTTTAGAAATTGAGTCTTAAGTACTTTTTTGCCCAACCTGGCTTCATCCTCTAAAGTAATGAAGATTACAGTTGTGAGCCAGCAGCTCCCAGCTTGATATTTTGTGTGTGGTACTGAGATTTGAACTCAGAAACTTCAGTTACTAAGTAGGTCCTTCAGACTTCTGTCCAATTCTAAATTTTTGAGTATGTTGATACTGGGTCTTGAACTCCAGGCGTTTTTGCTCTAACTCAGCTCTTTCATTTATGGCTCATGCTTTACCACTTGCTCTATACCTCCAGTCCTGTTTTTTTGCTGGTTAATTGGAGATAAGAGTCTTTGAGATATGTCTGTTGGATTAGCTTTGGACCAATATCCTTGGTTCTTGGTCTCCCAAGTAGCTAGGACTATATCATGAGCCACTGGCACTCAGTTTAGTACTAATTTTTAAAAATAGTTCCAGGGCTTGAATTTTAGGGCTTTATATTTATTTAGCTTCCTCACTCACAGCTGGCATTGTACCATTTGAACTATGCCTCCAGCCTAGTTCTAATTTTTTTTAAATGAAAGCACTCATAGCTGTTAACGTAGCACTACCTTTGTTATGTGCTAGAAGTTCTGGTAAGTCGTTTTTATATTTTCATTTGATTCTACTCATGCTTTGATTTCCCCATTTCATTTCTTCAATGACCCACTAAGCATTCAAGAATGAATGAATTTCAGTCTCTATATGTTTGAATATTTTCTATAATTTCTCTTATTAATTTCTAGTTTTGTTCCATTATGGTCTGATGCATATATAGTTTATTTATAGCATATATACATATATAGCTTTCACATATAGTACAGAGCTATAAAACTTACTCTATTTGTAGCTTTATATTAAGTTTTGAAATTGGAAAGTTTAAGTATTGACACTTCATACTTCTATTCCAAAATTGCTTTTATTATTATAGATCTTTTGTGTTTGAGAATCAACTTGTCAATTTATGAAAAATATCATATTGGGTTTTAGTATGAATTGCATTGAATCTATAGATACAGATAAGTAGTATTTCTATAACAATGTTTACTCTTCCAGTGAAATAAGATGGAATGTTTTACATGCTCATATCTTTTTAATTTCCCTTAATAATGTTTTGTGATTATCAATGTACAAGTCTTCTACTTTTTGTTACATTTGTTTCTAAGTACTTGAACAATTTAATGCCACTGTGCATGGAATTGTTTTCTTAATTACATTTTTTGTTTCTGTTTGGTAATATATTGTTATCAGTTGATTATGTGTATTGATCTTTCATTTGTGACCTTATTGAATTCATTTATTCTGATTTTTTTATTTTTAATATATATTTTTATTGTAAAGACACTGTACAGAGGAGTTACAGTTACATGAGCAAGGTAATGAGTCCATTTCCTATCGAGCATTGTTACTTCCTCCTTTGTTTTTCCCTTATGATCTCTTTCCTCCCCACTTCCCCAACTCCCCCCATACTCCTCCCCCCTCCCCCCACCCTGGGACAAAGTTGTAAAGTTCGTTTTCAACATAGTGTCTTGTACATCTGGTTGTTACAATGGATCACCCTGTAACCTTATTTCAGCATTTTGTTATTTCTCTTCCCCTCCCTAAATTAGAAAAATGTATATACATGATGCAGGGCACCGGCATCAAATACAGTGACAACAGGGGTCATACCATGGGGGCAGAACATACAAAGAAATAAAAAAAATTCACATAGTACATTATAAGTACATTAAAAAGAACAGCAAGAAAGATAAAATATCTTGTGTCCCTATCTTGGGGTTCATTACACTTAACATCATCTTATCTGGTCATATGTACATAGCTTTTGACCTCTTCTGCTTGTCCTAGACATAAACTAGTTATTGCAGATAAGGGAAACCATGGGACCTATGTTTCTTTGGGCCTGGCTTACTTCATTTTTTTCGATGTCTTTTCATTTCCTAACAAATGGGGCGGTATCATTCTTTCTGATGGAGGCATATAATTCCATTGTGTGTGTGTGTGTGTGTGTGTGTGTGTGTGTGTGTGTGTGTGTGTGTGTTTCACATTTTCTTGATCTATTCATCATACAATGGACAAGGATCTCATATCTAAAATATACTTAGAACTCATTTGTTTATTTTAATCAGGTCTTTTCTTTTTAAAATTTCCATGAAATGTTAATTTTTAATATATACACTTTTGTATGTGCATACAATGTTATTACCAATTAATATATTAATTAATAAACACACTCATTGACTCAATTATAATTAATATATTCATTACTTCATAAAATTACTACTGTTGCATTTGTGATGAGACCTTTTAAAAACTAATTATCAATTTTAGGCATAGTGATATATTAAATCTTTTTTTAGTCCTCTTCATGGTATGTTTCCATTTATTGTGTATCTTTAAACAATATATAGCAATGCATGAATTCCTAGTACTATATTTTCACATTTGTTCTTAAAATTCATCCCAAATTACAATATGAAACTTCATTTTTATATACAGTAGCTAATTGGATATATATAATGATTTATATTATTGACAAATTTAAATGTAGTAATTTCTCTGTGTAACTCTAGTTGTTTGTTTTCAGTATAGTGTATTATTTCACGATTATGTGCTATTTTTAAAGTGTTGAAGACTTTATCTTAAAAGCTAGTTTGTTGACCATCACTACTGCTTGCCATACATTATTTTTTCATTAACCTCTCTCTGTGTGTATATGTGTGCATGTGTGTACTTATAACCTTATAAATATCATATGATTAGTTTGAGATTCTGAGAAACTTTTATATTTGCCAAATAAAATTCATTCATATATATTGTAATTCTTGACTTCTGTGATTCATTTTTAATGTTTTATTCTCAGTTGAATTAATCACAAATTTGCTATGCTCCTTTTATTTTCCTCTTAGGCCATGTCATATAGCACATTTCTATGTCATGTGTTTGTTTGTGCTTGTATATATATATATATATATATATATATATATATATATATATATATATATATGCATGTAATTTACGAATTTTGTCTTACTAATTTGGAAGTTATAATCTTAGTTCTTGCACTGATTAGGCTTATGCTTTAACGATTGGTATCTCCAATGTAATCATCCCACATTTAATCCTGTTTTATTGTCTATTGATTATTTGTATTACAACATTTATTACAAATAAGTCAATGCTCACTTTACCTAAGTCCTGTCCTTTCATTTCAGTGGTCTTTCTTTACTCATTTTGACTCCCATGTTTCTTTCCTGTTTAATTTCATTTTCTTTAAATTAAATCTTAAGAACTTAAATATAACCAAATTTTTATGACTGCTGAGCTAAAATATTCCCATTTTTCCTACCCTAATTTGCCAGCAAACCCTTACCTCTCTATTCTGTTTTTCTATATGTTCACCCTCATTAGATTCCATGTAAGAGAACATATAGTATTTGTCATGCTATGTCATAAACATAAATGTTATCTCACTTAGCATAATGTTCTCCATGTCTATCTACATGGCACAAATGGCAATAGTTCATTCTTTCAAAAGCCAAATAATATTACATAGTGTGCACATGCCACATTTTCTCCATTTATTGATGGACATTTACATGGATTCCATATCATAGCTTTTGTGATTAATGCTACAATAAGCATAGAAGCAAAACGTAATGCTAAAAATCATTGGTAAACGGTTTCTATTTAAGAAACTAACTTCAGTTCTTCAGGATATGTGTGTAAGGTCCTCTCCTGGATGGCCAGCAGACTCCACCCTCCTCACAGCAAAGTCTCCATCCAGTACCTGCGTTACCTAGGCAACTGGCACACCTGGAAGAGGTCACATCTGCATCCGCTGAGGTCACATCTGAATTTGATGTGGCCACACCTTTCTCCGCCCATACTCTAGATAAGGCTTAGCCCAGGCCTTATCTTTTCTAGCTCTTTTCTCTCTCTTTCCCAGCTCTCTCTCATTCCCAGCTCTCTCTCTCTTTCCCAGCTCTCCCAGCTCTCTTTCCTAGGCCTTTCCCCACCATGTGGAGGACCAAGATGGCCTGTTGCCAGCTGGAACGATGAATAAACCTACCCCTTACCTGAATACCACGTGAGTGGTGTGGTTCTTACTTGGCTACCTCTTTTTAGAAACCTAACAATGTGGAAGAGAAATTGCTGGATTTAATGGAAAAATTATCTTTACTTTTTTTTTTTCAGTCATGGGGCTTGAACTCAGGGCCTGGGTATTTGTCTCTGAGCTCTTCACTCAAGGCTAGTGCTGTACCACCTTGAGCCACAGCACCACTTCTGGTTTTCTAGTGTTACTTGGCGATAAGAGTTTCATGGACTTTCCTTCCCAAGCTGGCTTAAAATGACAATCCTCAGATCTCAGCCTCTTAGGTAGCTAAGATTACAGACATGAGCTATTGATGCCTGGCTATCTTTTATTTTTTGAAGGAAACTTTGCATTATTTTCGTAGTGGTTGCTCCATTTTTTAGTACCACCAGCACTGTATAATGGTATCTTTTCCTCCACAACTTTAACATCATTTGTTACTTTTATAAAATGAAATTTATCTTTTTATTATCTTAAAATAGTTGTAGAAAGGAGTTTCAATTCAACACATCAAGTTCTTACAATGCATCTTGATTAGTGTCACATTTTCCATCATTCTCCTCCCCATCTATCTCAACCTCACCCATCAGTTCATTGGTTACTTTTCAAAAAATAATAGCCTCCGGTGCTGGTGGCTCGCACCTGTAATCCTAGCTATTTGTGAAGCTGAGATCTGAGGATTGCAGTTTGAAGCCAACAAGGGCAGGAAAGTCCACGAGACTCATTTCCATTTAATCACCAGAAAACTGGAAGTGGAGCTGTGGCTCAAAGTGGTAGAGTGTTAGCCTTGAGCAAAAAGAGGCTCAGGGCCAGTGCCTGGACCCTGAATTCAAACTCCACAACTGACAAAAAAATAAAAAAATAGCCACCCAAGTAGTTATGAAATTATATGTATCAGATATTGATATGTATTTCCTTGATGGCTTGTGATAGTATGGAATAACCGGTTGGTGAGTTGTAAGTCTCTAGTGAAATGTCAATTCAAGTCACTTTTAAATTGAGTTGTGTATGTTTTTCTATTGAGTTGTAGGAGTTCAAAACTATGTATATTTTAATATCAATTCCTTATCAGATATTTGTTATGAATTTTTTCTATCATTCCATAGGTTGCTATTTCAATTTGTCACTTTCATCAGTGGATGGATATTATAACACTGTTTTGTGGAAATATGAAGTCTACGACCTTCTTCTCTGCCACCTTTTACAATTTAGCCTTCATAATGAATATATAGTGGTATTTTCAGTTGCTTTTAATTTTTTTTGCCAGTCCTGGGGCTTGAACTCAGGGCTTTGTCACTGTTCCTGAGCTTCTTTGTTCAAGGCTAGCATTCTACTACTTGAGCCATAGTGCTACTTCTGGCTTTTTCTGTTTATGTGGCACTAAGGAATTGAACCCAGGATTTCATGCATGCTAGGCAAGCACTCTATCACTAAGCCACATTCCAAGCCCTGCTTTTAATTTTTATTTCAGGTAGTTTAGAGATGATAAGAAAGTGGAGTGAGTTAAACTAACTTTGAGTTCCTTATTCTAGTGTTTTCCAGAGCTGGTTGTTTATCAGAATCATTTTTAATAACTTCATAGGGTCCAGGTGCTTAGGTTCAATGACTGAATTGAATATTCAGTGCTGAGTCTCAGACAATTGTGTCTTATTGTATAGTTAGTCACACAGCCTGTAATGAGAACCATACCTTACCTCTAATTAAGCTTATTTAAACACCTTTCCTTTGTTGTTTTCATGCATGTTTCAGTTTGAGCACCACTGACATTAATTATTGTTGCCTAGCCCAAGTTTACATCTGATTGTTTCTCTTTTTTTAATTTTATAGACTATTAATACATCATGTCCCAATATACAAAATTTAACCTTTATTTCACTGCTCATGTCACTAAATGCAAACCCACATAATCAATTGTTGTGGACTCAAAGAATACTGTCATTCTGATTTGATTAGCATATTATTAATGATGTCTAGTGCTTTTGTAAATTTGTATCCCAATAGCATATTATTAATGATGTCTAGTGCTTTTGTAAATTTGTATCCCGAAGTTGAATGACAAATAAAAATTATTTTGTCTAAACCATGCTTATAGTTAACTAGCTATAGGAGCATTGTGGCCTGATACTCTACATGTCAATGATACAACTATGGTAGGTAAGTAAAGACAATGAAGAAAACCATTATTTCTTATTTTAGGAGCTATAAATGGCTTTAACATTGGATGTTAAAAAATTATGTCCTGCCAGGTTCTGGTGGCTAACACCTGTAATCTTAGTTACTCAGAAAGCAGAGCTCTATGGATCACAGTTCAAAACCATGCTTGGCAAGAGAGTCCATGAGACTCTTATCTCCAATTAACTACCAAAATGCCTGAAGTGGAGCTGTGACTCACATTGTAGAACACTCTCCTTGAGCTAAAAGCTCAGGCGCAGTGCCCAGACCCTGAATTCAAGCCCCAGGACCAGCACACACACAAAAAATCATGTCCTTCATCATGTTTCCTAATCAGTGTGATAACAGAATAGAAAGAAATATGGGCTGACAATATTTTATGAGATATAAAAAAGCTATGTAAACCAGAAGTGGAAGTACATGCCTTGGAAGGCTAAGGCAAAAGCATTGTGTTTGATTTTAGCCTGTACTAACTAAAGAAACTATTTCCAACAAAACACAGCACAACAAAACAAAAATTCTATTTAGCTTCATCCTACTTTCTTCCTGGTATTTTGTATAGAAACATAGACATTGTAAGTAGCAATGTAAAACAAGTTTCCACAATTCAATCATTCTAGAAATTAGGTTACTTACATATGGTAAGTAACCATGGGAATTGACTTTGCTTCTATCTCACCTTTCCCATTTTACAGTAATGAAAATGGATTTAATAGACTCTGATATTTTAGCTCTGCGACTCCATGAAAATATACTTCATACCATTTTTCTTCTTATTCCAAACTAAAAAGAGAGGAAGAAAAACATTGAATTGCTTTTATTCTTTCATCTTAACAATTAGCTCTTGACTTGATTAATGTTTGCTGGCAACTACTGCATCTTAGTGGAGATGATTTAGTATTTCAGCAATTGCTGAATTCTTATAAATGTGCCAGCTTGGTGAATTGAAATTAGTAGGAATTTCCAAAAGCATTTGAAACTGGCCTTAATTAATTAAATGCTTGATAGATGCAGTCCAAGGTTAACCACTTAATAAATTGGCAACCAAATAAAAAATGAAATCAAATATTTTGAGCAGCTTACTGGAAGGGATCTGGGCTCTCTACCAACAGACTCTGTAGCAAAGCTGGCAGCAGGGTGGGTCATTTTCAAGCTCCTGACTCATTGTCACTCTACCCTTTCACCTAAGACTGAACTGTTCCCTTAACTGCACAGAACTGCTTCAAGCTGTAGCAACGATTGCGTTAGCATTCACAGATTAAAAGCATATCTCCACCTGAAATGTGACTAGTTGAGATAAGAACCATCTTTACATTACTGTGTATTTCAACAGAAGAACATCACAAAGGATGACAAATACTATAGTTCTTTGGTGCATAGGAAAGTTCTTTGCTATTTCTCTGAACTGACATTTAAGTTGAAAACTAGATTATAGATAAAAGAATTTTGCTTAGAAAAAGTATCATAAAGTAAGATCATTTGCTCTTACAAGACTTTGAATGCTAAATTATTGAAGATTTTGAAGTGAGAAGTAATTAAGGGTTGGCCACATACCAAGTAAATACATTAATTTGGGAACTTTTCTGTTTTCTGAGATGCTAAAGGGATATGCATTATCACTTAGGTTGTCAGGAGCTATATTTGTATTTTAAAAAATACCTAAGAATTCTGTCAAGTCCAGGTATAAAACAAAGACACACAATATTAAGGAGATACTTTGTGTTGTGACTCTGTGTTAAAATGTTACAAAGAAGTGAGGAAGAAATAAGATTTCTACTTAAGTGTACTTACAAAGATAGCATGATATAATGAAAATTGTCCTGTGTGATTGACAATGACAATGCAGGTACTAATAACTGGAAATAATAACAATGTTGAATAAAGCAGATATTCTGATAACCCAATCCAGGCTTAAATCCTGCCTTTGTTACTAGCTATGTAGGTTTGGAGGTTAACCTCTGAGTCCCTCATTTGTACAATTAGGATAGTGTTAAAACAAATATTCACCTCATAATACTGTTTCTTGTCATATAGTAGATATTAGATAATGGTCACCTTTATTTACAAAATAAATACATTTGGGCCTGTGAAGGTGGCTCAGTGGTAGAGTGCTTGCATTGCATGCATGAGGCCCTGGGTTTGATTTCTCAGCACCACATAAGCAGAAAAAGCCAGAAGTGGTGCTGTAGTTCAAGTGGTAGAGCGCTAGCCTTGAGCTGAAGAGTGGAGGGACAGCACCTAGGCCCAGAGTTCAGGCCCCATGACTAGCAATAAATAAGTAAGTAAGTAAGTAAGTAAGTAAGTAAGTAAGTAAGTAAGTAAGTAAATAAATAAATAAATAAATAAATAAATTTAAATAGGAAACTGGTATAAGCTGTGAAGCTAATGGGAATTTATAAATCTATCTCAAAATATACTGCAAACAAAACTGCAGTATATAAAGGATAGTAGAAGGATAGAAGTAGGAAATTAATTCTTTTCTGGAATTTTATACAATGAAAACAGATCTTCAAATGAAAGTTACTAAGCTTAAGAAGTGGCCTGACGCCAGCCATCGGAGTGCCTAGCGTCACTGGGTAACCAGAGCCAGAGGCTGCCCCTCCCTCTAGCAGCCACCACAATCAATTGAAAAACAGAAACCCTGAGAATGGCTCTAGGCTGGGCGCTGTGAGCTCTATCACAAAATAGCCCCAGGGAAAAGCTACTGTTTGTTGAAAGGCCTCAACCCTAACCAGAACCTAGCCTCATAACCACATCCCCCTCTTTTGTGACTCTCAAAGCAGACCACCCTCCCAGAAAACTAACCTGGGAGGGGGATCTCAAAATCTTGGGTAAAGCAGAGCATTTTTCTGCCTCTTCCAACCAACCGACTTAAGAAACCAATCAAGCCACAGGACCTCAAGCTGACCAGAGACTACAACAAGAGACTGGTCGCAGACAAAAGGGAGATACAGGATTCCTCCCACTCCTCCCCCCCCCCAAAAAAAAAATCAAAAGACTTTTTTTTCTTTTTTTCTTTTCTTTTCTTTTTTTTCTTCTTCTTCTTTTCTTTTTTTGCTTGTTTTTTGTTTTTTGTTACCTTATATATATATATATATATATTTTTTTTTTCCCTTCTAAAACTTTTATTAATCTTTAATTTTTGCCTCTTCTGAAAAAATAATTGTTTTCCAGTAATTTTTTTTTCTCATCTTATAATTTTTATTTTAGGAATACGTGAATGAGAGTTTTCCTTTCTTTTCTTGTCTTCTTTCTCTTTTTCTTTCATTCTTAATTATCTTTTTGTTTTTTATCTAGCTCTACTGAACTTCTGATCTTTTCTTCTCCCTTTCCCATCCTTAAAGCTTTCCACATCTCCTCTATGTCCCTCCCCTTCTCTGAACATATTCACATTCCTCTCTAAATAGACGGTCTTTTAACCTCTATAATAACATTAATTTTTACGTTTCTATTCTTTTTCTGGTCTCTCTTTATTCCCCTTTCCGTCTCTTCTTTTTCTCTCTCTCTCTACTTGCATCCTACCCAACCCATTTCCTGCACTGTGATTAGGACATAGTTAACTCTCCCTGTGCCTCCCCACACCAATCTATTCCTATTTTTTACCCACATCTCTCCCTAATCCTAATAATTTCTGGTTTTCCAAATTCTTTTCTGCGGTTCGAAGTCCTTTAACATATAGTCATTTGATGTTGAATAGATGTATCTGTTGAACTAGATTGTATCTGTAGACTATTGACTGTACAAATGCAAACTTTGGTTGATGGTTGCCTTAAGATAGTGTTCTAGCACAAAACTGGTGCAATCTGTATCTCAAATGGGCCGAGTAAGCCGGAAAAACACAAGAAAAATGGCAAATTCGGGTATCTCAATTCCCAACCTTGATAATCAGGGATTAGAACAGATAAAGAATAATCCAGAGGAGAGTTCCCAAATAGCTCTACAAACACTAATAGCAAACATGATAAATGAGAAGTTTGACAATGTACAAAGGACTCTGTATGAGCGTGATAGGGAGAGAGAGGAGGCATCCCAGAAGTTTATACAGGAACATCATAAGCGTGAGGAAGCTTCTCAAAAACTGATACAGGATTTGCGTGAACAACTTGAGAATACTCAAAGAGAAAGGGAGGAATGGCGTGAGCAGGCAGAGAACACTCAAAGAGAACTGCAGGAATCCCACAGAAGGGAGGAAACTAATCAAAGAGTAATTCACGAATTAAGAGACCAGGTAGAGAATACACAAAGATCACTAAAGACATTCATGGAATCCATTAACAAAGAGCTGAAGGAAGTCAGGGAGACCACAAAGGGAAGGCTGAATGGAACCCAACAGAAGGAATGGGAGTCCAAAGAAACCATAACCAATCAACTAAGTGATTTGAGAACAAACACTGAACACCAAATTAAGGAAGTAAAGAAATTCATACAAGACCTAAAACAGAGCTTCAACAAAGAACTTGAAGCCATCAAAGCTGACCAATTAGAAGGAAAAGAGATAAAAAACAAAGTAGAGAGTCTTGACAGCAGGTTAGACCATGCAGAAGATCGAATCTCAGGGATTGAAGACAGCCTAGATATTATAGAGAAAGAACATACAACCATCCAAGACAAGTCCAAGAAATATGATAGGTCTATCCAACACCTGGAAGACACCATCAGAAGGCCCAATCTAAGGATAATGGGTGTAGAGGAGCACCTAGAAACAGAAGTTAATGGTCTAGGAAATTTGTTTAACAGGATCCTAGCAGAGAACTTCCCAAACATACAAAAAGATAGGCCTATTCAGATACAAGAAGCTTTTAGAACCCCAAATA
Source organism: Dipodomys merriami (assembly GCF_024711535.1). Taxonomy (NCBI): domain Eukaryota; kingdom Metazoa; phylum Chordata; class Mammalia; order Rodentia; family Heteromyidae; genus Dipodomys; species Dipodomys merriami. Next base: position 327,860 of record NW_027204492.1, read on the forward strand.
GACCAGACCAGAATAGGACATCCCACCGTCACATTATAATCCACACAGGATCAACCCAGACCAAGGAAAAGATCCTTAAAGCTGTCAAGGAGAAAAGGTTAATCACCTATAAAGGGAAACCAATTAGAATTACCTCAGATTTCTCACCAGAGACAATCAAAGCAAGAAGAGCCTGGAATGATGTATGCCATGCCCTAAAAACAAACAACTATCAACCAAGAATACTGTACCCAGCTAAACTCTCCTTCATAACTGAAGGCCAAATAAAAACCTTCCATAGCAAAGAAAAATTGAAACAATACATCTCCACCAAACCAGCCCTGCAAAAGATTCTTAAAGATGTCCTACACATAGAAAACCAACAAGAACACAACAAAGGCCAAGAAACTGCACCCAAACTGAGAATCCAAGAGCCTTAGGAAGAACCCAGTTTTCACAGCCCCCAAGAAGGTGGATAACATGGCAGGAACTCCCAAATACCTCTCAGTCCTATCTCTTAATGTTAACGGACTGAACTCTCCAATTAAGCGACATAGACTGTCTAGTTGGATTAAAAAACAAGACCCTTCTATCTGCTGCCTGCAGGAGTCACATCTTGCCCGTAAAAACAAACATATTTTCAAGGTTAAAGGCTGGAACAAAATCTACCAAGCAAACGGCCCTCATAAACAGGCGGGAGTTGCAATCCTAATATCAGATAAAATAGACTTCAAATTAAAATTCGTGAGAAGAGATAAAGAAGGTCGCTACATACTAATTAAAGGATCTCTCCTTCAGGAGGATATTACAATTCTAAATATCTATTCGCCAAACAATGGAGCACCCAAATTTATCAAAGAAACACTACTTTCCCTCAAATCCCAGATAGATCCAAAGACATTAATCGTTGGGGATTTTAACACACCACTCTCCCCACTAGATAGATCAACTCGGCAAAAACTCAACAGAGAAACCGCAGATCTAAACAGCTGCATAGATCAACTAGACTTAACAGACATTTACCGAACATTTCACCCAGCAGCATCAGAATACACGTTCTTCTCAGCAGCACATGGGACGTTTTCTAAAATAGACCACATTTTAGGCCACAAAGCAAACTTGTCTAAATTCAGAAACATTGAAGTTATACCTTGCATTCTCTCTGACCACAAGGGAATAAAATTAGAACTCAACACCAAAAGCCACCAAAGAAAGTCCGGTATCACATGGAGGCTGAACAACACACTGCTGAATCATGAGTGGGTCATGGAAGAGATTAGAAAGGAAATTCAAATGTTCATGCTATTCAACAAAAATGAACACACAAATTACCAGCTCCTCTGGGACACAGCAAAGGCAGTACTCAGAGGCAAGTTTATAGCTCTGAGCTCCTACATCAACAAATTGGAGAGATCGGAAACTAATAATTTAATGACACATCTAAACCTCCTTGAAAAAGAGCAGCAAGATAAACCCCAATCCAGTAGACGGAAAGAAATAATCAAAATTAAATCAGAATTAAATGAATTAGAATCCAAAAAAACTATAGAAAGAATCAACAAAACAAAGAGTTGGTTCTTCGAAAAACTTAACAAAATTGACAGACCCTTAGCAAACCTTATCAGAAAAAGGAGAGAACACACCCAAATTAATAAACTCAGAGATGAGAATGGAAACATCACCACAGAAACAACCAAGATTCAGAACATTATAAGGGAATACTTCTCAAAACTTTATGCTAATAAGTTTGAGAACTTGACAGAAATGGACCTTTTCCTAGCAAATATTGACATGCCAAAACTAAACCAAGATGAGTTAAACCAGCTTAACAGGCCCATATCAAGCATCGAAATAGAAACAGCAATAAGAGACCTCCCAGCTAAGAAAAGTCCAGGACCAGATGGTTTTACAGCGGAATTTTACAAGGCCTTCAAAGCAGAGCTCACACCAATACTCCTCCAACTCTTCAATGAAATTGAAAGAGAAAGCTCACTACCGAACACATTCTATGAAGCCATCATAACCCTCATCCCAAAACCAGGCAGGGACTCATCAAAGAAAGAGAACTATAGACCCATTTCTTTGATGAACATTGATGCAAAACTTCTCAACAAAATTTTGGCCAATCGACTTCAACAATTCATCCAAAAAATCATACACCATGATCAAACAGGATTCATTTCAGGGATGCAAAGCTGGTTCAATATACGCAAATCAATTAATATTATTCATCACATCAACAGGAGCAAGAATAAGAACCACATGGTTATCTCAATAGATGCAGAAAAAGCATTTGACAAGATCCAACACCCCTTTATGATGAAGGTTCTGGAAAAATTAGGAATCCATGGAACATTCCTCAATATAATAAAGGCTGTATATGACAAACCTACAGCCAGCATTATACTCAATGGTGAAAAACTAAAGCCATTTCCTCTTAACTCAGGAACAAGACAAGGATGCCCACTCTCTCCACTTCTCTTCAATCTAGTATTAGAATGCCTAGCTACAGCAATAAGACAAGATGCAGACATAAAGGGGATCCAAATAGGGAAAGAAGAAATAAAACTCTCCCTCTTTGCAGATGACATGATCTTGTATTTAAAGAATCCCATAGACTCCACTCCCAAATTACTCAAGCTGATTCAAAACTTTGGCAAAGTAGCAGGTTATAAAATTAACCCCCAAAAATCAATGGCTTTTCTATATGCCAACAATGAGAAAAGTGTGGCTGAAATTAGGAAAGCAACTCCATTTGTAATAGCCCCACAAAAAATAAAATACCTAGGAATTAACTTAACCAAAGAAGTGAAGGACCTCTATGATGAAAACTTTAAAATCTTGAAAAAGGAAATCAACACAGAACTTAAAAAATGGCAAAACCTCCCATGCTCCTGGATTGGCAAGATTAACATCGTGAAAATGGCAATACTTCCCAAGGCTATCTACAAATTCAACGCGATACCTATCAAAATTCCACCCTCATTCTTCAAGGAAATAGAGGAGGCAATCCAAAAATTCATATGGAACAATAAAAGACCCCGAATAGCAAAAACGCTCCTCAACGGAAAGAACACTGCTGGAGGAATATCAATACCAAATTTCAAACTCTACTATAAAGCCATAGTAATCAAAACAGCTTGGTATTGGCATAAGAACAGACCTCAGGACCAATGGAATAGAATTGAAAACCCAGAAATGAACCTACAGACCTATAGCCACCTAATCTTCGATAAGGAAGCTAAAACAATAGAATGGAAGAAAGACAGCCTCTTCAGTAAATGGTGCTGGCAAAATTGGTTAACTACATGTAGAAAACTAAAGCTAGATCCTTATATATCACCCTGCACCAGAATCAACTCCAAATGGATCAAAGACCTTGAACTCAAAGCAGACACTCTGAAAACATTACAGGATGGAATAGGAGAAACCCTAGGTCTCCTTGGCTCAGGTCGAAATTTTCTGAATAGAGACCCGGAAGCACAACAAATCAAAGAAAGGTTGGACAAATGGGATTGCATAAGATTGCAGAGCTTCTGCAGGGCAAATGACATAGCTGGCAAGATCAATAGAAAACCCACCGATTGGGAGAAGATCTTTACTAGCCATACAACGGACAAGGGTCTCATATCTAAAATATACTTGGAACTCAAAAAATTAAACCACCCAACAACAAATCCTCAAAGAAACAACTGCCCAATAAATAAGTGGGCGAAAGACTTAAAGAGAAGCTTCTCTGAAGAAGAAAGAAGGATGGCCAATAGACACATGAAGAAATGTTCAACATCCCTAGCCATAAAAGAAATGCAAATCAAAACAACATTGAGATATCACCTCACTCCAGTTAGAACAGCAAAAATCAAGAACTCCAATAACAACAGATGCTGGAGGGGATGTGGACAGAAAGGAACCCTACTTCATTGTTGGTGGGAATGTAAACTTGTTCAACCACTTTGGAAAGCAGTATGGAGGTTCCTCAAAAGACTTCACATAGATCTCCCCTATGATCCAGCAATCCCACTTTTGGGCATTTACCCAAATGTTTACAAACAAGACCACACTAAAGCTACCAGCACAACTATGTTTATTGCAGCATTATTTACCATAGCTAAGATATGGAACCAACCCAGATGCCCCTCAGTAGATGAATGGATCAAGAAAATGTGGTATATATACACAATGGAATTCTATGCCTCCATCAGAAAGAATGACATTTCCCCATTTGTTAGGAAATGGAAAGGTTTGGAAAAAATTATATTAAGTGAAGTAAGCCAGGCCCAAAGAAGCATAGGTCCCATGGTTTCCCTTATTTGCAATATCTAGTATAGGTATGAGTCAAGCCGAAAAGGTCAGATAATGTGATGCTAGGAAAATGAACCCTTAAATATGTATTTTAATGTTTTCGTTTCTTTCATGCATGTATTTCTAATGCATTTATAAGATTATTTCTTTGTTGCTTTGTATGTCCCTCCCCCACAGTGTAACCCCCGTTTTCACTATATTTGATGTCAGTATAACATGTGGAGTAGATGGGGACAAACAAGTCGTTTAAGGATTCAGGTGGACCTATTGCAACAATGAGAAGTACAAAATGTCATGTCAAAACCAGCTTTACAATGCCGGTGTGGGGGGGGGGGAGGGGGGTATAATTGGGTGGGGGGAGGGGGGTAAAATTGGGTGGGGGGAGGGGGGAGGCGGGGAAGGGAAGTGAAGGGTAAACAAAGGAGGAGGCTGCAATGCTTGGTAAGAAATGTATCCATTATCCTGCCCATGTAATTGTAGCCCCTTTGTACAGTATGTTCTCAAATAAAATAAAATACAATTTAAAAAAAAAAAAAAAAAAAAAAGAAGTGGCCTGAAACTGAGACTAATATTGGAGATAGATATGAGTTGCTGAAGAAGTAAAATCCATAAGAATTGGTGACTTGTTAGGGAGTGAAAACATGCCAAGTGAGGATGGGTACTCCCTAGTTTTTTAAAAATTCAATGGTTAGATAAATGATACTATCAATCAGTAAGCTTTTTTCATTATTTGGAGACTATTTTATCTCTTGCTATGATCAAATCTTATATATTTAATACAGTGTGTTAACTCCTGTAAAAATGGAAAAAACATGAATATTTTATTAATTTCTATATAATACTGTCAACAGTAAACTCAAATGTTTTTTCCAAAGTTGATAGCACAGACGGTTTCCAAAAATTAACTATAATTCATTTTTTAAAGTTTTCAATTTTTTAGAGTTAACATACATTTGTAATTTGTAATATAAGGTTTTGTTTTGATGTTTTCATACATGTACACAGTGCACTTTGAACAAAGTCACCCCTCCACTATATTCCCATCCTTCTCAATTTCTTCAATACATGTATATGGTTATTTAAGTCTAGCCAGAGGGGTAGAGCATAGGCCATTGGCGAGAAAATCAAGTGGGAGTGCAAGGCTCTGAGTTTAAGCCCTGGCACTGGGAAGAAGAAGTAAGAAGGAAGAAAGAAGGAGGAAGAAAGAAGAAGGAAAAAGGAAGAAGGAAGAAGAAGTTGTTTGTTAAGCCTGAGTAGGTTTGTACTTAAAACTTTTTCCTTATTGCACCTCCTAGTTATTCTCTTCCTTGGCACCTCACTGTCTTTGCTTAAAAAAAAAAAACAATGTATTAGGGGAATTTAGGGGAGTGGTAGAATTCAAACTTTCATAGCTCTGTTAGATATATAGGTATACAAATTAGTATTTTACTTAGTACCATGAAGGTAGCTAAAATATTTAGAATTGCAAAACAATTTACAGCAGTATGTGTGTGTTAAAAGGACCCTTGTGTCTGGGCATTTTCTGGTTTTTGGAAAGTACGTGAACAAGAGACAACAACCATAGGTTAAGCAACCGAAGGAAAATAAATAAGCCTTCCTCTATCTCAGGAACACAAAAGCTGTATACCAAAATACTGCATTGTACATTATGAATAAAGGTGAAAAATTTATACTTTTCCCTAAGGTTATAAACAAGGCAGACTGCCTACTCTTGCAATTTCTATTCAAATTATACTGAAGTCCCAGACAGTGTTTGGTAAAGGGACAAAAATAAATAATGCACATACTTGTTTTAAATAGAAGTAAAAGCCTTTATTAACAAACAACATGATTATCCACAAATATGTTCCTAAAGAATTGGCATTAATTAATTAAATTAATAAGGCCATAAGATATAATGTAAAAATGCCAGGCACCAGTAGCTACTCAGGAGGCTGAGATCTGGAGGAATTTGCTTTCAAACCATTCCAAATAGAAAAGTCTTCAAGATTCCACCTCCAATTAACCAGGAAAAAGTCAGACTTGATGCGTAGCTCAAGTTGTAGAGCACCATCCATGAGTGAAAAAGATAAGAGCACAAAGCCCTGAATTCAAATTGCAGCACTGGCCAAAAAAGAGATATAGTGTAAACATGAATTCCAGTTGTACTTCTATGTACTAAATGATGAAGAATTGGCAATTTAAAATTTTAAAAACTATTTAGGTTGGGCTCAGTGGCTCACACTACTTGGAAGTTGAAGATCAGAGATCAAGAGGATCACAGTTTGAAGCCAGCCTGGGCAAAAGTTGGCAAAACCCCATCGGAATCAATAAGCCAGGTACCGTGGTACATGACTGTGATCCAGCTATGCAATAGGCCATAGGTAAGAGGATCATTTGTTGTTGTTGGTGGTGGTGGTGGTGGTGGTGGTGGTGGTGGTCATGGGGCTTGAACTCTGGGCCTGGGTGCTGTCCATCAGCTCTTCAAATCAAGGTTAGTGCTCTACCACTTGAGCCACAGAGCCACTTCTGGTTTTATGAGTGGTTTGTTGGAGATAAGAGTCTCATACTCTTTCCTGCTCGGGCTGGCTTTGAACTGCGATATTCAGATCTCAGCCTCCTGAGTACCTAGGATTATAGGAGTGAGCCACCAGTGCCTGGTGAGGATCATGTTTTCAGTCTGGCTCCTAGAAAAAAAAATGAGACCCTAGCTCAAAAATAAAGCTAAGAAGGTCTGAAGCCATGGTTTAAGTGATAGAAGTATCTGCCTAATACCACCAAAGAAGAAAAAAAGCAATTATAGAAGCATAGAAAAAATTAAATATGAATAAATAGAAATATATACCATGGATATATTGGAAGGCTCAGTATTTTTAAGATATTATTTTAGTTTTCTATCATGTAAAAAATTACCACAAACAAAATGACTTAAAGTGACACAATGACCTAAGTTTGTTGTTTCATAATTTCTGTGTTGGCCAGTGCTGTAATCTCATCTAAGACTCAAAATACTCTTTCAAACATACATTGGTTATTGGCAGAATTCAACTTCTTGCATTTATAGGGTTGAGAATATGATAGTAAGCTACCAGTTCCTCTGCAGCAGTAGATTGAATGAATAGGAGTTTTTTAGGTTACACTGAAGATTATCACAAGGTATCTTGAATGCATTCAGTTTTATTTGCCAATTGCAGCTCAATAAAACAGAAAAAGTAGAAGTGTAAAGTAGAAGCTCATGTAGATGTTAATGAAAACATTTATCTCTAAATAAGCTATCACATCTTTCCTATTTACCTTCTGATGGGGAATTACTTTCATTTAGTTAGGTCAGAATTGGGGGAAATAGTACATTCTGAGCAGAGGAAGTGACAAACTGTAATCTTTGAGACACCTCTGCATCTGTCCATCACCACCTCTGTAGAAGATCCATATTTTTCAAAGATGGAACAAAAAACATTGCCAGTCTTCTAAAATATCATCCTGCCACTCCTCAATCAAGTAGTGCAGTCCATTTCTCTACAATTGCACTTGGGCATTACTTGTGACTACTTTGGGTTACAGAACATGGTATACATTACCTACCACAAAAACTTCTGATTCATCCTCCTCAGAATACTTACTATTGGAACACTTTGTGTAATCCAGGTTCCATGCCATTAAAGTCCAAGTTACATCGTTAGACTGTAAGTAAAGGCCTTAGTCCACAGTCTCAGATGGGCTTCCAACCAATAGCCAATGAACCATTTTAGATATCTAGTCCAGGTGATCACTTAAAGAAATCCACCTCCAGACATTATCTGGCAAACTGAGATGTCAAGTGAGAACAATTCATTTGAAGTTAGTTACCCCCGCAGCATCATAAGAAATAATAATCAATGATGAGAGTAAAATAAAATAGATTTTATTGGGTATAATATTAGTGGGAAAGGGGAAGGCAAAGTCAAGAGGGTGAATTAGGATTAATTCTCTCAAAGAACTTTATTTGCATATAAGAAAATAGAAAATGAAGCCTTTTAAAATCATTTTAGAACAAATAAGAAGGATAGAAACATGATAGAAAGGGTGGGTTTGATATACATGATGAAAATATCACAATGAACCTCCTTTGTACAACTAATAAATGCTAATAAAAGTACATCTAAACATTAAAGGAAAAGGAACCTAAAATGTCAAAAACAGAATACGTCTTTCATCCATCCAGAATATCTTTCACGCAAATATTTTGATACCAGTCTATTTTATTTATGCTCCCCTTTGAATTCTGAATTGTTAACAAATTTAAATACAAAAAAATTAAAGTCAAAAGCAAAAAATAAAATCCAGTAACCAAGTGAGAAAATCCATCATAAGTTATAGCTATTGCTTTGCTTCCAACTTCTAAAGCTAACACAAATTATTCTAACATTGAGACATTCAAATAGATTCCAGAAAATATAGTTTTCAGCACAATACTCTAGTGTAAGTTAGCAGTAGAACATTTTAGTGTATTTAGGTTGGCCATACTTTGGTTGTAAAATAAGAATAGATATAAAAACAAGTAGAGGCTTTAATTTGCTCTCATATCCTGCTACTTGCCATTAGAAGGTGATGTCTTCAGTAACCTCTAGGATTGTCTGTCAATGATTAAATAAGTATATGGAAATGTCACAATGAACCCAGTTATCCTTGAGTCAAATCCTAAACAAGTCCAAGAGGCTAGAAAAACCACAAATGACTAATAGATCTAGGAATAAGAAATAAGTACTTAGTGTTATAAGTCATTAAGATTTGGGGGTTTTTTTGATATAGCATTATTTAAAAAATCTAGCAACTATATGTGATTTTAAAAATGTGAATAATAGAGCATTCATTCAGGTTTTCTTAATGTAAGTGCTTTAGAGTAACCAAACCAGTTGATATGAAAAAAATTGTACAAGAGTCCCAATTTATAAACACAGGAAGAATAATAGCATTGTATCATCTTACAGCTTATAATGGAATGACATACAGATCATGAAAACTGCTAAATTTATTAGGTGAAAAAGTCATGGGAAGTTTACAATGAATAGATTAGGAGAATATATGAACAAACTAATTAGCATTAACATCACACACCAAGACAGAAAATCAAACATGTGCCTCTCAATATGATACACAATACTAAAGAAAAACAACATGACTTATGACTTATTCTTGATAAAATTTGTATCTGTATCTTATAGACCTGTAATCCTAACTAGAGGAAGTACAGAGTCAGAAGAACAGGTCAGTGGAGGCATCAGTTAATCGATTACAGAGCCTAAAGACTAGAAGAGATTAGTACCATGCATGGATAGCAGTTAGCAAAATTCAGAGTATAGAAAATTGTGCAGTACAAACAACTGACTTTTCAACAGATATTTTGAAAGAAAGGAAAATAGAAAATTATATATTATATTGTATTGTATATATGTGTGTGCCAGAATTTGTACCAGAAAGGAAAGGAAAACAGAAAATTATTTATTATATTATGTGTGTGTGTGTGTGTGTGTGTGTGTGTGTGCCAGAATTACTGGCACAAAACAGATACACAAACTGGTAAATAGAAGATTCAAAAACTAAACACAAAAAAGGCTGGGAAGGTGGCTCAGTGGTAGAGCGCTTGCCTTGCATGCATGAGGCCCTGGGTTCGATTCCTCAGCACCACATAAGCAGGAAAAAAAAGCTGTAAGTGGTGCTGTGGCTCAAGTGGTAGAGTTCAGGCCCACGACCAGACCCCCCCCCCAAGAAAAACTAAACACAAAAGAGCAAATAATCTCAATAAATGAGGAAATGAACTAAACAGATATTTATCAAATGAAAAAGTAAGGATGGCCAGTACATATATGGCAAAAATGTTCAAGATGTTTAGTCATCAGACAAGTCCATAGAGTTCAGCCATCTGAATCTCAAAAAATAAAATAGATACCAAAACACAAATTGAAGAAAACACAGCCTCTTACAAGTGTGGCTAGGCAAACTAGACATGTAGAATACTGAAACTACGTTCCCCTTTCTTACTTTGTGTGACAATTAACTTATATGCACTAAACATCTTAATGTAATACATGAAACTTTGGAATTAAATGAAGAAGTCAGAAGAAACACTTCATGATACAATCAATGACTTTCTAGATGGGATTTCAACAGTTCAGACAACAAAATCAAGAATGGATACAGAATTAGATAAAATTTTTAAAACTTCTCACAGCAAAGAAAACAATTAACAAAGTAAAAAGCTTACAGAATTGGAGAAAATATTTTCCAAATATTCCTCATGCAGGGACTACTTAAGATATACATAGAACTCAAAAAAAACCCCACCAATGAGCAAATAATTTAATCAATAAATGGGCAAATAAAATGAACAGACATGTATCAGATGAAATGGATATAGTCAACAAATATGTGGAAAAAACGTTCAACAGCTTTAGCCACCAGTGAAATGCAAAGCAACTAACATTCAGATTCCATTTCACTCATCAGAATGGCCATGATCAAGAAAACAAGTCAGCTTATAAGAGATATCTGAATACTTATATTTATTGTGACACTATTCACAATGGCCAAGTCATAGAATCAGCGTAGGGACCTATCAATGAATAAAGAAAATGATTGTATATAAACACAACAGCGATAAAAAAAGAATGTCATCTTCAGGAAAATGTATGGAACTGGAGATCATCATATTGAGTGAAATAAGAGTCACAAAACAGTACTACATTTTCTCCCCCATATGTAATTTAGGAAGGAAATAAGGACATGAGTAGAATGCATTTACTGAAGTTGGGTGCTGGTGGTTCACACTTGGAGTCTTAGCAACTTAGGACACAGATCTGAGGATCACAGTTCAAAGCCAGCACGGGCAGAAAAGTCCATGATACTCTTTTCTTAAAAGAATATTTTTATTTCCTTTAAATAGCTATTCAAAGGAGTTTTCATTCAACAGAGCAGTTTATGAATACAGTGCCTCTTGATCAATGTCACTCCTTTTAATACTCTCACCAATTACTCCAACCTACCCCCTCCCTCACTTTTCTTAATTTTATGTTATGTATTGACTTTTTGCCATTTAACAAGACAATTTGTGTATACAATGCATCTTGATCTGTGTCATCCCTTCAACATCTTTACCCTACTTCAACCCACCCCTTCCCTTATTTTTCTCAGTTCTGTGGCATATGCAATGTATTCTTGCCTGCATTCCAGTCTCTTCCCCCATTCATTCTTCTACCCTCTCCTCTTGACTCGCCCTACCATGCAAGTTCCCATTTCCTACTACTAATTTTGTTAGGCTTTGATTTAGTTTTTCTAAAGAATTATACTATTTGTGCTTGCCACAGATTCTGTTATACTTCAGTTAATTCATTTACAACCACTTGGGTGCTCCCAGTGTGCTTACTTCTAGATTTAGAGGCATATTCTAGTTCTCATTAATGAAAGAAACCATGCAACCTGTGTTTCTGTAGGTCTAGCTTACTTCACCTAATATAATTTTTCCATTTCCTTATGAATGTTACAATATCATTCCTTCTGATGGATGGGTAGAATTCCATTGTGTATATAATACCACATTTTCTTGATCCATTCATCCATTGAGGGGCATCTGGGATGATTCCATATCTTGGCTAAGGTAAATAATGCTGCAGTGAACATGGTTGTTCTGGTGGCTTTTCTTAACCTTGTTTGTGTTCTATTGGATGAATGCCCCTGAGTGTAATTTCTGGGTCATAGGGTAGTTCTGTGTTTAGTTTTTTGAGGGTCCTCCATACTGTTTTCCAGAGTGGTTGAACAAGTTTGCATTCCCATCAACAGTGTGATAGAGTTCCCTTTGGGCCACATCCATGCCCACATTTATTATTGTTACTTTTCTTAACAATGGTCATGCTAACTGTGGTGCAGTAGAACCCCAGTGTTGTTTTGATTTGCATTTTCTTTATGGCCAGAGATGTTGAACATTTTTTCATGTGTCTATTGAACATATTTACTTCTTCTTCTGAGGAGTCTCTCTTTAAGTCATTAGCCCATTTGTTAATTGGGTTCTTCTTTCTTTGAGGATTTATATTTTGAGGGCTCAATCTCTCTCTCTCTCTCTCTCTCTCTCTCTCTCTCTCTCTCTCTCTCTCTCTCTCTCTCTCTCTCTCTCTCTCTCTCTCTCTCTCTCTCTCTCTCTCTCTCTCTCTCTCTCTCTCTCTCTCTGTCATCATGGGGCCTGAACTCTGGGCCTGGGCACTGTCCCTCAGCTCTTCAGCTTAAGGCTAGCACTCTACCACTTGAGCCACAGTGCCACTTCTGTCTTTTTCTGCTTATGTGGTGCTGAGGAATCAAACCTAGGGCCTCAGGCATGCAAGGCAAGCGCTCTACCACTGAGCCACCTTCCCAGCCACTCCCCCTCCCTCTCTTTTTTGTAAGTCGTGGGGCTTGAACTCTGGGTCTGGGTGCTGTCCCCCAGCTCTTCAGCTCAAGGCTAGTGCTCTAGCACTTGAGCCACAGTGCCACTTTGTGATCTTACAATTTATCTTGTTAGCTATGTCTTTTCCATGCAGAAAATTTTAAGTTTGATGTAATCCCATTTACCAATTCTTTCTTTGATTTGTTGTGTTTCAGGATTTTTACTTAGAAAGTTTTGACCTGTGCCCAGGATCCCTAGTGTTTTCTCTATCCTTTCCTGTAAAACGTTCATAGTTTCTAGCCTTACATTGAGATCTTTGATTTATTTCAAATTGATTATGGTGCAAAGTGATAAAAGAATAGCTAGTTTGTGTTCTGCACATGGATATCCAGTTTTGCCAGCACCATAAGACTCTTATCTTTAATTAATCACCAAAAAAATCAACCAGAAGTGGGCCTGAGGCTAAAATGGTAGAGCATCACATCGAATAAGAAAGCTAAAAGAGAGAGCATTCCAGGCCCTGAGTTTTGGTCCCAGTATTGTCACAAAAAAGGCAAAGCTTTATTAGGAATGTGGAAGGGGATAAGGAGAGTAATAGAGGAGGTGGAATATGATTTCAGTGTTATATGCATATATAAGTATTTCATAATGAAATCCTTTGCTTTGTACAGTTAATATGTGCTAATTTAAAAAACCCTATGGTCTGGTGCTGGGGGCTCATATCTGTAATTCTAGCTACTCAGGAGTCTGAGATCTGAGAATTGCAGTTGCAAGCCAGCCAGAAAGGAAAGTCCATAAGGCTCTTAACTCCAATAAACCACCAAAAAACAGAATAGAGTTGTGGCTCAAGTGATAGAGCATTAGCCTTCAGAATAAAACCTCAGAAATAGCACCCAGACTGAGTTCCAACCCCAGGACTAGCATTAAAAAATAAAAAATAAAAAAAAGCAAAAAACCTCTGTGTGTCTCAAGTGTTTTCTTTCACAAATTCCTGTCTCTGAAACTCTAGAGTATGGCTTTCAATAGTTTTGTCAATGACTTGAAATGAAAGAAAGAAAATAAATATGACATAAATACTGAAGGAAATATAAATTCCATTGATAATATATAAGGTTGACTCCAATAAAGTGAAAAAGTTTTTTTCTCAAACAGTAAAATACTCTTTAATTCAATCTTAATGTTTCTTGAATCCAACAACTATCCAATGCTACCAGCATCACAAATAAAAAAGTCATTCTATATGTTATTAAACATTGCTTTGAACAGTTGCTAATTATTTAGTGACACAGTCTTAAGTTGTTGGATATCTATAACTTTACCTTCTGTTGATCTTAAACAATTATATGATTTCAAAAACTGGTTCCTTTTCCTGCTAAACATACATATCAATTTTATTATATCTTTTATGACACAAACTTTTTGAATATTTGTAGACAGTAATCATGCCACCCTACAATCACCTTGTTTTCAGATCAAAATTCTTTCATCTCCTTAATTTACCATTCTATCACCTTCTTTATCCTCTGGACCCACTCTAGTTTAGTGGTGTACTACTTAAAGTGTAGGATTTTGTGTTTTTGTTGCTCAGAAAATATATCCATTATTGCAACTCATCACTTTTGTATATATCAGAGTGATGATCTGGAGCAGTTATTCTTCTAATGACCCCATATAATTAACCCTTGTGGTGTCTAATTAAAAATAAACATATACCAATGTCCCTATGCTTCCCTGAGGAGCTGTCCTAATTCATTTTTGTCCTCTGGCTACCATTTTACATAAGATATCCATAGGGCAGTTAATTTTGGAAACACATATGATAGCAAATTGAAGTTCAGTTTTTTCCTTACTGTACTTTCAATCAGTCCTTCTAGTTATACTCTGGGATGATTTTATTATGCATACTTTTTCTTCTATCCCTAACCTTAAGTACTGGTGATATTAAACATCAAATCTTTACCATAACATAGATTAACTCTATTCCCCATACTTACCCATTACTCTCTCTGAATCTAGATGACAGATATTCACTCCAACCAGGAAAAAATGTGGCCTATTCTCTCTCAGAAATAGCATACTCACCTGGATTAAAGAAATCTAAGAGAAGCATACCAACAAATCTGAGCATGTGCCTATAGGCCCTTAAGAACTGGGCTACATACTTGGATTCTTCTCAGTCTGTGTTCACTTCTCTCTTTCAATCAGTCCTATAGATTTAAATATGTTCTATATGTTGGTAATATGAAATGTATATCTTCTATCCAAATATATTCTTTATTCTTTCAAGTATCACGTCAGATTAATCTTAAGGATAGCTCCCTTTAAAGTTATCGGGTGGTTGTTGGCATTCATTAGGACTACACTCTTCCTTGTTCATGATGTCTAATGGAAACTAGATCGTATTTCTTCCGAGTCAAAGCTTATCAAATACTTGTTGTAAAAAAAAGTCTATTATGTATATTTTTAAAGAGTCATTAATTTGGGAATTAATTTTATGTGTTTTTCATATTTAATCATCCTTGCATCCCTCACATAAAATCAGCTATTGGATTCAATTCATGATTCATGTAGGGATTGTGTTCATAAATGAAATGGATAGCTTATTTTTCCTTCACCTAATATCTTTTGTCCCATGTTTATGCTACCTTTAAAAAATAAGCTGAGTATTCTTTCTTTCTGTTGCTACAAAAAGTTTGATTAAAACTAGGACTGAGCACTGTTCGCAATAGCTAGGATATGGAAACAACCTAGATGCCCCACCACAGATGAATGGATCCAAAAATTGTGGTATCTATACACAATGGAATATTATGCAGCCATTAGAAATGACAAAATAATGGCATTTGCAGGGAAATGGATGGAGCTAGAAGGAATCATGTTGAGTGAGGTAAGCCAAGAATGAAGAGACAAACAGTACATGGTCTCCCTGATAAGCGGATGCTAAATCCAAAATGTTAGGTGATATGACAAAACTAACAGGACTTAAGAAACAAAGAACTCCCACTCATCTGGTTGAACCACTACCAAATATCCCCATGCTGCTGATCACATATATGGTATATAACATGTGAGCACCGTTATATATTACAGACTGTGATAGACAATTTGCTCCAGGAAAGTTAGAATGAACTTGTGACTTTAAATGAGCATCATTATTCCACAATACTGTGAATTTCCGGAAATTAAGTAATCACTTAATCACAATCAAAAAAAAAAAAAAGAACCTTGGGGAAGGGAGGGAGGGAGGGGATGGTAGGGGGAAAACAATGGAGGGGGTAACAATGTTCAAGAGGAAGTGTACTCATTACCTCACTCATGTAACTGTAACCCTCTGTATAGTATCTTTACAATAAAAAAAATTAAAAAAAAAAAAAACTAGGACTAAGGTGTGACTCAGTAGTATCATGAGGCAATGAGGTCAAGCCCCCTGTACCACTGAAAAAAGAAAAAAATTGGGCAACCGAAACATAAAAACAGGGTGGTAGCCCGTATTTGTAATCCTAGCTACACAAGAGGCTGAGATCTGCAAGACCACAGTTAAAAGCCAACTTAAGCAGAAAATTCTGTGAGATTTTTATCTTCAATTTACTGACAAAAGTATGACTGGAGGTGTAGCTCAAGTGGCAGAGTACCAGTTGTGGGCAATCAAGCAAAGAGTAAGGCCCTGAGTTAAAGCCTTGGTATTGGCAAATTTTTTTTTTTAAAAAAAGGATGATCTTCTTTAAAGTCTAACTTGACTGTAAAGCCATTCAAGACAAGCATATCATGAGTAGAAATAATTTAATATACTGTTTGAATTCATCATAGTTCAAGCACTATTAAAAAAAATTTAATTGTTGGGGTGGTCAGCATTACACACTTTCAGTCAAACTTGTTAGTCATGATAAAGATATCTTCTATATTACTCTATAAAGTTTTGGGTTTTTTACTTAATTTGTAAAAGTCTGATAAAAATCCCCCTCTCTGCGATCATTTCATTGATT
This sequence comes from Dipodomys merriami, assembly GCF_024711535.1. NCBI lineage: Eukaryota > Metazoa > Chordata > Mammalia > Rodentia > Heteromyidae > Dipodomys > Dipodomys merriami. The sequence goes on from NW_027204492.1 coordinate 344,492, forward strand.
TCTCTTTGTACATTTATCAACATTTGCTTTACAGTTTAAACTACTTATTAGATAAAAGTACGTTTAAAAATTCTATGACTGTGTAGTGAATTGAACATTGACACAATACTTTTGTGTGAAACTATTTTATCTTAAGCATTTTTGTTTTATTAACATTTACCTAATCTTATTTTCCCTGACCCTTTCACTGTTAATAAATGTTTTGTTGGACTAATTTTTTTTGCGAGTTCTAGGGCCTGAACTCAGGGCCTGGGCACTGTCCGTGAGCTTCTTTTGCTCAAGGCTAGCACGCTACCACCTGAGCCACAGCACAACTTCCAGTTTTTTCTGCTTATGTGCTACTGAGGAATCGACCCCAGGGCTTCATGCATGCTAGGCAAGCACTCTGCCACTAAGCCAATTTAATCCTGTTACTGTTTACTTTTGGTGTTTTTACTCTTAACTCTTTATATGTAGCACAATTTGATCTTTATATGTAGCACAATTTGATCATTTATCAGCTTGTTTAATTCTTCCTTAGCTGTAAGAGAAAATTAATTCTGAAATATCTCAATTATATAATCAACTTCTAACACATGCAAACTTATTTGGACAATTAGTTAATAATGCTCTCTAATCATTCAAGCTGTGGGCATAATTCACATCACTAATTCTTCTGATATAAAACCATACATCTCTGTATTTAAGTAGTCAACTTGAAATAATATTTACACAACTTAAAGTAAGAAACAATTTATTTCAATTCCATCATTTTATTTGACCACTTTGAATTCTGTATTGAACAGAGTATGAACCTGAAACTTTTTGTTTAATATGTGAAAATTTTATTCACACATGAGACACTTACTGAATTTGAATAATATGTTTAGGTTGAAATTTAATTATTTTAAATAAAATTGTTACTTAAAATAAAAAATAAACTAAAGTGAGAGAGAAGATAATAGGTTAGAAAAACCCAACACTTTCCTGTGTCTCCATGAATCTGAAACAAAACTTCAGTGCATAGCTGCATTGAGAGGTGGGTGGCATGGAAAAGCAAGGGAGCAAACACTAGGTGAAACCCAGAAATATTGAATTTTAGGTTTATAAGAGGAACAACAAACCCTAACAGAGCACTAAGAAATAAAGTAGAAACAGGGAAGAAGCCCTTTCAATGCAGCTATGGACAAAAGAGAAAATGAAAGCCCACAGAATCACTATAGATGTACAATTGTCACTCTACAAAAACAAAGATTAAGAAGAGAAATCTGAAAGATGCACAGTCAGGAGCCTCTTGTACTTCCTAACTAACTCACTGGTGCAACAAAGGGAAATGATCTTAAGGGAACACAGCTAGTTAAACCTCTCAGCTGTGGAGAGCAGAAGATCCTGCAATTTAATATCTCTAAACACCAAAGGCCTCCCCACTTCACTGGCTAACCAAGTTATCATCACGAGAATCATTGCAGACCCAGGAAAGTAGGTGTGACTGTGTGAGTGAGACACAGGTATAGATCTGCTTGGGTGGGAGCTGTGAGCTGTGAGCCATGCTACAGATGGAAGTCAAAGGCAATATTATCAGCAGAGCCATAGCTTGAATGCTGGTAAGAATGCTATAAGTGAGGGTGCTAGGACAGAGAACTGAAAGGCCAAGGCACAAAAGATCAATCAGAACCTCATACCTTGTCCAGCCAGCACAAACTGCTTGGGTTTGAATGCTCTGGACACTTCCAGAGGGCCAGAGAGATTGGTAGAAAGCACCCTCTGCTTGGACAGGGCTCAGTCTGCCAACAGTAATTTCTGGTCTAACTTGTTTGGACTTCAGAGAGAAAAGATAGCTGTTTCCCCTAAAGTAAACTGCAAAAGACAAACCTGGGAGGAGAAAAATCCACTCTCTTCTCCTCAGCAATAAAGAAATATTGACTTGTGGTATTTTGCTTTCTTTTATGTGACTATCTTGTACTTATTTTATTGTGTTTTCTTTCATTGTTATTCTTATGTCCTTATCTAATATACCTTCTTATCTTGCTTCTTCTTTTTTCCTTTTACCAGTGATTTTCTTTTTATTATTTAATATTTTTATTTTTCATCCAAGTTTAAGTTAACATTTAATGATTGTTGTGAAATTTTATGCATGTATATAGTGTACTTTAAGTATATATCATTATATTTCTATTGTATTCTTATTCCTCCCTTGTTTTTCAAAACATTTTTGCTGAGTTTCATTATGCTTGTTCTCTCTCTCTCTCTCTCTCTCTCTCTCTCTCTCTCTCTCTCTCTCTATCTCTCTTCATGCACAGACACAAACACACTGCTTAAAACATTCCTCTGCACATATGAGGAAAAGAGAGTCATATATACAGGTGATCAGGAAAATAAATTTCATGAGAGGAATAGATGAAGAAAAGATAATTAGAAAAAAATCAAACATGTTCGACTCAGTAAACCTGTAAACGCTCAAGCTAAATACAGAGGAAAGAAAAGAACAGATAGTACTTGAATCAGGAATTAGAAAATTATAGCAACCTTAAATATAATGCCCTTAAATCTGCAGTAAAAAGAAGAAAAGGTTTAATTGGATTAAAAAAAAAAACAAGATCCAACTATTTATTGTTCAAATGAAACACACCACTCTGGCATATATACAGATTGAAGGTAAAAGAAAAGAAAACGATACCCCCAAGAAAATAGAAGCCAAAAGCAAACAGGAGTATCTATAGTGGCATCTGACAGAGTCAAATTGAAAACAAAATTACTCAGAAAAGATAAAGCAGGTCATTAATAAAGGACATAATTCATCACAAAGATATTTTATATATATGGTTAGCCAAACTAACAGAGAGTAGACCCAAATTATTAAAATTAGAGATGAAAATGGATGATACCAGAGATGCTACTGAAAGATCACTAGGGAATATTTTGAAAACTTATATTTTAATAAATTGGAAAAATGTAGCCTACTAAGATTCAACTTGATTTCTACTTACTCCTTGTCTCTCTACTTCTCACCTTAAAAGGAAGAAGATAAAATGAGGCTGTGTTTTCTGAATAGATTTTTAAACTCATTTGCAATGTGACATAGAATTATGTCATGGTTTAATGGCTTGTTTTAAAATTATTAGCTCAAAGATGAAGATAAAGGAGTCCTTTGTTAAAATGTTGTATCTAAAAATAACTTTTAAGTAAATATTTAAATACTGCTGCAAAAATGAAAGTTGAATTCAAAATATGCATTACAGTTTCAAAATAAGGAAGCTACAAGAGGTCCATTTCATAAATGATACATAATTCCTGGTAAGTGGTTAGATATATGACTTTTCAGGTAATAAAAAAGGTCCTCTCTAGAAGTTCCTAATATCCAGTATGGATAGGATTAAAATGGGTAGAAATATCCTATTCTTGGACTCTGTAACTTAAGGAATGGGTTTCCTACTCCCAGATGAGAGTATTAAATTATCAGATACTCCCTTAGATCAGCCAAGTCAAAAAGCTCCTCCCTGCTTTCTGAATTTTACAGTAGAAACTCCTCTTAGTCCATAGGTCTCTCTCTTGGTTTTCTGGGGGTGCTGACTTTTTGAAGAGGCATTTAACCCCATCCCCCCAATTCAGAATAACCTCTAGAATTGGGATCTACAAATTTCATTAAAATTTGGGGCTGGGCGCCGGTGGCTCATGCCTGTAATCCTAGCTACTCCGGAGGCTGAGATCTGAGGATCACGGTTCACAGCCAGCCGGGGCAGGAAAGACTGTGAAACTCTTATCTCAAATAAACCACTAAGAAAACCAGAAGTGGCGCTGTGGCTCAAGTGGTAGAGTGCTCACCTTGAGCTGAAGAGCTGACAGTGCCCAGGGCCAGAGTTCAAGCCCCACGACCAACAAAACAAAACAAAAAAACTTCTGGGCACAGTGCTATGGTTGAGTATAAGTAACCCATGCATCCGATTACTTTTATATTTCTCTAAATCAGTACCCCAGCAAATGAAAGAAAAGCATATCTAGTCTTAACTTAAAATTTTAATTGCCACAGAGGCCAAGTTCAGGTTGAAGGCACTTAACAGCTTGTGCAATTGTTCTATCTTGATACATATTATCTTGAAGACACACCACTCAATGGTTATTGTATATTATAGTGAATCTTTGTAATATTTGAGTATTGTACATTTCAGTGTCATTGGGACAGTGGATCTCAAATGTTTCTCATCACAAAAGATGTCAAAGGTTTGAGGTAATGGATGAGTTCATTGACTTGATTTGGTCATTCTGTATGACAGTAAAAAGTCATAACATCTCTAGTACACTATAAATACGGACAGCTATAATTTAGTAACATATAAGTTTTAAACTTCTATGTATTTTAGAGACTCTGATACAATTATATGCTATGTATTAATTCCCTCATACATAATATTCCTTTACATTTGTGTGAAAATTGTAAAAATTAAAATTATAAAATTAAATGCTTTGGCTGGGTTGGGTGGAGTGTGATTCAAGCCTGTAATCCCAGTTACTTAGGAGGCAGAGATAGAAAAAATCATTGTCTAAGGCAAAAAGTACAAGATTCTCCCTAAATGAAAAACAAACCAAAACTGGATGCAGGAATGGCTCATGTGTAGAGTGCTTATAAAGCAAACACAAGGCATTGAGTTCAGAACTCAGTACTTACTCCCCAAATACTTCTGCTTCAGTGATTCTTGCAAAATCTCTTAATATTATCTTAATTTCACAGATGAGGAAAGCAAAGATGCAGAGAGAGTATGGACTAGAGGTATAATCATCACAGTATCAAGAAAAGAACTAGGGCCAGACGCCGGTGGCTCACGCCTGTAATCCTAGCTACTCAGGAGGCTGACATCTGAGGATCACGGTTCAAAGCCAGCCCGGGCAGGAAAGTCCGTGAAACTCTTATCTCCACTAGACTACCAGAAAACCAGAAGTGACACTGTGGCTCAAGTGGTAGAGTGCTAGCCTTGAGCTGAAGAGTTGAGGGGCAGCACCCAAGCCCAGAGTTCAAGCCCCACGACTGACCAAAAGAAAACTTGGGACTAGGTATCTGCAGACATGCTTTTTTTTTGTTTGTTTGCCTGTCATGGGGCCTGAACTCTGGGGCCTGGGCGCTCTCCCTCAGCTCTTCAGCTCAAGGCTAGTGCTCTACCACTTGAACCACAGCTCCACTTCCAGCTTTTTTTTCTGCTTATGTGGTGCTGAAGAATGGAACCCAGGGCCTCATGCATGCAAGGCAAGCGCTCTACCACTGAGCCACCTTCCCAGCCCCAGACATGCATTCTTAACACACCTTAGTCACTAACTTGATGTGTGGTTATGACTAAGTCATTTCCCCTCTCTGGGCCTTACTATCTGCATTTATAAAATGAAATGATTTGACTTTCTTAAATCTGTTTGTACATTATAATCACCTGGGAACTTTAAAATCCATTTCTTAGCTCCACCTCCAAATATTCTAACTTAATTGGTCACAGGATGTTATGATTTCTGTAATACTCAGAAGAAATCAATGAAGGAAAAACCACAAATATAGTCTGGCATTTGTGTCTAAAGGAGAAACCTTGTCATGGAATATAGGATTCAAGAACTATGGAGCATGTCCTAGAAGGGAGTTTGAAAGACAAAGATTTTTAATTCTTTGAATTTTTAAACCTTTGAATCTCTAGGAAAGAGCTTAAAGCTCCATGACAGAGAGAGAGAGAGAGAGAGAGAGAGAGAGAGAGAGAGAGAGAGAGAGAGAGAGAGAGAGAGAGAGAGAGAGAGAATATATATTTCTAGTTGAAGAGCTATAAGAGTTGATGAAGAAGAGTGCTGATATAAGTCAAGGACAAAATGATAACCAAGGGTATAATGTAGTCAAGAAATTGATAAAATAATGTTTATGTGAGGAAAAATGAGTTTTTTCTTTCACACATTTCATTTTCTTTCAATTTTCTTCTTTCTAGACCCATATTCAGTATTACATCCTGCTACTTTTTTTCCTTCTTTCAATATAGTTTATGTGTTAATATGAGCCTAGGAGCTTCTCCTTGAGAACTTCACTTTCATTGGAAGAGGATCATTTAAAATTCCACAGAATTCACAAATGATGAGGTGACCAGCCTACTCTTACATGTTCTCCTGCCATAATGTATTACCTTGCTTCAGGTCCCAAAAGCAACAAGCTCAACAACTATAAACAGAAACTTCTGAAAACAGGAGCCAAAAGAAGCCTTTCTTTTTAAAGCTGATTATCTCAGATATTTTGTCACAGTGATTGTAAGGTTACTAGAAGATCAATCAACATAATTATTTTCTTTTTGCAAAATATCTTTTAAAGCCAAGTTTTCTGGAATTTATTCTGAAGTTTTTTTTGTTATTGTGTGTATTGAGTCTAAATTGACATTTGTACACCTTATATATTCTTGAGGATGTTAGTATGATAAAGTTCTTTTATAATAAAAATAAGGTATTTTGAGACTTTATGACTCCTTTAGTTGAACTATGGTTTTCATTTCTATATAGGGGGAAAAAACCTTCAAAGCAAGTCAGAGTACATTTCTGAGCATGACAATAAGGTATTATGTACTTTACAAATGATAGTTTGTCTCTAACCTACTTTTAAAGGTATGATTAAAGATGTAAGCATCAAACTGATGTAGCATTTAAGTTTATATGCTTCTCCATATACATCCATTCACTTTCCTTGCTTTCTGTAGAACAGCAATGTTTTCACCCTGCCAAAGTTACATGCTTGGGTGCCCACTTGTGCATTTCTTACAAGCACAGAAGAGTTAATGGAGGAATGTATTTAACTAATGAAATGGGAGCTATCCATTTGTCTCCTTTTATCCCCTAAATGGGCTTCATAGATATGTGGTAATTTTATAAATACTCTCATAAGAGACTGAGAAATTAGCTTGCAATCAGACTTTAACAAACTCAGTGAAATACTCCTTAATATTTGCTCCTCTTTCTTTGCTAATACTTACCTTTTTTGTTTCCAGCTCTATTTTCTAGAAAATCCAGGCTAGGAGGAACTATAGCATAAATAATAATTTCTTTCAACTTCAGAAGTTTGAAACATCACCATCTTGAAAACAAGCTATCTAGTAACGTGTCTGTAATTATTACTTCATTCCTATTACAGTCACACATTTATTTCAACCTCTAGCCTGCAAGTGGAGAGTTATTCACTACTTGGGGTTTGTTACTCTGAAATGGTTTACATTGTGCTCCAGATTTCTAAACATGACTCTGGATCATGGACTTGGGAGTCAGACAGCTAGGTTCAAATGTTACTTCTAGCACTTATTATTGTTACTCTTGGCAAGTCATTTCACTTTGAGGAAATAGCACCTACTTCATAGACTTCCTTGTTAGAGTTGACTAGGATTATAAAGGTAACATGCTAAAACTAGTGCTTAGTGACAGTAAACACTATATAGGGTTTATTATATTTATTATAGCTATTGTGATGACAGAAGATGTGCTGGAACCAAAGAAAAATTATTGACTTATACACTATGAAATATATTAAAGGCCTAAAATACATGAAAAGCAGGATTAGTGGCAACAGATGACTTAACTAGGAAAAAAAGTCAAGCAGGAAACATCCTCTAAATATTCTTTGTTTATACAGTACATGACACAAAGTAGAAAAATAATGAAAACAAAGCCGCTCTAAAGGAGTTAGATGTCATTTGTATATATTTTAAATATACATGTGCAATACATTAAAATATATAGAGATGTGTGAATATATATTTACATATATATACACATATATATACACACACACACACACACACATATATATATATATATATCTATGAAACCACAGAAGGGATACATATGCACACTCACACGTCCATGTGCCTATCCCAACAGGACCCATCTATATGTAAACCAGATGCAGTCCATAGCAGGCCAACTTGGACACACGTGCAAGCCCTGGCTCGGCAGCACATTGCAGATTGTAACTATATTTGAGTAACCCTTCAGTTTCTTCTACCAAGTATAAGGCCATTTAGAAATACACTGTGAAGAGCTCCTCTGGGTGTATGGCAGAGCCCAGGGCCCCTCTGGCAGTGCACAATTTGCCTGAGTAAGGACTGCGGGATTGGGATATCAAGGAGCTATCAAGAAGGCGGGACTTGTGTTATTTCGGGTGTTGAAGCTAATAAGCAAACATCCATAGAATATCTTTAGCTCCATAACAATGCACTAGTATCAGAGAATCCTTAGATATCTGAGCTCTAAGCAAATTTCAGGCAGAAGCAGAGAGAAGCGTGTGTTGCTACTCATCACCATTCAGCTTGATCCAGAGAACTGGACATAGCTTGTAGGGGTAGATAAGTTTAAAGTACAATCAAGCCGACTTGTAAGGTTAAAACAAGTTACTTAAAATTGAATAATCTAAAAGCAACATAGATTATAGGTATTGGTTTGAGTTTATAAATGTCCCAAGAAGCCTAACCTTATATATGGCACCATTTGCAGCAATATCATTAACGTTATTAATAATCATTGTAACATATTTGTATATACAAAAATAGAGCAAAGCAATTCTACAAGAGATGTAAGTGAAGGTGTGAGGCTGTGTGCAACCCAAATATTAACAAACTTCAGGAAGTTTCAGAACCAACAAAGACTAAGTGGCACATATTTCTGTAGTATAAATCCAACAAGATGACATGGATGTCCCTTTCTTCCCCCTATGTATGACTTATTTATGTTTCCTCACTTCTCCACCCTGCAACACACATCCATGCACACTTTAAAAGAGATGATATATAAAGTTAAGAGTCTGGAAGTCTTAAACTAAGTTGGAGCACCTTGATTTCAAGCAAGTGCCCTCAATTGCTGAATTTCTTGGTGAATTTTGGATTCACTTACAGAGGGAAACTATACATTCCTGTGTCTTTTAGCAGCAGTCTTTAGCGGTCTGCCATCACCACTGTAGCCTTCTCCTAGTAAAAGAGATTCCCAGCACAGGCTCTCTGTATTTTGTAAGAGCAAGGTCATTTCTTTGCATTATGTATCTTTAATCTCAGTTTTTCACTGTTGCTGAAATCTAGGTTCTCAGGCAGCTGCCATTGCAGACAAAGCCAGGAGTGAGCAGGAAGTGTGCAGCAAAGAGCAGATAGGTGCAATGGTGAAGATACAGCTTGGTTAGGGCTTCTTTTTTAAGTTTTTTTCTTTTCCACACATGAGCTTCTACAAGGTGACAGCCAAAGGTGATGTCCAATGGTGGCAGCCTCAACACCTGTTAGTTAGCCACCTACCATGCACTGCAGAAAGACCACCATACTAATTTGACATGGTTTCTGAAAAGTAATCAGAAAGGAATGGCTTTCTGTCACTGTTCTAAGAAAAAGTCCAATGACTCAATGTGGTACAAAGAGAACATATTGAGCTAGGAGTCAGAAGACCTATATTTCAGCCCAAATTCTGTTATTAACTTAGTGAGTGTTGTCTTGGGCAAGTCCCTTCCTACCTCCAGGTCTTAGGTTTCCCATCTGTAAAATAAGGGCATTGAACTAGACTGACAGTTAAGATTCCTTCCAGCTCTAATGTTTTATGACTTTTTATGTCCATTATTAAGGCCTGAGCCATGCAGTCTCAGGGCATTTAGCTTCTAAGAGAGAACATACCTCTGTAATATCCTTTGCTTTGTTCATTTAGCTATAAAGCACGTCTGCCTTTGGCACTTGGGTCAGACATACAAAGTTAAGAGCATCCTGATTTACTATCCTACTCAGCATGCTAGTGGAATCTGTCAATATTATAAGTTGATTATTGGGAAAGGGAGAAAAATTCCAACTAATTAAATATGGAGATGTAAGATAACTGAATTTCATATGCTCACAAACAGGTGAGTGTGGTTGTGAGTGCATACACATATTGGGATACAGACTATTGCTAATGATCAGTTCAATATAGTAATCCATTTCCCTTAACAAAATTTAGTAAGTAGTATAGCATAGGAAAGTTTGGTGTCTAAGGAAACACCTACGGAAAAAACAGCACTTTCAGATGTGTTAGAAAGAGGAATGCGTGGAGACAGACATAGATAAAACAAGAAAAAATAATACAGACAACGAAAGGATTAATCTGAGAGATGGGAAACAAAACAATAGAAAGGAAAGAAGAAATAAAAGCAGGAAAGTAAAAGTAAGGAGACTGAGAATGAAGGGGAAGGAAACTGGAACCAGATAATGAAAGAATAGGAGAGAAGAAATGAATAGAAAAGGGTAGTAAACAAGGAAATGGGGTAAAAAAAATCCCTGGAAGGTTGAATGCTGTTCCACCTGCACCTGTGAAAACTATCTTACCAGAAAGCTTCCAAAGGTACCGTGGAAAGCAGAGTGACAATCAGAGCCTGCACCGGGAGGCATTAAATTGGGGAGCCCCTAAACCTCCACGTTGCTGGCTCTGTCAGTCCTCAGTGACCCAACCTCATACTCATGTATCACCTGAATTTGTTGTGACAGCCATAAGGGCTGAGGTGGTGGGGTATAGAAAGGTTAAAGGAGAGTAGGGTAGGTAACTGAAAAAGAACAAGGCATCCTGCACCAGGATGTACTTCGCCATTCCCCTGATGCTTCAAGAACAAAAGAGGTAAGGCCCTAACTTTGGCTACTTTACTACTCCTCCCTGTCTCCAAACATGAGGCCTATGCTTTACTGATGGGATAAGAAGGAGAAAGCTCTGGATCCATCTTGTGGAATGGTCATACAGATTTTTCCTGAGCCTTGGGGAAGGGTGCACTACCAGAAGAGATTTTTCTGCACACAGTGTTGGTGTGCCTCTTACAGCGGCAGCCTGGTCGCCGGAGGCTATCATAGCCCTGCTGGCACAGATGGAGGCATCCACGGGTAGGCAGGTAGCAGCACAGGCAGGGTAGGAAGAGGGAGATGAGGCTCATTGCTGCCCAGCGGACGAAACAAGAGCTAGGCCCACAGGAGCAGGGCTCATCAGCGCAGTTATCTTCATCATCAGTGGAGCAGTGGTAGAAGAGGCCCTTGACACAGCAGAGGCAAGTGCCATAATCAAGGAGGCTCTCAGCAGAGCAAAGGCAACGCTGGTTACACAGCCAGCAGGAGGGGAGGGGGCGAGCTGCTGTGCAAGGGACACACTTGCAGCGCCCACACTCCTCACAGATGAAGAGGTGCTCACTGGGGTGACCAGCAGATTGCTCAGCTTCTCCCTTCAGAGCACCATCAGCCTTTGGGTGGGCCCCTGCTCCAGGCTGGGTTCGGATAATGGATTGGCCTGAAGGTGAGGGTGTAATGCTGGCCAAAAGCCTTTGATCAGAGGCAGTGGTGCTATGGGACATTGAGCTGGCAATGCTAGATTGGCTCAGATGCTGAGGCAAGGGCTGCAATTGATGGCACTGGCTGAGACTGCGGGGGAGACCAGTAGGCATGGTAGCCAAGGACCAATCAGATTTGTGGGTCTGCACAATAAGGGAAGGGCTGGAGAGGGCCTGTTTACAGGGAGCTGGAGGCCGTTCCACATAATCATTGCTAGCATGAGTAGAGCGCAGCTGTTCAATAGGCAGAATTTGTTGGAAATCATCTATCACTGTGGCATCCATTTTGCCTTGATTTTTGAGCTCTGAGCGATATGGGGTCAGAGTGGCACTTATGGTGATAAAGAGGAGCCCTTGTAGTTACATGGACCTCAGGGCACATCAGAAAATCCTAGGAGAGAAAGAATAGAAACAATAAATGAGAACACAGAGGCATAAGTGTTTTGCAAGAAACTTATCAGGACATACCACCACTGTTACCTCCAATCACTATATGGTAGTCGTCAAGTTATACCTTTATTTGTAACTGCAAATAAAGTTATAATTTTATTTGCACTTTATTTGTAACACTTTATTTTACAGGCAAGTCTGGTCATCCTATCCAGACTATAAACAAGTTTGGGAGCAAATATCAGATTGTTGATTCTTTCTGTTTTCCATCACATAACTAAGTTCATAGGAGCAGCTAAATAGTAGCCTTGAGCATCAGATTTCTAACAAAAAATGGAAACAAATGTTTAATACAAAGGTCACTATTTAAAGCAATGCTGTAGCAAAAGAGAAGCCCTCAAGTTTCCCTTGAAAAGTTGCTTATATGATTATATGTATGTGTATGTATGTAACCCATCAAAACTCTCCCTTCAGCCCACTTTATGACAAGGAAAAATAAACAGATGAGAAAATACATTGTTTGAGTCAACAAACATAGTCAAGAAAGTAAGCACAGTGTAAGAACAGCAGAGACACATACAGCCAGAATTAGGCTGTCAGTAGACTAATATGGGGGGAAAAGCCCTCTCAAGAGCACAGAAAGTCAATACTCATCATCTTCAAGTTATGGACTTCTTTAACTTATTGAAGAGGTGACATTTCTTAAATAACTTTTTTTTTTTGACGTGTCACTATATTGCCCAGACTGGTTTCATAATCCTGGGCTCAAATGATCCTCCAATCTCAACCTTCAAAGTAACTGGGACTTCAAAGTAACTGCCACCACAATTGGCTTCTGGATTTGAACATAGACAGACAGATACATAGATAGATACATAGACAGACAGACAAACAGACAGACAGATAGATGAATAACACCTGGAAATAGAACAACTATGGAGGACTATAGGAGGCAAGCCCTGACTTCTTTGAAATATCACCTAAAATTAATTGTACCCATTACCACCCTAAGCCAACTCTATATTAACAACTCTATATTAACAGCCAAGAAGATTCTGTTTAAGCCACTTTTCTTGACCTTTACACTAAAGTCAGGCTTCCTTAAAGGGTGGCAATAATTTATACTATATCTAAGGTAAGTTGACTAGAAAGCATATTCTTACATCTCCATTGTACCACAAAGAGCTGTGCAGTCATTTTCTTAAAGGATTTGATCAAGAACAGAACTGATAATGGTGACCATAGGAAATGTATTATATCAAGAGCAGACTGATTTACTGTATCACCTAGAGGACTAAACATCTTTTTAAAAAAGGTATACACAAAACCACTTAAACACAAATCCAAGAGACAACATGGGGGGGCATCAGAATCTAGGGAGCATTAACATGAATAAATTATATATTTGAAATCCATCAGACTTCAGGATTCCTCAAAATAGACCAATTACTCATACTACTGTATGGGTTGGATAGCTTGAATGAGTAATAAAAAAAAGAGGGGGGGATACTTGATTAGGTTTCCACAAGCAAGCAAACATAACACTGAAATAGGCTCCAAAGTTCTATAGCAATAGGAAAAAATGCTGCCATTTATAAAGGACTCAGTGGTTAGTAATGACCACACTTATGTGACTTTTAAGGGTTATCTGAATGTATATCTACTTTAAAAATACAGATAAACACTATGTAGACTCTAAGACTCAGATATCTATGATACTTTTGTTAAATTACTTGCTTTCCTTAGACCTCAGTTATGCTATCTATATAGTTATAGGAGTGAACTAGGTGATATTTCAGGATATTGCCCCATGATGGTCTGCCTGTATTTTTATAGCTATGTAATATAATAAAATAATTCTCTACATATGCACCACTTATATCTTTAAGTCCTTAAGAGTAAATTGGTCAATGTGTTCTTGTCTATTCATACAATTCAAAACCAAAAGCATATATCCCTTTTTTCATATACTCAAAGCTCCTGAAACCTCTCACCTCCTACTTTTGCTATATCTTTATAGATTCATAATCTAAGCATTTAAAAGGAACAGGCAGTTTTAATTTGGACTTCTAAATGAACAAGTACATATTATTCAGCTGTTTTGCAGTAGTTTTAGACTGTGAAATGTCTTTTAACAAAATTATAAGAAATGAACTAAAGAATGTGTGGAATCTTTTCCACTGTAAGTACAATAGCATACATGCTAAATGCTGTTTAGACTCATAGATTTACCTAAGGAAACTACTGTCAAACATATTGCAAATTCTCAAAAAGGAATGATTCAAAGGAATGTACACAAAGTTACAGGCGGTAATTGGGTGATATTCCATAGACAAGATTCCAGGGATGTCACCAGGTACCTGAGAGACATGCCCAGAAAGTTGAAGCTAAGCTTGGAGGAATCTAGGTCATAATACAAATGACTCAGAACCAATAATGAAAACTGTGTTCAAGGATTTTTTTCTCCCTCAGGAGCAGGAGGGCACATAGTGTTTAGGTTAAGAATGTATATTAGAATATTGATTAGATGTCTGCAAGACAGGAGTTGAGAGACATGGTTGGATGATTAAAGGAAGTTCTGGGATCAATCTGTAATAATGAGGTACTGTCTTTGCCTTCAGATAAGGCAGTCGACAGTATGAAATCAGACATTTTCTTCTTGCTCTTAGTTTTTGTTTTTGTTTTTTATTAGAATCAACTCTGATTCCAATGCAGAAGATCTGTAATATCATGGGCAGTAGAAGCAGAATAAAATCAGGGTCTTAGGTGAAATTTAAAGGAATGAATAATAAATTGTCATTCTGGACCTGTTAAACCTTATTTGGATAGCAATGAGGAAATAAAATAGATGCATAATACAACAGAAGAAGGGGAAATACTGAAAATGGAATAGGTAAAGACTGCTGCAGCATGAGACTAGATGAAAAACTACCACTGCATGCATGCTTATGAATCAGACATCCACCATTAAAGAGCCATTCATTGTGAGTAGCAACAGTTAAGAAACTGTGCTGCTGGTCCATTCTCTGTTCTATTAAATGAGAATGTATACATCACATATTATTGAATAGGAGTTGAGGTGATTGTCACTCTTGGCTACTAATTGATGGGATCTAGTGATTTTTGTCACGTAGTACCTCTGCAGTAATGAATGATGCATTGTAAACCCACTCCCATCTCAGTCTTGGTGACCAGGTGCTCTAGCTTTCTCAACAGTTTTTCTGTAGCCTTGAAATTTGCTATGTTCAACCTAAACAGAAATTTGTTTTCTTATGCCAATTTAGGGACTCTAAAGGTAAATCTCCTCAAGAAATGTTCGTGTTTCTTGATGAAAGAAACATATTTTCTCCTTGAAAGGCAAAATCTACCATATTGAAACAAAAATTGAAAATTTTCCTATCTAAAGCTCTTCTATGCTAACACCTTAAGACATTTCTGATTTCTGTGTAAATTCTTTCTAATATAATATGACTCAATGTTGATTTCAAAAAGGGAGAAACAGGAGGGCCTGGCTCCTGTTTTTTGCCACGTTTGTGGGTTCAATGCTGTTTTATACTTTACTGTGTAACGACTCTGGGGTGTGTTGCTTTTTTTTTTCTGTACTCTGCTGTTACATATACCGGTTCTCAGAATAACTAAAAGCAAACATGAGGGAATTTCTGCTATGGCTTTATATGTTTTCTTAGTTCTACTGTTCCAAAGTCTGCTCTCTAAAAATCCCTCTCTGTGCAAAAGCATTTGCATCTCTATCAAAGCATACCCCCCCTTACAAATACCAAGTTGTATATAGTTTACATTACTAACCTCTCAGCCACTGACTGGGCCTCCCTCCTACCGCATACATCTTGCTGGAACTGCCAGGTTCTCACCACATTTAACTCTTAACTTGTCACTTTGCTACCCAAGTCCTATTCATTACTTTAATAGTTTCACTAAGACTCAGAAGTTTATTTCAAACCAGGGTGTCACGGTTTTAAGACCTATGCTTTATTAAAGATGTAGGTATTTTAGTGATGAGTGTTGCAGACAAGAATTGTAGTAACAAATGAATTTACATACCTCTAATCCTGGGGGAAATGTTAAGAAGCTAGTTGCTCATTTAAGAAGTTGGAATCTTTTTTTTTTTTTAAAGTCCCAATCCTTTTACAAGACACAAGAAACTTACATTCTAGTCTTAATGCTAGCTTTACTTTGCTGTGTGATTGGAGGCAAGTGACCTCTGTTCCAGGCCTCAGTTTCTTCATCTGCAAAGGGGCATGCAAAAAGGGGCTTTAAAACAATTCCTTTTCTTGAATGTCTTAAGTTTTATGCTGGGTTTGTTAGCTTCTTAGTCTCAAAAGTCTTTCATACAGAATGTCTTCTTTCCTTTAAGTTCTTTACTTCCCTTAATACTCAATTCTGTAAACACTTTCAAATCCAAGTCACTCAGATTACTATCTTAACTATGTTTCACCACTAGAAACCTAAAAATGGGTAGAATGTTGCCATTTATTTGTTTAGAGTCAAAGAGGCAAGAATAATATATTCATTGTGGATAAACTGCTACTTTGTGCCTTCTTTGTATTAATGTATGAGCTGACTAGTTGGGAACCTGATTTAATACCTACCTGGTATAACGCTGAATTCATGTGATAACACATCATGTTACAATTAGGTTTTAATATGCCCAGATAAACAACTATAGTTTGTAATTTGAAACTGATTTTCTGCTTAGGAGTTTAAGATCTGCTTTCTGTTCACCGGACTTGGTTTGCAGCATGTAGAGGTGAGTGATAATTAGTTAGACATGTGGAAGGGAGTGTGCTGTAAACCACTGCCGTAGGTCCTATCAAATGCCTATTGGCTAAGTAGATGTGCTTAGGCTCTCACTTTTGACTAAATTTCTATATGCCCCATAGAGACATGTGTACATATACACAGGCACAGATCCAGAAATTTCTAAATCATTGCTCTGACTCAATGTAAGTAGAGAGTTATGCCTTGTCAGCTTGCGCCATTTCTACCCAGGGCAAGGTGATGTGATGAAATCTGAACGGTGCTCAGCCCAGAATTGTTAGCCAATAGACGACTAGTCTCACGCTAACAGAATGCCCGCTGGGCAGCCAGACTGGCCTCAGCAAGGGTTCTTCCTAAGTCCTCACCTTGGGTGGTTAGGCTGCACTATGTGGGGTTTAGGTAAGCAACAAAATGCATGCAAAGGTCAACAAGCTAGACATCAAATTGACATTTGGCTAAGAAGCGATCATTTTCCATTCCTATTTTGGTTTACAAATGTCTAATACATATAATTTGCTACAAGAGCTGATTCATTTAAAAGGTTTTCATTTTATTTTACCCTGGTGCTTGCGCGCGCACAAACAGACGCACGCACGCGCGCTCGCGCACGCGCGCGCTCGCGTGTACACACACACAAACACACACACACACACACACACACACACACACACACACACACACACACACACACACACACCACACCACACCACACAGGATGTCTGGAATGAATGGCAATCTGTGCATTACATAGATGGAATTCTAGAGTCTTTAAGAGCTAATCCCTCTGGCTTACCTTGAGAAAAGGGTTTATCCATGCTGAGAAAAGCAGCAACTAATAATGCTCCATCTGGCTCAAAGACCCTCTTCACCAGAGTCTGTAGGTTTCTTCACCTCTCTTCGGAAAATCTGAATGAAAACTCCTTTACTGGCAGTCAAACCAGAAACAGATATAGTTCTGTCTTGCCTTTACAGCAGAAAAACACGAATGAGAGAGAGAGAGAAAGAGAGAGAGAGAGAGAGAGAGAGAGAGAGAGAGAGAGAGAGAGAGAGAGAGAGAGAGAGAGAGGGAGGGAGGGAGGGAGAAGCGAGCTAGAGAGAGGGAGGAGGGAGAGGAAAAGGGGGGGGGATCAGATCCGTAGTGGCAGATACTTTATAGATTTTACATGCAGATCTAAATCTTGATGCACGTATTCCCCAAAGAAAGCTCCTCAGGGTAAGTTGCTCGCCGCCGCCGCCGCCTCCGCCTCCGCCTCCGCCGCCGCCGCCTCCTCCGCCTCCTCCTCTCCCTCCTCCGCCTCCTCCTCTCCCTCCTCCGCCTCCTCCTCTCCCTCCTCCTCCTCCTCCCCTCCCTCCCCCTCCTCCTCCTCCTCCTCCTCCTCCTCCTCCTCCACCACCTCTTCTTTCTCCACCTTCTTCTCCTCTGTCTCCTCCCCCTCCTCTTTCGCCTCTTACTCCTCCCCCTTCTCCTCCTCCTCCACCAGTTTCTTTCCCCCCTCCTCCAGTATTTTCCTTCCCCTCCTCTTCCCCTCCCCCTCCCTTCCTTCTGCATTTCCCCTCCTCCCTTACCTCTTGCACTTCTCTTTTGCCTTAGCCTCCACCTCCGCCTTCGTCTCCTCCAATCTGTCAGATGAATCAAAGCAGCAGAAACTGCAGTTGTAGACACAAGATATCTTAACAGAGCAATAGATACAGCAAGAATGTGATTATTTATATAGCTCCGGGTGTGTTAGTATATTATCTGCGTGAGGAGGGGGTGGGGTGAGATTGCACTGTATTCAGTTCTGCTAGCTGGCTGTTTTGTGAATGTGGATCATTTCTGCAGGTCTTGTGAATGGATTATAGAGAAGGATGAGAAGGGATTTATTGCTCCTTGCTATTATTTCTTTCTCTCCCCCTCTCCGTGTCGTTTGCTTTCCCGGAGCTGTAGCTCTTAATGCTTGGCTAAGTGGCGTCATCCAGTTGAAATTGAATCGACCCATTAGAACTCCCCATAGGAATCTCTGAATCTAGTCCCTGGGTAATGACTGAAACAAAATTTAAAGGGGAGTAGGGTTGGGTGGAAAGTAACAATTTTAAAGAGGCCTTACTTAAATATCTCTGCCAACCCATTCAGCCCTTGCTGAGTGATTACAGCTACAATCAGATAAACAGATTGAGCTTCTTTAAGGCTTTCTCCGATGTCTTTTCCTCACCTTTTCAGTAACAATGATTGTCCATTCATCATCTACTGGGAAACCAATACCAACCCTACATTTCCTTTCTTCCTTCAGAATGTCATCTATTCAACAACAAAAAGGGCCTTCTTTTGCGCTAAATGTTGTGGATTCCTGCCTTCATAGAGCCTCCTTGGTACTGCCATGGTTCTGAAAATAAAGCAGCCTTAATTTACTCTTAGAAGGAAAGAGGTTTTCCTTCTGGGAATCCAGACAGAAGCACTTGGATAAAAAGGCAAGCCTCATATTTAAAATAAATGAGATCTGATTTCAAGTCCTGTTTCAGTGGACAAGGGGCAGGAGCTAGGCCATTAACATTCTTAGGATGTTTCTGTTACCCCATCTATAAAATTAAGATGGTAAATTAAATGATGACAGTTCCGGCTAAGAAAAACTTGGGGGTCTGGAAACTCAAACTCGGTTTGTTTGTTTGTTTGTTTCTGATTACTTTGGGTATTTGCAATCTCTTTTTTAAATTTTATTTTATTGTAAAGATGCTGTACACAGGGGTTACAGTTACATGAGTAAGGCAATGAGTACATTCCTCAGGTATTTTGTTGGTTTGTTTGGTTGGTTTTTGGTAGTATTTGAGTTTTAAATTCAAGGCTTCTTGCTTGCTAGTGTGGTGCTCTAACACTTGAGCTATGTCCCCATTCCCTGCATTTTGGTAGTCATTTTGGAGATAAAGTCTAGCAAACTATTCTGTCCAGGCTGGCCTTGAACCATGACCTTGAAACGATTCTCAAGGTTTCAGCTTTCCAAGTGGCTGGGATTACAGGTGTGAGCAACCCACACTCAGCTGACACTCAGATTCTTCATCTTACTCTAATTTCTTGTGTGACCTTTTCAATTTATTTCCCCTCTACATCCTTAATTTCTACATTAACAGAAGAAGATCTGATTACATAATTGCTTAGATCCCCTCTATATTTGACATTCTATTATTTATACTCACTTAGAAGTTTTAAGAAAACAAAAGAAAGTAGAAATTTTTTAAAAGGTGGGGGGTCTGCATGTGCTGTGTGTTGAAGGTACTCTAAACAATTCTGTTGATACAAATGTATGTATGTGTTTGGGTGTGTATATAACTTTACTAATCAAAGTTTCCAGTCAAGAGATTTTCATATATAAATTCTTCTCTTTTGTGGCTTAAACCTCTTCCTTATACTTGGGCTTACTGAGCTCATGAAAACAACAAAAATTAAACTGAAGGTACATCTGCAAAATAATACTGATTACTATTGTATTTGTCCAACAATCATTTGTTGCCTTTCAACTGTGTGCTAAACACTATACTACTCACAAGGTTCAGGCCAAACACGTCAAGTATCACTTTATTTTGTTGCTAAAATTAATAGCTATCTGATTTTGTACAATTAATTTCACCCCTCTGAGCCTGTTTCTTCATCTTTAAAATGGAATTATTAAAAACAGTACATGGAGCACAAGATTACTGTTGTCCTGTAGTTTCTATTAGGCCTTGCATTTAGTAGTTTTATCATGTGCCTGGCATATAATGAGCTCTCAACAAATAGTAACTATGAATGTTAAAACTTGTCCTTGTCCTAATTTAGCCCAAAGGACAGCCAAAACATTTTTTAAATTAAACTTCTTTCACGTTTTATTACTTTAATTTTAACAGGTGGGTTACTTAATCCCTTTTCCTTCCTTTATTCTGTGGACTTATATGAAACAAAATAACCTGATTTGAACTCAGCTCTTAAGATGATTACCTATGACAAACAAATATGTATGTTTATTATCTTCTTTCATTCAACAATGTCTATGATGAGCCAGTCACTCAGTGCTGGTAATTCAAAGGCTAAATTTTCTGTCCTCTTGGAATTAACAATCATTTGGGCAAATAGATATGTTTGCTCTACACAAGATACTGTCAAGAATTTTATGTGTTTTAACCTATTTAATTCTCCAAGAAACTCTATGAGGTATATTTAAATTTTTAATGGTTTTACAACTAAGAAACAAAGGAGCAAAGAGATTAATTTATCTAAAGTTATGCAGCTGGTCAATTGCAGATCTGGGATTTAACCCAAGCCAACTCTAAAGCTTACATCCTTAGCCACCATAGTACAGCGTCCAAATATACAAATCCTTTCAAGGAATTTTGCTTTAACCCTTCCAAACTTTTTGGGTTTTGCTGTGATTATAATGTTTATGTCTCTCTGAAATTCTTTGTTGAAAACCAATTATTACTGCGATGGTATTAAGGGATGAAGCCTTTGAAAGCCAATTAGATCACAAAAGTGGAGCCTTTTTAATGGACCCAGCAGTCTTACACAGGAGACTCAAGAGTTAGATTGTTCCTTATACATGTAAGAACTCGGTGAGAGGCCCCATCTATAAATCAGGAAGCAGGAACTCACTAGATACTGTCAGTGCCTCGATGCCAGCTTCCAGAACTATGAAAAATAAATTCTGTTACTTATAGGTTACCCAGTCTAAGATATTTTGTTAAGGCAGACAAAACAAAAATAGTATCTTTGAATATTGTTGTATATATCTTTGTATTTGAGTATTATTCATCCTTCTTGAAATACTTCCCTAATCTCTAGCCTTTAGACTGAGCTCCAAAAATTATTTACTATGAGAAAAACTTTGCTGAATCACTGGTCTAAAAAACCAGTTTAGTGTCATTGTTGTCATTGTCCTTCCTCCCCCTCCTCCTCCTCCTCCTCCTCCTCCTCCTCCTCCTCCTCCTCCTCCTCCTCCTCCTCCTCCTCCTCCTCCTCCTCCTCCTCCTCCTCCTCCTCCTCCTCCTCCTCTTCTTCTTCTTCTTCTTCTTCTTCTTCTTCTTCTTCTTCTTCTTCTTCTTCTTCTTCTTCTTCTTCTTCTTCTTCTTCTTCTTCTTCTTCTTCTTCCTCTCCTCCTCCTTATTTCCCCCTTCTCCTTCCCTTCTTATTTTAACTGTATTTTTTTTCTTTTCTGGTACTGGGGATCAAACTCAGGATATTGCACTTGCTAGGCAAGTGCTTTGCCATTGAGACACATCCCAGCTTCTCCAGCTCCTCCTCCTCTTCCAACACTATCACAGTACTTAGCCTTATTGTAATTATTTTTTCTCATGTTAGACAGTGATCTCTTTGAATAGACAATGTTTATCATATTTATCTTCACTGCTATTTCTCTAGGAACTGGTGTCATTATCAATTCAATGTTTGCTGAATGAATACAAAATGGAAGACTCTTGGAAATCTACATGGATAGATATCTGCATTTGTACTTTAAGCTATTGTACCTTCAAAATACTATTTGTAGTTTTGAGAGTTTTCATAGATCATTGGGATAGTACAATTACATATATATATATGTATCTTTTTCAGGTTGATACATTAGAAAGTTTACTATGCATTATCTAACATCTTTTACAAACCCATTAGATTTTTTTAATTTAATTTAATTTTATTTGTGAACATACTGTACAGAGGAGTTACAATTACATGGGCAGGATAATGCGTACATTTCTTACCAAGCATTGCAGCCTCCTCCTTTGTTTACCCTTCACATCCCTTCCCAGCCTCCCCCCTCCCCCCCAATCCCAATCCTTCTCCTTCCCCCCACTTCTCCCCCCCCCCCCGCACCGACGTTGTAAAGCTCGTTTTGGACATGACAACTTGTACTTCTCATTGTTGCTGCAACAGGTCCACCTGTATCCTTAAACAACTGGTTTTTCCCCATCTCCTCCACAAGTTATACTGACATCAAATATAGTGAAAGCAGGGGTTATACTGTGGGGGAGGGACATACAAAGCAACAAAGAGATAATCTTATAAATGCGTTAGAAACACATGTATGAAAGAAAAAAACATTAAAATACACATAACAGTGTATTTCAGGAAATCCATTTTCTTAGCTCTTAGTTAATGGTGTGCTTTTCAGAAAATATGCATTGGCAGATTCATTGAGTTGTCCAGGGTCATCCAGCTAGTTAGTGACATTGTGGGGTCTAGGAACAAACATAATTCTCCTGTCTTCAAATTCAGTCCCTTCTTTCTTTTTTTTTTTTTTTTTTTTTTTTGGGTCCGGTCGTGGGGCCTGAACTCTGGGCCTGGGCACTGTCCCTCAGCTCTTCAGCTCAAGGCTAGCACTCTACCACTTGAGCCACAGCGCCACTTCCGGCTTTTTTTTTTTTATGTGGTGCTGAGGAATCGAACCCAGGGCCTCAAGCATGCAAGGCAAGTGCTCTACCACTGAGCCACCTTCCCAGCCCCCTTCTTTCTTTTGATAAGACTCTTGGATGATGATTGAATTCAAAATAAATTTGGAGAATTGTGTTAGCACAGACTAATATATTCCTGAAGCCAGTGATTTCCAAAAACTAACCAACTTTAAAGGATACCCAAAAACTACTTTATCCTCTATTGTCACCTTAATACTTTGTTTCGAAATACTAGAATTATGCTCTGTTAATACATTAATCACATCTTACAACACTTTATAGTAACTAGTTGTTCAAGTCATTTCTGATATGGCAGACATTTTTTAAGGGCAAGTATATCTAACATCATTCTGAATAAAAGGATAGGATAGTGAGTGGAAATGCAAAAGGAGCCACAAATGTAGAAATAAATTAGGCAGACAGAAAAAGATTCACAGAGGTATTAGAACCAGGACAGAAAAATGAATATATATAAAATATACACATATTTCATGTGAAGAATTCACGTGGAAAGTTACATTGGTAGAAATGTGCAAGAGTGAGCATTCAAACTGTCTTAAGTAAGAAGTATACTGAAGCAAATAATGGAGTGTGTACAGTTGGAGAATAACTTGAATGACAGTGATTTATGCTTAATACTCTAGGATTTAGAAATAAATATTTTAACAACAGGAAAGTATGAAAATAAACCACATTTAAGAAAGGACACGATATATTGGAAGGTAAGATACTTGAGTCAAGTCAGACAATTTAGAATACTTTAGAGTAAATAGCAAATGGCTAATTAGGACTGGTAGTGAGAATGAAAAGCTACAATGAGAAGTTTTCTGTTGAACTTGACTGGCAATAATGCCACTACCACATGGAGAATGGAAAACACAGGTCACTTTACAGAAATAAATTGTAATAATAGAGTTGGAAACTGTTTTGGAGATTGTACTATCAAACCTCTATTTTAAAATTGTATTCAAAACTTTAAGCTAGCTGCTAATTCTGATTTCCCCAAGTGGCTTTTACACTAAGTATCTTAACCTTAAAGACTATGTCAGGACTGGGTGCAAGTGGCTCATGCCTGTAATTCTAGCTACCCAGGATGCTGAAATCTGAGGATCATGGTTCAAAGCCAGCCCAGGCAGAAGTCTGTAAGACTCTGATCTCCAATAAACCAGAAGTGGCACTGTGGCTCAAGTGGTAGAGAACTCACCTTGAGCTGAAGAGCTGAGGGACATTGCTCAGACCCAGAGTTCAAGCTCCATGACTGACAAAAAAAGACTATGTTAAATTTATCTTATGTAACATTTTTCATTCTATCACCCATAGCTTCACATACTCATAATGATCTAATTATGCTTCCCTTATCTTCTCTTATTATCACTTTTTATCTTACTCCATGGCCACACACAAACACACATACACACATATATATATTATATATAATGTTTCAATTTCACTGGGTTGAAGTTTTCAAAAGAGTTATTCAGACCACTTTAAACTCAATGAGCAAACATACACACACACACACACACACACACATCTTATTTTTACCTTTCCAACTAGAATTAATATCATGAAGATCCATATGTGTGCCCTCCAAGGTAGTTCTACTGAGATTTTCATACAATAAAGTTGTTGAATTATGTTATATCAAGTTGATGGCAGAGATAGAAGTAGAGTTTAGATCTCCTCATACTTGGTCCATCATTCTTTTTATTTTACACTAAACAGGAATGATAATGAAATCTTTGAGTTATTCCTACGAAGTATAGATTTGAGGTGATTATCAGACATCTTCAAATGGGGACATTTGATACAAAGTTACAAATATGGAACTAGAATTTAGAGTTAGGCTGGGATAGGGCCTGTAGAACCTTTTAACATAGAAGAGATCACTGGAGTTTTGAAAATGGTTGAAAACTCTAAGGTAGAGGAAAAGGGGGTATAGTATCATGTGGAAAGTTAGATAGCAAAAGAATAATGAAGAAACAGTGAAGAAGCCAAAGAAGTATGCATATATTAGAAAGGGGTCAGAAGAGTGTATGGGTATAGTAGACCAGAGAAAATTTCAAATTAAGACAAGATTGTCAAAGTGGCCTGTTGCTGAGAAGAAATTAGGACTGTTTAAAATATCCAATGAAGGGCTGGGAAGGTGGCTCAATGGTAGAGCACTTGCCTTGCATGCATGAGGTCCTGGGTTCGATTCCTCAGCACCACATAAGCGGGAAAAAAAGCCGGAAGTGGTGCTATGGCTCAAGTGGTAGCGGGCTAGCCTTGAGCTGAAGAGCTGAGGGACAGCGCCCAGGTCCAGAGTTCAGGCCCCATGACTGGACCCCCCCAAAAAATATCCAATGAATTTGTTTGCATAATACTATTGGTGACTTCTTAAGAGTAGCTTGGGGAGTGAAGCAGAAAGTTAAGCATCAAGTTGAGAGGAAACAAAAGCATGACAGAGTTACGAGATTTCATCAATATGGGAAATCCTGTGAATTTTGAAAGGAAAGAAAAAAATTGAGAAAGAACAGATGAGTGAGAAGTTGGGGATTAATGTGTTATTAGAGTCAATTCCAGGAGAAATGATAAGGATTGTCATTCTGAACCAAAGCATGCTGTGTCCTTTAAACAAGAGGACATAATACTTTGCCTATGTTACAGTTTTGCCTGGAACTATCTTTGCTGGGGGGGGGGGGGGAAGGAGGGGAACAACTTAAGCACCTGAAGCTTGGATAAGACTATGACAGCTAAGGATTCGAAATTTGATCCTACTTAACTTCAATACTCAAAGCAATAATACCTATAGAAAGCACCACAAAAACTAAGCCAACCTAGAGAAGGGCTTATGAGTTAAGTTTACAGCCAGTTCTATTAGTTAGTAGATGTGTGATGCCTGGGTTAGATAGTTCAGCCTTCTTCCCCTCACTTTTTTCACTTGTGAAATTGAGGGCAACTTGAGATAATGTAAATAATAGGTAATATAAGCACTCAATAATTGTTTCTCTTTTTCTTTCATTCTTTCTTTCTTTCTTTCTTTCTTTCTTTCTTTCTTTCTTTCTTTCTTTCTTTCTTTCTTTCTTTCTTTCTTTCTTTCTTTCTTTCTTTCTTTCTTTCTTTCAGCGGTCATGGGGCTTGAACTCTGGACCTGGGAGCTGTCCCTGCACTCTTCAGCTCAAGGCAAGCACTCTACTACTTGAGCCACAGCACCACTTCCGGTTTTCTGGTGGTTTATTCGAGATGAGTCTCATTCCTGCCGGGGCTGGTTTTGAACTATGGTCCTCAGATCTCAGCCTCCTGAGTAGCTAGGATTACAGGTGTGAGCCACCGGTGCCCAGCTCTTTCTCTTATTTTTTAAGAACCTACTCCAGGAAACACACAGACAAATCAAAATGCCATGCCCTTAGATGTTCTTGACCAATAGAGAAGACAGATACATCAATCCAGTGATTGCAAACCATAGAAAATACAATGCTATATTGAATAAAGTATAGAAAGTTTAGGTATACATTTATGAAAACATGAGCTAAATAAAATTCTATCTGGAAAAGTCATTGTATACTTCCTGGAGGAAGTCCTAAGCTGAGTCATAGAAGATGTATGTACTCTTGTCACAGCACTTAATGCACTGTGTTTAAAATGGTCTATTTGCTTATCTATGTCTCCCCATAGACTGAGAGCTCCTTGAAGGAAGAATGTACTTGTAAGAGAGATCTTCTGTAAATGTTTAATGGAGGGTAAAAAAGACATTAACAAATGTACCCAACTGGCTAACATATTTCCCTCATTACACTGTAATATAACTTATATATCATGTTATATGAGATCCTTTATTCCTTCAACAATCAGCAAACATATATTGAGGGTCAACTTGTAATAGGAGCTAGGGAACAGGAATAAGTTATAGTATGATAATAAATGAATTAATGATATTAACATAGATATATTACATTTAATTATATATCATTAGTTAGAATATAAATAATATAGGAATCTCCGATTACAAGAGGTTCATTAATAGGAAAGGTTGCCAACAGATGAAACCCAGAAATGAACCCACAGACCTATAGCCATCTAATCTTCGATAAGGGAGCTAAAAAAAATAGAGTGGAAGAAAGAGCCTCTTCAGTAAATGGTGCTGGAAAAATTGGTTAACTACTTGTAGAAAACTAAAGCTAGATCCTTATATATCACCCTGCACCAGAATCAATTCCAAATGGATCAAAGACCTCAGAGTCAAAGCAGACACTTTGAAAACATTACAGGATGGAATAGGAGAAACCCTAGGTCTCTTTGGCACAGGCCAAAATTTTCTTACAAGAGACTCAGAAACACAACAAATCAAAGAAAGGTTGGAAAAATGGGATTGCATGAAATTGCAGAGCTTCTGCATGGCAAAGGACATAGCTAGCAAGATCAATAGAAAGCCCATGGATTGGGAGAAGATCTTCATTAACCATACAACGGAACTCAACAAATTAAATTCCCCAGCAACAAATCTTCAAAGAAACAACTGCCCAATAAATAAGTGGGCTAAAGACTTACAGAGAAACTTCTCTGAAGAGGAAAGAAGGATGGCCAATAGACACATGCAGAAATGCTCAACCTCCCTAGTCATAAAAGAAATGCAAATCAAAACAACATTGAGATACCACCTCACCCCAGTTAGAATGGCTATAATCAAGAACTCTAATAACAACAGATGCTGGAGGGGATGTGGACAGAAGGGGACCTTACTGCATTGTTGGTGGGAGTGTAAACTTGTTCAACCACTTTGGAAAGTAGTATGGAGGTTCCTCAAAAGACTCCACATAGAGCTCCCCTATGACCCAGCAATCCCACTTTTGTGCATTTACCAAAATGATCACGAAAAAGACCATACTAAAGCTACCAGCACAACTATGTTTATTGCAGCATTATTTACCATAGCTAAGATATGGAACCAACCCAGATGCTCCCAGTACATGAATGGATCAAGAAAATGTGATACACACACACACACACAAACACACACACACAAAATGGGGGGGGAGATGGGAAGGGATGGGAAGGGGAAACAAAGGAGGAGGCAACAATGTTTGATAGGAAATGTACTCATTACCTTGTCCATGTAATTGTAACCCCTCTGGTACGGTATTTTCACAATAAAAAAAAGAAGTAAATCAACTCCCCCACAGTATAAAAAAAAATTTAGTCTCTTTGCCTGAATCAATGAAAACTCCCAAATCTGTATTTGTGGTTCAGACTTCCTAGCTAAACTATAAACCCTTACATTCAACTGTCTTTCATGCATCTCCACTCACTATCTTCCTTTCTTTTCCAAACATGATGGAAGATGAGGAGAATTTCTACTTAATATATGGTGGTTATTATGTCTGCCACTTAAGGATAGCTTTGATCACTCGATTTCATCTAGGTCTCAAAAAGGTGATGGAATAAGGACTGAGGATATAGCTCAGTAATAGAGTACTTCCCTAGCATATATGAGACCCTGGTTCCCATCTCCAGCAACACAAAAGAAGTAAGGGTTCAAGGCATCAGGCTGTATGGGGATGACATCATCTACATGGAGACAATAGTAAATCTCTGAGGCCAGAATTACTTGGCATATTTTGAGAAGAGCGAAGAGGTCACCATGCTACTTCTATTGTGGAGGGAGTAAGGAAAGACTAATAGGAAATGAGAGATAGTAGAGGGCTATGTCATGTGGAGATCTGAACATCATGTTAAAGATTTCATGGTTTAAGTCCGGCGCTGATGGCTCACGCCTGTAATCCTAGCTACTCAAGAGGCTGAGATCTGAGGGTTGCAGTTCAAAGCCAGCCCGGGCAGGAAAGTCCATGAGACTCTTTTTGTGTGTGTGTGTGTGTGTGTCGGTCGTGGGGCTTAAACTCTGGGCCTGGGCGCTGTCCCTTCGCTCTTCAGCTCAAGGCTAGCACTCTACCACTTGAGCCACAGCGCCACTCCCGGTTTTATAGTGGTCTATTGGAGATAGAGTCTCACGAAGTTTCCTGCCCGGGCTGGCTGTGAACCATGATCCTCAGATCTCAGCCTCCTGAGTAGCTAGGATTACAGGCATGCACCAGTGCCCGGCTCCATGAGACTCTTATCTCCAAATAACCACCAGAAAACCTGAAGTGGCGCTATGGCTCAAGTGGTTGAGCACTCACCTTGAGCTGAAGAGCTGAGGGACAGCGCCCAGGCCCAGAGTTCAGGCCCCACGACCGGCAAAAATAAAGAAAAAAATATTTTATAGTTTATTCAGAATTATCTGAGAAGATACTTTATCTTTTAGTGCTAAGGAGAAGTATAATCTGATTTATAATTTTATAAAAGTCTTTCTGTCCTTTGGAGTACATATATTCAGGAGAGGGGCTTGTTAGAAGTAGGGAAATAAGAAGTAGGGAAATAATTAGCAAAAGTGGAAGTAATGAGTAGAATTGAAAGTCAGAATTCAGATTTTCTGGTTGTATTTTATTCTATCAAGATACTTACTTCTTTTCCATTTCAGTAAAAAGCATCACCTATGCTTTCCCAAGAGAGAGAGTATGTGTATGTGTGTGTGCATCTGTGTATATCTAAATGTACCGTAATTCTTAAGTATCTTCAAGGGGAAGGAGATAACACTTTACTTAAGAATATTATTATATTTGTTCTTATTGGAAAAGAAAACATTCTATCCCCTTTCAACTTCCTTCAGAAGTATTTTGATTTTGGTTTTGATAGCCCAAATCATGAATTTTCCTAATGTATCCTGACTTGGGCCTGCCTGCATGTCCCATGTGAGCTCCCTAAATCCACAGATATGACATCCCTATGGTATTTTACCTCTATGACATTTCAAATATTTATTTTTATTTAGTCTTTTATATTCCTTTTGGGACCCTCTGTCCACATTTGTGTGCCAGAACTGTACTAGGAAATTGGTGAATATTATATTAAACATCTGGCTACATGGTGGTGTTTAGATTTTGGTATTGACTTAGCTGGTTACCTTCCTGCTCCACATATAAACACACATCACTTGTCATCTGTATAACTTCTTTTTCTCCACACTAACCAGAAGTTTTAACGTTAAGAATGGGACAAGGAGACAATGTGGGACAAGTTCCTATGAATGTCAGGAGCTCTAAAACAGTTAATACGTGTATGTTGTATTTTCCCATAAAAGGAGACCAGGCTGTGTATGTGAAAACAGCACTGAGGATTGCATTTGGTTCTGGAAGCAGTTTATTTTCAGAACTGACATCCTACCCAGTGCTAAATATAGCCTGTCTTTTCCTTTCAAACAAGGTGTTTTTTTTTTTTTTCCTGTTAAACTTCAATTAAGCTCTTAGCTCTGTGTTACAAGGTCTCCCCCATGCCTCCTACCATCATGAACTTTATTCTTGTTACATTCTCTTTCCTTAACCACATCTACTTTCCTCTCCCTTGCTTCCTTGGTTTCTAATTGTCTTTTTATGCCTAATTCTTTTGTCTGCTCTCTTAGAAGAAAAGGCAGATATTCAATGCAAAAAAATGAGATGTTTTGATTGCTTCTTTAAAAAAATCTTTCCAGATTGAAGATATCTATGGCTGTCTCTTTGTGTGCCAGTTGGTTGACATGACATCCTTGCATTTATTGAGCATTTAGTTTACTATTTTAAGTAACATATTATATAGTTAGGGAAATATTATACAGATACATATCCTTAAGGGGAAGTATTCAAATCATCTTCATGTTAGGATGAGGAAACAGAGGCCAAAAGAGAGACAAGAAAGTCATTTTAGCTAATTTACATTCTGCACCCATTTTAGATAGTAGGCAATGAGGTGGTTATATTCATACAAGGAATTATCACTCAACAATAAAGTTTGTTTTTCTCTACTTCTGCCACCAAATAGCATACTTGCACATATATACAGAAGTATGCATATATGCAATATATACATATATATGTATATATATAATGTACATGCACATTATATACACACGTGCATGTTTACATGTGCAATGTATGCATACACGTGTTTATACACATGAATGCACACATATATGTACACATACAAACATTGTATTATATTGTAAATACCTACATAACCTGTTGAATCCTTTGTCCTATTCATGTGTATGGCAGAAGTGTATTAGGAAGGTGGTAAATATTAAATTAAACATTTGGCTATATGGTGTTTGGAATCTGGTATTGACTTAACAGGAAACCTTTCTGAGGTCACTTTTATCAGTAGTATCACATTCATCTCAGGTTTGAAAAATTAAGAGCTAGACAAGGAGACAAACTAGGGCAAGTTGCCATGAATGTCAAAAGCTCTGAGATCATGAATATGTACATGTTACATTTTCCCATATAATGATGTCTATTTGCTGTACTTTATTAAATATTTATATAAACTTCTTGAGCAACTATGTATTTAAAATAAACACACACATTCATATGCACATACACACATTGTTTTAGGAAAACACAGATGGTGCTTTTCACTGAAATTGGGAAAACAGGAGAAAAATAGGTATCATCAGCTTAGATGTCAAAATACAAGATCAATAAATCATATAGCTATTCACTACCAACAAAAAACTGAAAATAAATTTCAGCAAAAAATATAAAATACTTGGAGATTTTTTTTAATTTAAGGCTTTCAAACTGAAAACTGCAAAACATTTTTTTGTGCTAGTACTGGAGCTTGAACTCACAGCCTCACCCTGGTATTAGCTTTTTCACTCAAAGCTAGCCCTTCTACCACTTGAACCATACCTTTACTTCCTACAAAATATTTTTGAAAGAAATTAGTTTAGTCTCTGAATAAATCAAAAGACATTCTATGATCATAAATAGAAAAAAAGTGGTTAAGAAAAAAAGTGGTTAAGATGGCAATACTCTCCAAAGTGATCTATGTATTTGACACAATTCTTAATAAAAGTTCCAGCTGGATTTTTAGCAAAAATTAATGATCAAATTCTACAATTCAAATGGCAATGCAAGGGCACAGAATGGCTAAAATAATCTTGAAATGGAAAAATAAAATCTTTTTGATTTTACAATTTAAAATTTCTGATTTAAAAAATCCCTATAAAGCTGCCGGGCGCTGGTGGCTCACACCTGTTATCCTAGCTACTCAGGAGGCTGAGATATGACGATCACGGTTCAAAGCCAGCCTGGGCAGGAAAGACCGTGAGATTCTTATCTCTAATTAACCACCAGAAAACCAGAAGTGGTGCTGTGGCTCAAGGCACTCACCTAGAGCTGAAGAGTTCAGGGACAGCATCCAGGCCCAGAGTTCAAGCCCCACGACCCACACACACAAAAAAATCCCTACAAAGCTACAGTAATCAAGGCAGTGTGGTACTGGCATAAGAATATTCATGTAGAGCAACACAGTAGTACTTAAGAGTCTAGAAATAAAAATTTTCATTTGTAGTCAATTGATTTTTCTACATGATTATCAGTATAATTTAATGAGAAGAGAATACTGTTTTCTACAAATGCTGGGACACTGAATAGCCACATGCAAAAGAATGAATTTTTTACCTCTACTTCAAACCACATACCAAAAAATTAATGCAAAATGAATCATATACCTAAATATGGGAGCTAGTACTATAAAACTACTTGAAAAACACATACAAATAAGTATTTGAAACAGACTACCCAAAACCTTGTTATAGGAAGTGGCGCTGTAGCTCAAGTGGTAGAGCGCTCGCCTTGAGCTGAAGAGCTGAGGGACAGCTCCCAGGCCCAGAGTTCAAGCCCCACGGCCGACAAAAAAACAAACAAACAAAAAAAAAAACAAAAAACAAAAAACAAAACCTTGTTATATACAACTTCATAGCACAATTGACAAAGAAAATGACATCAATTGCATTTCTTAAAAAGCAAAAATCTTTTTGTTGACAAAAGCATTGTGAAGAAAGTGAAAATACCAGATAAAGGGAGAAAAAGTTTACAGATCACATATCTGAAAGTAACATATCTTAATAAACAGCTTTTTCAATTCAGCCCTTCTTTTTCTTCCCTTTTCAACTCAGATTAAATAGATACTGGGATTTTTATAAAGATTTGTGTGAAATATTTTTTTTTAAGTACTTTTGTTTGAAAAAGTCTTATGTAGTAATTTGTGCCACTTTAATGTTGAAATAAAAACCCAAACTCCTAGTAATGTTTTGAAACTACAATATAGGATTATTACTTGGGTTCTACCAATCTATCCCTAACATGAAATTTGTAAAATTTAGGATGAGATGCATATAGTGGTACTGTATGGATTCCATTTTTTGTTGGAATAGGTAGTAGCAAAAGAACTTGGCTCTGGGGTATGGCAGAAATTGCAAGGTCAAGTTCTTAATAAAGGAGTAGCACCAGTACTGGCAACAAGAGCTGTTGCAGTGAAGCAAATTTCTTGGCAAGTAATGCAAGAGCAATAGTTGTTCTTATCAAGAAAGTAGCATTGGTCTTGGGCATTATTTATGGAGGGTGATCCTCAAGATTGGTTTTCCAAGTTTCCTTTTATAAATAACTGCACTGTGTGCATAATCTCAATTTCAGCTTCCCTTTCTCAAATAATCTCTTCCTGTCTTTTTTGCTCATTCCTAATAATGCCCTAAATTTCTCTATTTCATTTACCCTACTATGCTTTTTCTGTTATTCACTCTCCTTATATTCTCACTTCTCTCCTTACTTGACTTTGGATTTCATAGTCCATAATTGCAATCACTTCCAGGCATATACTAATAACCCATTTTCACCTCTGTCAATTCATCATAGTCACATGGTTAAAAAAAACCCAGAGCCTGCACAAATTTAATTCTCATTCTATTCTGTTTTCATAACTGGTCTGATCTTCATTTATTTTTAATCTCTTAAAATTCATGACCATTCATCTCAAGTGGGCTTTTAGTGCTGCTTGTCAGTGCTATGACATTTTCGTAACCTATTCTCTTTCCTAAACCTTCAATATCTACTACTCAATTCTCTGATGACCTTGTTTACAAAACACCATTATTACCATTACAATGACTTCTGTATTTTTAAAATTAATTATCCTCATTTTAATTGACATGAAGTATCATTTATATAGTTGATTACTCTCTCTTTAAAACACTTTCTTTGCTTGGCTTACAGGCTGGCTCTTTATACTTCCTTATCTCATGGATTTTCATGATATTGTAGTCCCGGTGATATTGTAGTTCTTTTTTTTTCCTTTGTTGGTCATGGGGCTTGAACTCTGGGCCTGAGTGTTGTCCCTTAGTTTTTCAGCTCAAGGTGAATGCTCTACCACTTGAGCCACAGTGCCACTTCTGGTTTTCTGGTGGTTAATTGGAGATGAGAGTTTCACAGCCTTTCCTGCCCAGGCTGACTTTGAACCTCAGATCTCAGTCTCCTGAGTAGCTTGGATTACAGGTGTGAGCTACCAGCACCCAGCAATATTGTAGTTCTGAAATGCAGAATACCAAAGCTATGTAAGAATCCCTGTTCTTTTCTTCTCTATCTACACTCATTTCCTAGCTAATCTAATCCAGTTTCATGACTTTCAATGCCCTTTACGTATAGAGGACTTTCAACATCTATAAACTAGATCCTTCTTTTGAACCCTCTTTTGAATAATATATTCCACTGACCATTTGATATCTCCAATTGGATGATTAATAGCAATCTCTTAGCCAATATGTCCCAAACTTCAGCTCTTCATTTTTCAACAAAAATTAACCAATTCTACATTTTTCCCACTAAATAAATAGTGCTTCATTAGTTTAGTTCTAGAGGCTTTGTCTTCTCTCTCTCTCTCGTCTAAAATTCAATTCATCAACAAATCCTATTCATATTTCCTTTCAAATATTTCCAGAGTTTGACTATATATCCTTATCCACACTGCTAACATCCTGGTCCAAAACACAATCATTTCAGTCTGATAGTCTTCATTTTCAGAATTCTTTCTTTGAAAATACTAGTGATGGGGGTCTGGAGAGTAGTCCATAATGAAGCAAATATAATAATCATGCAAATTACAAATGTATGATATGTGTATTGATAAAGTATACTAATAATTGTTCAGTATTCAGAATTTTTCAAATTATTTCACATTACTGCTACATTCATGTTCACCATTTCCTGATTTATAAAATTCCAGGGCAGATTGGAAATTTAAAAGACTGGAATTTCACTACAGATAGTTGAACAGTACTTCTCTAGAGTATCTCAATAATACTTGAGGTCAGGTGGTATAATTTCCTTTCTTACATTACCTTTGTCTTCCTAAGGGTTGGCCTTTAAGCCAAGGGACCTGGCTGCCTTCCAGGCATTCATTTCCGCATAGTTTAATTGCTATAGCCAGTGACCAGAAAGTACATTTCCTGCCACCATACTGTAAAATTATTATTAATGTAATAGGAGAATGCATTTCTGTTTTTGGCACTGATATTTGGGATATTTCATTAGGTCTAGTAGCTTACAAAAGTGTGCAATATTTTAGAATGTGGACTGGTGGAGATAGAATCAATAGACATACTTTATGTTAAAATATACTATGTTTGATCTACCTACAGATAATTTGGTAGGAAAAGGTAGAGCTTAGATCATCTTAGGAAACACCTCTGTAACTACTAATGCAGTAATTTCCTTATCAAGAAAGTGCTTAATAAAAGACACAGTTACAAACTATCATTGATTCTCTAATAATTAATCCCGCAATGAGTTGAAAATTAGATGAAGTTCAAGGTCTCCTTTCAAAACAAAGTTCTGCAGTTATGCAGCAGCCATTAAGTGTGAGGCCTCAGGGATTCCTCTTTATTTTTGAAAAAAATAATCTGTTATATTTCAAAAGGATGCAATACCAAGGTCATTTGAGAAGTGAAAGTTTGTTCTGACATGCATATGGTTACATATTCACAGTTTGGAGGCAAGAGGAGTAAATAGAAACCTTTTCTAGAGTCAACACTCTCAGTAGCCTTCTTGCATATAACAACCCAGCTGATTCAATCATTAATCCTTCAATAATCATCTTATCTCATGTTTATATTCTACACTAGTTGATAATGCAAGGATTCATGTAAGAAGAGTTAATTTATTATAGTCATGTGCAGAAGTCCACTATGGTCAGCAGTTGGTCTTTCCAACCTGCTGAGGGTACCCTAATTAAGAAAGACTAATACTGATGCACATGCAGTTAATGTTAAGGAATGAAAGACTCTAAACACAATCAGGACAACAAATAATGAACTAGGCACTATTAAATTATTTTAAGACTTGAAATACACAAAGATGAATTTTCTCTCCCCTTTCATACTTATAAATTGAGGATTATTAGCTATCCAGCTTACTGCCAGAAATATTAAATCTTAGAGAAGAAAAAGTTAATTGAGAGTGAGATTTTTATAATTGGTAATAAGATATTTGTACTCTTTTTTTCTATAAAATGAAAAAACTGTATTAACAAAAGTAGAAACCTGATATGTTTCTAATAAGGTTTCTCTTCCATTGAGATGATTTCTCAAAACCAAAGCAAACAAATGCTTGAATATCAAATTATATATAGCAAGGTAAATTAAGAAATTTATTTCTATAAATTTTTTCTGATCAACTATCCAGGAACAGATTATTAATATTTGCTTGTTAAAAGTACAAAAAGAAGTTACAAGAAATGCATTTTTAGTAAAAAAGAATAATTTTATTAGTAGCCAATTACTACTGCTGAAAATATCTTGAATCCAAGATTGAATGGTAGAAATGTAAATAATGATAGCACTATTGCTGCCCTAGATTAAATTACAAAACAAGCAGCACATTTAGAAATTTATGCTGGAAAAATTCTTTCAAATGTGTTTGAATATAGAACAGTTAAAGTGTTTGTGCAGTCATGCAGTTTGGACTTGTGCCAAGTGAAACGCTCCTATTCCTGGTCCCACCCTTCTGATGAGGAATCTGAAGGCCAAGTTACAATTCAAGGTCCCAATGGTTTGCTCAAATTCCTACCCTGTATTTTTTAGGTTTAATACACACTAGGTTTGCTAGTGAAAAGAATATTATTAATAATATTATTTGGTGCAATGTTCAAGGTTAATTATATATTTAATATCAGTTAAGTTTTATAATAAATATGTATGTTCAGATCAGAAATTGTCGATGAGCTTAAATAAATTACTGAAGGTCAAATTGTTTTATATTCTCAATTAAAAATCCATGAGAAAACAATAGTCCCAATATTAAGGATGATTTTTGTTTTGAAACACAAGGCTAAGTGTCCTGCAGTAGTAAGATCTAAGTCTGAACATCTTGCTACTACCCTCGGAGGTAACTGGCTTCAATGAAATTTTGCTTGTTATTCTTGCTGTTGGCTTTCAGCCACACCTCTAAAAGGTTGTCATTACCTGTCATTAGTTGCTCCTCATGATCATCTTTATATCAGTCCCAGCTTTGTGAACTTCTCAGTAGCCAAGTAGTCATGTACCTTAATGTTACATTTTGTGTGTGTATGAAGCACCTTTAAGTGACAGAAACAGTTAAGAAATAAGTCAACTTGCTACCTATTCCATTGCTTTAAGAAACTGGTCCATGGAACACCAACTAGTTTATTCCCTTTATTTACCTGTGTTTAATGTAAACAAACTGTAGAAGATGAAAATAGGTCCATGTTAAGATAAATTTCTGTAGGCTGAATAAAGATACTGTTTTCTCTAGAGCTATTCTTAAAACTGGAGTTGCATCAGCTCTCTTCCATAAAGAACAGTTGAGTGGTGGGAAAATGAGACTACGAGTTGAAAAGTGCTTCTATATTCCTTATACAGGAATTCAAACACTAATGGAATTTAATAAAGGGGACTTTTTTTTATCTTACTCTTCCTTGATCCTACATATTCCTAAAGTAAACTTTGAATCAGACCCATCAGAAAGAGCATCTAGACCCCAATCTAATGAAATAGAGAAGCATGAAAATTTAAGTATCTCTTGGAAAGGCTGCTACAAAACATCCACACATAGAATGGCCTCAAGCCAAGCAAAAGGAGTCCACTGCTAAGAGTGGTGCAGCAGGTTTTGTGGAAGATTTTGTTTCTGTGTGAGGCTACAGGTCTGTCCCTCTGACTTGAGTGCCCAGGGTCTGCTCACATTAAATTTTCTTTTCCTGTTTTTGTCACTAATTTTTTTATGTAATTTGAGTTTTTGTATACAACATAACAAGAGAGAAATACCTTAAACTACACGTGTCAAGCAAGTTCCTTCCTATTTGGAACCTTCCGAGAAACTGACACCAAACTTTGCAGAGGTAACAGTCAGCAGGGTAACTGCAGAGATATGTGACCTCAGTAGCTCCAAGAAGCAGAAGCTCTTTTGTTGCTGTTTACTTCTGCTGTGTTCCTGTGGCCCACTTCCGATTTCCAACTTTCCTACACAAACTGCCTTGGGGGATCTTGTAGATATCACTGCTCTGTCTGTTCTTACAAAAGCATGCAGCAAGATGCGATGTCTTAGTGCCTTTACCTTTTTTGTTTCTCCCTGGCTCTCACTTATTGGCTGGGATCTCTACCATACGGTAACTATGGAACACACCAAAAACACCCCACACAGTGACAGAGTTGCCTTGAGTTACCTTTTCTAAACATTCACAGTTTCATTCCCCAAATACCCACAAGCTCACAGGTGGGCTTACCTCCAAAGTCTCAGTGTAGCAAGGTCAGTGTGGCCCAGTGCCTTGAGTCTTGGACACTCTTCCCTCTCCCGTATCCTTTCTGCATGCATTCTCCTGCCAACATTTCCCAACTACAGTAAATTGCCTACCTTGCTATATTCCATGGTTCCTCTGGAAGCCTGGCTTCCAAGAATAGAAGATAAATTGAACTATACAAATACATTTCTTTCTTAATATAAATACATGACATCTGAGTGGAATCATACAATATTTGTTCTTTTTTTGGGGGGGGGGTTCGGTCGTGGGACTTGAACTCTGGGCCTGGGCACTGTCCCTCAGCTCTTCAGCTCAAGGCTAGCACTCTACCACTTGAGCCACAGTGCCACTTCCGGCTTTTTTCTTTTTTGCTTATGTGGTGCTGAGGAATTGAACCCAGGGCCTCAGGCATGCAAGGCAAGCACTCTACCACTGAGCCACCTTCCCAGCCCAATATTTGTTCTTTTGTATGTGGCATATTTACCCGAGCATGTTGCAAGGTCCATCCATGTTGTAGATGTATCATAATTTTGTTCTTTTGTGCATGAATTTTTTGTTTTATAAATATATTCACCCATTTGTGTTATTTCCCTCACTTTTCTATTGCAATAGGGCACTTACGAACACTTGTGTTTGAAAACCTATTTCTCTATCTTTTGTGTACATACTATTACTGGGTCATGCAATAATTTTGTTTTTAATAGAATTGCCAAACTGTTCTCTACAGCAACTGAATCATTTTACATTCTTACCAGTACTAAGGGGGGTTCCAATTTCTACACAATGTTGTCAATGTTTGTTAATTTCTCTACCTAAAAAAAGGGCCAACTTGAATGTAGACTAGTGATTACTAGAGCTACGGAAGACAGAAAAGTTAGAGAACAGGTAGCAAAACAGGGTCAGATAGAAGGATTAAATTCTGGTGATTCATAGCAAACTGAGATGACTATAGTTGACAAGAACTTGTTACATATTTTAACAAGATCTAGAAAAGAAAAGCTCAGACTTCAAACATAAAGAAATGATAAGGAGGTGATAAAGCAGTTGCCTAACATATGTAAGACCCTGGATTCCATCACCAGTACCACAAACATTTTTTAAATACATAAATTAAAAAATAAAATTTAAAACTGGGAGAGAGGGAGGGAAGAGGTGACATTGTCTATAAAGAAAGGTGCTCTTTGCTTGCCTTGCATGCATGAGGCCATGGGTTCAATTCCCCAGCCCCACATAAGCAAAAAGAAAAAAGCCGGAAGTGGTGCTGTGGCTCAAGTGGTAGAGTGCTAGCCTTGAGCTGAAGAGCTGACGGACAGTGCCCAGGCCCAGAGTTCAGGCCCCACAACCGGACCCCCCCCCCCAAAAAAAAAAGAAAAGAAAAAAGAAACGTGCTCTTAGCCGTGCACTGGTTACTCACGCCTGTAATCCTAGCTACTCAGGAGGCTGAGATCTGAGGAT
The DNA here is from genome assembly GCF_024711535.1 of Dipodomys merriami. Lineage (NCBI taxonomy): Eukaryota > Metazoa > Chordata > Mammalia > Rodentia > Heteromyidae > Dipodomys > Dipodomys merriami. The sequence continues at coordinate 384,417 of NW_027204492.1, forward strand.
CGCAGTTCAAAGGTAGCCTGTGCAGGAAAGTTCATGAGACTCTAATCTCCAATTAACTACCAGAAAACCAGAAGTGGCTCTGTGGCTCAGTGGTAGAGCACTTGCTTTGCATGCTTGAGGCCCTGGGTTTGATTCCTCAGCACCACATAAGCAAAAAGAAAAAAGCCGGAAGTGGCGCTGTGGCTCAAGTGGTAGAGTGCTAGCCTTGAGCTGAAGAGCTGAGGGACAGCGCCCAGGCCCAGAGTTCAGGCCCCACAACTGACAAGAAAGAAAGGAAGGAAGAAAGAAAAAGAAAGAAAGAAAGAAAGGAAGAAAGAAAGGTGCTCTTTACTTGACTTGTATAACTGTTATCCTTCTATATATCACCTTTATAATAATAAAAAATTAAAATAAATTATAAATAAACGTTAATTATCTTGATGTGATCACTTCAGCTGCATGTATGTGAGAGACTATCATATTAAAGCCGATCAGTATACATAACTAGCATGCATAACTAAAATTAAGGCAATAATATCAACAACTAAATTAAATTTTAAAATTATGACTACTCTAAAAGGTTTGAGGTCATATCTCATTACAGTTTTGGTTTGCATTTTCCTGATGGAGTAGTGGGGATCCAGGGTAAATGGAAGTATATTTTTTTGTTTTCTCTTCACATATGATCTATCAGGAATAAATTATTATATTTTAAATAAGGATATAGAGACTCTAAGAGTGAAAATAACTTATCCGAGATCAAAAAAAGTTTGTAGTGAAGTTATATCACCTATCTAATTTGATTTAGCATCTGTGCTCTTAGCCACAACACTGCAGTGACGCTCTGAAACCAAACTAAAAGTTCCTAAGATCAGGTATCACACTTTGTATTCATTCGGTGCTTGTCTCACCTCGTTCACAAACTAGATGATATTAGATTTGGTACACAGGAGGAATCATGGGAATATTTAAAGCCCTACTTAAGGCCCAGAATAATTATAACTAGAAAGGGTTTTAATAAAACTGCTAGTTCCAGTTACTCTGATCCGAGAACTGTTTTCTTCCTGGAGTCTGTGTTTGTTTTTGTCTTTTATTCTTTAGCATACATACTTCATTGTGTACTGTGCACATTGGAGAGAAATTTTAGAGCGCTTCTTGAGAGGATACCTATTTCCTGATTAAAATTTCAATTTAAAACTTCTGCTTTCCTTCCATGAATGATGACAGGAAAAAGAATGAAAATAAAAAGTATTACTAACCTCTAGTCCTCACATATCCACTTAAAGATAATTCTGTCCTTGTACACTCTGTTCCTGGACTTTGTTCCAAAGATCAGGACAACGGTTAAGAGAAAAAAATGAAACAAGCCAGGATTTGTTTGATTAATTTATATTGGAAAGAGAAAACAATTACAAAAGGAAGGAAAGCATAACAAGCTAGACTCAAGTGTTTTAGATAATTTTGACAGAGTTATAAATTGGGGTGTCAGCTACGCTATAATGAGTAGGGATTTAGGGAAGCAAAATGGGAGAAAGTTTTTGACTTATATTTTGCTGTGTTGACATTAACAGACAAAAGTAAAAAATGTGAATTTGTTGTATTTTTTTTTGTATTTTACGAGTGCTTAGTTGGATATAATCCCATTCTGAGGGTGCTATGAGGTAGATTAACTTTATAAAGGTTACACTTGAAGGATAAAAGCTAATGTGATGTTAGGAAAATGAACCCTTAAATATGTATTTTAATGTTTTCGTTTCTTTCATGCATATGTTTCTAACGCATTTATAAGATTATTTCTTTGTTGCTTTGTATGTCCCTCCCCCACAGTGTAACCCCCGCTTTCACTATATTTGATGTCAGTATAACATGTAGAGGAGATGGGGGCAAACAAGTCGTTTAAGGATTCAGGTGGACCTGTTGCAACAATGAGAAGTACAAAATGTCATGTCAAAACCAGCTTTACAATGTCGGTGGGGGGGGGAGGGGGGTAAAATTGGGTGGGGGGAGGGGGGAGGCTGGGAAGGGAGGTGAAGGGTAAACAAAGGAGGAGGCTGCAATGCTTGGTAAGAAATGTATGCATTATCCTGCCCATGTAATTGTAGCCCCTCTGTACAGTGTGTTCTCAAATAAAATAAAATAATATTAAAAAAAAAAAGCTAATTTTAACCAAAGTGTGGGAAAAATTATGTGAGTACAAATAGGTATAGTCACTTTAGGGTAAAAATTTCCAGTTTTGCTAAAATAAGAATGCATATAACCTGTGACACACCACTTTAATTTCTTCCCTAGAGAAAAGCATGCATGTATCAAATGCATACAATGTTTTCTGAACCATTACAAAAACTTGTAAATTGTCTCAATGTTCAATAATATACCAATACGATGTTCCATCCAAAGTAATCCTATGTAGCAAACAAAAAACATAGATTAGAACTATATGTGTCAACGTTAATATTTTTAAATGTAACAGAATGAAAACACATACTGTATGATAACATTAGTGTTAAAAAAGCACACAAAACAGTATTACATATTTTGTAAGTATACTATATATGCACAAAACAAAAGAATTATAGACTACCTACAAAGGTTATAGGAGCAGTAACTTCTGAGGAGTTGTTACAGGTAAAGTGAATTAAATCTGTGATGGTGCTAAAAAAGGGAATTTTAACTCTGTCTTAATTCTCTCCACATTTTTATTGTCATACATTGATTGTACAATATAAGATTTTATTGTGATATTTCAAAACATTAATTTTTTCATATTTATTACTTACTATCCCTGTTTCCCTCAAGCTTTCTTTTTAAGGTTTTTTAGACTTTTTAAAATAAACTGTGACCCCTTCACAGAGTTTCTTTCAATGGTGTCATAATGCAGTTAACAATATTAAAGTCAGGCAGTTGACATTGGTACATTATGGTTATTGTTATTGACTGGATTCTATTTGGCTTTCACTATTTAAAATCTGCATTTCTTTTCTTTCTTTTTTCACCACTGTCCAGGGGTTTGAACTCAGGACCTGAGCACTGTCCCTGAGCTTCTTTGCTCTAGGCTACTGTTCTACAACTTTGTGCCACAGCTCCAACTTCTGGCTTTTTGATGGTTAATTGGAAATGAGTCTCACAGACTTTCTTGCCCTGACTAGATTCAATCATGATCCTCAGATCTCAGACTCCTGAGTAGCTAGGATTACAGGCATGAGCCACCAGAAACCAGCCACACTTTTGCACATGCATATGTCATTTTATTCTATGTATGGTTTCATGTAATCACAATTATAATAGAGAACTCTCTAATAACCATGATGGAATTCCCTTATGGACCAATTTTGTGTTCTTATGCACTGTCTGCCACATACCATACCCATCCTTATCCACTAACAACCATTAATATGATCTCCATCTCTATAGTTTCACCACTTTGACAAACAGAACCATTGCATGTAACACTTTAGAACTGGCCTTTTTTATTAATACCCTAGAGAGTTATCTGGGTTATTACTTGTATCAACAGTTCACTTTTTTTTTTGGTCGGTAATGGGGTTTGAACTCTGGGCCTGGGCACTTTCCCTGAGCTCTTTAGCTCAAGGCTAGTGCTCTACCACTTAAGCCACAGGGCCACTTCTGGTTTTCTGGTGGTTTATTGGAGGTAAGAGTCTCATGAACTTTCCTGCCCAAGCTGGCTTTGAACTGCGATCCTCAGATCTCAGCCTCCTAAGTAGCTAGGATTACAGGCGTAAGCCACCAGCACCTGGCTAGTCCATTACTTTTGACTGCCCAGTAGTATTCTATGGTATGGATCTACACAGGATGTTCAACTAGTCACCTTTTGAATCACTATTTGAAATATTTCTAGTATTTTGCAATTATGAATAAATCCAATGTTTAATTCATTACAGGGTTTTCAATGCATTAGTTCATTACAGCTTTCATTTCTCTGTGATAAGTATCCAAGTTTTACAAGAAAATCAACACTATTTTCCAGTGTGACTTTAACATTTGGCATTTCTATAAGTAATGAATGAACTATGCAATTTCTCCGTATTCTCATGTGTTAGATTTTATTGCCATGAAAAATACCAGAGAGGTTTAAAATTGATTTTAGGCCCATGGCAAGAAAGAAACATTGTGAAGAAAGGCAGGGCAGAGGAAAGCTGTTCACCTCCTGGCAGTCAGGAAACAAAGAGGGCATGATAGGCCAACTCCCAGAAAACCACCTAGGCCCCACCTTCCTCTATTCCACCACCTTTCCATATTCTACTCAAATTTTGAATCCATTAATGGATTAAACCATACATTGGATCAGAACTCTCATGATCTAATTGTTTCTGGAAATGCTCTCACAGACACACTCAGAGGTGTGATTTACTAATCTAGGTATTTCTCAATCCACTCAATTTAACAATATTAATCTTTTTTATTTTTTGTTTTCTTTTTCTTTTTCTTTTTACTTTCTTTTTAATTTACTGTAAAGGTGATGAGCAGAGGGGTTATAGTTACATAAGTAAGGTAATGAGTACATTACCACCATTACTCCCTCCCTCATTTTCTCCCTCTTACCCCTTCTCACCACTCCTCCTCAAATTGTATAGTTCATTTCCATCCATGGATCAGCTAAGCTTATATACAAGATAAAAGGTACAGAAGACTAAAACAGAAAGAAAAAATAGAAATAACTGCATACAGAACATAATAAGAACCTCTTGTTTCCAGTTCTTGGAATTCATATCACCCTGCACTAGAATCCATTCTAAATGGATCAAAGACCTCGAGGTAAAAGCAGACACCCTGAAAACATTACAGGAAGGAATAGGAAAAATACTAGGGCTCCTAGGCACAGGTCAAAACTTTCTCAATAGGGACCCAGAAACACAACAAACCAAGGAAAGGTTGGATAAATGGGACTACATTGAACTGCAGAGTTTCCGCATGGCAAAAGACATAGCTAACAAGATCAATAGAAAGCCCACAGATTGGGAGAAGATCTTCACTAGCCATACAACGGACAAGGGCCTCATATCCAAAATATACTTAGAGCTCAAAAACTTAAATCTGCCAAAAACAAATCAACAAAGAAACAACCACCCCATTAAAAAGTGGGCTAAAGATTTAAAGAAAGACTTTTCTGAAGAGGAAATAAGAATAGCCAATAAACATGTGAAGAAATGCTCAACTTCTCTGGCCATAAAAGAAACAAATCAAACAAATCAAAACAGCATTGAGATTCTACCTCTCTCCAGTTAGAATGGCCATTATCAAGAAATCTAATAACAACAGATGCTGGCAGTGATGTGGCCAAAAGGGAATGCTACTACACTGTTGGTAGGACTACAAACTTGTTCAGCCACTCTGGAAAGTAGTGTAGAGGTTCCTCAAAAGACTAAACATAGAGTTCCCTTATGACCCAGCAATCCCACTTCTGGGCATTTACCCAAATGACCATAAAACAGGCCACACTAAAGCTATCAGTACAACAATATTTATCTTAATCATCACAAGTCATCAACATTTTGTATTGTTACTATTTTTTCCTTTGAATTAACAAGACTTATTAATAATTACTGAGAATGATGTCTATTAAATTATTCAACTTTCAAAATCTAATTTAATCTAACACATCTCAGTCACTATGACACATACTAGAAAATGGTAGTTTTCTTTTGGTAACATATTTATTCAGATATGTAATGAACATGTCTTGATTCACCCATTTAAAGTACATAATTCAGTAGCTCTTATATTCACCAAGTTGAAAAGATCAAATTTCAACACATATTTTGTTGTGTGTATGCTTATTTTTATTTTTAAAGGTTTCCTTTTTTTGAAGGTATAATCTCATCATTTTTGAAATATTCTAATATGTCTCTATATATTCTTGTGTTTTTAATTTATAGTTGCTTTCATGTCTAATGATATTCTTTTTTCATGGGATTATTTGCATTCATATATTACTCATCCTCTTTAATGGATATTGTTCGTGCCTTCTTGACCATCTAATGTTGATCATTTGCTTTGTTCCTGTTGAGCTTTGAGCACAATTCATGTATATATATATATATATATGTATATATGTATATATATGTATATATGAATATATATATATATATATATATATATTGTAGATGCAAGTCCTTTGTGGTTTGTGAATATATTTTCCTAATCTTCACTTTGACTTTTCAGTTTTCTTAATATCCTTTGCACATTATACTTTTTAATTTTGATGAGATTTAATTCAAAAATATAATCTTATAACTATGATTTTGGTGTCAGGTATAAGTACTCTTCTAGGTCTCAAAGATTTTTGTGTGTGTGTGTACCATTTCTTGGACTTGAACTCTGGGCCTAAACATCTTGCTTGTTTTTTTTTTCTTACAGCTGTGAGCTATAGCTATTTTCTTACCATGTAAGCTATATCTTCACTTCTAGCTTTATATTTGTTAACTGAAAATAATAATAGTCGAGGATTTGTTTACCTGAAATGGCTTCAAACCTCAGATGCTCAACCTCTTGAGTAGCTAAGATTATAGACATGAGCCATCAGCACCCTGCTCAAAGATTTTAATCTATGTATATTTGTAAAATTTTTACATTTTTATATTATGTATTTAAATATATGATGTATATTGGATAAGTTTTTGTATAAAGTATAAGGTTTTGGTACTATTTTTTACAGTGAATGAGTTCATACATACTTGGATAATTTAAGATAGAAATAAGATGCAGTTATTTTTTTTTAATTGTGAAAATACCCTACAGAGGGGTTACAATTACATGGGCAAGATAATGAGTACATTTCTTATCAAGCATTGTTGCCTCCTCCTTTGTTTCCCCTTCCCATCCCTTCCCATCTACCCGCCCCCACCCTGGCCAAAGTTGTAAAGTTCGTTTTTCAACATAATGACTTGTACATCTCATTATTGCAATGGGTCCACCTGTAGAGTTTAAACACGTCTCTATATTTCCCCATTCCAGTTAAATTTCTACTTTGAAGGTAGAGTTTTTTGTAAAATATAATGAACATCATATCATTCACTTCCTTAAATTCCTTCCATGATTTCTCATTTATTTCAGGATAAATTCTAAATTAATAAATTCATTTATTTGCTCATACTAGGGCGAACTCAGAGGCTGGCTCTGTAAAAAGCTTTTTTTACTCAAGGCTGGTGCTCTACCAATGAAGCCACAGTTCCTACCTCTGGCTGTTTGGTGGTTAATTGGAGTTGAGTGTCAGAGAATTTTATGACTGGGTTGGCTTTGAACTGCCATCCTTATAGCCTCCTGAGTAGGTAGGATTGTAGGCATGAACCCCAGCACTGGTGCCTGGCTAAATTATAAATTTCTTAATATGAGTAAAGGATTTCATATTGCTTTGGGCTTTCTCTAGTCTTATTTTTGACAATCTGACCATTATTCTCTAATCATGACTCAAATTTAGTAAACTTCTTCAAGTCCCTAAATATGAATTTCTACCTCTTGGTTCCAGGTCTGCAAACATATTGGAACATTTTTATTCATGCTTTACTTGGTTAACTTCTATTCATACTTTAGATCTTAGCTAGACCACAAATTCTTTTAAGAAAGACTTTCTGCCTTCCTCCTCAGTCCACTGAGAACATTCATAAGTTCTTACATAGAACTCTGTATGATCCTCATTATAGCATTTTTCTATTATGTTATTGTTGTCTTTTATTTTCATTTGAATTTTTATTTTTTCCAATTTTATTAGCATATATTGGTTGTGCAATGGGGTTTCATTATAATTCTGCTATATATTCATACAATACACCCAGATTCATCCTTTTTTATCAGTCCCCCTCATCCTTATGTATCATTTCCCCATTCTTTCTGGATAGAATAAATTCAATAGGTATCAATGTTATATTTTCAGGCATATATAGAGAAAACTCTGACCACTCGATTTTCACTTTCCCCACTCCCACTGGTACCCAACCCCAAACAGAACTTATTTTAAATTCCTGCCATTAATTTTTAAGAACTGGATTCCGCAGATGAGAGAGAACATGTGATGCTTAACTTTATCAGTTGGCTTATTTCTCTTAACCTTATGATCTGTAGTTCCATCCATTTTCCTGCAAATGACATAATTTCTTTCTCCTTTATGCTTGAATATAGCTCGTGTGTGTGTGCGTGTTTGTGTGTATGTGTCTATATATGTGTATGCACACGCATACCATTTGCTATTTCTGAGCATATATGTGAAGGGATGTAAGTTAAAATACAGTCAAGATTCCTGTACACCCATGGTGATAGCAGCCACTATTCACAATAACCAAAATATGGAATCAGGCTTACCTGAATTTAATCTCTAGATCATGAGTTTCATAAGAAAAATAATTGTTATTACTTTTTGTTACACAGATAACTAGCACAGTACCTGAATCATGATGATGTTGAATAATATTTGAATCCAATATTTAAATAGTATAATTAATAATATTGAATAGATTTAGCATATTATTAAAGGTTATTTTACATATCTATGAAGAAGTTGTATAATTCATTGCATAAAAATGATGAAGAAAATTTTTTTGTGCCAATCCTGTTGTTTAACTCAGGGCCTGGGCGCTGTCCCTGAGCTTTTTTGCTCAAGGCTAGTGCTCTATCAAGTGAGCCACAGCTACATTTCCAGCTTTAATCGGTGCTTAATTGGAGATAAGAGAGTCGCATAGATTTTCTTGCATAGTCTGACTTCAAACCATGATCTTCGGGTACCTCATCAGTGCTTGGCATGAAGAAAACTCAATTTTTTAATCTTTTTAAGATGTTTTTTATTGTAAAAATAGTATACAGGGGTTAGAGTTACATGAGTAAGGTAATGAGTACATTTCCTATTGAGCATTGTTAACTCATCCTTTGCTCTTCCCCTACCATCTCTTCCCTCCACACCTTCCCAACTCCCCCCCACACACACAAGTTGTAAAGTTCGTTTTCTGCATAGTGTCTTGTATCCTTGTTTCAGCATTTTGTTAATTCCCTTCCCCTCCCCAAATTAGAAAAATGTATATACAAGATGCAGGGCACCAGAATCAAATACAGTGACAACAGGGGATATATCGTGGGGGAAGAACATACAAAAGAAACAAAAAAAAAATCACACAGTACATTTTAGATACTTTAGAAACAATAGCAAGAAAGAGAAAACAAGTTGTGTTCCTATCTTGGGGTTCATTTCACTTAGTATCATCTTATCTGGTCATATATACATAGCTTTTGACCTTTTCTGCTTGTCCTTGACATACACTAGTTATTGCAAATAAGGGAAACCATGGGATCTATGTTTTTTGTGCCTGGCTTACTTCACTTAATATAATTTGTTCCAAGTCTTTCCATTTCCTAACACATGGAGCGATGTCATGTTTTCTGATGGAGGCATAGAATTCCATTGTGTGTGTGTGTGTGTGTGTGTGTGTGTGTGTGTGTGTGTGTGTGTGTGTGTGTGTGTGTGTGTATCACATTTTCTTGATTCATTCATCAACTGAGGGGCATCTGGGCTGGTTCCATATCTTAGCTATGGTAAATAATGCTGCAATAAACATAGTTGTGCTGGTAGCTTTAGTATGGCCTTGTCTGTGATGGTTTAGGTAAATGCCCACAAGTGGGATTGCTGGGTCATAGAGGAGCATTATGTGGAGTTTTTTGAGGAACCTCCATGCTGCTTTGCAGAGTGATTGAACAAGTTTACACTCCCACCAATAATGCAGTAGGGTTCCCTTTTGGCCACATCCCCTCTAGCATCTGTTGTTATTAGATTTATTGATTATAGCCTTTCTAACTGGGGTGAGGTGGAATCTCAATGTTGTTTTGTTTTGCATTTATTTTATGGCTAGAGAGGTTGAGCATTTCTTCATGTGTCTATTGGCCATTCTTATCTCATCTTCAGAGAAGGTTCTTTAAGTCTTCAGCCCACTTATTTACTGAGCAGTTGTTTCTTTGAGGATTTGTTGTTGGGGGATTTAGAAAACTCAATTTTTTTAAAAACGTAAGAAACCTAGAAGACAAGTTCTCTGATCACAATGTAACTAAAATATAATTATAATAAAAATAAATACATAATCAAATTGGAAACACTTGGAGACTTTTAAATTGCACCTTGAATATACTGTGCAGATATCATTCTTTTATTTATTTATTTTTATTGTGAAAATACCGTATAGAAGGGTTACAATTACATGGGCAAGGTAATGAGTACATTTCTTATCAAGCATTGTTGCCTCCTCCTTTGTTTCCCCTGGGCGCTGTCCCTGAGCTCTTCAGCTCAAAGCAAGCGCTCTACCACTTGAGCTACAGCGCCACTTCCGGTATTCTGGTGGTTTATTGGAGATAGGAGTTTCACGGTCTCTCCTGCCTGGGCTGGCTTTGAACTGCATTCCTCAGATCTCAGCCTCCTGAGTAGCTAGGATAACAGGCGCCCGGCGTAAAGTTCATTTTTCGACATAACGACTTGTACATCTCATTGTTGTAATGGGTCCACCTGTATCCCTATTTAAACAATTTGTTTTTTTTTACTAGCACATATTGGTAGTACAAGGGAGGGTTAGTTACACTTCCATACATGCATACAAAGCCCCTTATTCAAATTCATCTCATCACTATCCATCATCCTCCCTTCCCTCTTCTTCAAACAATTTCAATGTTCATTTTGTTTTCATACAAACATATAAACTACTTTGACCATATTTATACTCCTTTACATTCTCTGTTCACCCTCACACCTCCCACTGCTACCCATCTGCCAAGAGAACCCATTATACATTCCTGCCACTCATTTTCTTTAGTGTGCATTAATTTTACAATGAGTTTCAACATGGTATTTCACATGTGCATATATTATACTTTATTGTAAAATTAACCTCTTCGATTGTTCTTTCACTCTTCTGTTAATCAACAGTTTTCCATTAGTTTTCTTATGTCATCCTCATGCATAGTCATAGTGTATTTTTATATTCTTCACCCTCAAATAGTCTTTAATTTCTCTCACTTCTCCAAGACAGTCTCAGTTACAATCATGTTTTATATATATATATATATATATATATGTATATGTATATATACATATATATTGTATCTATAACTTATATACAACATATTTATATAATTACATACAATATATAAGTAAATGTAATATATATGGTGTAATAATACTTTATTGTGTATACATATCACATTTTATTTATCCATTCCAGTTTTAGGGTATTTAGGCTGCTTCCTTAGCTTGGCTATTGTGAATAGTGTTGCTATAAGCATGTGAGTGCAGATGTTGCTCTGACATCTTGATTTACATTCCCTCAGGTATTTTCCCCCAAGAGTAATGTTGCTGGATTATATGGTAGTTCTATTTTTAGTTACTTTATTTTCTTATATTACAATTGCTTGTCCTAGGACTTGAACTCAGGGCCTGGACACTTCTCCTGAGCTTTTGTGCTCAAGGTTAGTGCTCTACTACTTGAGCCACATCTCTATGTCCTGATTTTTTGGTAGTTTATTTGGAAATAAGCGACTTGTGGATTTTCCTGCCTGGACTGGCTTCAAACTGTGATCCTCAGATTTCAGCCTCCTGAGTAACTAGGATTACAAGCATGAACCACTGTTACCTGGCCTGATTTTTAAAACCGTTTTAGAATTTATTTATCTTTATTATCTTTATTATATCTTTATTATCTTTATTAGTTGTACAAAGAGGTTTCAATTCATGTCAGGTTTTGCTTTGTTTTGTTTTGGTGGTCATGAGGCTTGAACTCTGGGCCTGGGCGCTGTCCCTCAGCATTTCAGCTCACAGCTAGTGCTCTACCACTTGAGCCACAGAGCCACTTCCCATATTCTGAGTGGTTTATTGGAGATAAGAGTCTCATGGAGTTTCCTGCCTGAACAGGCTTTGAACCGTGATCCTCAGATCTCAGCCTCCTGAGTAGCTAGGATTACAGGCATGAGCCACCAGAGCCTGGCTCAATTCATATCAGTTTATGAGCATAATTTATCTTGACCAGTGTCATCAAGTTATAGTTTTTTCAGAAACTTCCATTACATTTTCCATTGGTTGTACTTACACCAATAGTATATAATCATTCTTCCCTCACCCTCCTTAGCTTTTTGTTGTTGTTGTTCATGTTCTTCATAATGGCCATTCTGATTGGGATGAGATGAAATCTCATAAAATCAGTATACAAAAGTCAGTAGCTTTTCTGTATGCTAATGGTGTATATTGATTTTATGTCCTGTTGCATTGCTGATAGAATGTATCAGATCTAGGAATTTTTAGTGGGATTTTGAGAGTGTTTTAGGTAGAGATTATATAATCTACAGAATAGAGATACTTTGACTTCTTAATATGTAAAAACTTAAGAAATTATGAAAACGAAACTGACTTCCAGTTTCTGATACATGTAAGGAACTTGGAAAACGTACTCTTATCTTCATAACAAAAACAAAAATACAAAGCTGAAGAACAAAAATAACTCTTTCCCAATCCATCGATCAAGGCATGCCAGTGTCATGAAAACTAGAGAGGAAGATAAATATAGAAAATAACAGTTTCCTCATAGCAGAAACCACACTGAAACCAGCATGAGATAGAAAAAACTTAAGGGACTGTGGGTTAGAATGCTAGATAAAAACTAACACTTTCATAGGTTTATCTCCAAAATCTTCATAAGTTTCTAAAGTTAAAGATTAGAGAAAAATCCTCTTATGCTTTGTGAAAGGAGGTATATTTGAAATACACTCTAATGCTATGAATACAGCATTAAGAAAACTCTGCCATAAAAAAAAAAAAAAAAACTAGCATGCTAGAATATGACCAATGTGAATACTGCAAAAGCATTGTCCAGAGCCTTGGAGACTGTTAAATACTCAACTCACTTTTCAGTCTCCTAGTAGGAAAAAGAGAACTACCCAGGTATATCCTGAGGCAATTTTGACAATCACAGCACAGAGGTACAGACATAAAGACCTAATTATAAGATTATAAGAGTGTGTTCCCACCTTGTCCCACTTTACTATCACATTAGTCCATCTCCTACATAATAATAGAAAACAACTGAAATATCTGAAAATAAATATAAGCTCACTTTCCATTTAAAGAGTCTATAGGAAAACTCATGACAAGAAAAAAGACCCTAAAGAAATTGTAGACCATAATCTCAACAGCTAATACCCTAACTCCTAGACAAACAAACTTCACACTAAAAGCTCATTTTTCTCAATTTCTTTTACATAATATATCTAGGATATAATTTTTTCTGTCAAAGTGGGCTACATTCCTTTGTAAGACTCCATTTTTACTTGCCCTGTTCTGGGTTCTTTTTCCAGATTCTTGCTTTGTAAGCCCCTCTCCCTTTGTCTGTGAAATTTGCCCATCAAATGTGAAACTCATGAGACTTGTCCACCTGCCAAGCCCTCTGTTTCTTAAAAGCCTACCAAGACTTCCTGTCCATTCTGTTTAAATGTTGTATGTTAGCCAATTTTGAGAGGCTGTGAACACTGAGGCTGACCAATCTGACACTGACAGTGTCCGAATAAAAGGCCCACTCTGTGTGTGTGTGCGTGTGTGTGTGTGTGTGTGTGTGTGTGTGTGTGTGTTCAGCTTTACCCCTTTTGTTGTGATCACATGCTCTTTTGTGCAGAAGTAAACTGCCTTGCTGAATTCCTTTTGAGTTGGTGTCCTCATTCCTCTATGACACTGATATGCTGAGATATCTCTAACAATATCACATATATTTTCAACAAATATAGATTTTGCTAAGAGGAATTTTAAAAAACAGCTTGAAGATACACAGAAAGTATCATAACTACACTCAGATATAGCAGATATTTTGGAAGAATAAGACCAGAAATTTAAAATATTATAATTAATACACTAAGAATACAAATAGAAAAATTAGATATAGTGTACAGGTGGATAACAAAACAAGTATGGTACTGGGACAAAAATGGACATGGAAACAAATGGAACAGAAGATGTAGAAATAAACCCCAAAAGCTAGATATCCAATTTTTAACAAAGAACCAAAATATATACTGAAGAAAAGACAGTCTCAAAAAGAGTGCTGGGAAAATTGCTTGTCTACATGCAGGAGATTGAAGCTAGACCCTGAAAGGATCTTCATATCTATCCTAGGGGACCACCCGGAGGCAGGCAGGCACAGGAGAAAGATTATTACAAGGTTTATTAAAGGAGGCATATTTCCCCCAAGAGGGAGCACATGGCACCTGTCCTTATCCAGGTAGCAGAGGGTGTTAGGGGCAGGAAGTGAGGTAGGTGGGTGCTGAGGTTGGTCTGGGCATAGAGAGAAGGGGGCCAGCTGTATGGTAGGAACTCCAGGGCTGGGAGGAGCTGAGGACCAAAGGTGGGAATAATGCTAACAGACCTTATTTCTCATCTGGTACAAAAATCAATTTCAAATGTATTAAAGATCTTGATGCAAGATTTGAAGCTTCAAAGCTGCTGCAGGAAAATATAGGTGAATGGAAGACAAGAATGGATAATTATTTTCTGACTAGGACCCTAATTGCTTAGAAATTAAGAGTAGAAATTTGCAAGTGGAACTACAGCATTAAAATTTTCTGTACAGTAAAGGAAACAATAACCAGAACCAAGAGACAATCCACAGAATGAGAAAAAAATCACCATTAGTTATTCAACAGGTAGAGGATTCATATTCAGAATAATTAAAGAGTTGAATTTTTTTTGTCAGTTGTGGGGCCTGAACTCTGGTCCTGGGCACTGTCCCTCAGCTCTTCAGCTCAAGCCCCCAAGAGTTGAAAAGTTTAAACAATAAAAGAACAAATAACCTGATTAACAATTGCGCAAATATATTGAAGAGTTATTGAACAGTTCTTAGAAGAAATACAAATGGCTAATAGCTATGTGAAGGAATGTCCAACATTCAGGGCTGGGAAGGTGGCTCAGTGGTAGAGTGCTTGCCTTGCATGCATGAGGCCCTGGGTTTGATTCCCCAGCACCACATAAGCAAAAAGAAAAAAAGCCGGAAGTGGTGCTGTGGCTCAAGTGGTAGAGCACTAGCCTTGAGCTGAAGAGCTGAGGGACAGCACCCAAGCCCAGAGTTCAGGCCCCATGACCAGACCCACCCCCAAAAAAAGAATATTAATCAGTAAAAAAGTAAAATAAATTGTCATTTTCAAGAAAATGGATAGAACAGGAGATCATGTTGAACAAGATATGCCAAGCTCAAAAAGCCAAATACTGCATGTTTTTGCTCAATTGTGGAAATATCTATAAAACATGATTTATAACTGTGAGATTATGTCTGTTATTGGAAGATAGTAGAAGAAAATTCACTGAAAGCTGTTGAATAATAGAAGGGCAAGAGAGACAAAAAGAGAAAGCAATAGAGATTAATCTGACTAAATTATAATATATGTGAGAAACAACATGATAAAACCCTATAGTAAGTTAAAACAGGCTTTGTTGGGGACCGTGGTAGGGGTGGGGATAATGGAGATGGCAAAGCAGAGTATGAGCTAAGTACTTTACAGTATGTATGAAAATAGAACAATAAAACTTATTAAATTATTTTAAGAAAGGAGGATAAGGAAAATGATGAAAGAGGTGAGTTTGATTGGGGTACATTATATGCATGTGTACAAATGTCATAATTCAAGTACTCTTGCATAACTAAAATATGTTAATATAATCTTTTTAAAAATAATAGATGGATAATATAAGCAAGTAGATAGAAATTGCAATGAAGAATTAAAATAGAGCTGGGCACCAGCAGTTTATACTTGTAATCCTAGCTGCTCAAGAGGCTGAGACTTGGAGGATTATAGTTCTAAGCCAGCCCCAGCAGAACAGTCAGTGAGACTTCAATTCCAATTCACCAGCAAAATCACTGAAAATGTGGCTCAAGTGGTCAAGCACCAGCCATAAGCAAGAAAGCTGAATGAGAGCACAAGGTGTTGATTTCAAATCCTATATCGGCGCATGTGAGCGCACGCGGGCGCGCGCGCGCGCACACACACACACACACACACACGTCAAGTTGAGGGAAGGGAGGAATCATGCCTGTAATCCAAGCTACTCAGAAGTCTGGCAGTGTGAGGTCATCCTAGGCAGGAAAGTCTGTGACACTCTTATATCCAATTAAGCACTAAAAATAATGGAAGTGGAACTGTGGTTCAAGTGGTAGAGCACCAGACTTGAGCCTTGAGCAAAAAAATCTCAGAGACAGCACACAGACACTGAGTTAAAGTCCCAGGACTGGTGTGATACACACACATGTGCATGCACGTGCACACACACACACACACACACACACACACACACACACACACACACAGAGGGATCAAAATTTAAATGATACAGAGAAAAAAAAATCTTTAGTGGGATTACTAGCAGACTGGATACTGCCTTGGAAAAAAACCCTTAAGATATGGCAGAATTAGTACTCAACACTGAAAAGCAAAATAAAAAATGACTGAAAAACAAATCAGAACAGAATGTACAAAAACTATAGGACACAGGAGAGGGTGGGCGGCAGATAAATGGAAAGAGGAAAGGTGGATAAATACAGTCATTATGTTCTACATACTTAATGTAAAAGTTGAACTAAATATGGCTAGGATTGGGAAAGAAGGAGAATGATGGAAGGAATGACACTGATTGAGATACATTGTACTCATAACCTGACTTGTTGAATTGGAACCCTTTTCTGCAGCTACTTAAAATGTCTATAGAATAAAAAATGTATCTCAAACATACAGTAGAAATCCTAGAAGAGAAAAAGGAATATAAACACATTTGAAATGACAGTCACTGAGAATGCTCAAAAATTAACAGATAACAAACCACAGACTCAAACTCAGCATCATGCAAGATAAATACCAAAACTGGCAAACAGTACATCTAAGCATATCATAATCAAACTACACAAAATCGAAAACAGAAAGCAAATCTTGAAAGAAGTCAGAAGAAGCAAGCACATTATCTTTTGGAAAAACAAAGATAAGATCTATAAATTTTCGCTTCAAACACTAAGAAAACAAAAAGATAAACTTCCCCATAAAAATTAAAATTCAGAAAATATATGACTAGAAGACCTACCTTACAAGAAATGCTTTAAAAAACAGTTAATAGGAAAATTATGTAGACCAGAAACAAAGTTGTGCATTTTTTGTGTGGTTCCTGGGGCCTGGGTGCTGTCCCTGAGCTTTTTCTCAAGGCTAGCACTCTACCACTTAGAGCCACAGCTCCACTTTCAGCTTTTTCTGAGTAGTTTACTGGAGATGAATCTCATGGACTCTCTGCCCTGACTGACTCTGAACCACAATACTCAGATCTTGGCCTCTTGAGTAGCTAGGATTACAGGTATGAGCCACCAGTGCCCAGCTAATGCTGTTCATTTTAAAAGGAAGAGTATTTAACAACACATAAATGAAGATGAAAGTAAAGCAGCATTTGAAGCATACTACAAAGCCGTAGTAATTAAAATGTATATTAACATGAAAACAGACATAAATAGGAGGGAATAAGAACCAAGAAGTAAACCCATTTACCAATAGACAACTAATTTTTGCCATAAATTTATATTTGAGTGTTGAACCAGTTTTGCATACCTAGAAAAAGTCTCACTTGGTCATCATGACATAATTTTTTATACATTGTTGGATTTGCTAGCATTTTGTGAAGGTTTGAACATTTATTTTCACAAAAGACATTGTTTTGTACTTTTCCTTTCCAGTAGTATCTCTCTTTGGTTTTGGTATTAGAGAATGTTGTCCTCACAGAATGAATTAAGAAGTATTTTTGTGCTTTCATTTTCTAAAAGAGATTATAGAAAATTGGTATAACTCTTTCTTTTAATATTGATAGAATTTACCATGAAATCATCTGGACTGGCAACTTCTTTTTTGAAAGGTTACCAATTGTTAATTGGTTATTAATTT
The DNA here is from genome assembly GCF_024711535.1 of Dipodomys merriami. NCBI lineage: Eukaryota > Metazoa > Chordata > Mammalia > Rodentia > Heteromyidae > Dipodomys > Dipodomys merriami. The sequence goes on from NW_027204492.1 coordinate 402,318, forward strand.
TTTATTTGATATATTTAATTATTCAATATATTTAATTAAATATATATTAAATAAATAGGGTGGCTCACACATATAATCCTAGCTACTCAGGAGGCTGAGATATGAGAATTGCAGTTCAAAGACAGCCTAAGTAAAAAGTTGATGAAACTCTTAAATTCATTAACCACCAAAAAGCCAAAATGGAGCTCTGGTTTAACTAGTAGAGTGCTAACCTTGAGCAAAATCTTAAGGACATCCAATTAGATATAAAGAAGCTAATACACAGAAAACCCCAAAACTCCACAAAAGAACTATCAAAACTAATAAATGAATTCAGGGAAGTGGCGCTGGGGCTCAAGTGGTAGAGCACTAGCCTTGACCTGAAGAGCTAAGGGACAGCGTTCAGGCCCAGAGTTCAAGCCCCACGACCGACAAAAAAAATAAGTGGTACACAAATAAATGAATTCAGCAAGTTTCAGTATACAATTCAACATACAAAATCATTACTATTGCTATGTGCCAACAGAAAACTATCTAAACCAGAAATCTGGAAAACAATCTCATTTAGAAAAGGTGCAAATTCCAGAACAACCTTAATCAAAGGAATAAATTATTTCTGTATTGAAATTATAAAATCTTGATGAAAGAACTTGAAGAGAACAAAAAAATTGAAATGACACTCCATATTGGTGGAATGGAAGAATTATAATAGTCTAAACTATCCATAATATCCAAAGTGATTTGCCGATTTGAAATGATTCCCATCAAAACACCAATAAAATCTTTCATAGAACTAAACAAAATTCTAAAAATATATACTTTAAATAACCCTAAATAGCCAAAAACATTTTGACAAAACATAAAAAAATAAAATCCATAAAGATGTTTTCTTATACCATTTAATAGATAAGAGTTTGTTCAAAGTACTAATAGCAACAGTATATTGTATATTTATAGCCTACGAATAAGTAAAGTGTATGGCAGAAATGTTATAAAAGATGACAGTAGAATTAGAAATGCTGTTATACCTTCTTAATGAAGTATATATAGTGTTATTTTAAAATGGCTTAGATTAGTTAAAAATGTACATTGCAAATTCTAGAACCATTGCTTCGAAATTTAAAAAGAAATATAATCTATATGCTAAAAGGGGGAAAACAAAGTCATATAAGATGCTCAAATGCTAAAATGAGGGAAGTAAAGAAGTGAAAAAAATCACGATAAAATAATGAACAAGAACAAAGATTGAAAACAAGATAGATACTAACCCAGATATATTGGTAATGATTTAAAACTAAAATCATGTAAATATATTAAAAGACAAATTGTCAGAGTAAATAAAACTATATATTATCTACAACAAACCCATATTAAGTATAAAAGCATAGCAAGATAAAAGAAAGGGTCCGAGAAACACATTCCATGTTAACACCAATCCAAAGAAATTAGCAGTACCTAGTTATACGTGTAAGGGGTGCCGAAAGGAAACTCCCACGCCGTTCAAGGGATGGAATCGGGTGGAACAAGAGAGATTATGGCTAGAGGAGAGAGATTATATAGGGGAGGAGTGTGGACACAGTGGAAACTGAAGTGACCTCAGAGGATGGGGAACCCCCACGGCCCCTAGGCATGCCAGTTGCCTGGGTTACTGGTGCTGGGTGGGGACTTCTAGGGTGCACGGGCCGGGTGGGAGGGTGAGCCAAGGAAAGGGGCCATTTCTCGTGAACGCGACCTAACAATACGTATTTCAAACAAAGCAGGTTTCAAAGAAAGAAACTCTTTCAGGGATTAAAAATAGCCTATTCCCAACAACGTCTAGTGATTATCACTGTTGAACTGGTTCACCCTTTGACCCACCATTTCTGTGCATTCCCTTCCCTTCCCCAAATCAGATAAATTTATATACAAGACAAAAGGTACAGAAATCAAAAACAGTGAAAAGGGAATAAACCCAAGGGGGAGGGAAGCCAACGGGAAAACTGGAAGAGAATACGGGAGGTGGTGGTAACACTCATTACCTGACTCATGTAACTGTAACCCTTGTACATCACCTTTACAATAAAATTTTAAATTTTTATTTTAAAAAAGCCTATTACATAGTGGTAAAAGGATTAATTCTCAAAGAGGACACAACAACTCCTCATGTGTATGTGCCTAAAAATAACCTCAAAATGCACAAGGCTAAAACTGATAGAATCCATTATTAGGGACATCATTGTTTTCTCAGAAATCAAGTTCAACAGGCAGGAAAATAGAGAAAATAAAATCGGATTTTGTTCTCATTGACATGTATAGAATACTTCACCCAACAATAGTAGAATACTCATACTTTTCAAGCTCACATGAAACATTTACCAACATAGATCCTATCTTGTGCCATAAAATACACCTTTAAAAATTTAAAATGACAACCATGATACAAAGTAACCCTTTAGATTATAATGAAATTTAGCTAGTTGACTAAAAATTGATGAAGTATTTGGAGATTAACTATACAATCCTAAACAACACATAAGTCAAAAACAAAATCTGTCAGATGCTGGTAGCTTATGCTTATAATTGTAGTTATTCCAGAGGCTGAGATCTGTGGATCAAGGTTCAAAGCCAGCCTGGGTAGTAAAGTCCATGAGACTTTTATTTGCAATTAACCACTAGAAAGTTGGAAGTGGAGCTGTGCCTCAATTGGTAGAGTGCCAGTCTTGAGGGAAAATGCTCAGAAACAGTGCCCACGTCCTGAGTTCAAGCTCCAGGACTGGCAGGTGTTCGCATGCATGCACACATGTACACACGCATGAGTATACATACATACATACACACACACACACACACACACACACACACACACACACACACACACACACACACACACCAAAGAAGTACGATATTTTAAGTAAATTGAAGGGAAAATATAACAAAATTTGACAAAGGTAGAAAATTTGTAACAATCAATGCATACATTAGAAAGGAAGAAAATGAGGGAGGGGGTACAGTGATTAAGGGAGCAAATAAGGCACATTTTTGTTTTAAATTTCTGTGTTTCTCAACCCAGATGCCCCACCACAGATGAATGGATCCAAAAACTGTGGTATCTATACACAATGGAATATTATGCAGCCATTAGAAATGACAAAATAATGGCATTTGCAGGGAAATGGATGGATCATGTTGAGCGAGGTAAGCCAAGAGCAAAGAGACAAGCGGTACATGGTCTCCTTGATAAGTGGATGTTAAATCCAAAATGTAAGGTGATACAACAATATTAACAAGACTTAAGAAACAAAGAACTCCCACTCATCTGGTCGAACCACTACTAAATATCCCCATGCTGCTGATCACATGTATGGTGTATATGTGTACACCATTATATGTTATAGACTGTGATAGACTATTTGCTCCAGGAAAGTTAGAATGAACTTGTGACTTTAAATGAGCATCATTATTCCACAATATTGTGAAATTCGGGAAATTATGTAATCACTTAATCACAATCAAAAAAAAAAAAAAAAAACCTCCGGGAAGGTAGGGAGGGAAGGGATGGTAGGGGGAAAACAATGGAGGGGGTAACAATGCTCAATAGGAAGTGTACTCATTACCTTGCTCATGTAACTGTAACCCTCTGTATAGTATCTTTACAATAAAAAATTTAAAAAATAAAAAAAATCTGTGTTTCTGTAAGGGAGAAAATAAGGGAGCAGGCAACAGTGATAAAAAAGAAATGTACTCATTACCTTACTTTTGTAACTGCAATAGCCCCCCATTCATCACCTTTACAATCAAAACTAAAAATAGAAAAGAAGAAAATAGCACCAATAACCTAAACCCCCAATTTCAGAGACTAGAAAAATGAGAGCAAATTATACCCAAATTTAAGTAGAAGAAATAAAATAATAAATTATGGCAGAAATAAATTGAAAAATGGGAAATTAAACTAGAATCTGACTTTTGCAAAGATAAAAATCAATGAACTGCTAGGTGCTGATAGCTCACACCTGTAATCCTGGCTACTCAGGAGACTGAGACCTGAGGATCACAGTGCAAAGCCAGCCTGGCCAAGGAAGTCAATGAGACTCATCTGCAATTAACCAGCATAAAAGCCAGAAGTGGAGCTGTGGCTCAAGTGGTAGAGTGCTAGTCTTGAGCAAAAAGCTCAGAAATGGCACCCAAGTTCTGAGTTCAAGTCCCAGGACCTACACACACACACACACACACACACACACACACACACACACACACACACACACACACACACACACCAATTAACTTCCTAGGATAGGGAGAAGAATAAATAGATAATATAAGACAGAAACTACTATGAGATGTACAAGACACTATGTTGAAAATGAACTTTACAACTTGGTGGGAAGGGAGGAGTTGGGGAGGTGGGGAGGGAAGGGATAATAAGGAAAAAACAAAGGATAGGAAATGTACTCATTACCTTACACAATTTTATATATATATATATATATATATATATATATATATATATATATAAAGACAGAAACTACTAATAATATAAGAAATTAAAATATCACAACTTGGCCTCTAGGCATTAAAAAGATAGTAAAGGAATAGTGTGAACAATTTGAGACCACAAATTTGATTAACCTAAATGATAAGGATCAGTTCTTGAAAGAAGCAATCTTCAAAACTCTCAGAAGAAGCAACAGGTTTTCTGAGTAGACCTACATCTAATTAGGATGTTCTTATTTCTTTCTCTTGCCTAATTGCTCAAGTTAAGACTTCCAGCACTATGTTGAATAAAAGTCAAGATGGGGGGCTGGGAAGGTGGCTCAGTGGTAGAGCGCTTGCCTTACATGCATGAGGCCCTAGGTTCGATTCCTCAGCACCACATAAGCAAAAAGAAAAAAGCCGGAAGTGGCGCTATGGCTCAAGTGGTAGAGCGCTAGCCTTGAGCTGAAGAGCAGAGGGACAGTGCCCAGGCCCAGAGTTCAGGCCCCATGACCGGACCCAAAAAAAAAAAAAGTCAAGATGGGCATTCTTGTCTTGTCCACATCTTAGAAAGGAAGTAAGTTTTCAGCTTTCCCCCATTCTATATAATGACAGCTGTTGGCTTATAAAGGGATTCATTGTTGTAAGTACATTCCTTGTATACCTAGCCACTTCAGCAATTTTATCATGAAGAGATATTGAATTTTATTAAATGTATTTTCTACATCAATAAAGATAACTCTATAGTCTTTGCTCATCATGACATGAGGTCTTCTATCATGCTTATTAATTTGGATTATTAAAGCTTCCTTATATCCCTCAGATGACTCCTACTCTATCATGGTGAATGATCCTTTCACTGTGCTTTTAAATTATATATGTTAGCAGTTTTGAGGACTTTTGCATCTATTATCCCAAAGGATAATAGTCTGTGGTTTTGTTTTGTTGTTATATCTCTATTAGTTTTGTTATCAGTGGAAGGTTGGCATTGTAGAATGTGTTTGGAAGACTTTCTCTTTTATTTTTTGAGAAAACTTAAGAATTGATACTTTTTTTTTAAACTATTTGGTAGAAGTCAGCAGTGAAGCCATTCGGTCCTGGACTTTTCTTTGATGGGAGCGTTTTAATTATTGAGTTTTTTGAGATACTAGGGTTTGAACTCAGGGCTTTCCACTTGCTTAGCTGGCACTCTACCACTTTAGATATGCCCCTATACCTGTTTTTTGCAGGTTAGTTTAGAGATGGAACCTATGAACTTTTGTTGTCCAAGCTAGACTCAAACCAGTCCTTCAGATCTCAGCCTTCTTAGTAGCTAGGATTACCAGTATGAGTCTCTGTACCTGGCTTATTGCTGATTTAATCTCAGTATGAGTTATTGATATATACAGATTTCCAGTTTCTTCATGCTTCTGCCTTAGTAACATATACATATATTTTTGAGATCATTAAATTTGTCCATAATAATCTCCAATGATTATTTGTATTTCTGTGGTATCAGTTGCAATGATTTTCTTTTAAACTCTAACTTTATTTGTTTAAGTCTTTTCTTCCCTTTTCGGTCTACCCAAGAGTTTTGTTTACTTTATTTATTTCTTTTTTTGAGTAGCCAACTTTGTTTTATTGTCCTTCAGTATACATTTCATTTATTTTTCTTTGATCTTTATTATTTCATTCTATTAATTTTGAGTTGAATTTGTTCTTGCTTTTCTAATTTCTTGAGATATATCAGCCAGTTGTCCATCTTACATCTTTCTCCTTTTTATTATTAATTTACTTTATTGTTATTATAGCAGTGATACACAAAGGGATTACAGTTACATGAGTCAGGTAATGAGTATATTTCCTTACATATAGTGTCTTCTATTCTTCCTCCTTTTTTGATATGGGTATAAGTTGCTATGAACTTCTTTGCTTTTAATCTCTTCCATAGAGTTTCATATGTTGGGTCTCTATTTCCATTTATTTAAAAAATTCTTTTTTCTTCATTCTTGACTCATAGGCTTTTCAAAAGCTATGTATTTGTAATCTTTGCATCATTTTCTTATTTTTATGTGATTTTAATTTTTTTTCACTCCCGACAAACTTCCCATTTCTTTGTTCATTTTTTTCTTTGTCATTCGATATATTTTTGTCTGTCATGCAACTAATAGTTTCTATTTAATTTTTAACTTTCCTAAGTGTATTTTTCCACCTAAGAATCTCTTTTTAAATTTCTTCTACTGTACATATTTGTTATCTGTTTAGGGCATTGAATCATTTCTGTGTTTTCCTAAAGCTCATTGTTTTCTTAAATAACTGTTTTAAATTGTCTGAGAGCTCTCCAGTATTGATTACTGCCTGATCAGATTCTGGCACCTTGTTTTCAGTATTAAATAATTTTTTAAAAGCTCAATGCTTTTTGTCATGTAATATAATTTGACTATTGGAGGGTCTGGTATTAATTCCAATCTTTGTACCTTGACCTTGTTTGTTCCTATCTTTTCAGAAATTCTAAGCAGTCTGGTTATTTTTCTCTGAGCCTTTAGTCACTTCCAGTATTTCAGCACTAGATGGCACTCACTATGGATTTGCCAAGAGCCTCCTAGTGGTGTTTGTTGCTCTTTCAGGATTTGATACTGGCTGGGAAACCACAGCTTCACTGCCAGAGATTCTAGATTGATTTGGAGCAGAGGGATAATCTTACCCTTTTCAGTCTGTCAGTAAAAGTAGCATACAAGGGAAAAACCTGTTGCTTGAAAAGTATAAACAAAAGGAAAACACTCTTAAAATGGTTCCACAGCACCTTAGAAATAGCAAAGAATCAGTATACCTAAAGACCTAATGTGTATGAAGAAATGCAAAGAAACTGAAACAAATAAAACAGAACTTCAGAGACCTGTAGAACACTGTCAAGAGCACACACAGACAATACATGTCAGAGAAAACATTTGAATAGAAAAATGACCCCAAACATTCTCAATTTTGATGCAAAGCATTAATCTATGGTTCTAAGGAGCTAGGCAAATACCAAGTAAGATAAATACAGAGACATATTAATACACATCATAGTCAAAATGCTAACAATGTAAGAAGTATTGAAAGTAAAAAGAGAAAATTCATGTATATAAAAGCATATTATTTTAATTAATGCTTGACATTTCACCACAATCAATAGAAGCCAGAAAGCAGAAGGATGATATAAGCAAAATTCTCAAAGAAAAAAAAAACCTGTCAACAAAAATCTCTTTGTCATACAAAATTATCTTTCAAAATGAAGGCTAAATAAATTCAGCACCAACAAAAACTGACTTTTCTCAAGAAATATTAAAGGATATCACACCAGATTGCTATTCAAAACAGATTGTAGTAAAATTAAGAGCCATATTGTAATCCCTAGACCAGCTGTTAAAAAGTAGTTCAAAAATAGGGTTAAAAACATAAGACTTAAAATTGTAAGGGTATATTCTCAAATAAAAAAGAATCTATAAGAAAAAAGAACATAAGACAGAAAAATATCAGCAAATACCACACATAAGTTTAATTATATGTAAATTACATTTAAAAGATAGTTATCAAAGGTAAGCTTCAACTATATGCTCTTTGTAGGAAGCACACTTAAACAAAAACAAAGTAAAAAGGATGGAAAAGTTTATTATGCAAACTATAGCTATAAGGGATTGGAGTGGTTATATTAATAGAGTATATGAATGTCAAGACAAAAATAGTATATAAATGAAAAGGAGTATTCCATAATGATAAAAGGGTCAATGTATAAGTGACATCCAACAATTATAAGTGCAAATCCACCTAACAAAAGAGCTCTAATTTGTTTTTTATTTCTGTCCATCGTGGGACCTGAACTCTAGGCCTGGGCTCTGTCCCTGAACTCTGCAGCTCAAGGCTAGTGCTCTACCACTTGAGCCACAGAGCCTCTTCTGGCTTTTTCTTTTTTTTTTCTTTTTTTTTTGGGGGGGGGGTTCTGGTCGTGGGGCCTAAACTCTGGGCCTGGGCTCTCTCAGCTCTTCAGCTCAAGGCCAGTGCTCTACCACTTAAGCCACAGCACCACTTCCAGCTTTTTTCTTTTTGCTTATATGGTGCTGAGGAATCGAACCCAGGGCCTCATGCATGCAAGGCAAGCGCTCTACCACTGAGCCACCATCCCAGCCCCAGCTTTTTCTGCTTATGTGGTGCTGAGGAGTGGAACCCAGGGCCTCATGAATACAAGTTAAGCACTCTACCACTGAGTCACCTTCCCAGCCCCCAAGATCTCTAATTTTCTTGAAACAAAACTGACAGAATTGAAAAAAAAACAGACATCATAGTAAATGTTGAAAGACTGAAAACATTTCCTCTCAATTCAGGAATAAGACAATGATGTCCACTCTTTCAACTCTTATTCAATATAGTACTAGAATTCCTAGACAGAACAATAGGCAAGAGAAGGAAAGAAAAGGGATCCAAATGTGGAAGAAGTCAAACTATCACTATTTGCAGACTGTATGTATGATCCTATATTTAAAGAACTTTAGTGACTTAGCTCACAAACTCCTCTAGCAGATAGACACTTCCAGCAAAGTAGCAGGATATAAAATCAACACACACATTCACACACATACATACATACACACACACACACACACACACACACACACACACACACACACACAAAAGTAGCTTTTCAATATACCAATAATAAGCAGATGGAGAGGAAAATTAAGAGAACAAATTCCATCATAATATCCTAAATATATATGTGTGTGTGTATATATATGTATATGTATATGTATATATCTGTATGTGTGTGTGTGTGTGTGTGTGTGTGTGTGTGTGTGTAGGTAAAGAATCTATACAATATTTTTGGAGAAATAAAGAAAGTAGAAAGACCTCCCATGTTTATGCATTGGCAGAATAAAAATTTTGAAAATGGCTATACTGCCAAAGGCTATCTACAAATTCAATGCAATATCAAATCTCAATGTCATTCTTCACAGAGTAAACAACCCAAAAATTCATATGGTACTACAAAAGGTCCTAAATAAACACCTCAATAGTGAACAAAAAAGCAATGGTGGCCAGGTACTGGTGGCTCACACCTGTAATCCTAGCTACTCAAGAGGCTGAGATCTGATGATCATGGCTCAAAGCCAGCCTGGGCAGGAAAGTCCATGAGACCCTTATCTACAATCAAACACACACACACACACACAAACGAGAAGTGGAATTGTGGCTCACATGGCAGAGTGTCAGCCTTGAGAGGAAAAAGCTCAGGGACAGCACCCAGGCACCCACCTCTGAGTTCAAACCATATTGTTGGCACTACAATAATTTTTTAAAAGCAATGCTGGAGGTATCACAATTCCAGATTTACATTATAGAGACACTAACAAAAGTAGCTTGGTACTGGAATAAAAACAGACCTGATGACAAACTGAGAAAATTAAAAGATGCATAAGTGAACCCACACACATGTCCATGTGATTTTTGACAAAGGAACGAAATAATATCTGTTGGAAAAATACAGCCTCTTAAACAAATGGTGCTATGAAAAGTAGATATCCATATGCAGAAGACTGAAACTGGATCCCTGCCTCTCACCAATATTAATTAAGAATTGATCAGATATTAATGTAATACCTGAAACCCTAAGATTACTACAGGAAAGAGTAGGGGAAGCAAACACACACATACATGTGCGCATGCATGCTTACATACATGCATGCACACACACATACATATATATGGGACCAAATGCATGTATACATGATCAAATTGACTTCAGTATAGTGTACACAGGGGTGAGTTTCTATAGTGTAACCTCTTTAAACAATTAACCGAAAGTTTAACAAAATTATCAAGAATTCAAAAAATGTCTAGTCTGACGGGAGTGAGAGCTAATAGGAATAGGAAGGATGAATGGAGAGAGTAATAATAGGCAAATAAAATATACTGAATATACATACATGAAAATGGAATAAGGAAACTTTAGGAGATGGGTGGAAATGGAATAGATAAAGGGGGAGAATGATGGAAGATGTGGTCTGATCATGATGCATTGTTTACAAAGATGGATGTGTCAATTGAAACTACTTTGTACAACTGAAGATAATAAGATGTGTAAAACCCATATACAGAAATCTTCAAAACATTGTTGTGACAAATTAAGGGAGACATATAATTAAGTGATTTGATGAATTGTAAAAGTCAGCATGTTTAAAGTATCAATTCTTCCCAAACTGATCTAGAATCTTAATCAATCACAATGAAAACCTCTGAAGACTTTATTTTCAATTTTTATTTTTATTGTTATTATAAAGGTGATGTACAGAGGGGTTACAGTTGTGTAAGTCAGGTAATGAATAAATTTCTTTTTGAACAATGTCACTCCTTCCCTGGCTCTCTCTGAAGACTTTTTCTTGAGAGTTGAAATGTTATATTTAATATTTATGTAGAAATACAAAGGACCCAAACTAACCAGCACAATTGTTAAAAGAATAAATGTTTGAGTAACATTCCCTGATTTTATAATTTACATTAAATCTATAGTATAGATAAGTCTATACTATAAATAAATAAATAGTAGTATAGTATAAATAAAAACAGTATGCTTTGGCACATATATCAATGGAACAGAATTTAGAATCCTGAAATAGATTTGCATAAATATGGCAGACTGATTTTGACCACTTACCAAAACAATTCAATATGGTGGTGAGAAGAGGAATAATAGTCCTTTCAGTAAATTGTGCTGAAGTAAGTGTATGTCTCTCTACAAAATAATGACTATATTTCACATCAATACAAAAATTAATTCAGAATGGATTATAGCCTTAAAATAGTTAATTGCATAAGACTTCTAGAACAAACACTATAAGAAAACCTGTGTGGCTGTGATACATTGAAGAGTGGTCCCACAAATATGTCTACATGCTGTTCCTAGGACCAGTGAATATCTTGCTTTATGTTGTGACAATGTCATTGAATATCTAATGAAGGATATTGGGATGTAGACATTGTGCTGGATCATATTAACGGTCCCAGCCTAACTATAAGGGTCTTTATAAGATAGAAGCAGGGGCTGGGAAGGTGGCTCAGTGATAGAGTGCTTGCATGAGGCACCACATAAGCACCACATAAGCAGAAAAAAACAGAAGTGGCACTGTGGCTCAAGTGGTAGAACTGAAGAGCTGAAGGACAGTGCCAAGGCCCAGAGTTCAGGCCCTATGACCGACAAAAAAAAAAAAAGATAGAAGCAGGAGGATTATAGTCAAACAAAGAAGATATGACAATGATGGTTATGGATACAGAGATTGAAGTGATTTTCTTTGAAAGTGGAGGAACAGGCCATGAGACAAAGAATGAAAGTGGCTTCTAGAAGGTGTACAAGGAAAAGAAAAAGATTAAAGAAAAAGAGAAAGAATACAGTCCTATAATTTAGGTCCAAAAAAACATTTTATTATTCTGACTCCCAGAAGTATATGATAACAAATGTAGTTTTTAAACCACTAAGCTTTAGATGTTTTGGTACAGCAAAACAAGCAGCCTAAATCTGCTACATAGAAAATTTTAATGTTTTAGATGTACCTGGCGCAAATTAATAGAAGATGAGTATTTGTTGAATGACTCTAGTCTCTTTTAGTATTGATCCTGAAGTGAAGGACTTTGATTTTAATTTTAAAATCATAAAGATCTTCAAAAGTAAATTTTGCCAATAAAGTAATAAAATGCCCAATAAATGACATGGTAGTTACAAGTTTTTTATCCTATATAAAATATAACCCAGATTTATTTGATTTACACAATTTGCAAGACATCACAGTTTCCTCCTGTGTTTCCTTATTTCAATCAAATACTAAAAATGCCAAGCCACGTTTTAGATCCTTAATCTTTTCTTGGGGGGGGAGGCAGTTGTGGGGCTTGAACTCTGGGTCTGGGCGCTGTCCCTGAGCTCTTCAGCTGAAGGGTAGTATTCTACCACTTGAGCCACAGCGCCACTCCTGGCCTTTTCTGTTTATGTGGTGTTGAGGAATCAAACCCAGGACCTCATGCATGTGAGGCAAACACTCTACCACTGAGCCACCTTCACAGCCCCCTTTTGGTCCTTTTTTTAAAACTCCAAACGAAAGGGATAATCTGGGCTCTGGGGATTTAACACAGTTCATTCTAAGAATTTGCTAAAGGGTTTCTCCATACAAACAAATAGGACACAAATTGGATTACTTATAGATCAACATAACAGAATCACAACTACAGCCTAGCTTGTCACTAAGCATGGTTTTCTGCCCTTTATGAAGAGTAATAGAGTCAGTCAACTGTAGTATTCAAAGGTTTTTTTTAATCTCTCTCTCCTAAAATAATAGCATAAGAACTTTCTTCATATTTTACTTTAGGAGATTGGAAACAGGATGCTTTCTCATAAACTCAGAGCACAGAAAATAAATGAAAGGAGAGAAAAAAATATGACTAAGAGAAATCCCTTTCAACAATTGCCAACAGGTCATTCAGTCTAGCCCTACTACACCAACAGAGTTTTACTGAACCCCAAATTTTAGTCCAGACCATCTCATTCAATGTGAGAGTGCTGCAATATGTTTGGAAATACCTCTGCCTTGTTTAAAATTTCTACAGGCTTATGTGAAAAGTTCATATAAGTGAACTGTAGCTTAACACAAGTCTGAAGTTTTTCCTTAAGAACCCTATAAGTATGTTTCATTCCTGTTGGAAGTTTTCTAAGGTTATTGGAGTGTGTGATACCCATTATTCACTCAGCACATATTTCAATGGGTAATGAAATCTTGGCCATGAACATAGATATATTTTTTTTTGCTCTGTAAGAGATTTATTGGAATGACTCCCCAGATACACACTGGAACATGACCAATGTCCACAAAGTTTGCAGGTTTGTAGTAATTCTACTTCCTGTTTATAAGGGATTTCAAAGGGAACACAAAGCAATTATCCTTTCTTTACCTGACTTTGGTACTAAGTGACATATACAGAAGTTATACACATGGAATCAAGACATTAATTTTATAAAGCTTATGTCAGAGGAGTTAACTTCCCTAATATTACACCAAATGATTATACTTACCTATTCATTCACAATTAGTGATATACATGCACACATATTGTCATGTACCTGCCCCTGTAAAACTCAAAGAAAGAGGTAACAGAAAATAACATATTTAAGCCGGGCACTGGTGGCTCACGCCTGTAATCCTAGCTACTCAGGAGGCTGAGATCTGAGGATCGCAGTTCAAAGCCAGCCCAGGAAGGAAAGTCCATGAGACTTTTATCTCCAGTAAACCACTCGAAAACCAGAAGTGGCGCTGTGGCTCACGCGGTAGAGCACTCGCCTTGAGCTAAAGAGCTGGGGGACAGCGCCCAAGCCTAGAGTTCAAGCCCCACGACCGACCAAAAAAAAAAAAAAAACACATTTCCCATTGGCAGGTGGCTCCCCAGGTAATATCAGGAAGGAAGAAAAGGATGAATTACACTGGATTGTCTCATGCTCAAAATTTGATCAATCAGTTAAGTTATGATGGAACAAAGAAATGTTAGAACATTGCTGAAATATGTACTTGTGAAAAACAAAGAAGGAAAAAAATTGTCACTGACTTTCAGAATATCACCTTTTTTAATCCACATATAACAACCCATATGTATATTTTCTAAGTAGACTAACCAGTTATTTCAAACTTTTGAATCAGCAATTTTATTGACCAACACTTATCTTTAAATTAAAAATACTGATAACTTTGTTACCTTTGCCTGTGTCTCTGATTTGTGAACCACAGACTTACTGTGAATATGTGAGAGGTTTCAATTAATATCCATAATCATTTATCTGAATTGACTAGAAACATACATCTAGAAATTGAGGAAGAAGATGTTTTTAGGGACAATGAATAACATAAAAATATGAGTGTTGTGGAGAATGCATTCTTCCAAAGTTCAGGTGTTGTCAATTGATTGTATTAAGAGATGGAACTCTAAGAGGTGATTAGTACACAAAGAGCCTTCCTTCATGAAAGGGATTAAATATTTTTTTTAATTTTATTTTATTTTATTTGAGAACATACTGTACAGAGGGGCTACAATTACATGGGCAGGATAATGCATACATTTCTTACCAAGCATTGCAGCCTCCTCCTTTGTTTACCCTTCACCTCCCTTCCCAGCCTCCCCCCTCCCCCCACCCAATTATACCCCCCTCCCCCCCACACCGACATTGTAAAGTTGGTTTTGACATGACATTTTGTACTTCTCATTGTTGCAACAGTTCCATATTTTTATTAAAAGTACTAAATGGATGGTATTATATTTCTCTTCCCTTCTTCCATGTAAGAACACATAAAAATGCTGCCAGAAGATGTTGGTGCTTTGCTTTTTGCCTTTCCAGCCCCCAGAATTGTGAGTAAATAGATTTATGTTCTTTATAAATCACTCAGCCTCTGATACTTTATAAAAGCATTATAACACAGGCTAAGTCAATGAGTATCCATGATTATACAAAGATCGTATTCTAATAGACCTTTAGAATCTAGATTGTTGATCATTTTGGTACTAAGGTCCCAGAAGGGGAAGAAATTGTCCAAAAATAACCCACAACAGTAAATGTGAGAACAGAAAAGAAGTAGAGTTCAATTTTATTTTGACTGACTAATTCCTATTACAAGATATATAACAAAATTTATCTTTTGACCCAAACTTATATAATCTGATTCATAAGGCTCTAATTGAGCCACATGTTACATTAGCAGATGATTAAAATAGATTAGATTTACTCAGCTCCTATTTCACCCCCATGTTCTCTGTCAAAGATAATGCTACTTCTGGGCATCAGTGGCTCACACCTGTAATCCTAGCTACACAGGAGGCTGAGATCTGAGGAAAGTGGTTGGAAGCCAGCCTGGGCAGAAAAGTCCATGAGACTCTCATCTCCAATAAACCAGCAAAAAGCCAGAAGTGGAGCTATGGTTCAAGTGGTAGAGCAGGGCTGAGAGGTACCACTTTGCTAGTAGCCCCTCTACCAGCAAAAAGAAAAAGATAATGTGCTACTACTTTAAAAGCTAGTAAATATCGGTTGTCATTAATAAAGATTCAGTATACAAAGAAGAAAGGTGTAAAAATCCTACATAAGCTTTCTCTGACCAAATCCTACCTGGAGTAATAGGCTGTTCTGAGAAACAAATTTATTTTGATAACAAATGGAATTACATCACTATCAGATTTAGCCAACAAGAGAACATACATACTTCCTTCCTTAAAAGGATGAATTTCCCAACTTTAGAGTTTTTCAAGAAGAGAGTAGAAATCTACACAGAAAGATACTGTACAGGAAATGTGTCCTTAATGTTTTTCTTAAGGAAATCCTGTAGTGTCCCAATTGGTACATTGTCCTTGTCACACTGGTTTCCCCAAATGGGCTATAGATAGGTAGTAAGACATTGATTTCTTCATCTCTTATGATGACCAGTCAGGGCTTTGGTTAGCTAGAACCTCTAGGCAAGGTTTTTCTAGCTGCAAGCAACCTTACCTATTTATATGAGTACAATATACAATTACTAGCTTTTCTTTGTGTCATGATGTGACAAAGATGTGGAACCACTGTGTAAAATGAACTCTGATTTCCTTTGAACTATGCTGAGCCAAGGTCAGAGTTTTCACTAGAAATTAGTCCAGGGTCCTTTTTAAATTTAAGAACCCACAATACAGAATAAAATATCAAAGGAATCTGGAATTGAAGCAAAATAAAGAGAAACACAGAGAAAATGATAAACAAAAGAAATAGGTAGGTTAACATTATAATAGTTTTGTACATGGTGGATGAATTCTGCCTTTGTGAACTGGTAATGGAATTGACCATAGGCAAAATGAGTTATCCTCAACCACTTCCTAAGCCAGTCTCTCCAATTCCAGAGCATGCTTAAAAAAAGAGAATAGATATATTTTGATTATAAAAATAATAAACAGAAAATCTCCAGGAAAGAACTGTTTAAATTAGGCAGTTATGGGTGAGATGTTATAGGCTGAGGGAGTATAAGACTTGAGACTACCTGAAGGCATTGAAGATTTGAGAGCCAGTAGTCAGGGATGGTGGAAGGGCACCAAAGAAACCTTGGCTGGTTTTACACTTTGGCCAGAAACCCCTCCTACTGCAACATCCACTTTAGAGAATACTAGGAAGGATTTCCTAGGAGCAATATGAGTATCTTTTCAAAAATTCTTCATGTTTAGTTAACAAATAATAAAACAATGTTTTATGTACTTATGCTTGTTATCATGTATTGCTCTCATGACATGAGGTCCTTATAGGCAGAAATTGCATTATGTTACTAACAGAAAATAGCATGGATAGATGAGGGATGGAGAGACAGAGAGGCAGAGACAGAAACAGAAACAGAGAGAATGCTATAGATACCTGCTCAAAATAAGGGTCCTTGAAAGAAATTATTGGATAACATGACTTGGAATGACATCCAAAGAAGACACAATGGTTTTTATCTTAGTTCTTGGCAGATGTCTTCACAAAGCCCAAATACCAACTCCAGAGATTTTCCCATCTTCCAGGCACTGGGAGAAACTATAAGGTTCCTGTAGAACTGGTGTGTGTGTGTGGGTGGGTGGGTGGGTGTGGGTGTGGGTGTGTGCGTGTGTGCGTGTGTGCGTGTGCGTGTGTGTCTAACAGCACCACAACATAAAGAATAAGTGATGGAACAGAATGGAGAAAAGACAGTTATAGTACAATAATTGGACATTTTAATATTTCACTTTCAGTAATGGGAAGAATAGCAGACATGAAAGAAGGAAAAAGAGTACTTTAAGAGGACTATAAACCAAGTAGACCTAACAGACATATAAAACACTTCATTCAAAAAGAGTAGAATGCACACTTTTCTGGAGTACATATGAAACATTATTCATAATATACCATATGTGAACTTGAAAAAACAAATTTCAACAAATTTTGAAGGACTGAAATCACACAAAGTAAAAATAATCAATTACATAAAGGAGACCCACAAATGTCTAAATTAAATAACATACTTTTAAATAATCTACAAGCCTATAAATAATCAAAGTAGCCCTAGAAGAGGAATTAGAAATATTTTATAATGAATGAAAATAAACATTTAACATACCAAAGTTTTATGGGATGCAGCAAAAGAATTGATAAGAGGGAAATTTGCATTTTAAATGATTATATAAAAAATGATCTCAAATAGATTAACTTTCCAGCTTAAGGGGTTAGAAAAAATGAAGAGAAAGCTGAGCAAAAAGTTAGCACTAAATCAATTAAAAAGAAAACTTTTTAAAGTGGAAAGGTATTTTGTGCCCATAAATTAGAATTAAAATGATAACACTTTACCAATGTTGGCTGGGATGCAGAGAAACTAGATCATGGATAAGCTAGCAACCAGAACTTAAAATGGAACATTCTCTATGGAAAATGTATTGATTTTTTTCTTTTAAAAATAAACATGAAGAGCTAGAGTGCTTGACTAGCATTCACAAAGCCCTAGGTTTGAGTCCCAGTGCTGCAGGAAAAAGAAACAACCAATAACCATACACTCTAGAAGTTTCACACCTGGGAATTTATCTCCACAAAATGAAAATTTGTGTTCTTGGGGGGAAAAAAACCTATGAATGAGGAACTTCAGGGCTAATATGGGAGAGTAGAAACTTCTTCTATGTGGTTCTATCAATGAGAACAGTCATGGTAATAAAAAAAAAAAAAGAGACTATATGCAAAGAGGGAAATGGAAGAGCATTGAAAATTAAGGAAGAGGCGAGAGGAATGCTGAAACGCACTGAGAAACAGGCTACAAACAGAACGGCTATGCAAAGAATACTGCCCCCAACTCCAATCCTGGCTTGGGAGAAAGGATGAAGCCACAGTCACAAGGTAGCCCTGGTGCGAAAAGATTGGTAGATTGGTACTCCTAGCTTCAAGATAAATGTGTATTTTACTCACAAACCTTAAATCTAATGTGGGGATTTGATGTAACAGTGACTTCTGATGACTGACAGGCTAATATTGGAGAAAAAGCCCATTTCATCACTCCCTATATTTTGGAGTGCTGTAGTCAGGTACCATTTTGAGGAAGTTATTTGTTGAGACTGAACTGCTCTGAGATGTGCAAATAAGGAACAATTCCAAGTCAAGGAACCTGGGGATATTTCATTACTGTAGGGTGGGAGATGGCAGATGGGAGATGGCTAGAAGAAGCACTCATGGGTAGAGAACGTGTTCAGACACAGAACCACTGAGAAGTTTAGGTAGCAGGGGGCTTGAGATGTGGAGGGCTCAGTGGTCAATAGCCCTTATCTGTGGTATGGCTAGTGAAGATCTCCCAATCTGTGGGCTTTCTATTGATCTTGCTAGCTATGTCCTTTGCCATGCAGAAGCTCTGCAATTTCATGCAATCCCATTTGTCCAAACTTTCTTTGATTAGTTGTGTTTCTAGGTCTTTATTAAGAAAATTTCAGCCTGTTCCAAGGAGTCCTAGTATTTTTCCTATTCCTTCCTGTAATGTTTTCACGGTGTCTACTTTTACCTGGAGGTCTTTGATCTATTTAGAATGGATTCTAGTGCAGGGTGATATGAATTCCAAGAACTGGAAACAAGAGGTTCTTGTTATGTTCTGTATGCAGTTATTTCTATTTTTTCTTTCTGTTTTAGTCTTCTGTACCTTTTATCTTGTATATAAGCTTATCTGATCCGTGGATGGAAAAATGAACTATACAATTTGAGGGGGAGTGGTGAGAAGGGGTAAGAGGGAGAAAATGAGGGAGGGAGTAATGGTGTTTAAAAAGAAATGTACTCATTACCTTACTTATGTAACCATAACCCCTCTGCTCATCACCTTTACAGTAAATTAAAAAGAAAGTAAAAAGAAAAAGAAAATAAAAAATAAAAAAGATTAATATTGTTAAATTGAGTGGATTGGGAAATACCTAGATTAGTAAATCACACCTCTGAGTGTGTCTGTGAGAGCATTTCCAGAAACAATTAGATCATGAGAGTTCTGATCTAATGTATGGTTTAATCCATTAATGGATTCAAAATTTGAGTAGAATATGGAAAGGTGGTGGAATAGAGGAAGGTGGGACCTAGGTGGTTTTCTGGGAGTTGGCCTATCATGCCCTCTTTGTTTCCTGACTGCCAGGAGGTGAACAGCTTTGGCTAAGCTCCCACACCATGGTATTCTGTCTTACCTCAGGCCCAAAGCAATAGAAGCATGCAACCATGGACTGAAACCTCTGCAATGAGGAGCCCTCCGCCAGATCTTTCTTATTTTAAACTGTTTCTCTCAGGTATTTGTTACAATGATGAAATGGCTAACCAACATATATCTATAGGATGGAACATAGTATATATAGGATTTGAAACTATGCAGACTATAAATACTATATATACTATTAATTGTTTTGGGCATTAAGTACAGGAGGTGTCTTGGAATATGTCCCCTATGGATAACAAGACTATTGTAGTAACTACATTCTTTTAACAATTAGTCAAATCTTTGTCAATCACAGCAGCTGAGCTTCAGCTATCCACAGGTTGTAATCTTTTAAAGTATTTCCAAATAACACAAACATCAAGCTATAGCCAATCAGACTATTTTTATATATCAGTTTAATGTTTTGATTATAAATACTGCCTGTTCACATTGCTGGGTGGGGGTCTCTGAACCTCTCTAGATTCTGAAAGATACCCAATCATGAACTATTCTTTGTTCAAATAAACTCTCCTATATTTAACTTGTGTATTTTTAAGGTTTTAAAGGACCATTATTGATTAATGAAAATCCAAATCATAATACAGTTTTGACTTTTCAAGAATACCAAAGGCTTTGAAATAGGATTAGAAAGCATTAAAGTTTTAGTAAGTGCTAGTAAGATCAAAATACTGATGTTAGCCAAAGATCCTGGAGCTTCACATCATTCAATACATTATTCCATTCAATTGTTATTCAATTATTATTCCATACAAGAGAGGGTGATAATTGCCCTAGAGTGGGAATTGTGAAGTTATATGCCACAGGCCAAATTGTGTCTCCCACCTATATTTGTAAACTTTTTATTGAAACAATTCCACACATAGTATATAATAACAGATTTGTGACTGATTATATCCTATGAAGGCAGAATTTACTTGCAGAAAAATTGTGTGTGACTTAGAAAACAAATTACTTATCATCTGACTTTACAGGGGAAAAAAGGCACTTTGTGACCTAAAGTTAAAGAAAAAAGCTTGGTGTCTTCTACAAACAGAAGAAACTCTAGTGTGGCTGGAACATAAAAGGACCTAGATAATATTTGCTTTTTCTGTTTTAATTGTTTACCCCATTGTTCCTAGATTTTTGGTTGACTGGTTTTAGAGTGAACATTCTTTTAAGTTCTACTCTCTGCCACAAATAAATAGTCTATTAGCCTTATGCTTCATCCTGGGTACTTTATATCTGCCAATTTCAACTTACTTCTGTTGACCTCCCTCTAATTATTATTGTAATACCCCTTTCTATTATCAGAGTCTGGACCATGCTATGCTGTTCCCCTTTGTCTGGAATGTTCTTCCATTTCCTATTTGCGTAGGCTAATTTGATTTCTTTTGTAAACATATGATCATAAGAGCATGGGCTATATCTGGTCTATCATTTTATACTTAATGCTTAGTGAAATGTCTGATTTACAGTAGGGCCTCATTAAAGTTTGTTGCATGAATGAGTATCAGCTGGACTAAATCTAGACTTGCCCTATTCAGTTTCTCTTAACATTGATTCACATTCAGTCTATAACCTTTCAATTGTTCATTCACTGGTTCCAGGAAACTCAACAAATATTCACAAAATACAATTATGTCATGATGTGTGACTGGAAACAAGAATGAAAATACAAATTTTCTGCTCTCAAGTTCTTGTTCATGGGAGGCAAATATATGCCAAAGGAAAAATTATAATCCAGAGTGAGAGCTTGTATTGAGACCTGAAGTGGATTCTTTGAACATGTTTGACCTCTTGAAAATGACAATGCAAATTTATCTGGAAAAAGGTAATGAAGGGATCACAGAGGAAATTACATGCAAATTTAATAAAAGAAAATGAGTAGCAGTTTTGCAAATCAGTAAGTGTGGACAGAATACCCCAGTAATGAAAGAATTCCAGGGTAAAACTGTGTAATATTAAAAAGGTTCTTGAGTTTAACAGACCATTGCCTTTATATCTTTTTAACAATAAACTAATGCTTTCATCTCTAATAGCAATACTCCCTATTTTTCAACATCCATAAATTATATTTTCTATATTAGGGGTGTGTGTGTGTGTGTGTGTATGTGTGTGTGTGTGTGTGTGTGTGTGTGTGTGTGTGCCAGTCCTGGGGCTTGAACTCTGGGCCTTGGCACTGTCCCTGAGCTTATGTGCTCAAGACTAGTGCTCTACCA
The DNA here is from genome assembly GCF_024711535.1 of Dipodomys merriami. Taxonomy (NCBI): domain Eukaryota; kingdom Metazoa; phylum Chordata; class Mammalia; order Rodentia; family Heteromyidae; genus Dipodomys; species Dipodomys merriami. The sequence goes on from NW_027204492.1 coordinate 424,168, forward strand.
CTTAAGCCACAGCTTCACTTCCAGTTTTTTGGTGGTTAATTGGAGACACAGGTTTCATGGACTTTCCTGTCTGTCCTGAGGAGCTAGGATTACAGGCATGAGCCATTGGCACCCAGGTTTATATTAGTCCTTATTTCTTATGTTATCAATATATATTACAGTATATTATTATTAGTTGTATACTAGTTTTCAGTATTTGTCCTCTGCCCTTGATTTCAATTGTACATACTATTAAAATATACACATCTTGGTCTTTCTAATATGTTTTGTTCTTGTATTGGTCACTTACCAATAGATCTTACCAACTTAGATCTTGCATGCAAGATGTTCAACTGAATCAACAAAAGTCCAATATGTGATGTCTGTCAGGTCAAAAGGGGGTTGAAGGGTAGTGGAAGACTTTTAGTTCCAACAAACCTCAATGAACAACCGTAAACAGAAGCAAAGCGTTTGCACAGAAACACTGAAATCACATTCAGACAACCAACCAATTCGAGCTTTACACGCACCATAAGCCTCTTTTCTCTTCCTTAAACTTGTTCCTCAAAATCGGTTCCAAGAAGGCGACTAAGAAACACCAACATAAAACTTCAGGACCTAAGCCTTTAAGGAACAGGAGCTCCCTCAGCAAACTTTGCTCGCCTACAAATCACTCAGCCCTACGGAAGGGGTGGGGCGGGGCCTAGAGGCTTGAGAGGAGATTTGCTGGACTTGGGGGGAGGGGAGTGCAGAACCGACCATTGGGGCGGGGGAGGGGCGTAACAAAGCAAAGCCCGTGTAAGGCTGGATCCAAAGGCCTTTCTTATTTGCATTTCAGAATTCGGAGTCGCCACCAGCTGTACAGGTAGGTCCCGCTTCTCGGGTCGGGTAGGGGTTTATGTGTGGCTAGACTTGGGCCTTTATGGTCTGCCTCACGTTTTCAGGCTCGCTGCAGTGGGTGGCGGAGGCAGTGGTGATTCCCACCTGGCTGCTTGGTGCCTTGGTAGTGGTACTTACCCTAATCCAGGCCGAGAAGAAGGACGCTCCAGCTTTACCGCCAAGCTCTCTGTTGCACGACTGGGTTCACCTGAGCGAGAACAATTGGGCCTAGCGCCCAGGAAAAGCTAGAGCAAGCTGAGGTTGGAAATGACGCCCAGTGTGCATTATTTAAAACTCGATCAGACCTTCAAGCTCTAGATCTGTCACTCAGTAGTATCTCGATTTCAGCATGCTTCACTTTGCTCAGCTATGGAGTGGAAGAGGGTTTCTGCAAGACCTTGCAGCTCTGCCTTCTTTTGATCCCTTCTCTAATAATGCTCTCTGTCCAGGTTTTACCTTTTGCTCTTGGAGAGCAAGACTGCCTAGGGAGTGGCAGAATACTGCTTTGGGGACATTAGGTTAGGAAGCCACATACATTCACTGCCTCAGTTGATTATTGACTCCAAATAATGTGAACACTTTACTATTAACAATTACAATTAGGTGATTTCTCAGAATGTTCTGCTGAATAACATGGTCCATGGCTAATAAAAGTATAATGATGAAAAATGTTGAATAATTTCACAGAATGAAAAAAATGTGCTCTCAATTTTACAAACATTTCCACAATCCATTCTCACACAGTGGTCTTTCACAGTTGCTTCTTAGCTTGTCATGGCCTGTGTTAGGGCACACTATAGCAAAAACATATACATTGATTTTATATTAGTTAACTATAAAGATACAAAAAAAAGTACAAAACATATGATCCAATATTTTGATATCAGCTTCCAGTTCCTCATTAAGGAAGTGATGGTAATGATAATGACAACCATATGTGGTACAAAATACTTTGGTGAATATGACCATTTAGCAAAACAATTAAACAATTGTACCTTCATAATCAGTGTGATGAAGGGAATGTTCACTGAAATGATAGAGTCCCGGGCCTTCTTTAGTGTGTTCCTACTATTTGTTATTTCTTAGACGTGTGGACTGGGTCAGATTTGTCTTGGTGTCTGTATCAGAATCCAGGATTGCTTCTGTATTTTTGCTGGTCAACTCTGGGAATGGCTGTAAAATATCCAGACTGATCCTTCAGTGTCTCCAGTGTTTCCAGCAGCCATGTTTTCTGGCTGTCAGAGCTGGCAGCAAAAACCTCTGGACCAATAAACCTCCTTGGTGGGAAGTGACACTTCCTGCTTTGAAACCAAACTGAACACAGAACCACCAAGTGGGTGCCACTGTGGCCCTCTTCCTACAGCCCTGTGCTCATATGGGTTGTACATGAGCCTTCCATTGTCCTGGTTGTAGGAGAAGAAGGGTGGGAAAACCCAGCCTGTGACACTCCTGCAGGTTCCAGGCAAAGAGTGGCTGAAAAGGAAGGAGGTGTTCTGAGTGAGAGAAGTGCCTGACGATTTTTCAAATGGTATCAAGGGAAATTGTGCTGGACCTCTGCTGAACTAACCTAGAGGATGAGTTTAGGACTGATTGGCAGGACCTGGTGACTGCTTTGTTAGTTGTACTTTTAGTTTACTCTTCTATTCTCTATCTATCATACTTTACTTACTTCAGACTTTCAGTGAATGCCTACTCTGTACTGTGATGTACCATGATGGAAAACCACCACTCCTACATCACTGCTGCCATTACCATGGCCATGACAGCATCAAATAATAGCCCAATGAGCTCTGGATGGTGGTCCCTAATAAATTATCAAAGGGAGGAGATTTTTCCATTCCTGGGACTTCATATTTTCCTTGAGACATAATTTGCAGTCTATAAAGTTGGCTTGTTTTTAGTGTACATCACAAGGGCTTTTAGTACATTCATCAAGCGGGGCAACCCTCGCAGCAATGCAACTCTAGACATTTCCATCACTTAAATGACATTTCCCTTGTCTGTTTGCAGTCCATCTTTGTTACTACCCAGCACTAGGCAACTTTAACTTGCTTTCTTTCTCCATGGGTTTATCTGTCCTAGACATAGCATGCAAATGGAATCATCCGGTATGTGGCCTTTTCTGTCTAGATTCTTACATGTACGTTTCCAGGGGTCACTCATGTTGTAGCGCGAATCGGAGCTTAAGTTGTTTCACAGCTGAATGATTTACCATTATATGGCTAGACCACATTTTGCTTATTCCTTCATCAGTTCATTGACCTGTGGATTGTTACCTTTGTTTAGTTACTGTGAATAAAGCTATTATGAATGTCTACGTACATGTTTTTGAGTGGACCTGTGTTTTCAGTTATTTTGGGTAGATGCATACGAGTGGAATTTCTTGGAAATATTGTGACTATGTTTAATCTTTAGCCAAGCTATTTTCTAAGAGGGCTGCACTATTTTACTACATTTACAGGAACCATTAACAAAATGAGGATTGTAATTTCTTCACAACCTCATCTGCACTTGTTATTTTCCCTTTCCAAAAATTCTAACTCTCTTTGTGGGTATAAACTACTGTCTCATTGGGATTTAGATTTGTAGTTGTCTTATGGCTAATTCAATATTCTTTCATGTGCTTTATTGGCTATTTGTGTATGTTCTTTCAAGAAATCTTTGACACTATTAACACCTGTGTATAAATTGAGCTGTTTACTTGATTAATTAATTGTGTGTGTATTGATATATTTCATAGGACTTTTCTCATACACAATTACATCAGAATTTTACTACAAATTCCTCCTACCCCTCCTACATCTGGATACCTTTTATGTTTTTATTCTTCCATCTAGAATCTCCAGTTAAATGATAGATGTGGCAAAACTAACATATTCATTTTGTTCCTCATCTTTCATTAAATATGATAATAGATGCATTACAGGTATTTTATAGTATTTTTATTGTAAAGATACTGGACAGAGGGGTTACAGTTACATAGGTAAGGTAATGAGTACATTTCCTATCCAGCATTGGGTTTTTCCCGTACAATCCCTTCCCTCCCCATTTCCCATCCCTCCCTCCCCTCTCCCTGCAAAGTTGTAAAATTCATTTCCAACATAGTGTCTTGTACATCTCATTGTTACAATGGGTCAAACTGTATCCTTGTTTCAGCATTTTGTTATTTCCCTTCCCCTCCCCAAATTAGAAAAATGTTATATACAAGATGCGGGCATGGGAATCAAATACAGTGAGAACAGGGGTTATACCATGGGGGAAGAATGTACAAAAGAAACAAAAAATAGTCACAAGCTGGGCACCAGTGGCTCATGCCTGTAATCCTAGCTACTCAGGAGGCTGAGATCTGAGGATCGAGGTTCAAAGCCAGCCTGGGCAAGAAAGTCCATGAGACTCTTATCTCCAATAAACCACCAGAAAATTGGAAGTGACACTGTGGCTCAAGTGGTAGAGCACTCGCCTTGAGCTGTAGAGCTGAGCGACGGTGCCCAGGACTAGAGTTCAAGACCCATGACCCACAAAAAAAAAAAAAAAAAAACCTAAAAGGTCACTTAGTACATTAAAAACAGCAAGAAAGAGATACTTTTTAAACATATATATATATATATATATATATATATATATATATATATATATAATGTTTTGATCAGTTGTGGGGCTTGGACTCAAGACCTGGGTGCTGGGCCTCTTTGTGCTCAAGGCTCTCTATCACTTGAGCCACAGGACCACTTCCCATTTTTGAGTGGTTAATTAGGTGTAAGACTTTCATGGACTTTTTGCTGAGGGTGGCTTCAAACTTGTGATCCTCAGATCTCAGCCTCCTGAGTAGCTTGGGTTACAGACATGAGCCACTACACCCAGCTTATGTTTAATTGTTATTATAAAGGTGATGTATGCAAGAGTTACATTTGTATAAATCCTGCAAGGAGTACATTTCTTTTTGGACAATGTTACCTTTTCCTTCATTCTCTCCCAGTTTTTTATAGATGTTCTTCATCAGTTTCAGGAACTTCTTTTACTAATTGGTTGAATTTTTATCATGAGTGAGGGCTAGATTTTTATCACATACTTTTTCTGCATTTACTAAATTATCATGTATTTTTCTTTATTATATACAATATTATCATGTGTTTTCTTCTTTATTATATACAATACAGTATTAGCCAATACACTCTGATGTATCACATTGATTTGGAAGTGTTAAATCAACCTGTGTTCTTGGAATAAGTCCCTTTTGGCTGTGGTGTATGATTCTTTTCTGTTTTTATTTTGGTGAATTTGATTTGGTAATTTTTTGCTGAGAAATTTTGTATCTATATTCACAGAGGATATTGGACTGTAGTTTTCTTATGATGTATTTGTCTTCATTGATGACAGAATGGGTTGTATTCTATTGTCTTGCTGCATTTATGTTAATAATTATATCTGCATGATGAATTGTCCCTATCATCACTATAAAATGCCATTTTTCTCTAGTTACATTCAAAGTTTATTTTACTGATATTAAATATCCAACTTTCTTATGGTTCATTTTTTGTTATATAATTTTTATCTTTTGTCTTTCTTGTAGCCAGTAGGCACCATTATATCTGATACAAGGCACATACATGGCATAACTTGGAGTCTGTTGTTTTATCCAAATTCAATTGGTCTTTGTGTGTTGGACTGTTTAACCTATTCACGTTTACTAATTCAGTATACATTGGATTTACATCAGTAGTACTAGGGATTGAACTCAGGACCTCACAGATTGCTAGGCAGGTCTTGAGGTCTGCCTTCAGCCCCTTTTTGCCCTTGTTAGTTTCAAGGTAGGGTCTTGCTTTTTGCCTAGATGGACCCGGGCTGTGAGCCTTCTATGTATGCTTGCTTCCACATGTCATTGAGGATGACAGGTGCATGCCACGTTCACACCTATTGTGCTTCCCCATAGCTGGGATAACAGGCACAAGCAACCATATCCAGCATTGTCTGAGATAGGGTCTTATAAACTTTTCTGATCATGATGGCATCAAATCATGATCCCTTGATCTCCATCTTCCAAGTAGCTAGTATTTATAGTCTTGAGCCACTGTTCCAGGCTTGACTTTTTCCTATTAATTTCTGTTTAAATGTCTCTAGACATTTTTATACCTCTGCTTCTCTTTTATTCTTCCTTCTTTTATGTTGCACAGCTATTTTCTGTGCATATTTTAAACCCTTTACATGTTTGTGCTATAATTTGGGGTATATATTTATTGATTGCTCTGAGGATTGCAAAATGTATATCAATTACAAAAAATCTACTTTAGATGAATAATAATGTAATTTTAGAGCATAGGAAAAAATGTTTTAAAGTTGTTTTATATAGATGTCCTTTAAAATAAAATGTAAAAAATGTATATATTTATGTTTTCCTACATAATTAAGTTTATTCTTTTTATTTCTTCCTGTGTATTCAATTTATTATCTAGTCTTATTTCCTGTTTGCCCAAGGAATTTTTAGTATTTTTGTAGGTTAGGTCTGTTAGCAATGAATTTTCTCAGTCTTTGTATATTGTGCAATTTATTTTACTTTCTTTCTTGAAGAATTGCTTTTATGGATATAAAATTCTTGGTTTTGCTTATTCTTTCAGGAGTTTGTTGTTCTACTGTCTTCTGGTATGTGGCTACTGATGCCTCTACCTAGTTTTAAAAGTCTTTTCCTTCCTTATCTTTTTTTTTGTCAATCGTGGGGCTTGAACTCTGGGACTGGGCGCTGTCCCTCAGTTCTTCAGCTCAAGGTGAGTGCTCTACCACTTGAGCCACAGTGCCACTTCTGGTTTTCTGGTGATTTATTGGAGATAAGAGTCTCACAGACTTTCCTGCCTGGGCTGCCTTTGAACCACAATCCTCAGATCTCAGCCTCCTGAGTAGCTAGGATTATAGGTGTGAGCCACTGACGCCCAGCTTCTAATTTTTTTAATAAAGAGAAAATGTTTATTTGGCTTCCTGGGAGCTATCCAGGGCATATCTTAGGGATCATCTGATGATTGCTCAAATACGGTGTTTAAAACCCCTTTGCTGAGGGTATTTATGTGTAGAGATGCACATTCAAGATTAAAGCACCTTAGAAATATTTCCTTGCTATTCATTTTGTAGATATAAAACCTTACATTTAACTAGGTACAAGTAAAAATGGAGGCTCTTTCTAGTTTCTCTTGAGCACGTGCACAAACATACAGAAACCTAGTAATAAGTGATATCTTAGTACAGCCTAGTGTAGCTTTCTAATTCCATAGATTTCCTTGTGACATTTTGGCTGGTGTCTTACTTGCTTCAAATAAAACAACTTCTGGCAGCTATGATGTTGGCCTTCCTCAGTTGATTACTATGAAGAATGCTAGCAGGTGTTGTTGTTGTTGTTGTTGCTGTTGTTGTTGTTGTTTTATGCCCCTTGGCATGTTTTTCTCAAGGCTTAAAACCACTTGGTCATCCTCCTCCTTTGTTGTTCCTTGTGGTTTCTGTGCCATGGAGCCCAGAGTAGGATGGGAATGGTCCAATACTAACAATATCACAGACCTCATTCTTCTCACTGAATTTTAATAATTTTCCTCAAATTTACACTTTTCAATTTTATAAGCCCTAGTCAATGTCTCTGAAAGAACTATTTTAATATTTCTTCATTTTTTTTTCTGCTTTTAGAGAAAGGATTTGTACCTTGCAATTCTGGAAGTCCCTCTCCAGCACTATTTCTTACTTACTTACTTGAAAGTCTTTTGATTTCTCCTTTTTTTCTTTATATATTTTTATTGTAAAAATACTGTACAGAGGGCTTACAGTTAGATGAGTAAGGTAATGAGTACATTTCCTATGGAGCACTGTTACCTCCTCCTTTGTTTTTCTCTTACCATCCCTTCCCTCCCCCCTCTACAACTCCTGCCTTCCCCCTCCCCTGAAGTTGTAAAGTTCATTTTCTTTTTCTTTTCTTTCTTTTTTTGTCAGTGGTGGGGCCTGAACTCTGTCAGCTCAAGGCTAGCGCTCTACCAGTTGAGCCACAGAGTCACTTCTGACTTTTTCTGCTTATGTGGTGCTGAGGAATTGAACCCAGGACCTCATGCATGCAAGGCAAGCATTCTATCACTGAGCCACCTTCCCAGCCTGTAAAGTTCATTTTCAACATAGTGTCTTGTGCATTGCATTGGTAAAATGGTCAACCTGTATCCTTATGTCAGCATTTTGTTATTTCCTTTCCCCTCCCCAAATTAGAAAAATGTATATACAAGATGCAGGACACTGGAATCAAATACAGTGACAACAGGGATCATACCATGGAAGAACATACAAAAGAAACAAAAAAAAAACACATGGTACATTATAAATACATTAAAAACAACAGCAAGAAAGATAAAACCACTTGTGTCCCTATCTTGGGGTTCATTTCACTTAGTGTCATCTTATATGGGCATATATACATAGCTTTTTACCTTTTCTGCTTGTCCTATTCATATACTAGTTATTGCAAGTAAGAGAAACCATGGGACCTATGTTTCTTTGTGTCTGGCTTATTTAACTGAATATAATTTTTTTTCCAAGTCTTTCCATTTTCTAACAAATGGGACGGTGCCATTCTTTCTGATGGAGGCATTGAATTCCATGGTGTGTGTGTGTGTGTGTGTGTGTGTGTGTGTGTGTGTGTGTGTGTGTGTGTGTGTGTGTGTGTGTGTGTGTGTGTGTGTGTGTGTGTGTGTGTGTGTGTGTATCACATTTTCTTGATCCATTCATCTACTGAGGGGCATCTGGGTTGGTTCCATATCTTAGCTATGGTGAATAATGCTGTGATAAACATAGTTGTGCTGATAGCTTTAGTATGGCCTTATTTGTGATCATTTGGGTAAATGCCCAAAACTGGAATTGCTGGGTCATAGGGGAGCTCTATGTGGAGTCTTTTGAGGAACCTCCATACTGCCTTCCAAAGTGGTTGAACAAGTTTACACTCCCACCAACATTGCAGTAGGATTCCCTTTTGGCTATATCCCCTCCAGCATGAGTTGTTGTTAGATTTCTTGATTATAGCCATTCTAACTGGGGTGAGGTGGAATCTCAATGCAGCGTTAATTACCATGGCTAAGATATGGAACCAACCCAGATGCCTCTCAGTAGATGAAAGGATCAGAAAATCATACACTATGATCAAACAGAATTCATTTCAGGGATGCAAAGCTGGTTCAATATATACAAATCAATTAATATAATACATCACATCAACAAGAGCAAAGATAAGAACCACACGATTATCTCAGTAGATATAGAAAAAGCATTGACAAGATCCAACACCCCTTTATGATGAAAGCTCTGGAAAAACTAGGAATCCATGGACCATTCCTCAATATAATAAAGGCTGTATATGACAAACCTACAGCCAGCATTATACTTAATGGCAAAAAGCTAAAGCCATTTCCTCTAAATTCAGGAACGAGACAAGGATGTCTGCTCTCTCCACTCCTTGTCAATTTAGTATTAGAATGCCTAGCTAGAGCAATAAGACAAGATGCAAACATAAAGGGCATCCAAATACGGAAAGATGAAGTAAAACTCTCCCTCTTTGCAGATGACATGATCTTGTATTTAAAGAACCCCATGGACTCCACTCCCAAGTTACTCAAGCTGATCGGAAACTTTGGCAAAGTATAAAAGTAACCCTCAGAAATCAATGGCTTTCCTGTATGCCAATAATGAGAAGAGCATGGCTGAACTTAGGAAAGCAACCCTCTTTTTTTTTATTGTAAAGATACTATACAGAGGGTTACAGTTACATGAGTGAGGTAATGAGTACACTTCCTCTTGAACATTGTTACCCCCTCCATTGTTTTCCCCCTACCATCCCCTCCCTCCCTCCCTTCCCCGAGGTTCTTTTTTTTTTTTTTTTTTTGGTTGTGATTGATTACATAATTTCCGGAAATTCACAGTATTGTGGAATAATGATGCTCATTTAAAGTCACAAGTTCATTCTAACTTTCCTGGAGCAAATTGTCTATCACAGTCTGTAATATATAACAGTGCTCACATGTTATATACCATATATGTGATCAGCAGCATGGGGATATTTAGTAGTGGTTCAACCAGATGAGTGGGAGTTCTTTGTTTCTTAAGTCCTGTTAGTTTTGTCATATCACCTAACATTTTGGATTTAGCATCCACTTATCAGGGAGACCATGTACCGTTTGTCTCTTCGTTCTTGGCTTACCTCGCTCAACATGATTCCTTCTAGCTCCATCCATTTCCCTGCAAATGCCATTATTTTGTCATTTCTAATGGCTGCATAATATTCCATTGTGTATAGATACCACAATTTTTGGATCCATTCATCTGTGGTGGGGCATCTAGGTTGTTTCCATATCCTAGCTATTGCGAACAGTGCTGCAATAAACATGGAGGTGCACGTGTCCTTGTATATTGGTTCCTGTTGTTCAGGGTAGATGCCTAGAAGTGGTATGACTGGGTCGTAAGGGAGGTCAATCTTTAGCTTTCTAAGGACCCTCCAGACTGCTTTCCAAAGTGGTTGTATAAGTGTACATTCCCACCAGCAGTGTAATAGGGTTCCTCTTTCTCCACATCCCCTCCAGCATTTGTCGTTGGCTGATTTGTGGATGTGGGACATTCTGACTGGGGTAAGGTGGTATCTCAGGGTTGTCTTTATTTGCATTTCCTTCACCACCAGGGATGATGAACATTTCCTCATGTGTTTCTTTGCCATTTTTATTTCTTCATTTGAGAAGTCCTTCTTTAGTTCCCTTGCCCATTTAGTAATTGGTTTGTTAGGTTTAGGAGGGATTAGTTTCTTGAGTTCCCTGTATATACAGGATGTTAACCCCTTGTCTGATATATTGCTGGTAAATATTTTTTCCCAATTAGAGCAACCCTCTTTTTAATAGCCCCACAAGAAATAAAATACCTAGGAGTCACTTAATTTCTTACAGTCATGCTTTCCAAGGCCCTACAAGGAAAATTATTCAGTGCCTCTCATTACCTGACTCATGTCTACCTTGCTTTTTTTCATTTTTTGTTATTATAAAGGTGATATACAGAGGGGTTACAGTTATATAAATCAAGTAGAGAGTGCATTTCTTTTTGGACAATGTCATTTCTTCCTTCACTCTCTCCCAGTTTTTCCCTCCCATCCCTGCAAACAGTTTTATAGGTCTTTTTTTTGGTCATTCATGGGGCTTGAACTCTGGGCCTGAGCACTATCCCTCAGCTTTTCAGCTCAATGTGCGCATTCTACCACTTGGGCCACAGTGCTACTTCCGGTTTTCTGGTGGTTTATTGGAGATAAGAATTTCACAGCCTTTCCTGCCCAGGCTGGCTTTGAACTATGATCCTCAGATCTCAGCCTCCTGATTAGCTAGGATTACAGGCGTGAGCCACTGGCACCTGGCTGTATAGGTCATTTTCAATATAGTGTCTAGTGAGTATCACTGCTCTATTTGTTCACCTTTTGTCCCTCCATTTCTGTGCCCCCTTACACTCCCAAAGTCAGATAAATGAATTAACAATACCTAGAGATAAGAAAACACAGCATGAAAGGAAAAAACCTCTTCTTTCCATTTCTGGAGTTAATTTTGATTAATTTTATATAATCAGATGCACATAGGCATTGTGCCTTTGTGTTCCTCTCTTAAGAATATCTTCCTTTGGTCTCACTGTGTGTGCATGCCTAGAGTCCTGTAAAATATACTATGTTCCAATGTATACTAGATCTGGCTTCCACATATGAGAAAAAACATTTGCCATTTGTCTCTCTGAGTTCAGTTTACTATGTCTACCTTTCCAGGTATGTGTTCAGTCTATCTTCTACATTCATTCTGCGATCTACCAATAGAAAATAGTAGGTTATATCTCAATAAAGCTGTTTTTAAAAATAATGATCCTGCTGAGTGCCAGTGGCTCATGCCTGTACTGACTGCTCAGGAAGTTGAAATCTGAGGATCACAGTTCAAAGCCAGCTGGGGCAGGAAAGCCTGTGAGACTCTTATCTCCAATTAACCACCAAAAATCTGGAAATGGGAGCTTTGGCTCAAGTGGTAGAGCATTAGTCTTGAGGAAAAAACACCCAGGCTCTGAGTTTAAGCCCTAGGACTAGCACACACATACACACATACACATGCACGTGTGTGCACGTGCACGCACACACACACACACACAAATAATAGTAATAATGATCCTCTCCACTGGTTGCTCCAGTGGAGAGCCCCATATGCTCCTTTTCCCCTTTTCTTCTATTTATTGTCAGATCATATTTGACATTCTAGATAATTTAGTACTTTAGTACTGAATTTTTTTCCTTGCAGCATTGTCTAAAAGGAAAATATGGAAATATCTTCAATGTCAATTAAGTGGATAGTTCAGTCTTTTCTGCCATAGTCATACAAAAGAATTGTATATGATCATTAAAATATATTATAGAGTTAAATAAAATAATATAGAAAATATTTTTAAATTTTTATTGTTATTATTAAGGTGCTATACTGAGGAATTACTGTTTTCATGATTGATATACTCTTAATGAAATTATAGTTGGAGTATTTTTACTAGTGTATATTAATTGTACAAGAGAAGGTTTTATGATGGCATTTTCATGCATGTATATAATGCACACACATATATTTACTTGGTCCTACTCACCACCCTCATTACCCATACTTATTTGTTGTTGGTGTTTGTGGGGCTTGAACTTGGGGACTGGCAACTGTCCCTGAGCTCCTTTGTTCAAAGCTAGTGCTCTACTACTTTGTGCACAGTTCCACTTCCAACCCACACTTATTCTTTACTATTCTCCACCTTCCCACTGTTCACCTTCCACAATGCTAATAGTTCTACTTACATGTATTTTTGTGTATATGTTGGTCCTAGGGTCTGAACTCAAGGCCTGGGTGCAATCCTTTAGCTTTTTTGCTCAAGGCTAGCAATCTGTCACTTGAACCACAGCTCTAGTTTCAGATTTTCAGTGGTTCATTGGAGATGAGTCTCAAAACTTTCTTACCCAGGCTGGGTTCAAACTGCAATCCTCAGATATCAGCCTCCTGGGTAGCTGGGATTACAGGAATGAACCACCAGTGTTCAGCTACTTACATGTATTCTTTAGACTACATATGTGAGAAAAGTATGTGATTTTGGCTTATTTCACCTAACAAAATGATCTCCAGTTCCATCTGCTTTCCTGCAAATGGCATGATTTTGTTTCTTCATGGCTGAATAAAACTTTATTTTCTTTATCCATTCATTCACTAATGAGTACTGCAGTAAACATGAGTATTCAGATATCTCTATTGAATGTTATTTTTAATTCCTTCAGGTAGAATGCTCATTAATGTTTTAGCTAGATCTTTGCAGTTCTACTTTTAGCTTTATGAGGACCCCTCATACTGATTTCCATAGAGGCTGAACTAATTTAACAACAGAATCTATAGGTCCTCCCCACTACCAACACATTTTCTCCAGCCTCCTGGCCAGAATTCATTGTTGTTTGCTTTCTTGATCATGACTGTTCTCTCTGGATGCAGTAGGGTATGAGAGATAGTCTCACTGTACAGTTGTGTGTGTGTGTGTGTGTGTATGTGTGTGTGTGTGTGTGTGTGTGTGTGTGTGTTGGGGTTTGATCTCAGTGGCTTGTTCTTGCTAAGTAAGCACTCTACCACTTGAGCAACTCTGCCAGCTCATTTTTGCATTGATTAGTTCAAGATAGGGTCTCATTTTATGCAATCTTCCTATTTGTGCTTCCTTTTGCTGCTTGAATGACAAATGCATGAACTGTATACAGCCACTGTGCCTCCCCCATTGCTTGGGATGACATGGGCATGCCACCATGCCCAGCCATTGATTGAGACAGAGTTTCATGAACATGGTGTTTTATGCCTCAGACTAAGACTCCTGGTCTCCACTTTCTAAGTAACTAGGATTATGGTTTTGATCCACCAGGCCTGATCCAATGTAGTTTTGCTCTGTATTTCCTTGATGACCAAAGAGGTTGAACTTAAAAAATTTTTTTATTTATTGGTTATTTGTTCAGTCCATTTGCCCATTTGAATTATCTATTCAATTAATTTGCCACATTATTAATTAGCATTCTTTTTGTTCTTTATATAGTCTGTATATTAAAAACCTTGTCAGATGAATAACATAGTAGGTTTTTAATTTGATGAAATCCATTTATCAATTCTTATTTTCTGAGCTATTGGAGTCCCATTCAGGAATTGTGGGGCTGAGAATGTGACTTAGTGGTGGAGTGTTTGCCTTGCATGCAAGAGGCTGTCTTTTCTCTAATGTATGGTTTGGGGTTTTTTTGTTGTTGTTGTTGTTTTTTGTTTTTTTGTAACTTGGTCAAGAATCAGATGGCTGTAGCTGCTCTACATCATCATTAATGATGTATAACATCAGAATATTTATTTGAGATCTTTCTTTTTATGTAGGGATTAAATTTAAGATTCTTAGAACTACTTTTGTTGCATTTCTTAAGCTTTGATATTTTTCTTACAATTTTATCTCAAGATGCTTTTCAGTTTCCCTTTTAATTTCTTTAAACCATTGGCTTGGAAGAACATATTTAATTTCTGTGTATTAGTGAATTTCATGAATTTCTTCATGTTAATTGATTTCTACTTTCATACCATTGTGGTCAGAAAAGAATTTATAACTTCTTTTGTGTCCGAACATATCAACTATCATCGAGAATGTTCCATGTATGTTTGAGAAGAATTTGTGTTTTGCAACTATTGGCCAGAATGTTCTGTATGTCTGTCAAGTCCATTAATCTAAAATGTACTTCAGGCCCACTGTTTCTTTACTGGTTTTCTGTTTGGATTGTCTGATCATTGCTGAAAGTGGGTTGTTGAAGTACTCTATTATTATTGTATTTCAGTAAATCAGTTCTGTTTATGCTCTGTATATTTATGTGATTCAGTGAATTCAGGGTCTAGGCACTATCTTTTTGTTTTGTTTTTGCTCAAGGCTAATGCTCTACCACTTGAACCACAGCTCCACTTCTAGCTTTTTGGTGGTTAATTAGAGATTAGTCTCATGGACTTTCCTGTCTGAGCTGGCTTCAAACTATGATCCTAAGATCTCAGTGTCCTGAATAGCCAGTATTATAGGTGTGGTCACTGGTGTCTATCTGGTTGTATATAATTTTATATATAGTTTTATTATAGTATTTTATTATATTTATTTCTTATTTTTATTTTTTGTTTATTATAGTATTTTATTATAGTAACAAATAGCTGTCACAGTAATACATAATATAATAATATAATATACAGAATTGTATTTAAATTCATATAGTGTTTTCTCTTTTAAGTTATAGCTTTGAAATCAGAAGGTGAAGTACAGTTTAAATTTTATAATAAAAAAAGAAACATGTATAAAACAAAGAGTCAATGGGAAATACAGTGATCCATCCTTGAATAATATGGAAACTTTTTTTAATTTTTATTTATTTTTTATTGTGAAAATACTATACAGAGGGGTTACAATTACATGGGCAAGATAGTGAGTACATTTCTTATCAAGCATTGTAGCCTCCTCCTTTGTTTCCCCTTCCCATCCCTAATATGGAAACTTTTTATCAGAAAACTACATCTTCCTAATCTGATTGTCCAAATCATCAAAATGTGGATGATTCAGTGCTCTTTCACCAGAAATGGATTTGAGAGGACCATCATTTTTTTAAAGAATAAATCCATGCCATTTTCTTCCAAGTTTTTGACATGAGATGATAGATTTCCTGGTTTCCATTTGAGAAATGTTCTTTCTTTCCTTCCTTCCTTCCTTCCTACCTTCCTTCCTTCCTTCCTTCCTTCCTTCCTTCCTTCCTTCCTTCCTTCTTTCCTTCCTTTCTTCCTTTCTTCTTTCTTTCCTTCTTTCTTTCTTTCTTTCTTTCTTTCTTTCTTTTTTATTTCTTTTTCCTTTCTTTCTTCCTTTCTCTCTTTCTCTTTCTTTTTTTGTTGTGCAGATCCTGGGGTTTGAGCTCAGGGCCTGGGCACTGTCCCTAAGCTTCTTTTTCCTCAAGACTAGTGCTCTACCACTTGAGTCACAACTCTACTTCTGGCATTTTTAGTAGTTTATTGGAGGTAAGAGTCTCACAGACTTTCCTGCCAGGACTATCTCCTCATATCAGCCTCCTAAGTACCTACTATTTACAGGTGTGAGCCACCTGTGCCCATTGAGAAATGTGTTCTTATGGCCCTATAAAGATTTTACTTCTGACCACACTTTATTAATAGGACTGCCCAAATCTCTGAAAATCGTAAAAAGGTAATCAATTTCTGAATCCCCAGGGAAGAGTAGTTACTCTGTTGCCAATTCTGCAAGTATAGTGCCCTAACTCTAAATGTCAACTGGAATGGAATTGGGAGCTTAAGCAGCAATACTTCTGAAGATCTATAATAGAGTGTTACTACCTCCTCTCTCTCTCTCTCTCTCTCTCTCTCTCTCTCTCTCTCTCTCTCTCTCTCTCTCTCTCTCTCTCTCTCTCTCCCCCTCTCTCTCTCCCTCTCTCTCTCCCTCTCTCTCTCTCTCTCTCTCTCTCTCTCTCTCTCTCTCTCTCTCTCTCTCTCTCTCTCTCTCTCTGTGTGTGTGTGTGTGTGTGTGTGTGTGTGTGTGTACTTTAATGTGTATTCCACAAGTTCTGCTAAGCCTCAAATCAGCCAGTTTGGTTACACCCTGTTACCAATCAATAGGTTTTAAATCTATGTGAAAACCTCTACTAGAATGACAAAATACAATCCTCTGAATGATTCAGCACAAATTACTTAAGTGAAAAATCCATGAACTGACCAGGAGGGATAGAATAAAAAAAATACCTCGAGACCCATGGAAAGGAAATCAAAGATGAGATATCACCTGAGATTATACATAAACACATTAGGTAGACTGGGTATATTTCAATGATGAAGTTTTGTAATAGAGGAATTTCCAAACTACAGTACCAAGAATCCATCCCTTCATTTTCTAGAATGTTTTTCTTCATGGCTGCCTCTTGACCTGTAATTTTGTCTCTATCATTTAATACAACTTTCTAAATACTTTCTCCAGTTTTCTTTATTTTAGTATATCCTTCCATAGTTCTCAATAGGTATGATAGATCATGGCTTACTGTCTGGCAGCAGCTATAATGTCTTTGTGGCTCCTCGTTCAACTTCATCTCTAAGATCAAGTCTGGTTACATATACATCTATAATTGTAATATCTTCTTAATAAATGGATCCTTTTACCAAACAATGATCCTTACCTTGTTTGTCACTCTCCCTCTCTCTCTCTCTCTCTCTCCTTTCCTCCCTCTCTGTCTCTGGTCTCTCTCCCTCTCTATAGATGTATATATTTACTAAAAGCCTTTTTATGTGCTGTCAGTGGAAGCATTTTTTTAAGTTTTAAATTTTGGAAGTCTAAGTCATTTGACTTTATTATCCAAAAATCTTGCATAAATTTTGTAATCAGCTTGTAAATTTGCATGCTAACAGAATTTTTCTTAGAATTGAACTGAGATTATACATCAGTTGGAGAATTGTGATTCTGCCTATAATGCCTTCTATCCATAAAGATGCAGACTATTTAAATATAATTAGATATAATTAATTTTATAGAATATTTTGTAGTTTTCAGTGTAAAAATCTTTCATGTTTTGTTAAATTTATTCATATTCAATATTTTATTCTCTTAATGGAAGTGTTCACATAATTTCATTTAAAAAGTATTCATTGTTATAGAAATACAATTACTTCTTATTTTCTTTGCCATTCTTCCCTCTTCTGAGAACTCTTTCCTTAACACATTTGCTCATTTAGTGATTGGTTTGTTGGCTTTGGGAGAGGTTAATTTCTTGAGCTCCTTGTATATTTTGGAAATTAGGCCCTTGTCAGATATATTGCTAGTAAAGATCTCCCAATCTACTGGCTAATTTAGTAACTATGTTCTTTGCTGTACAGAAACTTCTTTTTGTCATCGTCCGTGGGGCTTGAATTCTGGGCCTGGGCGCTGTCCCTCTGCTCTTCAGCTCAAGGCGAGCGCTCTACCACTTGAGCCACAGCACCACTTCCAGAAACTTATTTTGAGGTAATCCCATTAGTCAAGTCTTTCCTATCTGCTATATCCCTGGGAAACTTTTTTTTTTTAATTTCTGCTTATGCCTGTCTATGAGTTCTAGTGTTTCTCCTACTTCCTCTTGCATTAATTTCAAAGTTTCACGTCTAACAGAGGTCTCTGATCCACTTTGAGTTGATATTAGTTCATGGTGACATTAATTTATGATGACTTAGTTTTCTGCATATGGATGCCCAGTTTTCCCAACACTAATTATTGAAGAGGCTATCTTTCTCCTACCATATATCTTTGGCTCCCTTATCAAATAGTAGGTAACTAAGTATGTGGTGTTATTTCTGGGTCTTCTATATGAATTTTTGTATTGCTTTCTCTCAATTTATGTCATTGGGATTTTGATGGTCAATCTTTTTTGTTAAAAATTTTGCATGTGTTGCTGGGCACCGGTGGCTCACGTCTGTAATTCTAGCTCTCAGGAGGCTGAGATCTCATGAGGATTGCGGTTCAAAGCCAGCCCAGGCAGGAAAGTCCGTGAGACTCTTATCTCTAATAAACCACTAGAAAACCGGAAGTGGTGCTGTGGCTCAAGTGGTAGAGTGCGTGCCTTGAGCTGAAGAGCTGAGGGACAGCGCCCAAGCCCAGAGTTCAAGTCCCACGACTGACCAAAAAAAAAAAATTTGCATGTGTACTATGAGGAATGTTGTACATCAGTTTTTTTTTTCTTCCTGTTATCTCTATCGGCCTTGGATGTTAAACTTATGAATTATGAGATGTTTTCTCTGTTATCTGGGAGAGTCTCTAAAGGCTTAGTATTATTTCTTCTCTAATATTTTGTGGAATTCACTTGGGTCTGGATTTTTGAGGGGAAGGAAGATATTTTATTACAAAAAAAATTTCTCATCTAGTGATATATTATTTAAGAATGTATTCTTATGTTTGTTTTATCATGCTATTTTGAAGAATTTCTTGAATTTTTCTGTTATCTAGTTTGTTAACATGAAGATATTTTTGATACTTTATTAAAAATGTATTCATTTTTATATGATTGCTAATAAGGTATCAACTTTGAATATTGATTTTGGTCAATATTATCTCCATATTATTCATGATAAGTCTAGCTTAAACTTTGTAAAGGAACAGTTTCTTCTATTTTTCTGTTCAAGTATAATGTTATTTTCTTTCTTGTTTCCTTTGAGTTTCATTTAATCTTTTTTCTAGTATTTTAATTAGAATTTTAGGTTGTTGACCTGAGATACTACTTGTTTTGTAATATAGCTTGTTAAAGCTATACATTTTCTGCTTTAGTTGTATTTCAAACATTTGTATTTATTCTTAATGAATAAATTGCTATATAACTTGATTTAAATTGCTATATAACTTGATGGTTTGACATATGTGTACATCATGGAATGGCTAAATAAAACAAACTCATATATCTATTACCTCACAAAATTATCTTCTTGCCAGGCACCAGTGGCTCATGCCTGTAATCCTAGCTACTCAGGAGACTGAGATCTGAGAATTGCAGTTTGAAGCCAGCCCAAGCAGCAAAGTCCATGAGACTTATCTCCAATAAACTACTCAGAAAAAGCTAGACGTGATGTTGTGGCTCAGGTGGTAGAGTGCTAGTCTTGAGTACAAAGAGGCTCAGAGACAGCACCCAGGACCTGAGTTCCTGACCCAGGACTGGCAAATGTTGAGAACATTGAATACTTTTGGGTTTTTTTTTAGTATGCAATATATTGTTGTATTACAACTTATCTCTTCCTTCACATCCCTTAATATTTCCTTTACATAGTTATTTCCTTTACATATTTATCCAGCACTAGATGCATATCTATTTATCTCCTGTTGATGAACCAACCTCTTTATTACTATATAATGACCTTTTTGTCTCTTTATCACTAATGTGTATTAATTGTACAAAGGTGTTTGAAACTGATAGTTCCATACTGTGCTTTTATCAAATTCATCCCCTCTAAGTACTTTCTTTTGTTACAATTTTGATAGGTTTTCATTGTTATTTTTCCTTCCTTCCTTCCTTCCTTCCTTCCTTCCTTCCTTCCTTCCTTCCTTCCTTCCTTCCTTCCTTCCTTCTTCCTTCCTTCCTTTCTCTTTCGCTCCCTCCCTCCCTTTCTCTCTCTCTCTTTCTCTTCCTCCCTCCCATCTCCTCTTTCTTGCTTGCTTGCTTGCTTTCCTTTCTTTTTGCCAGTCCTAGGGCTTGAACTGTGAGCTTGGGCTCTGTCCCTGAGCTTCTTTTGCTCAAGGCTAGTGCTCTACCACTTGAGTAACAGCTCCACTTCTAGTTTCTGGTGGTTTATCAGAGATAAGAGTCTTTCAGGGATTTTTCTGTCCTGGCTGACTTTGAACTACAATCCTCAGATCTTTTTTTTGGGGGGGGGGGGTCCGGTCGTGGGGCCTGAACTCTGGGCCTGGGTGCTGTCCCTCAGCTCTTCAGCTCAAGGCTAGCGCTCTACCACTTGAGCCACAGCGCCACTTCTGGCTTTTTTCTTTTTGCTTATGTGGTGCTGAGGAATCGAACCCAGGGCCTCAGGCATGCAAGGCAAGCGCTCTACCACTGAGCCACCTTCCCAGCCCCCGATCCTCAGATCTTGAGTAGCAAGGATTACAGGTGTGAGCTACCGGCACCTGGCTCATTATGTTATTTTCATACTTATAAAATACTTTGCTCATATTTGCCCACTCATCACACTCTCCTTTCTTCCTCATATCTCCTGCTACTTCTCCCATCCTAACAGTCTCTCTTTTACATTCATGTCATTTTTAAGGTCTAGATTCTGCCTTTTAGAGAAAACATGTAATATTTATCTTCCTGAATCTGGCTTATTATGCTTAAACATGATGATCTGCAGTTTCATCACTTTTTAAATGACATAATTTTGTTCTTCTTTATGGATGACTAACACTGCACTATGTGTATATGTATATATGCATATATCCATCAGTTGTTAACCTAGATTGATTCCATAGATAGATTCCCATAGGCTATTATGACTAGTGCTGCTATAAACATGGATCTGTGATATATGTACAGGTATAGTGTAGCAGGATCATATGTTAGTTCTATTTTGTTTATTGAAGAACTTTCATACTTATTTCCATATTGTCAACTAATTTACATTCCTTCAAAGTGTTTTTAACTCTAACACACATACACACACACAGAGGCACACACACTGAGGCACACATCAAAGATATGTGCATTCACCCACACCCCAGCATTTGTTATTTGTTGTTGTTGTTTATGATTATTCTGACTAGGACAAGATAGAATTTCATCTTGATTTTCATTCTCAATTACATTTTTATTTCCTTTTTGTATTTGATGAGGGATCTTGAAATTTTCTTAATATATTTTCTCCTTTTGAGAAGGACAGTTAATTTGCTCATTTATTAATTGTATTATTTGCTATTTTATTGTTTAATTTTGAGAGCTCTTTATTCTGAATATTAAACCTCTATTTAATGGTTAGCTGGAAAATATCTTCTCCCATCCTATAGGCTGTCTCTTCAATTTGATAATAATTCACTTTGATTTGCCTTTTTTTCATTTTTAGCAGTATTAGGATTTAAATTCAGGATATTATGCTTGTTTTACTTGCTATATATTTGTATCTATTTCTTGTATTTATTATTGATCATTTTTAAACAATTCTTTGGGCAGGCACCTATGGCTCACTACTGTAATCCTAGCTATTCAGAGACTTGAGATTTGTGGAGGGGTGGTGGTGGTTATGATTCAAGGCCAGCTCAGGGACAAAAAAAGAAAACAGGTATTTGCTAGATTCCATCTCTGAAATAACCAGAAAAAAACCAAGACTGAAGCCATGGCTCAGGGGATAGAGTGCCTTCCTGTCAAGCATGAGGCCCTGATTTCAAGCCCCAGTACCACCAAAACAACAACAACAAACATAATGCAACTATATTTTGCCTGAGCACAAATGGCTCACATCTGTAATTCTAGTTACTTGAGAGGCTGAGATCAGGAGGATTGCAGTTTGAAGCCAGCCCAGGCATATACTTGAGACCCCTTTTTAATTTTTATTTTTCGATTGTTATTATAAAGGCAAAGTACAGTTACATACGTCAGTCAGGTAATGAGTACATTTCTTTTTGGACAAAGTCACTCCATCCCTCACACTCTACCACTTATTCCCTCTCTGAAGCCCTTTAGTCAATAGCTGGATACTTGTATCTTAGCTATAATGGGAAGTTTAAAATAGGAATTTTTTTTTGTCAGTCATGGAGCTTGAACTCTGGGCCTGGGTGCTGTCCCTGAGCTCTTCAGCACAAGGCGAATGCTCTACCACTTGAGCCACAGCACCACTTCCGGTTTTCTGGTGGTTAATTGGAAATAAGAATCTCATGGATTTTCCTGCCTAGGCTGGCTTTGAACTGTGACCCTCAGATCTCAGCTTCTTGAATAATTAGGATTGCAGGCACAAGCCACCAGTGCTCTGCTAAATAGGACTTTGATCCAGGCCCTCACTTATGCAAAAAGTGAGACACTATCTCAAAATAACCAGTGCAAAAATGGCTTGAGGCATGCCTATGGGTAGAGCACTTGCCTAGCAAGCAGCAGGCCCTGAATTCATACTTCAGTACTATCAAAAATAAAACCATTTTTTATTTGCTCATCTTTTGAATTGCTTTTCCAACATCTATCTCTTTCCATATGTTTAGTCAGTTAATTGAGTAATGAATTTCTGAGGAGTACTGTTGCCTTTTTTTCATATCTCTTATATTTCCATGTAAGATCTGTACATGTGTTAGATCTCTTTTACCTTTAAGTCTGGTCTTCTTACAGAATAGCCTTTTCTTGATGATGTGCCATGTGATATTGGTGTATTGTATACAGCAGCTTCAAGTGGCATCTTGGACTGCAGTGGGTGACTTTTGATTGTGATCCCTGTCAAACCTCAGAATTCAAATAACCTTCTTTATCTGTAGGACTCATGCAAGAGGTCTCTCTGGTAGTTCTCACAATTACGTTGTAGACAATGGAGTGTATAACATACAATTTGTGATTACTCCTCCATACTTCTCAGCAGTGTGAAGTCTGAAAATATTCAGAAGTGACTTGTGTTAGGGCCCCCTTTCTGGGAGTGATGACTACAACAGTTGTTTTATTTTTCTTTATGTTGCTAAATGAATAAAAGCCCAAGAATGAGTCTTCAGGCTCCCCAGTCTGTGCTTGTTTAGAGCCAGGTTGTCACATGGGACTTTTCTCTCTCCTTTTAATTTTATTTAATTTTAATTATTTATTACTATTATTATCTTTAAGTAGTTGTACAAAGGAGTTGCCACTTAACAAAGCAGTTTATGAATAAAATATATTTTTATCAATGCCATCTACTTTTTCCTGTTCTTTATGTTGATGTGTCTACCTAGGTTTGAACAGGAATGTTATAGATTTTCTCCAACTGGCATTGTGGTGTTCCAAAGTGCCCACCACCCTACATGTTCAAAGTTCAAAGCTTGATTCTTGACACTGCTTTGGGAGAACACAACCAACAGTGACATCAACCACCTAAAAGCAAACCAAATATACAGTAAAGACCAATATAAAATAACAGCAACTACAATACCAATACTATAGAGAAAAAGGGGACAGATAATACAAAACAGACTAAAAGATACTTATTCATGAAAGTAAAATTAATATTTAAAAAGGGACTAAAATAAGAAAGATGAAAGAAAAGATTCAATGAAATATTTAAAATAGATGTAATTAAATAAAGATGTGATAAAATGGGAAGAGAAAACAGAATAAAACATCAACAGAAAAGCTAAAAAAAATTCCTCCTTGCTAAGATGTTTGAAATGGAAGTACTTCCTTCTGTGACTTCTAGTTTGGACTTTACCAGGCATGGGAAATAGTGGGTGGAAGCTGAGTCAGGCCTGCTTCTTCAGTCCCAATAAAACAGGCCAAACAAGGCAATTTGGCTTTGTCAGGGTGGCTGTGGCTAAGTGACTGTCCACTCCAGGTTCACCATAGTGAACCTGTATGCACACACTGGGAGTTGCCTACAAATTCCCCTTACCTAAAACCAAATTAATATACAACTGTACTATAAAATCTAGAGTGTTTACCCATACCATTTTATTTTACCATAGAGCTACACACCTGTTTTGAATCAATCTTCTAGAGAAAGGAATGTGCTGGATGTCTCCATCCCACCATCTTCTTTCTTCTGATTGTGCATCTTGATTTAATTCACACAAAAATATTTCAGCCCTTAAGTATATGTTTGACATTGTGGTAGTTATAAAGAAATTTACTCCTTGAATTCATGGAATTTACAGCCTAACCAAAGAAGCAAAACATACATACTTGAGTCAATTAGAATAGTTTACATCAAGAAATACCAAAGTGGGGCCGGGAAGGTGGCTCAGTGGTAGAGTGCTTGCCTTGCATGCATGAGGCCCTGGTTCAATTCCTCAGGACCACATAAGCAGAAAAAGTCAGAAATGGCCCCTGTGGCTCAAGTGGTAGAGCACTGGCCTTGAGCTGAACAGCTGAGAGACAGCACCCAGGCCCAGAGTTCAGGCCCCATGACCGACAATAAATAAATAAATAAATAAATAAATAAATAAATGTACCAAAGTGTTTGGTTTAAACCATATGAACCATGGGCCATCAGGAGAGATTAAAAATCTGTGTAGTCTACAGGATGAGGATGTTGTTTTAAATGAACAGAATTTGAAACAGTCTTTGAAGAATAAATTGAGATTCTATAAAGAATGGAGTGACCATTCCAAGATAAAATATGAAAAACACCATGATCATGATCATGACCATTGACAACTAACTAGATCATTATGTGTCCTTTATTCAAAGTATGCCTAGTCTTTCAACATGTACCTCAACTTAAAAAAAGAACTCTGGCATAAAGTACCCTTTCACTTGATTCAGGGATATTATTTCTTTTGTACGCTTGCCTTATTCTTCATATTAAACAATCATTATAAGCTTTTATTTCTCCTGAATACAACCTTGGCATATTAGTAAGTCCTCTTTAAACTATATCTGATGGTTTCTTTGCTGATTTTTAGCATTTCTCACAGCCTTCCTAATTGTTGGTGAGACTCCTTCTTGGAATATAATATTTGATTCTCAGAAAATCTACCTTTGA
The DNA here is from genome assembly GCF_024711535.1 of Dipodomys merriami. Classification (NCBI taxonomy): domain Eukaryota; kingdom Metazoa; phylum Chordata; class Mammalia; order Rodentia; family Heteromyidae; genus Dipodomys; species Dipodomys merriami. The sequence continues at coordinate 449,229 of NW_027204492.1, forward strand.
AGGTGATTCTAGTGCCTTTAGAAGGAAATATATCTGGCAAATATGGCTCTGAGAAAAGAAACTACTTCTATTAGAATTAAGAATTCAGATTAGTCAGTAAAAGAACCCAAGAATATAATTGCTAACCTTGAAGTCATCTTGCTATACTTATCCTTTTTGAAACATACATGTAAGCACACAGTCCTGGTTCAGGTTTCATTTTAAAGGAACTAAACACACATCATTTCTTCTATTGGAATATTTTTTTTCTAACTACTCACCATAGCTTCCAGAATTCATAATTGTATCTAGTATTCCAGAGCAGCCTGAGGCATTCAGAAAGATTTTCATTTATACCTCATCTTATCCTACAATACATATTCATTTGAGAGAGAATCTTCTCCAATAGAATGCTCATTACAGTAGATGCACAGATGAAACTGGTCCTGACTGACACTATTGTCTCTAACCAAGGGTCATAGTTGTCACTACTTTGCAAACCAAAGTTTTTTTAAAGCTCTTGCTTTAAACTCAACACTAAATAAAGTATATTTTTAGAAGATCTAAAATGTTCTTTATCAATTAATATCATCTCTTTGTTTTCCAACATTGCCATTTATTCTCCTATAATGCTTACAGGCAGTTTGCTTTAACTTGCTCATTTTCTTTTTTGGATCATCTTTTTTGTTCTTCTATACTGTAAACTAAATTTCTATTCTGATAGAATTTTACATCCTCAGCTAATGCTTTTCATGTTCTAACCTGCTACTTTAAACCTACTACTTATAGGCTAATGGTGATCTATTTGAATTCATCTCAGAATCTACATAAAACCATTTTGTTGGCAGTGAAGCATATATTAGTACTTGAGCAGAGATTAATAAGTGGCCATATTGGGGCTGAGTGTCTTGAAGATATACCTTTGACTTACAGTTTTCTGGCCACAACAGTGTTGAATTTAGTTATCATGGTGCCAACCACAAAGTGGCACTAAAATGTTGAACTAATAGTGTAAATAATCAAGGGCCCAGTTACTGGGTTCTATAAGCCATCTTTATTTTCTTGCCAAGGTCACAGTTCCCATGGACTTCTCCCAACTACTGAATGAGCATGTCAAGAATACTAATGAAGGCCATTCCTTAGAGACCCAGATTCCACTAATGGCTACCTTTGGCTTGAGAACTGTCCTTCAGCCTTGCTGACACCTTAGAACTGTACTGAAGTCTAAAACCTTGCTTTCTTTTCCATAGGAATTGGCTATACACCATTGTCTGATGGTTGTCTTAGTCTTTTCAGACTCTCTATTTTCCCTTGCATGTATTTCTTCTAATAAATTACTTTTATGTCTGTTGCTATCTTTGCATCTGCTTTTTAGAGGACTTGAATTAATGCAGTTGACAACATTGCAATTCGGAAGTTTTCATACATAATCTGTTTATATTGCTTCTCTCCAGCTGATTATTGCCAGAGAGAACTAGTTTTGGCAGATCTTCAGTTCACCCTTCTCTTCACACTTCATGTCCCTTATATTTGACTTAGGTTACCTGCCTAGCCCCTGTGGGAATTCTATTTTGAGATCATCACATAAAGAAATATCCTTCTAATTTATGTAATATAATAGGTTATTTTGCTACTTATTATGACAAGTACTGGGCTGGGAAGGTGGCTCAGTGGTAGAGTGCTTGCCTTGCATACATGAAGCCCTGGGTTCGATTCCTTAGCACCACATAAGCAGAAAAAGCCAGAAGTGGCGCTGTGGCTCAAGTGGCAGAGCCCTAGCCTTGAGCTGGAGAGCTGAGGCACAGCGCCCAGGCCCAGATTTCAAGCCCCACGACCGACAAAAAAATAAAATAAAAATAAAAAATTATGCCAAGTACTGGTGGTAGTGGGAAAGCTAGCATAGACATTTTTTCCCTTGGATTTTTTTCATGGTAAAGCATACAGACATTGACCCAACAATCACAGATATTAAAAAATGCATATTTATAAGTTATAATAAGAGTATTAAAGGAAGAGAAAATTAACTCATAAGAAAGTAATAAGGGGGCTGGGAAGGTGGCTCAGTGGTAGAGCGCTTGCCTTGCATGCATGAGGCCCTGTGTTTGATTCCTCAGCACCCCATAAGCAAAAAGAAAAAAAGCCGGAAGTGGCGCTGTGGCTCAAGTGGTAGAGCGCTAGCCTTGAGCTGAAGAGCTGAGGGACAGCGCCCAGGCCCAGAGTTCAGGCCCCACGACCGGATCCCCCCACAAAAAAACAAAGTAATAAGGGTATTGATCCTCTTATTTTTCTTTTTATTTTTAAATTATCTTTAAGTAGTTGTAAAAAGAAGTTACCATTCTACAAAGCAGTATACGAACACAAGATGCCTGACAACATTGTCACCCATCGCTCCTAACCCATCCCTTCTCTCACTTTTATTTTTCCTATCTAAATGGATTACCTTTGTAGCCTCATCCACTCTTATAACTTTATGTACCTATTTTAGGAAAACTCTCAAATTTGTATCTCCAGCTTAGATTTTTTTGCTGAACTCAAAACTCATATACCCAGTAGCTTCTCTACTATTTTGACATAGAAATCTAATAAACATCTCAAATTTAACAGATCCAAGCCAGTTCCTGGTCTTTTCCTGCAAGTGTACATTCTTTCCTATCTTGGTTGATAACAATTCCATCCTTTCACTTTCTCAGTACATAATTTATTGATTCTTATTTTCTCATTCCATATCCAAATCTATACATTTTATAGTTGGTACCTTCAAAACTATACAGACCTTGGTTCCTTTTCACCTTCACTTTCACTACCTCAATCTAATCTGCCATTTTGGGTCCAGATTGTTGCAGTATCTGCAATATAATACTTAATAATACGTACCCTCCTCCTCTCCCAGGCCCCTTTACAGTTTCTTCTTTTTGATTAAAGCAGTCATAAACATCTTAATTGCTGTTGTGTTACTTCTTCTTCTCTCTCTCTTTCTTTCTTTTCTTTCTTTCCTTGTCGGTCATGGGGCTTGAACTCTGTCTCGTCACTGTTCCTGTGCTCATCAGCTCAAGGTGAGCACTCTAACACTTGAACCACAGTGCCACTTCCAGTTTTCTGGTGGTTAATTGGAGATAAGAGTCTCATAGACTTTCCTTCCCAGGCTGGCTTTGAACCGTGATCCTCATATCTCAGCCTCTGAGTAGCTAGGATTACAGACATGAGCCACTGGCTCTTTTCTTTTTAAACCCTATAATGTTCCATCATTTCTATCCAGGTAACAACTGAAGTAAAATTACATGATCTGACCCAGTAAGCTCCATATTTATAACTTTATCTCATATTCTTCTATCCCTTACATACTGAGGTTAAGCCACACAGATTTTTTTTGCTGTTTTTTGCTCACATAAGACATCATTGCAACTTAGAGCCTTTGTACTGGCTGTTATCTGAAGCTTACTTTATGCCAGATATTCATTCCCATGATTAGCTACCCTTTTGATCAAATGTCACTTTTCTAAAAGAAGCCTACCTGAACACAGTGGTTAAAAATCCAACCTCTAGTATACTTTAACCAACTAGTTTTTTCGTAGCTTTTATAACCTTCTATTATAGTATATAACTTATCTATTATGTTTAATCTTCAACTATCTTCTCTGATTAGAAAATAAGCTCAATGAAAGCATTAATTATTTCTTCTTTGTTTAATGATATATGCCAAGTGCTGAAGACAGTACTTGGCACAAAGTCAGTATCCAATAAATATTTGTTAAATTTATTAGCTCAAGAATTGCTTTAGAGTTTTATGTATAAATTAAATTTGTTTAACTAAAAATTGTACATATTAATGGGATACTATGTAATATTTCAATACCTGTATACATTATATAATCAAGTGAAAAACATATCCTCAATTTATTAGTTCAGAGTATCAGGAAGATTTTTCAATGAATTGATATTTAATCTGAGTGCTGACCAATAAATAGGAAGAATGAAAGGAAGAGAATGGTAGAAGAGATGATATGTGTGATGGCCTTGGGGCAGTGTGGCAAGATTGGAGGGCCCAATTATGTAAAGCCTTAAGTGCACTGTAAAGAGATGACTCAAACCTTTTGTTGTGCTCAAGGAGCTCACAGCAAATGTCAAGAGAAAAATAATTAAACAGGTTGTTATTATACAAGCTAAATACAATAATAAGGATAATCACAAAACACATCAAAACACTGAGTGGGAAGCTACTAACTCCTGAAGAGAGCTGGAATATGTTACAAAGGTGACATTTAAGTTAGGTATAGGGCAGGAGAGAAACATGATGAAAACGTTTTAAGAAGATTAATCTGGCAATAATATAGAAAATGGATTGGAATATGGATGCACTGGAGGCAAGGAAACCATCTAATCTATGGCAACAGTCCAGCTATGAGATGATGAAGGCATCTATAGGGATGGAAAGAGAAGGACAAATCTGAAAGACATTTGGATGAAAAAATGACAGGAGCTAAATGGCTTCTTGGCTTGAAGCCTTTCAGGAGGTAATGCTTCTTCCTTAGTAATAACCATGAAAACATTCAAACTGACCTATTATGTAATTTCTTCCCCTGACTAGAATTTCTAGCTATGGCTGCTCTCCAAAAGTTTTGGTTATTGTGGTTGATACTTGTTGGACCTTAATTTACATTATAATGACTTTAGATTTCAAAGGCTGGGAAACTCTCCAAAACATCATTTAACTATGAAATACCAAATTATCCTATTAAAGGAAAAAGAGGAAAATCATAGGGTTTCATAGGAAGTTCACAATGAACTCATAGTTTTTTAAAAAATTATATATTATATATATATATATATATATATATATATATATATATATATATATATAAAGATGTGTTAGCGAAATGAGTCCCTTCCCACAGCTTAGTCAACTCCTTCCCTTCTCCACAGCTTAGCATGCTCCCTTTCCTAGGCAACACTAGGCCCAAGTAGTAAAGGCAGTAAATAATCAACTTCCAACCCCCTTCACCTTGGGATGGCACTTCTCTGGGGCAGCTAACACCATATAAGGCAACAAGAGCCCCTTAGATTGACCTTCAGATCTAGGCAGTTGCAGGACCCTTATCTACTATTTGGACAGCAGTCATAAATCCTAGTCCACCATGATGAAGCCCCTGGCCCGTGCACACCAGGGTTTCTGCCTCCTAGCCCCTTCTAGCTCCTCCTAAACCCCCTAAGTTATATAGGTCACCCCAGACAATAGCCGGTGCTGCTTCTCATTCCTCCCTTGAGAGAAGGATCTTGCTGGCCCCCATCTCCCTGCAATAAACCTTTCTTTGTTCTATGTATCTGGATGTCTGCTTGGTTCTCTGGCAAAGTCTAATTAGTCTTAATTTGCCATCAGTGATGCAAAAGAGAATAAAGGATAACGCTGGTGGTATGTACCTAAAGGATTTGGATTTGGAAGAATAAGGTCCCAAATTACCCCAGGCTATAGAAAGTCATATTTGTAAAGACAAAAACACCATTTTAACTATATTTTCACACAGGAAAAGTACTTGTATCCTGACATGGGAAAATTTTAACTCAGATGATACTATTGAACTATTGTCATCAAATTAAGTAAAATAGGAGAGATACGTCAAGAAAGAATGGGGATGCTTTAGTCTACTAGTCAGAGTTAATTTCTCCTTCATTAGCTTGTAGAACAGATTTTAAAGTGGGTATTTAGAAAATTGTCAAGTTAGCCAGGCACCAGTTAGCCTGTTTAGAAAATTGTCAAGTTAGCCTGTAATCCTAGCTACTCAGGAGGCTGAGATCTGAGGATCACAGTTCAAACCCAGCCCAGGTAGCAAAGTCCATGAGACTCTTATCTCCAATAAACCACCAGAAAACCAGAAGTGATGCTGTGGCTCAAGTGGCAGAGCACTAGCCTCGAGCTGAAGAGCTGAGGGACAGTGCCCAGGCCCAGAGTTCAACCCCACAACCAACAAAAAAAGAAAAAAAGAAAATTGTCAGGTTATCAACACATTCAACAAAAACCTTACTTTAGTTTTAGATTTTTTGGTAGTATTTGAGAGTGAATTCAGGGCCTTGTATTTCCATTTACATTGTACCTCAGCCCTTTTTGATTTTTCTTTTCCCATTTCTAGGGTTTGAACTCTGGGCCTTCTAGTTTTATGGTTTACTCCTTACACTAGTGCTATGCCACTTGAAACACACCTCCATCCCAAGCGTTTTTAATGTTTATTTTGAAGTTGGAATCTTTCTAACTTTTCTGCCCTGGCTGGCTTTAAACTGTAATCTGGATCTCTTCTATAGCTAGGATTACAACTGTGAGCAACTGATGCCAGGCTCCTTTAGTTATTTTCTGATTAAGGTCTTGCATTTAGACCCTGGCCATCTTTGATTACAATCTTCCTGATTTCTGCAAACTGGGTATTAGGACTGCACCCAGCTTCATTTTTTATTTTATTTTAGGAAGAAAGAAACAAAAGCAGAGTATGACAAGAGAACTCTGGGAGTTTAGGAAAGGTTTCTAGGATAAGATGATATGTAGTTTTTTTTTATTTTTTTTACTGTAAAGATACTGTGTAGAGGGGTTACAATTACATGAGTAAGGTACTGAGTACATTTCCTATCAACCATTGTTACCCCCTCCTTTGTTTATCCCCTACCATCCTTTACCTCCCCACCTCTCCAGCTCCTACCCCCCACAACTGTAAAGTTCATTTTGAACATAGTATCTTTTACATCTCATTGTTACAATGGATCAATCTGTATCCTTGCTTAAGCATTTTGTTATTTCCCTTCCCTTCCCCAAATTAGAAAAATATATATACAAGATGCAGGGCACCGGAATCAAATACAGTGACAACAGGGGTTATACCATGGGGGAAGAACATAAAAGAGAAACAATAATATCACATGGTACATTAAAAACAACAGCGATAGTGTTCCTATCTTAGGGTTCATTTTGCTTAGTATGATTCTTGAAGGATGAATGTGGCAGGACTTTCACTTTGAGAGACCAATGAACATAAGCATGAGTTTCTTTAAGTGAAGAAAGACAGTGATGGATAAAGATAGAAGTGGCAGGAATTGAGGCTGATAGTTATCTCAGGACCAGGTGGTGGAAGGCATTGTGTCATGTAATAGCTCAGCAAGATGGATAAGTACAATACAATAAGATACTTTGAGAGACAGAGAAACTACATTCACATAATTTTTATTACAATATGTTGTTAAAATTGCTAAATTTTATTATTGTTAATCTTTATTGTGCCTACTTTATAAATTAAACTATCATTGGGATATATGAATAGAAAAAAACACAATATAGGGTTGAATACTATTTTCACTTTTATGCATCCATTGGGGGTCAGGAACATGTTACCCACAAATGAAGGGGGCTATGGTATAATTAACAAAAGTTGGAAAAAATAGGATAATACAAATTGCCCCCATTAGTACTAAAAGAAGCAAGAAAGAAAAGAAAAGGTATCAGAATAAGCAAGACAGAAACAAAAAAAGTGATATGGTTAGGGTTAAACTTAAATATATCATTAATTATAGTCAATGTAAATAGACAATGTATTTGCCCATTTAATATTATTTTTTGTGCCAGTAACTAGGGCTTGAATTCAAGGCCTCATGCTCTTGCTTAACTTTTTACTTATGGCTGGTACTCTACCACTTGAGCCACCCTTCCACTTCTAGTTTTTTGCTCATTAGTCGGAGATGAGTCTCTTTGTCTGCCTATGAAAGGATAAAATCGTCTGTAAATACAGACTCACAGATTATCTAGACTGGCACTTTTAGATAGAGCACTTAGCAGTTATTGTAAATATGGTAGCAGACTTTAAAAGGAAAATGAATAGAATGGATAAAAAGATGGGAAATTTCAGAAGAAAGAATTTCTAAATAAGGACTAAATGTAAATATTAATATTGAAAAATGACATGTCAAATGAAAAATTATTTCAACTACTTCAACTGCATACTAGCACAATATAATAAAAGGGCCAATAAATAGAAATTATAAAAATTGAAAAAAATAAGATGAAAGAAGACATCAGGGTTTCTAAAACTGTGATATAAGAAAAATATGAGACTCAGACAAAAATTCTAGCAGTCCCATAAGGAAAAATACCATCCACAAATACAATTCCAGTCATTCTTCCTACCTCTGTCCCAGCTTCTTCATTGAATTCTAGTTTCTTTCAAATAGTAGAGATAGATGAAACACTTAAACACTTCATAATTTATTTTGTAAAACCAGCATTAATGTGATAAAATACCTGGTAAAGACATGTCCTCATGTATCTAGATACAAAATGCTGTGTAAAAATTTTAGCATATTAGGCTAAGAATGCAGCCTACAGAGCATTTGCCTATGTACAAGACTCTGATTTCCATCTCTAGTACCACAAAAAAAGAAAAGAGAATGTTCAAACACATTGAATCCAATAATATATAAGGTCCGCTCCTGGATGGTGTGCAGACTCCACCCTCCTCCCAGCAAAGTCTCTGCCCAGTACCAGCGTTACCTAGGCAACTGGCACGCCTGGAAGGGGTCACTTCTGCACACCTTTCCCTGCCCCTACCCTAGATAAGGCCTAGCCCTAGGGCCAGACGCTCTCTTTCCCCTTACCTGAATACCATGTGCTTGGTGTGGTTCTGACTTGGATTCCTCTTTAAAAACCTAACAATATCAAGTTCAAACAGGCTTATCCCGGAAATGCTAAGTTGTTTTAACATAATTAATTGCATTATTAGAACAAAGCAGAAAGCCATAGTTATTTCAATAAATGCAGAAAATACATTTGAAAATGTTAACACTTATTCATATGCTCTTATAAAACTAGAAATTGAAGGGACTTTCTCTAGCCTGACAAAGATCACCAATGACAAATAACAACAACCATAAAAGAACATATCAAACATCATAATTAACCATGAAATAGTAAATGTTTTTCCTCAAGATCAGAAATGAGTCAAGTATGTTCCTTATTTAACTGATTGTTAGTCAAGAAACACAAATATAAGATACAAAGGTTTGGAAAAGAAGATATAAAACTTTATTTTACTGGAAGTAATATATGATTGCATTAAAGTCAATATTTAGAAATCAGTAAAATGGATATTAAATGATATCTTGTTATAGATTGATTAAATTTCCCTGCTCATAATTATGTTGAACATAGTTTCATAAATTTATTAACCATATGTCTTAGTTTTCTGCTGCTGTAGGAGAATTTCACAACCAGGGTAAATGTATTAATAATAGTTTGTTTAGCTTATAATTTTTGAGGAATCAGCTGAGGTGATCATATCTGATGAAGACCTTCTTATACCAACATATTGTTATTTTCGTAGCTTCATGAAAGTTGTTTTATATTGTTACTCTCTCTTGTTATTGTCCATTCCTATAGGATGTGGTACTATAGGATGTCCTACCTGCAAAGTAGGCTCAAGAATTTGCTGAAGGCAAGGGTAATTCAAGCCCTTGAACAGTCCAACTTCAAAAGCTTATTTCCGTTAGCCATCCATCGGCACCACACAGCCTCCAAGACTCAAAATTGTACTTGGCAGCAACATGAAGATCACTTTGGTAAGGGATGTGTTACATAGCATACCATTTACCGCATTATCCATTTAAATATATAATTTAGTAGTATTAAAAATATTCATTTTATTGTGCAACAAGTACTTTTTATGTGGCCTAAAAATACTTCCTGCTGAATTGAGAGGAACTTTAGCAATTTATTTGGAAGATTCTCTGGAAGTTGCAAAAAGAAAAAAAAATAACAGAGCAACAATGAAATCCCAAACCAACTGGGCATAGGGAACTATATCCTCCTCTAGCCAAATTCCATCTTCCTGTATCACCTAAGAAGACCGACAGACAGACAGAGACAGACAGAAACAGAGAGACAGAGAAGCAAAAAAAGAAGAGAGAGAAGGAAGGAAATAAGGGAAAAGGGAGGGAGGGAGAGAGAGAGAAAGAAAAAAAAGAAAAAAGGATGAAAGAGAAGGAAGGGAAAGAAAGGAAAGAAAAAGAAGAAAGAAAAGAAGGAAAGAAAAGTATCAAACATATAGATGAGGAATGTTATAACCAGAAAAGTTTTACAGGGTAGGGGATGGGGAAGTTTATCCTTTGTATAAGGTTACTAGGGCTTCTACAATAATTGACACAAAGTGAGTATTTTGCTTGAGGTAGCATCATTTCAATCACTGCTTCCATCTTCACATATCCTCTCTGCATTGTCTTTTTTATGTCTTCAAATCTGTCTCTTTTTAAAAGAACCAGTCCTTGGATTTGAAGCCCACCATAACTCACTAGGGCTTCATTTTAACTTCATTAGACCAGTAACAACCCAATCAATCCTCCTATAATAGGTTTTCATCCTGATAAACCCTTTGTAAGTTGAAAATTCATGTTAAAGTACATTCAGTGCACTTAACCTACCATAAATCATACATTAGCCACACATAAATTGTTTAGTATCATATTGCTCCTGTACTGTCATAAACTCAAAAAGATCACAAGTCAAGACCTTTGTATTTCCAAATGTGGGCATGTTCATAGGTACTAGGAGTTAGGACATGAACATATCATTTGGGTAGATACAGGTCAGTCTGAAACACCCTAGAAGAGAGACAAAAAGAATTTTTTAGGCTACACTCCCAAAGCACAAGCCCACTGTGCACTTCAAAGGCAAACTTAATCTAAAATACAATGATTTCCTTGACCAAATCATAACAAGCTAAGAGATACCCAGTTAAAATAGCAGTTGATTATTTTAGGAGAGCTTCAATTAACATATTACTACTGAGGTGCAACACAAAGGAAAGGTCCAAGGCCAAGAGAGCTGAGGAAAAAAAGATCACTAGAGAAATGTAATGCCTTTGGTAGCCATAAAAATAATAAGCAGAAAACATGATCAAATTCATCACCAAATTAATATATTTATGATAAAGTCCTATTTGCTTCAGTATTATTTGCTATACTTACCTGTATGCTTTCAACAATAACAAAATTATAAAACATGCTAAAATAAATATGAAGTAACAAAACTGAAAATAGACAAAGCAGAATCAGATTTGCAAAACACAGGCATTAAAATGATCCATCCTGACATAATTTAGGACTAAAAAATACTTTTGAAAGGCTATACTTTCAGGGATCATTTCTATAGTTTGTTACTAGAGAAACTCCACTGATCATGTAGAGTGCCAAAAGTATTTTTGAGAAAATTTTCCTTTTTTAATTATCTTTATTTGTTTTTGTTTTTGGTCCGGTTGTGGGGCCTGCACTCTGGGCCCGGGCACTGTCCCTCGGCTCTTCAGCTCAAGGCTAGCACTCTACCACTTGAGCCACAACGCCACTTCCGGCTTTTATTTTCTGCTTATGTGGTGCTGAGGAATCGAACCCAGGGCCTCATGCATGCAAGGCAAGCGCTCTACCACTGAGCCACCTTCCCAGCCCCCTTTTTTAATTATCTTTAAGTAGTTATACAAAGGAGTTGCCATTTAATAAAGGAGTTTTGTTTTTGTTTTTGTTTTTTGGTCGGTTGTGGGGCTTGAACTCTGGGCCTGAGCACTGTCCCTCAGCTTGTCAGCTCAAGGCTAGCGCTCTACCACTTCCTAACAAAGGAGTTTATGAATACAGTACATATTGATCCCTGTCACCCCTTTTTATATTTATTTATTTTATATTATCTTTAAATAGTTGTACAAAGGAGTTGCCATTTAAAAAAGTTTATGAATAAAAAAAACGTTTATGAATACAATGCATCTTACTCAATGTCACTCCTTTCAACATTCTCACCCATCCCTCCCCTACCACCCTTTCCCCTGACTCTTAATTTTGTAGGATTTCCACTGAATTCTTGACTGCATTCTCTCCCTTTTTTCCTCTTCATTTGTCTACCTCTTTTCCCTTGACCCACCCCACCCCTTTCAAGTACTCACTTCCTGGTGTTTACTTTGTTCAACTTTAACTTTTCCTCTTTAAAGAATTACAGAGTCCTCCTTTGAATCTACCATATTTCAGTTAATCCATTTGTATCCCTTGAATCTATCACAATTCAGTTAATACATTTGTATTAACTGATATCACCCAACATATTTACTTATAAGTTCATAAAATCTAGATTATAAGTTTAAAAATCTAGCTTCATTGGCATTTTTAAAGGAATTACACTAAATCATAGATTACTTCAAGTAGTATGGACATTTTTCCAGTATTAACTTTTCCAGTCTATGAAGATAGAATATATTTAACATTTCTTTCATCAATGTATTATAGTACACAGATTTTTTTTTACTCCATTAGTTAAAGATATTCCTAAGTATTTTATTTTTGTGACAAATGCAAACGGGATTATTATTAATTTGGGGGATAGTTCATTGTTAATGTGTAGAAATAGTACTAATTTTACATGCTGATTTTGTATCCTACAACTTCACTGAACTCATTTATTAATTATTTAAGAGTTTTGGTGGAATCTTTATGGTTTTCTATATGTAAAATCATTCCTTTAATTTCTTCTTCTTACCTAATTACTCTGGCTATAAGTTCTAGTCCTATGTTGACTTGAAATGCCAAATGTGAACATCCTTGTTTTATTCATGAACTTAGAGAAAAAGCTTTCAACTCAAGACCTCCCAATAACTATATTAACTCTAGACAAAGCAATCTTCAGGATAAGAAAGATTGTCTAGGATAAAGAGGCACATGATATAGCAATAATTAGATCACTTCTCAAAAAATGTAAAAATAGACCATCAAAATTTATGAAACAAAAACTGATAGAAATAACCAAAATCACAATTGTCATTAGAGACATTCTTTCTTTTTCAGCAACTGATAAATTAGCTAGGAAAGAAATCTGCAAGGGTATGGATAGCCTGAACAGCATTTTCAGCTAACTAGACCTAACTGGCATTTGTAGAAGAATTCACTCAACTGTAGTGGACTACTCATTGTTCTGAAGAGCACATGAAGCATCCACTAAGATAAACTACAATCTGAGCCATAAAACAAAGTTCAAAAAGTTAAAAGACTCTTAACAACAGATACGTACTTTGATCATACAATAGTCAAGTAGGAATAAAAACTTAAAAATAGAATAGCCCCAAGTATTTTGAAATTAAGCCATAGACCTCTAAAAAGTACATGAATAGACAGCCTTAATGGAAATTAAAAATGTTTTGAACTAAGTAAAAATGAATACATAGCCTATTGAAATTCAGAAAGCAGCTAAAGCATTGGTTGGAAAGAAATGAATGCAATACATACATATATTAGAAAATAAAAATAAATAAGTAAATGAATGGATAAATAGCCTAAGCAACATACTACATTGGGAAATTAGATAAATAAGAACAAATTAAACTTAAAAATAGCACAAGAAATGGAATTGACAGACCACAAACCAGTGACATTGAAAATAGAGAGAAACAAGAAAATCGATGAACCCAAAATCTGTTTCCTTGAAATAAATAAAATTGATTAACTTCTATTCAGGTTAACCAAGAATAAAGAAAGAAACAAATTACCAACATCAATAATTTTTATTGATCTTAATGATATTGGGACGAAAAGGGGAATACTACAAAAACATTCTGTGCCCACAGATTTGGTAAGTTAAATAAAAGAGACCAATTCCTGTAAATAAACTATTATGGACTCAATTGCATCCACCAAAAATTCATTTATTGAAGCCCTACAATCCCTTTATAACTATACTGGGACAGTTCTTTGAAGAACATAATTAAGATTAAGTGAGGTTACATGGGTAGAACCCTGATAAAATAAAACTTGTGTTTTATAAAAATGGAAGGAATGGTTGAGATCTCTCTCTCTCCTTCACCAGGAACCAAATCAAAACTTGATCTGGATATCCAGCCTTCAAAACTGTGATTAATAAATTTCTGTTAAACTACTCAGTCTATAACATTTTGTCATGACAGCTGAAAAAAGATACACAGAAATTGTCAAAATGTATTCCAGGAGAAATAAATAACTTGAGTAGTCCTATGTATATTATAAAACATAGGATTACTAGTCAAAATATTCCAAAGTCAAAAACATCAGACCCAGATTGTTTAACTATAAACTCTACCAAATGCTGAAAAAGAAATATCACTCCTTCTTTCATTCTCTTCCAGAAAATAAATGACTTACTTTATTATGCAGTTCTTTTATAATATCAAATCCATGAATCGCTCTCCTTCACCAAAAAAAAGATAGTGAAAAGTAACTGGAGGGTAGTAGTTCATGACCATAGACACAAAAACCCTAATCAGAATATGAACAAATTGAATTCAACAATACATACGAAAGATAATATTTCATATGAAAGATAATATATCAAGATCAGGTAGTCCATCCAGGAATGCAAGTTTGGTTTAATTTTTTTCAAAGCAATGATTTATGTAATGTACCACATGAAAATAATAAATTAAAAATGTTATGTGATATCATTAGAATCAGAAAAACAACAAAATTTAATATCCATTATCATAAATGTCTCTTCAGGTTTAATCCTATCTCTGTTCCTGGCATCTATTAAGATGGTTGAGTAGGACAGTGGTTCATACCCACACTTAATTCTTTATCAAATGCTGGGTCAGCCACACTTTACTGTTCTCTTCAGAACATGTTTTCTCATTGTTTACAATCTGAATAAGATAAATAAAAATTCTAAAGCATTAAGTTCTGGTTGCTATTTTACTTAATAGTTCCTTATTTCATTCATCTTATATTTTATTGTAAGAAGTCAGAAGGAGCCAGTGTTTCTTCAATGTTTGGTTAGAAATCATCTCAGCTAAATATCCTCCTTAATTATTCTCAAGTTGTCTTTGACAATTCAGCCTAGGATTTTTTTTGCCCCTTTATTAAAGGGATCACTTTTTTTTCTCATTGTCCAATGGTATCATCTTCATTTCTGTCTGACACCTTATGAGAAAGGCCTTTACTATCCACACTTCTACCAAAATTCTATTTATGATTATTTATGTATTGTCTAAGAAAATGCAGGGTTTTTCTTAACTCAGCTCTCCCCTTTTATTTCTGAGCCTTCACCAGAATCACCCCATTTGTGGTAATCCTGAATTTTTCTAGCATACCTCTCCAGCTTCTACCTACTTCCAAGTTCTAAAGCCACTTCCAAATTTTAAGATGTTTGTTATATTAGTACCTTACTTCTCACTACCAGTTTTCATGCTAGTCAGTGTTCTACAGAGAAACAGAAGAGAATCGACTGGGAAATTGTATGTGTATGTGTAATATGAACACTCACACAGACAAGGAATTAGATCATGCAATTTTGTAGAGGCTAAGGAGTACCTCAATCTCATCTTTAAACTAGAGACACAGGAAAACTACCAGTGTAGTTCCAGTTTCAGTCTGATGGCCTGAGAATGAAAAGAACTAATGATATAAGTTATAGTCCAAGCCTAGGGGTCCTAGATAGAAAGTTTATAGTATAATCTCCAGTCTAAGATCAAAAGACTATTGTGTCAACATAATTCTCCCTTCTACCTTTTTGTTTCATTCAGACCCTCAATGTAGAGTAACAACCACCTACACTGAGGAGAAAATTTTTTACTCAATCTATTGATTCAAATGTTAATCACTTCCAGAAACAACTTCATAGGCATATTCAGGATTAATATTTAGCCAGATTCCTGGGCATTCCCATGGCCCAATCAAGTTGACAAAATAATCATTACACGCATAATTTTGCTTATCATTCCCACTTTGATCCTATGATAGTAAGTCCAACTTTAAAAGGACATCACCAATAAACAACTTCATCCCATAATATCAGCAGTTCCAAAGTATTGTAGTTGTTTCAGACTCTCGGTTGACTTCAATATCTGGATTTTTAGTATATTGCCTACCATGATTTTTTTTGTTGAAGACCCTGGTAGTTTAATTGATATCTTGCAGTAACTGAGTTCTGACATTAATGGGATTATTGCTCTGCTTTTCATATTTGTTTGTTTGCTGACTTGCCTGAAGTAATTCTGTTGAGTGTGCAACCAGTGTTGTGTCTACTTCAGTTTTTTAAACTGTGATTCCCTAGACATTGTTCTGGAGTCACCATAGCTTTGTGCCTCACAACAGCACAATTTTCCCCACCCTCCTCACATTGTCATATTTAGCAATCTCTAGGGACATTTTGGTCTGTCATACTGGAGAGGAAGATGCTACTGGTTGCATAGAGACCAGAGATGCTACTAAGCATACTACAATGTACAAAATAGTACCCTGCAACAAAAAATTATCTAACCTTGATATCCATAATGCTAAAATTGAGAATCCTCAGATGGTTCAGTAATCATTCAACTAGTGATCAAAGATCATTCTTAAAGCGCTTAGCCAAAGGATGTATGTGTGGACTGGGACACATTCAAAATTCAAATCTGCTGGGGTGTTTTTGCTTTCTGCTATTTTGCTTTAAGGTTTTTATATTGTTTTCAAAATAAAATGTTTTTATATTTTGTTCTTTTTGTAGTATATAAAACAGCCTTTCCTATCTCAAGGAGGTTGACAGATAATGTTTTATATTTTAATCTATCAGAAATGTACTTCTGTTACAAAGACAGTTTATTGTTTGAAATATTAATTTTTTCCAATACCACTCATTGAAGAGCCCATCTTTCTCCTAGAGTTAGGAAATACCACATTTTTCATTTACCACAGGTTCATATTATGAATGAGTCTTTGTAATGTTCCCTTGATCTACTTATTTATTCTATACTAATACTTTAAAAACTATCATTTTAAAATAAGCTTTTTATATCTGATACCCATACTTTCTTCTTTCTCAAAATTATGAATCTGTTCTTTTTCAACATGGATTTTGGACTTGACATCCATTACATGAAAATTTCACTAGGATATAGATCACAATTACATGGAATTTGAGTTTTAATTTGTAGATTTTTTTTCCTTTTCACTATTGAAACTGCCTCTGTAAACATGGTACTTCTCCTTATAGCTTTCTTTCAAGTCTTTCAACATGGTTTTATGGGTCTCTCTATAGCATTCCTCCATGTTTTCATTTATTCCTAGGTAATTTATAGTTTTGTTGCTTTTATAAATTTGATTTCTTTTTTATTTACTTTTCAAAAGTAGTAAATTGGTTCATAGGAAAGTATTTGACTTTTTGTGAGTTTTCATTTTCATGTAACTTCACCTTAACAAAAGAGTTGCTAACATAGTGCAAGGGCATCCTATATCCATCTACCCATTTAGGTGTATTTCTGGGCTTCTTATACTCTTCCATTATTTGATCTATTCTTATATCAGTATTATACCATTTTAACTATAGAAGGTATATATTATGTTTTAATAATTGGTAAGGAACTATTTTTATTGTCTTTGTTCTTGGTATAAATCTTCTAGAAGTTTTCTGGCTATTTGTTCAATTTTCTTAAATAAATATTTCTGATGAATGTAATATTTTCTTTAGAATTGCAATATGCTAATACTGTGATGCACTTTGATTATGTCTGGCTTCGAGATCACTGCCGCTCAGCATCATGCTACAACTCTAAGACTCACCAGCGCAGCTTGGACACTGCTAGTGTGGATTTATATATCAAGCCAAAGACCATTCATCTGGATGAGACTACACTCTTTTTCACTTGTAAGTAAATAGGAGACTTATTCTTATTTGTAGTAGTCTAAAGAACAATGATTTTGTGAAAGAAGTTTGGTCCTCTCCAAACTAGAATATTCTTTCAGTTAATTTTTCTCCTTAGAAGAATTTTGAAGAGTCTTAGTTTTTCTCTTCACTACTAATATGGTACTTAATGCTAAGACTGAATGCCATCTAAGAAACTTAGCTAGAGTGGCAGGATAAAGATGAAACTAGAAGGCTGGAAATGTGGCTTGGTAGTAGCGTGCTTGTCTAATATGCATGGAGCCCTGGGTTCGATTCCTCAGTACTACATAAGCAGAAAAAGCTGGAAGTGATGCTGTGGCTCAAGTGTAGAGTGTTCTATAGAGGGTAAAATTGAAGCATGAAGCCATTAAAGAATGACCCCAAGAGCACACAGCTGAGAAATGGTGGAACTGAGTCCACCTTAGCTCCAAGCTTGTGTTCTTCACCATCTTGCTTTAGTATGGGAAAAATGGAAAGAGTTTAAGATAGAGAGAAGATTCCAATGCTCCAGCCAGCCCCATGGTGAGCTAACTGTGTGACTCAGCATAGTCACACACCCTTTGTTTTTCACTTTTCTATTTATAAAGCAGGGATCAGAATACCTGCCTTGCTTTCCTCAGGTGGTTGATAAGGATGAAAAGACTGAAAGCTCCTTGAGATAAATCTTGACAGAACTGTAGAGTTTATACTTGTCATCTGAGGCCAAGCATAACCCTCAATGGGGAAGTTTTCAATGATTGTTGCATGCATGATTGAATGGTGAGAACATGATGGATATTTAGATTTTCCAAACATCAAAATCATGACCTAAATGAGCCTCTGATGTTTTGTTGTAGCAACAAAAATAGATGGAGACATATATTTTGTGATTCTGTAGGCAGTCTTTTTTCTGGATCTTTACTCAGAAAATTCCTGCCTGAGACCTACTGTTTCTCCTACCTTCTACCTGTAATAGTTTCATGGTTTCAGACCTTACATTATGGTCTTTGATACATTTTGAATTGATACTGGTGCAAGGGGATAGATAGGGATCCAGTTTCAGTTTTCTGCAAATGGATACTATTAGTTCATTTCCTTTTGTGTATGTATGCAGATCCTGGTGCTTGAACTCAGGACCTGGCAATATCCATGAGCTTTTTTGCTCAAGGCTAATATTCTACCACTTGAGCCACAGCTCCACTTATAGCTTTTTGGTGATTAATTGGAGATGAGAGTCTTACAGACTTTTCCTGCCCTGGTTAGCTTTGAACCATGATCCTTAGATCTTAGCCTCCTGAGTACTGAGTATCTAGGATTATAGGCATAAGCCACTGGCACCCAGCTTATTTCATTTCTTTCAGGTATAAACCTAATAGTGGGATTGCTGGATCATATGGTCATTCTATGGAAAAACTTTGTTTTCTGTAGTGGCTGTACTAACTTACATAATTATTAATTTACACACAGAAAACCAAAATACTAAACATTCCTACAACAGGGTATAAGAATTTCTCTTTCTGCCGGGTGCTGGTGGCTCACGCCTGTAATCCTAGCTACTCAGGAGGCTGAGATCTGAGGATCGCGGTTCAAAGCCAGCCCGGGCAGGAGAGACCGTGAGACTCCTATCTCCAATAAACCACCAGAAAACCGGAAGTGGCGCTGTAGCTCAAGTGGTAGAGCGCTCGCCTTGAGCTGAAGAGCTGAAGGACAGCGCCCAGGCCCAGAGTTCAAGCCCCACGACCGACAAAAAAAAAAAAAAAAGAATTTCTCTTTCTGCACATTCTTGCTACTATTTGTTATTATTTGTCTTTTTTATAATAGCCATTCCAATAATTGAAGTAAAGTAGTATCTCATGATTTTGATTTGTACTTCCCTGATAATTTATGATATTGAGCATTTTGTATACTTGACCATTTATAGATCTTCTTTTGAGAAATGTATATTTCCCATCTTAATATTAAATTTATTTTTATCTGATATATAACACAAATTATACATATTCATGGGGTACTGTGTGATGTTTTGATACATACTACATATTGTGTAATGTTTAAATCAGGTCAAACACAACTATGTCCTCAAACATTTATCATATCTTTATGGTGAAAAGTCCTTTCATATGTCCAGGTAAGAAACAACTGAAAAACTAAAAAGATGCCTATGGAACATGTCAGATGGGGTTTTCTTTTTTTTTTTTCTTTTCCCCTTCCCATCCCTTCCCTCAGATGGGGTTTTCTAAGACAAAGCCAACCTTCAAATACTAGGAGAGTCTCTACTTCTTCAGATGCACCCAACCTACAAAGATCAAGAAAAATATGAGAAGTTTTTAAGGTGGTAAATTAATATCACATACATTTCTAGGGAAATGAGCAGGAGCAGCTGGAAAGCAACTAGCCTTTAAAATGGGTGATAGTGGGAAGGCACTGAGATTTCAGGAGTGTACAGGTAGAACTATTTTTTAAAGGAAAATGGGTAGTATTAGCAAGCTGAACAGAGGGAGAAAATGTCTGCTCCAGTGCACCAATTGACTAGTATGGAATGGAGCATAAAAAAGCTGCAAAGGGCTCAGCCTCGGACAAAAGAAAGAACAAATAAACAAGAGCCAAAGGAAAAAAACACACTGTGGTTTCAGGTTTGAACATAGGTTATCTTATTTAACAAAACAGAGTCTTAGAGAACAGAATATGGAGGTTGAAAACTTCTGTGAATTGTGTGGGTAGAAGCAATTACCAAAGGAAGGAAGCAAAAATGAAAGAATGAGAGACTCAGAAAACATAATTTTGAACTCAGTATCAAACAGATTTAGATTTTCAGCCTAGCCAGAAAGAGATCTTAGAGTCAACATAGAGCATGGGTGATCACTGGAAAAGTTCTTTCCTTTTCAGCATGGTGTACTGGCAGGAACACATTTTGTAATGATCCTGAGCCATGGGCTGGGAATGTGGCTTAGTGGTGAAGTAGCTTGCCTAGTATGCATGAAGCCCTGGGTCTGATTCCTCAGTACCACATAAACAGAAAAAGTTGAAAGTGGTACTGTGGCCCAAGTGGTAGAGTGCTAGCCTTGAGCAAAAGAAGCTCAAGGACAGTGCCCAGGCCCTGAGTTCATGCCCCAGGACTGGCCATAGAAACAAAAGACCCTGAGCTAGAAACTTCAGAAGTCAGAAATATCATGTAGGCTCCACGAACACACAGCAAGGATCACTGAGTGCTGGCGTAGAGAACTGATTTAGCCACACAAGGAAGTCTGCATAGCAAAGACTAAGACAGGAGACAAGCAGGCACAATGAGGTCAAAAGACAGATTTAATAAAAGATAATGCAAGAGTTGTGTGAAAATATAACAGGGCAAAGTTCATATCTAAAATGATATGATTAACAAAGTTAAAGTCCTATGCTGACCTGTTACTAGTGTTGTTTGGCTAGTGTGTTTATGGTGGATTAGGCCAGATGGAAAATGACAATGGGTGACAGCCAAAGTGAAAAATAAACTGTAAGACAAGTGTTTTGGGAATAGCTCAGCAAAAACTAACTGTTTAGAAAAACAAAGGAGGGGATAACAATGCTCCATAGGAAATGTACTCCTTACCTTACTCGTGTAACCCCTCTGTACAGTATCTTTATAGACACATATATATATATATATATATTATATATATAAAATATATATATATATATATATATATATATATATATATATGTCTGCATTAGGGATGTGAAGAGCACCACATAGTGAAGACTGGTCAGAGTCACAAAGTGGAAGTCACTTCCCAAGTGGGAAGAGCTCTAGGAGACAAAGATCTAGAGGATAGAGACCAGCAGAGCATTCTGCCACTGCAGGATATTGCCATCCTTCCCTACAAAATATGCCCTCTGGTTGCTAGGAGAACACAGAGGAAAACAGAGGAAGTCAATACTACACAGACTTCCCTTGCCAAGTAAAGAAAACCCAGTGGGCACTGATCCCACAGTTCACACTACAGCCCACAAGATGAACATTTTCGGAGGACTAGATGCCTGTTTTCTTTTTTATTAAAAAATTATTCTCTTCTTTTGCTTCTCCCTTTTCACTTTTGATTGTCTACTTTTCTACAGAGACTTTTAAAACCAGGTTGATCAACTTAAATATTAAAATAAATATCATTCTATTTTATATCATATCTTTTTGCTCTTTTTCACTTTTGGACTTCCCTTTCATGACTTTTCCATTTAAGATCTAATTTCTTTGCCTCTCCTTATAGGGCCTATGTGATCCTGGGGCTTGCAGTCTCCCTGCCTCAGCTTCCCAATAGTTGGAATTATAAATGTGAGCTACCACAACCAGCTTTAAATATTTAATTTTCAACTATCCTTCTCCTTTCTCCCTCCCTCCATTTTTATTCACTTTCATTCTCCAGTTAGATATTTTGTCTTGTTCTTGCCTTTTCTTCTCTTTTTTATTCCCCTTTCTACAATTCATCTGTACTATTGTAGTTTTAGATTGTTTCATTTTCTCTGAGTAATAATCATAATAATATGATCTGTTTCCCACTTTACTATTGGCTAATTTTAATTATTTTTCTTGATACCTCCTCCATTTGCTTCTTTCTTCTCTCATTTTTACTTCTCTATTTTTATGCTATTCAATAGTATTATTTCTCCTGTTTTTATACCATTGCTGTTTTCATTCACTAGTTGCATCTTTGTTCAAGTAATATTATCTTTAATATTTTATTCCTCTAGGTTATTGAAGTTGATAATTATTTAGTGAAGTTGGTAATTATTTTCAAACAGGCAGTACTCTATTTCTATAGTGAATATGTCTATCATTATGATTGCTTTTGAACCTAATATTCTCCTTTTGGTGTAGTTGGTTTTGTCCTCAGTGACTACAGAAGTTTGTATGAAAATCTGATTACTAAACTATGCCCAAACTCCAGCTACAAGAAGCTGCACTTTGACTCTGTCAATACCCTGTCCTGCCTGAACTTTGAAAATATTTCAACTAAAAAATAACAAGAGATTAACTCTTCCAATAACTTGGCCTAGATGTTCAAATCTCCATACAGTAAAAGTCCCACAAAAGTCAGCTCTTCCACACAGACAGATTCTAATAGTGAAATGGATGAAAGCCTGAATAATTCAAATAATTATAAGAATGATTGAAGAAATAAAAGATATGATTAAAAACCAAAATAAATTCAAAGAGAATATAAATGAACAACTGAATGAAATAAGGAGGACAATACCGGATATGAGATTCACTCAATAAAAATAAAAATTTAGAATAAAATCAAACTGAAATTTTGTAAATATAAAGCTCAATAAGGTCATATTTTAAAACTCAATTGCAAGCCTTATCTAAAAACTAGACAACATAGAAGACAGAGTAATAGCACTTAAAGATAAGGTAGATATGTTGTAACAGTCAGACAAAAATAAGAAGAATGTATGAACAGAACATACAAGATCTGTGGGACTCAACACCTACCTGGTGCTGGTGATTCGTATCTAATCCTAGCTACTCAAGAGGCAGAGATTAGAACGATCTCATTTTGAGGCTAGCCTAAGCATAAAGATTGCAAGAACCCATCTCAACCAATACCTAGGCACTATAGTACACACCTGTCAACATCTCTATGAGGGAGGCTGAAATCAAGAGGATTGTGGTTCTAGGCCACCCTGGGCAAAAAAGCTGAACCAAAAGAGAACCCAAAAAGTGCTGAGTGTGGTGGTTTCCATCTGTCATCCCAGCTAGATTGGAAAGTGTTAGAGGATTGGGCCTCAGACCAGACTAGGCAGAAAGTAAGACTCTATCACAAAAGTAACCACAGCAACAAGGGTTGAAGCTCAAGCCAAAGAGTGTCTACCCAGCATGATCCCCTATACCACCAAAAATGAAAAAGAAAAAAAAAAGGCCAAACCATCAGGTGCTGTGGTACATGCTTGTAATCCTAGCTACTTGGGAGGCAAAAACAGGAGGAAAGGGATTTGAGGCCAGCCTAGACAAAATTACTGTGAGACCCTACCTGAAAAAAAAAAAAAAAAGAAAAACAGGAACGTGGCCTAATTGCTAGAGTGCTTACCAACAAAATACAAGGCTTTCAGCTAAATCCCTGGCACTGCAAAAATTATTTAGAAAAGAACAATGCAATAAAATAGAACATTCAGAGATCAGCTGAAGCCTATTAGCCGTTTGATTCTTAAGTAAGGTGCCAAAAACATAAATTAGAAAAATGGCGGCCTCTTTAACAAATGATGCCATGAAAACTGGATATCTATATAAGACTGAAGACTGAGACTAAACTTCTATACAAAAAGTTAAGTCAAAGTGGGTCAAAAGCCTTAATATAAGATGTAGAACTTCTTAGTTTCTAGGGTAAAATATATGAGAAACTCTTCAAGATATAAGCACAAGTAATTCCTGAATAGGAATACAATTGGTTTGGAAATAAGACAACTGACAAAATGGATTGTACCAAACTAGAAACTTCTATACAGCAAAAGAAACAGTCAACACAGATTATCTAAAAATGGGAAAAACTGGGTGCTGGTGGCTCATGCCTATAACCTAGCTACTCAGGAGGCTAAGATCTATGGATTGTGGTTCAAAGCCAGCCCAGGCAGGAAAACTATGAGAATTTTATCTCCAGTTAACCAGCAGAAAAAGCCAGAAGTAGAACTATGGAAGTGATAAAGCACCAGCCTTGAGCAGATAAAGCTAAGGGACAGCACCCAGGCACTGAGTTCAAGCCACAGTACTAGCACCAAAAGCTGGAAGAAGATACTTACTAGATATTCTCCTGAAAAGAATTTAATATCTATAACATAGAAAGAACGGGAAAAAATCATACAACATAAAAGTAAGTTCTCTTGTCAATAAGTGGGAATTGGAGGAACTAGCGGTGTGGCTCAAGTGGTAGAGCACTACCTATGAGTGAAAAAGCTGAGCACTAAGCAAGAGCATAAAGCTGTGAGATCAAGCCCCAGCCAGTACCAGCACACACAAAAAAAAAAAAGGAAAGAAAAATACAAGTAAGCAATTAACAGATACTTTTGCAAAGGAAATAGTACAGACAGCCAATAAACACTTGCCATC
This sequence comes from Dipodomys merriami, assembly GCF_024711535.1. Classification (NCBI taxonomy): domain Eukaryota; kingdom Metazoa; phylum Chordata; class Mammalia; order Rodentia; family Heteromyidae; genus Dipodomys; species Dipodomys merriami. The sequence continues at coordinate 473,918 of NW_027204492.1, forward strand.
CTTAGGCATCAAGGAAATGCAAATCAAAACTCTATTAATACTTTGCCTCATCCAAATTAAAACAGATATCAAGAAAACAAATAACAAATGAAGGCATGGGTGTAGGAAGGAAGAATTTTTATCCGCTACTGATGAGCATGTAAACAAGTCCAGCCAATATAGAAATCAGTATGGAAGTTCCTTTAAAAAAAATAGAACTTCTGCTGGGTGTTGGTGGCTCATGCTTGTAATCCTAGCTACTCAGGAGGCTGAGATCTGAGGATCACGGTACAAAGCCAGACCAGGCAGGAAACTCCGTGAGACTCTTACCTCCAATCAACCACTCAGAAAACTGGAAGTGGCACTGAGGCTCAAGTAGCAGAGCATTCGCCTTGAGCTGAAGAGCTGAGGGATAGTGTCCAGGCCCAGAGTTCAAGCCCCACAACTGACACACACAAAAAAATAGAACTTCTATATAATCCATACATAGTTCTTCTGGATATATACTCTAAAGTATCAAAGTCAGTAAACTACAAAGATATCTGTATACCCAGTTTTTTAAGGTACTATTCATAATAGCTAAACTAGAGAACCAGCCTAGGTACCATCAATATGTGAATGAATAAATAAAATGTGAAATATACATATACACATATCTATGTGTGTGTACATATATATTTATGTATGTTATATATGTTATATATAAATAAATGTGATTTTATAAATGTTACATGTATAACATTTACACACACATATATCACATTTACCCATTCATCTATACACACACACACACATACACGCATACACATACACATACACAGAGTGAGTTTTACTCAGTGTACAGAAGAATGAAATGATGTTGCTTGCTGAAAGAAATGAATGGGACTGGAAGTCATCATGGTAAGTGAAATAAACCATTCCCACAAAGTATCACATGTTTTCTCTTATTTGTGGAAACTAAAGGAGGGGAGAAGAAAGGTCATAAACATAAAAGAGATACTACTGAGGAGTTGGGAAAAAAAAGAAAAAGGGAGGAAAGGGAAAGAGATGGAGTAATATAGTGAATATAATCAAAGTATATTAAATATCTATATAGAAATATCACAATGAAACCCTTTAATTTGTATAATGTGCATTAATGAAAACTTTTTAAAACTTTCTTCCAGCTTTTTGAAATAGTATATTGTTATTATTTTTAGGTGTTTAGTATAAAATAGACCACCAAAAACTTTCACTTATCTAACTGTAATGTAGAATCTGTACTGCCAATTTTAAATCAGATTATTTGGAGTCTTTTTGCTATTGAGTTCCTTTTGTATTTCCTTATTCCACAGGTTGTCTCTTCATTGTATTTATTTCTTACACTGTGCAGAAGCCTTTCAGTTTTATCAAATTCCATGTCTCTACTTTTGTTTTCATTTCCTATATTTTTATGATTTCTCAGAAAAAAAGCCTTGCTTATCAAGTGTCATGTAGAATTTCCCCTATATTTTCTTCTAGTAGCTTCATATCTTGAGGTCTTACCTTTCATATCTTGAGGTCTTACCATTAAGTTTTAAATCCATTTTCAGTTGACTTCTATAACTGATAAGAGGGATCTAATTTAAGTCTTCTACATGTGTCTAGTCAATTTTTTCAGCACTATTTATTGTAAAGACACTCTTCTCTGGTGTGTGTTCTTATTACTTCTGTTGAGAATCCATTAGTTACAGATATGGATTTTTGTTTAAGTTCTCTTTTTTTCTTCAGTAGAGAAGTAGTTTTATTTAAGCTATATAAGGGATTTGTGCAATTTTTTTTCATAGCTTGGCATGATTACTTTAGCTTTCTTCACTTTCTTCCTCTTGTGCTGTCCAGTGAAACTGAATCTATTTTACATGTGTTAAAAGTATAGAACTGGGAAGATGGCTCAGTGGTAGAGCGTGTGCCTTGCATGCCTGAGGCCCTGGGTTCGATTCCTCAGCACCACATAAGCAAAATGAAAAAAGCCGGAAGTGGCGCTGTGGCTCCAGTGGTAGAACGCTAGCCTTGAGCTGAAGGGCTGAGGGACAGCGTCCAGGCCCAGAGTTTAGGCCCCATGACCAGACCCCCCCCCAAAAAAAAGTATAGAACTTGATTCTTAGTACTGTAGCTGGGACAAATTGCCATTCACTGAATCATGGCTCATTAAAATCACTTTGTAATTTTTTTTCCCTGACTATAAACACATTAGTTAGAAAAAATGTGTTTCAGGGATCTAAGCATGGAATCTCATCTCACTGAACAAGTATACCCTGGAGACAATATCAAGTTGTAGAGTACCTGTATGCCCTGAGTTCAAACCCCAGTAAAAATAATTTTTTAAAGGCCATTAAGAAAAATGAATTCATGTCATTTTCAGGAAAATGGATGGAACTGTAGTACGTGTTACTCTCATATGGAGTCATAAAAACAAAGGGCATGAAAGTAGATGAAGGAACTATTAGGGAATAAGAAGGGAATTAGACCGGTGTAAGAAATATACAACTTTAATCCATTAACTGGGAAAACTGAGACCTGAGGATCAAGATTTGAAGCCAACCTAGGCAAAAATAGCTCCTGGATTCTTATGTCCAATTAGCAAAAAGCCTGAAGTTGAAGTATGGTTCATGTGGTAGGGTATCATACTTGAACACAAAAGCTAAGCAAAAACAAGAGGCTTTGAGTTCAAGCCCCAGTCCTGGCACAAAAAAAAGAACCAATGGAGGGATGAAAAAGTTTAAGTATGAAGAATAGGAAGGATAAGTATAATCAGTCAAAGAATCTTATGTACATGTATGAAAATCTCAGGAAAGAAGGAAGGGAGGGAGGAAGGGATGGGAAGGGAAAGAGGGAGGGAGGGAGGGAGGGAGGAAAGGGAGGGAAGGATGGAAAGGAGGGATGGGATGGGAGGAGAGAAGGAATGAGAAAGGAAGGAAAGATTGAGTTTGGGGGGAAATTTCAAGAGGATATGAATGAGAAGTTCAATAAATAAATAAGATTACAAAAAAAGAGGAAGACAGATATACTGGAAATGAAAAGTTCAATAAAGCAAAATTTTTAAAAGGCAATAAAAAGTCTCCCTAACAAACTATACCAAGCAAAAGAGAAGATTTCAGGGCTTGAAGACAAGGTTAATGAGTGAGAACATTCAGACAATAATAAAGAAGTAAGTACTTGTGAACAGAATATGCAAGACTTCTGGGAAACAATACAAAACCAAAACTTACATATTATTGTAGAACATAGTACTAAGGTACAAACTAAAGCCATACATAAACCTGCACACAGAAAAGATAGCCTCTTTAACAAATGGTGTTGGTTAGACTGTATATCCATATATCTAGTGAGACTACTCTCACCTTGTGCAAAAATCAAATTCAAGATGGATCAAAGTTCATAATGTAAGAAAGCAGGGAAAACACTTGAAGACCTAGGCAATGGCTTTCTGAATAGGTCTCCAGAAATAAGCACGAATTGACAATTGGAATTACATCAAAATAAAATTTTTCTGCACATTCAAGTATTGACATTATGAAGAGACAATTTACGGAATAGAAGGAAATCTTTTTAGCTATTCATTAGGAAAGTTATTTACATCCACAATATATAAAGAACTCAATAATTGAACACCAGAGGTACAATTAATCCTCAGATGGGCAAATGAATTGAACAGATGACAGTCCTACAATGAGAACTGTTGTATAATGACTACGTAAGAGCCAAGCTCTGGTAACTCACATCTGGAATCATAGCTACTTAGGAAGCTAAGATTAGAGGATCATGGTTTGAAGCTGGCACAGACAGGAAAGTCTGTGAAACTCTTATCTCCAATTAATCATCAAAAAACTGGAATTAGAGCTGTGGCTCAAATAGTAAAGCACTAGCTTTGAGCAAAAAAAATGCTCAGGGACAGAGCTCAAGCCCCAAGACTGTCATAATAAACAAACAAACAAACTACACTGGGAAATCTTCAACTTCCTTAGACATAAGAGAAATGTAAATCAAAACTATATTGAGATTCCATATTACTCCAGTCAGAATGACTATTATTCATGAAAACAAACACTGGCAAGAATACAAAGATAAAAGAAGCCTTATATACTTTTGATTGCAATGTAAATTAATATAGTCACTATCAAAATTAACATAGAGGATCATCAAGATACTTAAAATAAACCTATGTGATCCTACTACACCATTCCTGAACATATATGGAAAAGAATACAAGAATGCATACAATAGAGATACCTGGACAAACATGTTTATATCAGTGCTATTCACAGTAGTTATGTTATAGCAGTCTAAATGCCCCTGCTAGATGAATGGGCTAAAAACATAGTATAAATACACAAGAGAATAATATTTCATAAGGAAAAATTGAATCAGGTTATTTGCTGGAAAATATAAAGAACTAGAGGTCATCATATAGAACAAGATAAGGCCAAATTTGGGGCTGGGAAGGTGGCTCAGTGGTAGAGCGCTTGCCTTGCATGCATGAGGTCCTGGGTTCGGTTCCTCAGCACCACATAAGCAAAAAGAAAAAAAAGCCAGAAGTGGCGCTGTGGCTCAAGTGGTAGAGCGCTAGCCTTGAGCTGAAGAGCTGAGGGACAGCGCCCAGACCCAGCGTTCAGGCCCCATGACCGGACCCCCCCCAAGAAAAAGATAAGGCCAAACTCAATATTTTCTTTTATATGAGGAATCTAAACCTAAAATAAGTAGTAATAATAATATAGAGAAGGAAGAGACAGAAGAGGAGGAGGAGAAATAATTTTTAAAAAGGAATGTTTGGACTAGCAGGAGGATGAAGGGAAAAGGAGAGGAATTATAAACATTGAATGTAGTAGACATGCATTATGTGTATCTATGAGAACAGTATAATAAAACTAAAAATGATTAAAAAGGTGGGGAGAGAATAGGGTAAGCAAGGGTAATAGAGGTGTTTTTTGTTTTTGATTTTGTTTTTTGTCGGCCCTGGGGCTTGAACTCTGAGCCTGGGTGCTGTCCCTCAGCTCTTCAGCTCAAGGCAAGCACTCTATCACTTGAGCCACAGCGCCACTTCCAGTTTTCTGGTGGTTAATTGGAGATAAGATTCTCATTGACTTTCCTGCCCAGGCTGGCTTTGAACCATGATCCTCAGATCTCAGCCTGCTGCATAGCTAGGATTATAGGCATGAGCCACTGGTGCACGGCTTAGAAAAGATAAATTTTATCAACATACATATGCATGTGTGGAAATGTCACAGTGAAATTCCTTTGTATAATTTAAATACACTAATAAAAGAGTTAAAATGAAAAAATGGAACTTATATATGATGCAGCCCTAATATCCTTGGTACATACCTGAAATCATCATATAAGAGATCCCTGCTCCTTTGTTCTCACTGTGTGAATGCCTGGAGAGCTGTATAATTCATCATGTCCCAGTGTATTTTTTTTCTTTTATCATCCAGTGTGTTCACTTGTAGATTTATAGGCACATTCTAGTTACCACAAATGAGGAAAACTATGCAACCTATGTTTCTTTGGGTCTGGCTTACTTTGCTTAATATATTTTTTTCCAAATCTTTCCATTTCCTTATGAATGGTACAATATTCTTTCTGATGGATGAGTAGAATTCCATTGTGTATATATTCTTAGGAGAATATCACAAAGGCTCAGTAGCTATATGCATATGATCATATAAAATATTTATCAAAATGAACTCCAGGAAATGGAAACAAGTTCTTTTTCTTTGTTGCTGTTTTTTTTTTCTTTTCTATATGTCTTGTTTGTTAGTTCATCTGTCTTTGGGAGGGTAAGGGGGAACAGAAATGGAGGGGTAGGTTGCTGGGGATGTACCTTAGTGGTAAGAGTGCTTGGCTAGCATGCATGAAGCCCTGGATTCGATTCCTCAGTACCACATAAGCAGAAAAATCCAGAAGTGGTGCTGGCTCAAGAGGTAGAGTGCTAGCCTTGAATAAACGAAGCTCAGGGACAGTGCCCAGGGCCTGAGTGCAAGCCTCAGGACAGGCAAAAAAAAAAAAAAAGAAATGGAGGGACAAAGGTTGAACAAATGCAGCAGTGATACTAAACACTATGTTGAAAATGAACTATACAATTTATGGGTGGGGACAGGAGGGAAAAACTGGGAGAAGGAAGGGGTGACATTGTTCAAACGGAAATGTACTCTTTACCTGACTTATGTAACTGTAACCCCTCTGTATATCACCTTTACAATAACAATTATGTATACACACATATATATATGAAAGACCCCTACATAACTATTTATTGTGGCAGGTTTTTTGTATATATTTTTATTGTAAATATAATGTACAGAGGGGTTACAGTTACACAAGTAAGGTAATGAGTACATTTCCTATCCAGCATTGTTACCTCCTCCTTTGCTCTTCCCCTACCATCCCTACCCTCCCGACCTCTCCAACTCCTCCCTCCCCGCCAAGTTGTAAAGTTCATTTTCAACATAGTGTCTTGTACATCTCATTGTAACAATGGGTCTACCTGTATCCTTATTTCAGCATTTTGTTATTTCCTTCACCCTCCCCAAATTAGAAAAATGTATATACAAGATGCAGGACACCGGAATCAAATACAGTGACAACAGGAGTCATACCATGGGGGAGGAACATACAAAAGAAACTAAAAGATCACATAGTGCATTATAAATACATTAAAAACAACAGCAAGAAAGATAAAACCACTTGAGTCCCAATCTTGGGGTTCATTTTGCTTAGCAACATCTTATATGGTCATATGTACATAGCTTTTGACCTTTTCTGCTTGTCCTAGACATATACTAGTTATTGCAAATAAGGAAAACCATGGGACCTATGATTCTTTGGGCATGACTTACTTCACTTAATTTTTCCAAGTCTTTCCATTTCCTAACAAATGGGGCAATGTCATTCTTTCTGATGGCGGCATAGAATTCCAGTGTGTGTGTGTGTGTGTGTGTGTGTGTGTGTGTGTGTGTGTGTGTGTGTGTGTGTGTGTGTGTGTGTGTGTGTGTGTGTGTGTGTGTGTGTGTGTGTGTGTGTGTGTGTGTGTGTGTGTGTGTGTGTGTGTGTGTGTGTGTGTGTGTGTGTGTGTGTGTGTGTGTGTGTGTGTGTGTGTGTGTGTGTGTGTGTGTGTGTGTGTGTGTGTGTGTATCACATTTTCTTCATCCATTCATCTACTGAGGGGCATCTGGGTTGGTTCCATATCTTAGCTATGCTAAATAAATGCTGCAATAAACTTAGTTGTGCTGGTAACTTTAGTATGGCCTTGTTTATGATTGTTTGGGTAAATGCCCAAAACTGGGATTGCTGGGTCATAGGGGAGCTCTATGTGGAGTCTTTTGAGGAACCTCCATACTGCTTTCCAAAGTGTTTGATCAAGTTTACATTCCCACCAATAATGCAGTAGGGTTCCCTTCTGGCCACATTCCCTCCAGCATCTGTTGTTATTAGATTTCTTGATTATAGCCATTCTAACTGGGGTGAGGTGGAATCTCAATGTTGTTTTGATGTGTGTTTCTTTTATTGCTCGAGAAGTTTAGCATTTCTTCATGGGAATCTCAATGTTGTTTTGATTTGCATTTCTTTTATGGCTAGAGAAGTTGAGCATTTCTTCATGCATCTATTGGCCATTCTTATTTCCTCTTCAGAGAAGTTTCTCTTTAAGTCTTTAGCCCACTTGTTAATCAGGCTGTTGTTTCTTTGTGGATTTTTTGTTGGGGTTTTAATTTTTTGAGTTCTAAGTATATTTTAGATATGATACCCTTGTCTGTTGTGTTGTTGTGGCCGTTTTCAATAACCAAGTTATAGAATCAGCCTGGATAGCCATCAGAAATAATCATGAAAAATGTTGTATTGTATACACACATGTAGTTTTCTTTATTCATAAAATGAACAAACATTACATTTTCAGGAAAATGGAAGGAACTGTAGATTATCATGATGTTAACTGAAATTAGCCCATACTCAGGAAGATAGCACCACATATTCTCTCTTATGTGTGAAATCTATTTTTTTGGGGGGTCCGTTCGTGGGGCCTGAACTCTGGGCCTGGGTGCTGTCCCTCAGCTCTTCAGCTCAAGGCTAGTGCTCTACCACCTGAGCCACAGCGCCACTTCTGGCTTTTTTCTTTTTGCTTGTGTGGTGATGAGGAATAGAACCCAGGGCCTCAGGCATGCAAGGTAAGTGCTCTACCACTGAGCCACCTTCCCAGCCCCTGCCACTCCAGTTTTTTTGTTGTTGTTTTGGGGGTTTTTTTTTGGGTCCGGTCGTGGGGCCTGAACTCTGGGCCTGGGCACTGTCCCTCAGCTCCACTAGAGCTCCACTAGAGCCACAGCGCCCCTTCTAGCTTTTTTCTTTTTGCTTATGTGGTGCTGAGGAATCGAACCCAGGGCCTCAAACATGCAAGGCAAGCGCTCTACCACTGAGCCACCTTCCCAGCCCTGTGAAATCTATTTTTTAAAAAGACATGTATATATGTAAATGTCACAGTGAAACTATTTTGTACAGTTAATATACACTGTAATATACACTAAAAGCATATACATGTAAAAATGATAAAATGATTTTTAAATGTTGATTGGTACAATGTTATATGTATATATACATTTATTTTAGTAAATAGTATATGTAGAAAACAGTAATAATGCCATACTGTCAGCCATAGGTTCATCTGGGTGCTATTAATTTCCTATTTTTATGCTTTCTAAATCATTTACAGAACCCATGGTACTTTTTGTCAAGGGGACGGAGGGAGGGAGAGAAGGAGAATGAAAAAGAAAACATATCTTTTATTCCTCTTGATTCTTCTTTTTCTAATTCTAGAGCATGTTTTTTGATAGAGCATGTTGGTGTGTTAATTTTAAGTGTTACTGCACAGTGAGCAAAATCGCTTATGAAGTCTCTTTATCATGTTGTGTTGATATCATATTAAGAAACAGAATTACCTTAAGTCACTGAAATGCAGTACTGAAGTGTCAGAAACAGGAAGGTAAAATTCTAGTTCACATGATTGTGGGACAGCTTGAGCATCCTTACTCTGAAAATCTGAAATCTTAAGTGTTCCCAAATTTCATAGTCTATGCAAATATTCTAAAATGTGACAAAATCCAAAATCTCAAACACTTCTGATCCCATACAATAATCAACCTATATTCATATGTTGTGTGATCTTGAGCCACTGTGTGTTTCATTACACTATCTGTGTAATGAAGATTAGTCCTTTCTAGGTCAAAGATTCTAAGTGGAAGATAAAGATTGACAACAGGGGTCTCCACTGAGAAGACTAAAAACCGTACTGAGTTTGTCATTCTTTGGTGACCTAATGCATGTTCCAGAAGATCCTTTACTATGTAGCTATAAAACCATCAAGTTATTTACCTTCTTGGAAGATTCTCTTGTTTATGAAGTCATTTATTCCTTCATGCCACTCAACTCACAAACATTTCTATCTCCAAAACATTTTAGGCACTTATTGTATTTGGTTTCATAAATGATACCATACAGGATAACTAACTACTAAGAATTAACTTTTTTTGAGACAGTCTCATGATACAGCCTCTAATTTGCTAGTGCTTATTATGCACTTTATGCTACCTTCATAAACACAATCCTGCCTTAGCCTCTTGAGTGCTGGGATTACAGGCATAAGAATCACCATTCTTAACTAGTAAAATTTTAATGCCTCTTATTTTTTTTTCCTACAAAGGGCCAGATGGTCATGTGACTAGATATGATTTGGATTGGCTGGTGAAAAATAGCTATGAAGGACAGAAACAAAAGGTTATCCAACCTAGAATATTATGGAATGCTGAAATCTACCAGCAAGCCCAAATTCCATCTGTTGATTTCCAGAGTTTCTTAGAAACCAATGAGGGACTGAAGATGTTTCTACAAAACTTTCTGCTGTATGGAATTGCATTTGTAGAAAATGTTCCTCCCACTCAAGAGCACACAGAAAAGTTGGCAGAAAGGATCAGCTTAATCAGGTAATTTATTAGATTTATGAAATCTACAGTAATTAATTGCCAGAGCATCAGCACCAATGAAAAAGTAAAAAGAATAAGTCCTCATTTACAATCCAACATCTTTTAGGGCCTGAATAAGGAGGACTCTCACTCACAAAGCTTTCTTTGAGGACTAGATTTCTAATCTCTAAAGACATTTATACACTACATGTAATCAAGACTTTAAAATCACTGGTATATTTTTTGTAGCTCTTACTATTGCTGTTATCAAAGTTGAGTTATCATTATAGCTTAGAATTAACACTACAATAAAGAGAACTGGAAAGTAATTTGAATTCTGCTATCAAGCACTTGTATTACCACAGGTAAGTCCTTTATCTCTCTCTCTCTCTCTCTCTCTCTCTCTCTCTCTCTCTCTCTCTCTCTCTCTCACACACACACACACACACACACAATGTGCACGCACATACATGCACACTCAATCCCTTACTGTCCTCTATTTTCCCATCTGTTTAAAAAAGAATTGAGTAATATGCCATCTTACAGTTTTGATCTGTGATAGCCAGGTCTTTATTCAGAAATTGATTGTTATCTATGTGCCTTTAAAAAATCATGTAGAATTTAATCAGCACATTTGCACTTATTATTTTATGTTGGTCACTATAGTAACCCTGATAATTGTGAGATTTGTCTCCTATTTTACTCATGGGACACCTAGTATTGGTTTTATTACCATTCTACATTTCTACTTGGCATATAGATTTATCTTCTGTATTATTCAATGTACTATAAACCTACTTCATTAGTTATTGTCTTTTATCTACTATGACCCAGATGTAATACATTTTATAGCATATTGTATGCATTATATATGTAGGTATGTATATATGTATATATGTACATATATATATATATATTTTCCCTGTGCTAGTAGAGCATAATTTGAAAAGTATTCCTTTTGAAATACAAACAGTAAAATAAACATGGTAAGCAATATTGAAAGGACTTTAAAAACTCTTCAAAAAGAACATTTCCTATTTTCACTTCAGAGAATAAATTCTGAAAACTAAAGAATTAAACTGACCTTTAGTCAGCTCTAAGTGGGGAAAATATGTGCAAAATCAAAATCTGTCATACTTACCTCAAGGAGCAATGCAATAAAATACAGTAAACCTCACTAAATACTTGTAACACAAAACACCCTTTTTTCTTTTCCTTATTCATCCATGTCCAAAAGATAAATGAAGATCTACTATTAGTCACTTCTATGTCATCTTAATAATATGGAACTGTTTAGTTGCCTTTAAAGGCTTGATTATCCAAGATATTAGAAAATTAGCATTATTATTACAAAATAATACTTAAGATGACACCTATTAAAATTAAGTAACACATTGCTTCTAGAAGTAGCTATGCTATCTTTTATTATGAAAGGAAGTTAAACACAGAAAATGACCTTAAATGAGAAGGCTATTAAAAGTAGGCATATAAACTGGGTGACAATAGTTCACACCTGTAATCCCAGCTACTTGGGAGATGGAGATTGGGAACATCATAGTTTGAAGCCAGTCCAGGCAAGAAAGTTCACAAACCCCCATCACAATGAATAGCTGGGTGCAGTGGTGCACACCTGTCATCCTAAATATAGTGAGAAGAATAAAATAGATGCATCACAGACAAGGGAAGCCCCAACAAAACCAAGACTCTATCTCAAAAATAACCAAAGCAAGCCAGATGCCAGTGGCTCATGCCTATAATCCTAGTTACTCAGGAGGCTGAGATCCAAGGATCCAGTTTAAAGTCATCCCAGACAGACAAATCTGTCAGACTCCTATTTCCAATTAACCAACAAAGAACTGTGTCTCAAGGGGCAGAGCACGAGCCTTGACCAAAAAAAAAAAAGCTGAAGGACTGGCAAAAAAAAAAAACAATAAATAAGTAACCAGAGCAAAAAAGGATGGAGGTATGGCTCAAGTAGTAAAGTGATTACCTATTAAAAGTGTGACACTCTGAATTCAAACTTCAGTAACACCAAACAATAGTCGGATGTAGGTATATAAGCAAAGTGTAATTATTCTCTAAGCTTTTGAAATACATTATGCTTCTTAGTTCTACCTTCAACTTCCTAGAATATTAATGGCTGACAGAGTTGTCCGGACTGAGGTTGTACTTAACTGTCAATTTCACCTTTTAGATAGAACCACAAATACTATTATTTAGGTCTTTCTTTATTTCATTTAACAGAGAAACCATCTATGGAAGGATGTGGTATTTTACTTCAGACTTTTCCAGAGATGACACTGCATATACCAAGCTAGCTCTGGACCGACATACTGACACTACCTATTTCCAAGAGCCCTGTGGGTAAGTGGATTAGGCTTCTCCAGTCCTTATATATAATGGTCTTGAGTAGTCTTTTAATCAATTTCAATTCTATCATATCAATTGCTGTGAACTCATATGACTTTCTTTTTCTTTCTAGAAACATGAGCAGTTTGAAATACCATATCTGAGTCTTCTTTAGGCTCATGTAATAAAATTTTACGTGATTGAAAGCTAATCACCTTACTACAAAAATTGTCTTAATCTTGTTAAATGTAATTTTAATGTAATTACAACTTCCTTAAAAACTACGAATTATGTTTTATAATTTGTACACTTTTCTCACATTTAGTTATTTCATTGCAAAGTAGTTAGCCCTGCAAACACTGTTGTTTTGAGAATGGTATTAAGGGGAATTTGAGTTTGATGAATAAGAACTTGGAAATAAGTAATAGCTGAAAAGAAACCTTTTTCCTCATCACATCAGTAACTATTGAGCGAAATATGATAATGTTAGACATAACTTTGCTATGATTTTCTTCTTCATACGTATGATAAGCTGTGACAAAGATATTAGTAAAGTGAGTATACATACATGTGGATTATAAGATAGCACAAAAGGGTGATTGCATTAATTTCCTTTTTACCTATAGACTACAAAGTCAACCCCTAAGACTATTAAATAATCCTGACCTAGAAGTTTCACAGAATGTTCAAAATGATCATAATTGATCCTTTCTCTTTTGTTTTTCAGTTAGATTCTTCTCCAATTATTTATTTATTTATTTTTGTGCCAGGCCTACAGACTGAACTCAGGGCCCAGGCACTGTCACCGAGCTTCTTTTGCTCAAGGTTAGAGCTCTAGCTTGAGCCACAGCACTACTTCCAGCATTTTCTGAGTCATGTATTGGAGATTCTTGAGTCTCATGGACTTTTCTGCCAGGCTGCTTTGAACCATGATCCTCAGATCTCAGCCTCCTGAGTAGCTAGGATTACAGGCATGAGCCATCAGTGCCTGGCTTGATTCTTCTTAATTTTATTCATTCAGGCTCTCCTTACATTTTTTTATTTCACTTTGTGGCTTACTTTTCCTCACTTTTGAACTTTTGGTTAATTACTATTAATTTTATTTTCCCTCATTAATTTCAAAATTCTTTTGTTTTTCAATCCTTTCCCTGTTAACATATATGATTTGACTATTTCAATATGTCCCTAAATAAAACTTCTTCAACCACTCACACTTCATCATCCAATTACACATCTGCCTGCATTCTGTATCATACATAGTAAATACATTTCTTAACTTTAAAGTTTCTCAAAGGAGGAACCTAGAGTTATTCTAGATTCTTACCAGTCCTTTATCTTTCAAATTGTTCTGCAAATTTTTTTGCTTAGCTTGAGTACCACCAGCTTATCTTTCACACTACCACTAAAATCAAGTCTTTAAAATGTTAATGTGCCCATAGAATTTCAATTTAAAGCCATTTGTTATTCTCCATAGTATCAGTAGGAACTTCTTACTCTCTTCCTTTAGTATACTTTGTTTTTTACAAGCAACTTTGGTCATGCTTTTGCCTCTTCCTAGAATGATCTCTGCTCATGCCAAGGTCTTTCCACTCCTAATTCTTGCTGTCTTTAAAATTAAACAAAGCCCACCCTCCTTCCCTCAAATATTTCTCTATACAAAGGTTAAAAAGAGTAGATCATTCCTTTTTATGGGACTTACTTTATCTTGTATACAACTTTATTATAGTACCCATCATTTTACTGGTACTGGTTTTATCTCTTCTAACTATAGCATGAGCTTTTAAAAGTAGAGGCTCTATCTTATTTGTATTACTGGGTCATAACATATATAGGCTTTAATACATGTTGTGTATATTTGGTGGAAACCTATAGTAGCATTAATATTTCAAAGTACAACAATATGAAGGAAAAATAATTGGGAAGTGGAATTTCATTCTTCATTAAAAGAAAATGAAACAAAAGAATATTCAAGAATTTTGGTGTGTTCTCTTTTATCCACTGAACAAAAGAATTTATTCTTTTCCTTCTTTAGCATTCAAGTGTTTCATTGTCTTAAGCATGAAGGAACAGGTGGCAGAACACTGTTAGTAGATGGGTTCTATGCAGCAGAAAAGGTACTTCAAAAGGCACCTGAGGAATTTGAACTCCTTAGCAAAGTGCCATTGAAGCATGAATATATTGAAAATGTTGGAGAATGTCATAACCACATGATTGGGGTTGGGCCACTCTTAAATATCTACCCATGGAACAAAGAGCTCTATTTGATCAGGTGAGTACCAAAGAACTATGCTGCAGTGTATTTACCATATATTAACCTCCTAATGTAATAATTCTTAAAATCCTTCTAGCTCCCACATTTTAATCTTGTTACTCTATCGCTCTTTATGTTATATTCTTATTATAATTCTAATAAACAGGCCAAAATAAATAAATAATAGTAATAGTAAAAAAAAACAACAACTAGTAAATAGGCCAAAAGTCAGAGAATAATCCATTTGGGGGGAATGATACATAATGGAGGTGATACTCTTAAAATGAAACCATGTAATAAAATAAAAAAGAAGAATAGCTATTCAGTTGTCCTCAGTAGCCACATAGTTAGTATACACAGAGGTCTGATGAAAATTTATGTCTCTAGAAAATATTTATGTAAAGTTTCTGGCCAGTTTATCAATTGTCAAATGACCACTTAGAGATCTTGTAGAATCATGAAATATGCCATATTCAGGGCTGGGAAAGTGGCTCAGTGGTAGAGCGCTTGCCTTGCATGCATGAGGCCCTGGGTTTGATTCCTCAGCACCACATAAACAGAAAAAGCTGGAAGTGACACTGTGGCTCAAGTGGTAGAGCGCTAGCCTTGTGCTGAAGAGCTGAGGGACAGCGCCCAGGCCCAGAGTTCAGACCCCACGACTGGCAAAAAAGAATAAAATTTAAAAATGTTTAAAAATGAAATATGCCATATTCAAAACTAAACCCACAGTCCCCATTCATAAGTGTGTCCCTCTACTTGTTTCCCCATGTATCATTGAATGACACCACCATCTACTAGTTTACCCAAACCAAAATTTAAAAGTTGTCTTTAGCTTTTCCATCTCTCATATAATACAGCCAATTTCATTAACTCAGCCTAATTTTTTCTCAAACAACTACTTTCTATCTATAATGCCACATTTATTAATGAAACCACTATTACTTATCTACTGTATGATTACTAGAGACTTTTAACTGATCCTGCTTCCACTATGAACAACGTTCTGTCCACTTTTTGCTAGAGTAGTTCTGAAATACAAGTCTTACCTTGTAATTATCCTGTTAAGATCCTTTGTCTCTCCAATATCTTTCAGGGAAAGATCAGTTTTGTCCTTATGACTTACAGCCTCCAATGCTGTATGTGCTCTGATCACTTCTTTTGCATCATCCCATAAAACTTAGGTTTTCCATACAAATTTTGCCATACATATGCTACAGTGCTTTAGGTTTCTAGAGCCAGTTACTTCCCATCTTGCAGCCAGGATTTCTCTTACACTGTTTTACATTTGAATTCTCTCCTTTCCACTTACTCTAAGATGAATTGTACTCTGCATTAAATAAATTTCTTAACAAGAGTAGATACTGTACAATTCTATTCATATAAAGATTTTTATAAGTGGGCAAAAATTAATCTTTGGTGATAGAAATCATGATGGTAGTTTCTCTTGGGTAGAAGAAGGGGTATGACTAGGAAAAGGCACATAGGAAAGTATAAAGTTCTGGCAATAATTGGTATTTTAGTGATGTAATCCCATCACGAAAAGTCTTTAAGCTTTGTGCATTTTTCTCTATGTATAGTATGTGTAAGTAAGGTTAGTTTCGAATCTCAGTAAAGATTTTTCATCCAGGCACTGGTGGCTCATGCCTGTAATTCTATCTATTCAAGAGGCTTTGTTTATGCAGCCTCCCTTTCCCACTTCAGTTTGATGAACAGGAAGCTCAAATCTTTTAGCAATGCTTCAATTAAGATTTATGATCAATAAGATTTATGCCATGAAGTATACTTTAGATAAAGTGCCATATCCTAAGGCAGAAGAAACAATCTGGAATTAAAATTATATTCCCTATGCCAAGATTCTGCAAAGAAAAACAAAATATAATCATCAGTAGAATTCCTCTCTCTGATCCTCGATTCCTAAGCGAATTTTTGCTTTCTTATCACATCATCTATAAAAGTACTTAGCCAGGTGCTGGTGGCTCACGCCTGTAATCCTTGCTACTCAGGAGGCTGAGACCTGAGGATCAAGGTTCAAAACCAGCTCGGGCAAGAGTCGATGAGACTCTTATCTCCAATAAACAACCAGAAAACCAGAAGTGGTGCTGTGGTTCAAGTGGTAGAGTGCTTGCCTTGGCTGAAGAGCTGAGGGACAGCACCCAGGCCCAGACTTCAAGCCTATAACCAACAACAACAAAAAAAGTACTTAAGAAAGAGAAACATTATCTAAAAATAGTCAACAATGTTCATGTGTCTGAGATATTTCTGATGATTCTGTTAGGTACAACAACTATGACCGGGCTGTCATCAATACTGTACCTTATGATGTTGTCCATCGTTGGTATACAGCACACCGGACTCTGACAGTTGAGTTGCGAAGACCTGAGAATGAGCTTTGGGTCAAACTAAAACCTGGAAAGGTAGGTCCTAAACTTTAAAAATGTCTAGTAAATTTGTTTTACCAAACCAGTGAAGGATATCTGTTTAATATGTGTCACAGTGCTAGAAAGAAAAAAGAGAAGTCCTGCCACTAACTTACTGAATGATGAGAAATTTAGCTAAAAGATCCCTAAGATTCCTTCCAGCTTTATTTCATTTGTGTTTAGGGTGGGGAATAACTTGGGTGATGGGTTTACACTTAGTGCCTCATGCTTGTTAGGCTGGCACTCTACCACAGAGACATGTTCCTAGCCCTTTTATTCACACTGATTAGTTTGATAAAGGCTAAGGGTTTTTACCAAGCCCCAACCAGACTCCAATACTACTTTCCACTGTAGCAGTGATGAGAAGCACATGGCACTGCACCCACTGTTAGTTCTATAACTTTTTGCCCCCACTGGCCTCAAACCATGATTCTTCTGATCTCATTCTCTCAAGTAACTGGGATTACAGGCATGAGCCACCACATCCAGTTCATTTTTCAAATCTTGATATTTCCTCTGGGTGAAAAAATATATTCAGCTTATCATAATGAAACAGTAGTTTACCCTTTGAATAAGTATAGAGTAAGAAAAAGATGGAATCCAGTTACATAATTTACATTGGAAAACAGAATAATTGTTCAAGAAATGAGCTCCCTAAATGCAGGTCCTATTAGCAAATATTGCTTTTATAACTTCTTTTGAGGCTATTATGTATAGGATTATACACATCTTAGTCTCAAAAGTCTATATAATCTCAAAAGTATCTCATTGAGAATAACCACAGAACTTAAATTTGGTCTCTCTTGGTTTAGGATTTTTGATACTGTTTTCTCTTTTACCCATTTGCAGGTACTATTCATTGACAACTGGCGAGTCCTACATGGTAGGGAATCCTTCACTGGCTACCGGCACCTCTGTGGCTGCTATTTAACACGAGATGATGTATTAAACACTGCTCGTCTCTTGGGGCTTCAGGCTTAAATTTGACAGCCTTGGGTTTATGAATATACTTAGCATCTTGGCCACCAGAATTTCCTATAAACAGAGTAATAAGTCAGAACTTACCTTACATGGTTTCCTTAATCTATCCAACAAAACAGAAGCTATGTAATTCTCTAATAGAGGAAACCTGTTAGAGAAATGAGGTTTCTGATTTATCTAACATCAGCCATCTAGTGGAAGAGCCATTTTCTTGTTATAACATAAGCCTACTTGTTTTATAAACCTTTTGATATGACTTTATTTTACTTTATCAATACAACATTTATAGTAAAAAGAAATCAATTACATTTACTGAGTGAAACTTCTTTCAATTAAATCCCTTAGAATACAATGCATTCTAAAAATGAAAAAGTATTGATAAAGCAAAACTTGCTAAATTTTTGGCCTTAGCATCCATGTATGAGACAATATATGGCTACTTGTATTTCTGTGTGGTTATTTCACTTAACACGTCTTCTAGTCCTATCCATTCCAACAAATGAAAGGTATCACTTTTCTTTTTTATAAATGAATATATATATACACACACACACAGAGTTTGCTTCATCCATTCACAGGCATTTAGGCTGATTCAATATCATATCTATTGTGAATAATGCATCACAGGAGTATGTGGGTATTTTCTGATGTGCTGATTTCTTTTGGATGTACACCTAGAAAGCAGTAGCTGGATGATATAGTAGATTACTAATTTTTTGAGGATTTCCCATACTGTGTTCAATAGTGGCTATGCTAATTTACATTTCTACCAAGAGTATATAATACTTCCTTTTTTATAATTCACTAACACTTATTATTTTTGTACATTTTATAACAGCCATTCTGACTGCAAAAAGAGTATTTCTCATTGTGGCTTAGATTTGCCTTTTCCTCATAACTACTCATCTTGAGTTTTCATATACTTGCTGGAAATTTGTACATCTCATTTTAAGAAATATCAATCTAGGACAATAGCACTTTTTGTCTGTTGCTGTTTCTGCTTTAGGGATATTGGGGTTGTTTTTTTATTTCTCAATTTCCTGTTTCTTTGAGACAAGGTCTCACTATGTAGATCAAACTGACCCTAAACTGACTATGTAGCTCCAAACTGGCCTCAAACAAACTCAAATCCTTCTG
This sequence comes from Dipodomys merriami, assembly GCF_024711535.1. NCBI lineage: Eukaryota > Metazoa > Chordata > Mammalia > Rodentia > Heteromyidae > Dipodomys > Dipodomys merriami. Next base: position 492,994 of record NW_027204492.1, read on the forward strand.
CCTTGACCTTAACCACAGGATGGGATTATAAACCTGCACCACCATGGCAGCTATTGTTGATTTTTTAATGACATCACTGATATTGTTCCTATTGAAATCTGCAGTTTGCTTACAAGTTGTAAGCATCACACTGCTTCAGATGTATGCCTGATGAATAAGTGCTATCATACTGCAGGTTAACATTCACTCAATTGTTTGCTTTGCTGTGAGCCTTAACACCCTTAAAAACTGTCCAGGACGCATTGATAATCATTATATTAGATATTAAGTGTGAGAAATGTTAGAAAATGAATAACATGGAACCATCTATTCCTTACCTATAAGAGGGATGACATTATCACATCATATAGCCTGTGAAAAAGTCCAGTGTTCATTCCTCACTCTCCCTCCATTGTGCAAGCAGGTTACACAAGAAACCTAAGTCAAAATGTCATCACCAGGTGTGAACCATAAGCCTAAGCTTTTCTGCTAGAAATGTTAACAGGGGCTGGGAATATAACTTAGTGGTAGAGTGCTTGCCTAGCATGCATGAAGCCATGGGTTCAATTCCTCAGTTCCACATAAACAGAAAGGGCCAGAAGTGGTGCTATGGCTCAAATGGTAGAGCACTAGCCTTGAGCAAAAGAAGCTCAGGGACAGTGCCCAGGCCCCTGGACTGGCAAAAAAAATTTAAGAAGGTAGGTACCCAGGTCTGTAGGCAGAGTTGAGAAGAATATTCCAGAAAAACCACATTCACCCTCTCTACCTTTGCAATCAGTTGAACATCTGAAGACTCAGTAGGACCCCTCCTGGTATCAAAATGACAGTAGAGAAATGAACATTATGGCTGGGGCTTCTCCTGGACTTGCCATTACTTTCACAGTTAAAGTAGAAATGGAAGCAGAAAAGCAATCCATTTTGAGACACACATAGCCTCTCTCCTAGAAAGCACCTTAAATATTACACTCAAAAGGTATGATTTTAAAGCCGGGCGCCGGTGGCTCACGCCTGTAATCCTAACTACTCAGGATGCTGAGATCTAAGGATCGAGGGTCAAAGCCAGCCCTGGCAGGAAAGTCCATGAGACTCTTATCTCCAATAAACCACTCAAAAACCGGAAGTGGCCCTGTCGCTCAAGCAGTAGAGTAGAGCGCTCGCCTTGAGCTGAAGAGCGCGCAGGGACAGCGCCCAAGCCCAGAGTTCAAGCCCCACGACCAACCAAAAAAAAAAAAAAAAAAGGTATGATTTTAGCATGTTGCCAAAGCAAATTGCTGAGAAAGAAGTGACATTCTAAACAGTTCCTATTTTATTGCTTTGAAAAATAAAACGACGAATTAGAAAATGGCTAAATTGTTTTACAATTGGAACAAAGTTGACTTTTAGTTTTTTAACAAACATCTATTAATTGTACATAATGACATGTAGGGTGATATTTCAACATATTCATGACACTTGACAAAGGAATGAAATCTTGACAGTTGAACACCTTGCATATAAGGGATCCCACCATACAAAGAAAGCCATACTGCTTATACATACAACTAAAAGTTGCATGAAAATCACAGAATGCCTCTCAGAAGGGATCATGTAATTTCCAATGCAGCTAAGTTAACTGGTGCTGGAACTGTTGAACTGAACATCTTTATGTAAGCTAATAAAGCTTGATCCTTGATCTAGGGCTCTAACGCCAACAAGAATGCAAGATATACAATGAGTCCCACGAACATGTATAGTAGATACAATGTGAAACTTGGTGGCCAAGAAGACAAAGCTATGGGCTTATGGGAGTCATGATGAGGACATACTGTTGATGCACTTAAAGACTGCAAATGCAACTGACCTCTAGGAAACAAAATAGGAATGGAGGAAAAAGGAAGAGGCCTGAAAAACTCGCATCCCTCACGTTGCAGTTTTGGAACAGAGCCACTTTCTCCACAGCACTGATTAGTCAAAACGATCTACTGTGGCCTGTAAAATCCTAGCTACTCAGGAGGCCGAGATCTAATTCTAAGCCAGCCCAGGGAGAAAAGCAAAAAGTCAGACGGGGATCCTTGGTACAAGTGGTAGAGCACAGGCCTTGAGGGAAAAAGTCAAGGGAGCTAGAGGCCTGAGTTCAAGTTCCGGGGTACCAACCAGCACACACATACACCAACAGGACCTACCTATTGTGCCTCGTTCCCACCCTGCTGCCTTAAAATGGGCTTCTAGAAGCTATCTTTCAGTTCATGAATCACGCCCATGGTGGCGAAGGGAATGACAGACAACACAGGAGCAGGAAGACCCATCTTTTATTTCTCCCCAGTGGCAAAGTGGGGAGGGGAGGGGAAAGGTACTGGGCGTGCTGTGGGGTGGTTGGGTCTCAGGCCAAAGGGCATCTTGGCTGATGGGATTCATCAGACGCCCTGTCCCGAGGGGGAGATGGTTTCTTGCAAAACTAGGTGAAGGAGGTGGTTCTGCTCGGCACTCAGCAGTGGCCACATCTCCACCTGCAGCGACTTGACGGCTTCCGTGTCCTTCTCATGGGTGGCCATGACCAAGGACTGCAGCAGCAAGAACAGCTCCTCGGGAAGCTGGCAGCTGCTGCCGTCCTGACAGTGGCTGTCGAAGGCCTCCCAGGAGTACCTCTCCAGGGTCTGGGCGTGCTCGGGCAGCAGCTTGGCGGGTGGCGGCTGCAGGAGCAGCAGCAGCAGTACGCGGGACACCTCGCACCGGGCCAGCACGTCCGAGAAGGCGCCCAGCGTGGCGGGGGAGGGCGCGGCCGAGCCCGAGTTCGCGGGGAGCGGCGCAGAGGGCGCACCGGGTCCCGGCTGCTGGGGCGGCGACGGCGGGGGCGGCGGCAGGGGGTGGCTGCCATGGTCGCGCGCCAGGCGCTGCATGCGCGTGAAGACCGCCAGGGCACCGGTGTAGTCTCGCGCCAGCAGCTGGCACGAGGCAGCGTCGCCAAGCGCCTGCAGCGCGGCCAGGGGCAGCTGGGGCAGGTGCAGCTGGGCGGCGCGCTGGAAGTGGCCGGCGGCGGCGGCCGGCTGGCCCAGGTCGCGCAGGGCGGCGGCCAGTTCCAGGCACAGGGCGGCGGCGGCGGCCGGCTGGCCCAGCTCCAGGTGCAGGCGCACAGCGGCGCTCAGGGCGCTAGCGGCCGCCTGCAGAGCTTCGCCGTAGGCGGCGGGGCAGACCAGGCGCTGCCGGGCGTCGCACTCCTGGCGCAGGAAGAGGCGCGCGGCCTCGGTCAGGGCCAGCGCCTCCCCGGGCCCGTGGAACAGCGCCTGCTGGCAGCGCGCCACGGCCAGCTGGCACCAGGCCGCGTAGGGCAGGCACTCCTGGGCGCGCAGCTCCCGGCCCAGCTGTCCGAACTGCTCGCCGGCCTCGGCCACGTTCGGCTTCCGCAGGAAACGCTTTTTCAGCTTGTTCGACACCAGCCGGTACCGAGCCAGGAAGTCCCCGGCCTCGGACCCTGGGCTTACGCCGCCGCCGCCGCCGCCGCCGCCGCCGCCTAGGCCCAGGCCCAGGCCGAGGCCCAAGCCTGACGAAGAGGCCGCCATGTCGACCGCTCGCCTTTTCCGGGTGAGCGCGCTGACGCAGCGGGCCAGCCGCGACGTGCCGTGCGCCCCCGCGGGGGGCGCGGTAGGCCGCCCGCGCTCCCGCCCCGCCGTTGCCTGGCAACCAGCAGGCCGCCCGGGAGGAGGCTGGGAGCTCAAGCCGCTCGCAGTCACAGCTGGGGAGGGGGTTGCCCTGGCACCGCCGCTGGCGCTCCGCAAATCCGGACCTGGGCCTGGCCGCCGGCTCGCCCTGGGGGCACGAATGACAGCGGGTGGGACGTGGACCCACACCGGCGTGGTCCTCTACGCAAACCCGGCTGGGGCCCTGGGCCGTCCTGACCTGCACACCGGGCCTCGTGGCAGCCCAAGCCACCCCTCCAGCCCCTCCCCAATCGCCTTCAGACGTGGGGCCTGCGGGGCCCTTGTCGTGGCTCCCAGCATGCCATCGTCCCGGCAACCTCACCTGGCCTGACTCGGGGGCTGTCTGAAAGCCGAGTGTACCCTGGAGGGCTCCTGTCCCAGCCGCCGCCTGGAAGGGACGCCGGGCACGACAGTGACCCGGTGCCAACTGCCTGCACGCGGGCCTGCCGGCGGCGGGTAATGACCTCACCAGTCCGCCCGAGCCCGTCCGGAAGTGCCGTCGCGCGCAGGTGCCGTCGCGCGCAGGTGCCGTCGCGCGCAGGTGCCGTCGCGCGCAGGTGCCGTCGCTCGCTCGCCGGGAGCCGGCGTCTCCCCTCAGGCGGCGATTCTCGTGCTTCCACCCGACCTGGATCATGCTGGGAAAGGGCAAGGGCCTCCAGCTTGCTGGACAGGTGCTCTGCCTCTGCACTCGGGCCTCCAGCCTCGTTTGGCATTGGTTATTTTAGCCGTTGGCTCTTGTTGCGTGCCCGGGCAGGCAGGCCTGCGCTGGGATCCCCTTACTTGAGCTTTCGGGTGTATGCCACTGTATCCGACCGTTGGTGGAGATGGAGACGCACAAACTTTTTGTTTCGTTTGTTTGGTTTGCGTGCTGATCTGGAGCTTGAACTCGGCCTGGCCACTGTCCCTGAGCCCTTTTACTCAAGGCTAACGTTCTTCCACTTGAGCCACAGCTCTACTTCTGGCTTTTTGGTGGCTAATTGGAGTCTCAAAGGTTTTCTTTTTCTTTTTCTTTTTTTTTTTTTTTTTTTGCCAGTCCTGGGCACTGTCCCTTAGCTTCTTTTGTTCACGGCTAGCACTCTACCACTTGAGCCACCGAGCCGCTTCTGGCATTTTCTGTGTGTCTGGTACTGAGAAATCAAACCCAGAGCTTTGTGCAGGCTAGGCAGCACCCTACCACTTAGCACATTCCCAGGCCTCTCACAAACTTTTTAACATTTTGTGTGCCAGACCTGGGACTTGGACTCAGGACCTGGACGCTGTCCTTTAGCTTTTGCACTCAAGGTTAGCGCTCTACCACTTGAGCCACAATGCCACTTCTGGCTTTTGGGTGATTCATTGGCAATAACAGCCTCATGGATTTCCTTCTGGGCTGGCTTTGAACCTGGACCTTCACGTCTCAGACTCCTGAGTAGCTAGGATTACAAGCCTGAGCCTGGCACTAGGCTTTGTCTATGACTTTTCATAATTTAAATATGATGTTTCTCAGCACAAACCTTTACAGGTTTAGGGGTCTTTGGTTATACAAGTTAGTATGTCCATTTTCCTCCCTCTGGGGAGTTCTAAGCCATTATTTCTTTGAGATTCCTTTGTCTGGTCTCTCCTTTTAAGGCTTCATGATGTATAGACTTTTGGTTGTTAGTGTCCCAGAAATTCTATATGCTTTCTCCATATTCCACTTTTTGTTACTCTAAGTGGAGGAAGGGGACTGGGGGAGGGTCAGCCAGACTCAGTGTCATTGAGCATGTTCACAGTGCCCTGCAACATTCACCACCATCTGCTTCCAAGGCATTTTCTCTACCCAAAAAGGACCCCAATATGCACAACCTGCCAAGGAATGAGAAACCTTTTCTCTACTGGCGGTCTTTAGGTATTTATCACATCACTCACTGGGCTATACACAATAATAAATGCAGACAGAAGACTGCAGATGGGTAGCCTAGGAGAAATATATATGTCTGTCCCAGCATCTTCCCAACTCCCCGAATGATGACATACTTTGGGTCTTGGTCCATCCCATGAAAGACGGACAGGGTCTGAGGAAAAGTAAGTGTGGCCACTAGCCCGGTCCCCAGCCTCCCCTAGCCAGGGAGACAATTAGATGCAGTGGGGAGTCAAGTCAAGCAGGAAAACTCGTTTATTAACACACAACAAGCACTTTTTAAAGCAGAAAAGACCGGGTGGCATGGGAAGGGAAGGAACCAATCACTGTAAAGGTTGCACCCTATCATGCACCTAAGCTTCCATGGGCTGGTTAGGCACTGAACGTAAAGCAAATCGAGCTCTGCCAACTCAACTCCCTCTCAGCGCCATCTTTGCTGCCCACGTGCCCCATAGACATAGTCGCTGTCTATGCCCACCCCCACCTCCAACTACACCTTCCTCACATTTGGCAGCCTCAAATCTGTTTTTTGACTGCACAGGACAAGCTGTTCTGGACATTTTTTATAGATGGATATGGTAAGCATATGTTACTTTTTGTTTGCCTGCTTTCACTTAGCATCATGAATTCCTTATGGTTCATCCAGGTTGCAGTATGAAGCACTCTACTGCATGTACAGACCACATTTTGTATATCCACTCAGAAAGTCATGGGAAACTGAGTGAATGATACCTTTTGGATATTTTAACAGTGTGCTCAGGAGCACACCCTGCTGAGCAGGGAGCCTTTTGTGTGATGAAATATTTTCAATTATGACATAAAACCACAAAACACCTAGGAACAAAATTATCAAAAGAAGTGTAATACTTATGCAATGGAAAGTATATAATGTTTGTTAGTAAAATGGAGGAGAATGGAAAAGAAATAGGACAGACTCAATCATCAACAGTTGACTGTTTATTGCCAGTGAGGGGTACAGACCTTCCCATGGGTTTGGAGGTTGTGCGAGGGACTGTATTTGGGGGTGGGCTTACATAGGGCTTAACAAGGAAGCAAAGGAGTAAAAAACAGGCTGTAATGACTGGGAGATAAGGGTGGGTACTTTCAGTTAGGTCCAGAATGGAATGTTCCACCTGGTTTGAGGGGCTATTGTCCCCTGGGGAGCAAAAGTGGTGTACTTGCCCAGGCCTAGATTTTAACTTGCCTTCAGACAGGCATGTGGTCAAGCCTGTTCGTGTGCACCTGTTGTCTTGCTTGACCTGGGGGAATAAGGTGGGAGTCAGTCCTTCAATCTTGCTCAGGAAAGTTAAAGATCTAAATAAATAAATAGGATTTCCATCCTCCTGGACTTAAAACTCAGTATTTATTAGAGGCAATATTCTTCATATCGATTTACAGAGTCAACAAATCCTTTATCAATTTCACAAAGTGTTTTGCAGAAGTTTATAAACTAACCCTAAAATATATCAAGAAAAGAAAAAAACAGACCAAACAGTTTTTCATAAATAAGCAAAATGTAGGAGTATTATTTTCCCTAAAACATTTTATTAGCCTATATTTATTGTACAAATAATTGGTTTTATATGGCATTCCCAAACATGCCTTGCTATTTACTTTAGCATAGTTGGTACCAAAATACCTAAGAAGAACAAAGATTTATGTTGCTTCAGTCCATTGTTACTTGTCCCCATATACTTGAGCAGAACATCATCTTGATGATGTTAGTCTGTCCTCCATTTGGGGCTTCACAGGCCCTCAGCATGTATCTCTGCATCAGCAGAACACCCTCCACCCAGACCTAAACTCCACCCTACCTATGCACTGTTTTCAGTGACCAGCTGTGCACCAGAGTGCCTCCTGCCTCTAGCCCTGAATATAAGGATATCCCTGGGAAAGAGATAGGCATTATTTTTCTCTCTCTCTCCCATGGAGGAGAAGGCCTTGTCAGACTTGGCTGGCAATAAACTCCTTTTCCTGTGAGTGACTGTGTCTATGTGGTCTTCTGGGATGGGTGCTTTCAGATGGGAGTTTGGGGCCTAGGAACATTTTTACTTCATAGCAGAAATCAAGTATAGAGTTTGAGAAAGGGACAGAGGACCAGGAAAACTTTCAAAGGAATGCTTGCCATGACTTACTTCCTCCAGCTATTCCCCATCTCCTACAGTTTCCAGAGCCTTCCAAAATACTGCTAATTCAACACATGAGGTGGTGGGGAACATTTCACATTCAAACGATAGTACATGACTATAATGGTCTTTATTCCTATTCACTCCTCCAGGTCCCTTTCTTATCTCCCCTCTCAGCTTCCCTCTTCCACATGTATAATAGTCTTCCTTTTACTTTCATTGCTCCATTCCACCAAAATTCACATAAAAAAGAAAATGTGCAACACTTACCTTTGTGAGACTAGCTTATTTTCCTTTACAGGACGATCTTCAGTTCCATCTATTTTCCTGCAAGCAGTATAATTTTATTATTCTTTATGGGTGAATAAAATTCTATTGTAAATACATGCCACATAATCTGTATTCATTTGCTGATGGTTAACCTAGGCTGAGTCCATAACTTGGCTTTGTAAAAACTGCATCAATAAACATAGGTAGGTATCTGCAGTAAACTGACTTTGAATTCTTGGGATAAGTTAGAGGGTTTTTTTTTTTTACCTGGCCATACAGAAATTTCAGTGACACTCAAACCAGAAATAGAAAAGTCAGGGGCTGGGAAGGTGGCTCAGTGGTAGAGCGTTTGCCTTGCATGCATGAGGCCCTGGGTTTGATTCCTTAGCCACATAAGCAAAAAGAAAAAAAAGCCAGAAGTGGCGCTGTGGCTCAAGTGGTAGAGCGCTAGCCTTGAGCTGAAGAGCTGAGGGGCAGCACCCAGGCTGAGTTCAGGCCCACGACCGGAACCCCCCCAAAAAAATGTCAATCCTAAAATTCACATTGCAGCACAAAAGACACTAAAAGGCCAAAGTAATCTTGAGAAAAATAGAAATGCTAGATGTATTACTGCACCACATTTTATACCATAGAATTATAGCAACAAAACCAACATGGAACTGGCACAAAAACACAAATGTAGATGAACAGAATAGATTAGGGGAACCAGAAATGAGCCTACATAGCTGCAGCCATGTGGTTCTTGACAATGGTAACAAAAAACATACATTTGAAAAAACACAACCTCTTTAACAAGTGGTTCTAGGAAAATTGAATGTCCACATGTATGAGATTGAAATCAAAACTGTATCTTTCACTTTGTACAAAATCAATTCAAAATTAATAAAAGACCTTAATGTAAGAAAAGGCACTTCTATGAAGGAATTTGATATATGTACCTACATTAACAAATCAGTGAGATCTCAAATAGCTAATCCTGCACCTTAAGATAATAGAAAAGCATAAATTATGAAGCCATATAAAAATGAATGGAATAAAACGCAATAAAGATCATCACTGAAATTAGAGAACTGGAAAGCATGGCTGAGGGTGTACATCAGTGGTAGAGTACATATCTAGCATGTGTGAGGCCCTTAGTTTGATCCTCAACACAACAAAAGAAAACAACAAAACAAAACTAATCAGAGATAAAAATCCATCTGCTGAGTGCTAGTAGTGCATGCATGCCTGTCTAGCTGTGTGGGAAGCTAAGATTCAGAGGGTAGCCAGGCCTTTTCAGGCAGAAATTTCTAAGACTCCATCTCAACAGAAGGAACATGATATGATGATATGGGTATGTCATCCCAGCCGTGAAAGGAAGCCTAAAATAGGTAGATTTTGGTATAGACATAGGTCTGGGCAGAAAGCAAGATTCTATCTGAAATAAAATTAGCACAAGAAAGAAAGGTTTGAGGCATAGTTCAGCAGTACAATGTTTAACACAAGGCCATGAGAAACCCAGTACTACAATAAAATGGAAAAGAAAAGGAATGGAAAACCAAAAAAATTGTTTATTCTTTGAAAAGATAAGAAAGACTAATAAACTCTTAGCCAAACTAAACAAAAGAAAGAAATTGAAATTAGAGATTTAAAGGAGGATGTTATAACAAGTACCAATGAAATTCAGAAGATCACTAGAAAATATTCTTTTGAATTATATACTCCAATAAATTAGAAAAATTAGGGGTTAAGGTAGTACAGCATATAAATAGAATCAAGGACAAAAATCACACAATAGTTACAGAAGAGGTCTCTAACAAAATAATATCCCTTCATGATAAATACCCCTCAAGGAACTAGGAATAGAAGTGTCGTGCCTCAGCATATATATATGACAAATCTATAGACAAAACTATGCTGATTAAGGAAAAAGTAAAAACACTTCCTCTAAAATCATGAACAAGTGTATCCACCCCTATTCAAAGTAGTGCTTGAATTCTTAAAGCAATGGAGCAAGAGAAAAAAATAAAAGGGATACAATAGAACTCACATTATCCCAATTTTCACATGATATGACACTACATATAAAAGATCCTAATGTGTACAGTATCTTTACAACAAATATATATATATATATATATATATATATATATATATATATATATATATATATATATATATATATATATATATATATATAAAGACCCTAAAGATTTTACCAGAATGGGCTGGGAAGGTGGCTCAGTGGTGGAGCGTTTGCCTTGCATGTATGAGGCCCTGGGTTCGATTCCTCAGCATCACATAAGCAAAAAGAAAAAAGCCGGAAGTGGCGCTGTGGCTCAAGTGGTAAAGCGCTAGCCTTGAGCTGAAGAGCTGAGGGACAGCGCCCAGACCCAGAGTTCAGGTCCCACTACTGGACCCCCCCCCCAAAAAAAAGATTTTACCAGAAGTCTGTGAGATCTGATAACTACTCAGCAAAGTAAGAGGATACAAATCAACATACAAAATGTAGTATATTTTCTTGGCTTCAATAACAAACTCATGGGAAAAAGTTAAGAAAACAATTTTATTTACAATAGAATAACTAAATAATTCGATTTTCACATGAATTTAGATCATTACTTCATAGCATAAACAAAAATTAATTCAGTACCAAAAACTTAAATGTAACATAAAAATGATTTAACCTTTGAAAGAAAACAAGGGAAAGTTTTTATAAAGTGAAGCTCAGTAATGCAGTTTAAAATTCCATGAGAATATGCACACAAAAGGAAAAATAGGTAACTTGGTTTTAAATATTAAAATTGAAACTACAAACTTGTCCAAAGCACATTCAAATCATATATCGGATCTTAGTCTAGCATTTAGAATATTCAGAAGAATTCTTGCAATTCAATAACAAAAAATATGCAATTAAATATCAGTAAAGTACTTGCATACATATTTCTCCAAATTAGATATACAAATGATCAACACCACGTGAAAGAATATTTCATTAGCCATTAGGGAAATACAAAACCAATATATACACAATGGAATTCTATGCCTCCATCAGAAAGAATGACATTGTCCCATTTGTTAGGAAATGGAAAGGCTTGGAAAAAATTATATTAAGGGAAGTAAGCCAAGCCCAAAGAAACATAGGTCCCATGGTTTCCCTCATTTGCAATAGTTAGTATATGTATGAGTCAAGCAGAAAAGGTCAGATAAGGTGATGTTAGGAAAATGAACCCTAAGATATGTATTTAAATGTTTTTTTTCTTTCATGCATTTGTTTCTAATGCATTTATATGATTATTTCTTTGTTGCTTTGTATGTCCCTCCCCCACAGTATAACCCCTGCTTTCACTGTATTTGATGTCGGTATAATTTGTGGAGGGGAAGGGGAAAAACAAGTCGTTTAAATAAGGATACAGGTGGACCCGTTGCAACAATGAGAAGTACAAGTTGTCATGTCGAAAACGAACTTTACAACTTTGGTGGGGGGTAGGGGGAGGATTGGGTGGGGGAAGAGGCTTGGAAGGGATGGAAAGGGGAAACAAAGGAGGAGGCTACAATGCTTGATAAGAAATGTACTCATTATCTTGCCCATGTAATTGTAACCACTCTGTACAGTTTTTTCACAATAAAAAAATTTAAAAAAAGGAAATACAAAACCAAATCATCATGAGATAATATTTTATAATCATGAGATAATGATTGTAAATCAAAAGATAAAAAAGAAGTTTTGTGAGATTCTGAAGAAATTGCAATCCTCATACTCTGCTGCTGAGAATGCAACACGGTGCAATTATTGTGGAAAAGCAGTTTCGAGATTTCCCATAAGATAAACTTTGAATTGCCCTATGGCATAGTAATTCCACTCGTATGCATCTACCCAAAATAACTGAAAACACAGGTCCACTCAAAAACATGTACGTAGACATTCATAATAGCTTTATTCACAGTAACTAAACAAAGGTAACAATCCACAGGTCAATGAACTGATGAAGGAATAAGCAAAATGTGGTCTAGCCATATAATGGTAAATCATTCAGCTGTGAAACAACTTAAGCTCCGATTCGCGCTACAACATGAGTGACCCCTGGAAACGTACATGTAAGAATCTAGACAGAAAAGGCCACATACCGGATGATTCCATTTGCATGCTATGTCTAGGACAGATAAACCCATGGAGAAAGAAAGCAAGTTAAAGTTGCCTAGTGCTGGGTAGTAACAAAGATGGACTGCAAACAGACAAGGGAAATGTCATTTAAGTGATGGAAATGTCTAGAGTTGCATTGCTGCGAGGGTTGCCCCGCTTGATGAATGTACTAAAAGCCCTTGTGATGTACACTAAAAACAAGCCAACTTTATAGACTGCAAATTATGTCTCAAGGAAAATATGAAGTCCCAGGAATGGAAAAATCTCCTCCCTTTGATAATTTATTAGGGACCACCATCCAGAGCTCATTGGGCTATTATTTGATGCTGTCATGGCCATGGTAATGGCAGCAGTGATGTAGGAGTGGTGGTTTTCCATCATGGTACATCACAGTACAGAGTAGGCATTCACTGAAAGTCTGAAGTAAGTAAAGTATGATAGATAGAGAATAGAAGAGTAAACTAAAAGTACAACTAACAAAGCAGTCACCAGGTCCTGCCAATCAGTCCTAAACTCATCCTCTAGGTTAGTTCAGCAGAGGTCCAGCACAATTTCCCTTGATACCATTTGAAAAATCGTCAGGTACTTCTCTCACTCAGAACACCTCCTTCCTTTTCAGCCACTCTTTGCCTGGAACCTGCAGGAGTGTCACAGGCTGGGTTTTCCCACCCTTCTTCTCCTACAACCAGGACAATGGAAAGCTCATGTACAACCCATATGAGCACAGGGCTGTAGGAAGAGGGCCACAGTGGCACCCACTTGGTGGTTCTGTGTTCAGTTTGGTTTCAAAGCAGGAAGTGTCACTTCCCACCAAGGAGGTTTATTGGTCCAGAGGTTTTTGCTGCCAGCTCTGACAGCCAGAAAACATGGCTGCTGGAAACACTGGAGACACTGAAGGATCAGTCTGGATATTTTACAGCCATTCCCAGAGTTGACCAGCAAAAATACAGAAGCAATCCTGGATTCTGATACAGACACCAAGACAAATCTGACCCAGTCCACACGTCTAAGAAATAACAAATAGTAGGAACACACTAAAGAAGGCCCGGGACTCTATCATTTCAGTGAACATTTCCAGGTTATAGAAAAGAAGTGAAATATGCAACCGAGGCAAGAAATTTGGCTGTGTGGGCAGCAGAATCAGGGGTGGAGACATTTGATGAAATACCATTTTTAACCCTGTTTTAGACAGTGTCATTGGATAAACATCCTTTTTAATGGTAAAAATCCAAGTCATTTCTGCTGCTTTTCCTGGAAGAGCTGTCAAGTTACAGGAATAGCAAATAAGAGCCCCTTTTCTGGGCGTGGAGCCCAGGACTCAAAGGGAGGCTCTAGAGAACATCTGGTCAGCTTGATATATAGAAGCCAGCACTGCATGTGTCTCTTTATGTGGATGTGTTTCTCCTATGCTGACTCATGGCATTGAAGCTTCTCTGGAAAACACCCCCACCCTTTTGGCTAGCCAGTCTACACACCCCTTCAGCTCCTCCTTGATTCAAATGTTAGGTCAAGAGGAAGAAGGAAAACAAATACAAGAGTTGCTCTTAAGCGTCTAGAATTTTCTGTATCCCATCTCTTAAGAGACTGGCCCCAGATCTGACTCAGTCCACTCCAAGCTAAACTCTCCTCTCAAAGCAGCATTTCTTGAGCCTTTGGATTAAACTGGAAGAAAAATCCACAGGTATTGTGGTCTCTGAGGGAAACAGGGGCTGACAACTGGCAATAAAAACAGAAAGATGGCAAGCGTGAGGCCCAGGACTCAAGCAGATCCTGAAATTGAGCTGTTTGTAAAGGTAAGCTTTCCAGCTATAATAACAGCATGCTAAGTATGTTTGACAGTAGGCCTCAGCTTCTAAAAATCTTCAATATTTAATCTAGAGATAAGAAAGAATTTGAAGTAATTTTCTTACTTTGACTCCCCCACCCAAAATGGCTAGATATTTGGCTCTTCTTCTGTGGCAATGAGAAAAAGGTCTCATCTGAAAAGTGAAAGATGATATGGAAAGAACACTAGACTGTTTGGTATTCAAAACAACTAAATATTTTCAATGGCTTTCTATGTACCCTCGAAAGTATTCCTCCCTCCATCCAGGACTTTGTTTCTGCATGTTTACAATGGATGAGCCTAGAAAAAAATGATCCCGGAAGGTTTTCCAGCTCCCACATTATGAATGTTTATAAGATGGGTTTTGTACAGCCTGATAGTGGAGAAGAAATGCCATTGGAGAACCCTATTTCCATGCAATCCACAACTCTCAAAATTTCTCTTTTAATGAGCAGCAGGGTTACATGAACATTATGGGAAGAAATGGCGAGCAGTCTGTGCTTGTTATGTGAGGAGGCATTTTAGAATGCTTCACTTCCTCTTTTGGGTCTGTCTTGGAAGTTTTTAAATTCAATATGTCAACTTTTCAGAAAAGCACTTTGGAAAACCCCTAAAGTAAGAGAAAGGAACATGTGTTTCCAACTTAGCTCATCATGAAAAGAAATGGTATGGGTTATTCCAGTAAAAATTAAAAAGATTCCCAAAATGCTTGCTTACATTAACTTTTTAGTTTTTCTCCATGTAATTTATTGATTATTGAAAGTATTCAATAATGACAACAACAAAACCAAACTATTATAGGGTCCTTCTATAAACAATTGACATATATTATCTGGTTTATTCTGACATCAACCTAAGAGACAGGTTGCTATTAGTAGTAGCAGTGCTATGTCGTCATCAGTAGTAATTATTACTTTATTAAAAATTCTAAGTAATTATAATATTTTACTAATATTTTCCTCATCATTTCTAGATAAGTATATTAACATTCAGGTTTAAGTACCTGGTATCTAAGACTGTATAACCTCTTGATGGTTTACAATAACATATTATGCTTATTAAGTATTAAGTATAGCTATTGGAAAAAGTAATACAACTTTTTTAGATTATTTAACAATTGGTTATATATATGTATGTATATACAATATGCACATATATATACGTGTTTATATGTATATATATATATATATACATGTATATATATATAGAGAGAGAGACTTTGAATTCCTGCATTGCACAGTAATCCAAATAAGTGTTTGTTTAACCATGGAGCATCAGAGCTATTTCTCCTATCTGTAGATTATAGCAAAACATATGACTACTCAACTAGGACATAAATGAGCATTTAATTTTCTTTATTTTTCAGGGGGAGCTGAGGTTTATTGAAGGGCAGCGGGGTCTCAGTCTGTCTTGGCGACCTTCCTCATGGTGGCCAGCATGCGAGCATTTAATTTTCTAACCAGTTTTCTATATCTTCAAATTCCAGACCAGTGGTTATGCTTCTTCAAGGGTTAACAAAAGTATTCTTTTTGTCGAAACTGTTCATTCAGTTCAATCATACTTTTCAAGTCAGTTGTGGGCACTCATCTGTGTGTTTGTCTTCATATATTTCCCATATTTGTGTGGTAATCTGGAGATGAAAGGCTAGAAAAACACATACTATGTGGTCAAATGTTGAATTAACTAATAACTTCCTGTTTAAATTGAGTACTTATATGGCAGGCAATGTACTAGGCAGTTCATTACTAACATCATTTAAAAGATACAGAAACTAAAACAAAGAGCAGCCAAGTAACTTTGGGAAAGATCACATAAGTAGCCATTGGAAGAGTCGAACTCCAATCCTGTATTGTTCTCAACTCAGTGAACTTTTTTAGTAAAAAATTTCCAGAATTTCATTACATGAACCTCTTTAGGTACACGCTTATTTAATGTTTGAAAAACCTTGAGTTAAATATGGTCCAGGTTTTTTTTCCTTGCTTTATGGCATTCTGCAGATATTTGAAAATTACATGGAAGATACTGGGAGATAACATAAAAGTTAAGAAAATGCCAGAGTAAGTTTTAAAAGTATTGCTCTTTACCAATGGTGAAAATTAATTGAATCTTTGATTTCTGACACAGCTACCTCTATTTGTGGTTTTAAAACCCTACCACAACTTCTCCATAATGCTAATGGAATCCCCAAAAAAGACTGAGAGATTAATTACCTTTTTGTGACAAAAAGCCCCTTAAGCACCTATATCATATTACCTATGTATACGATGTAGGCACTGAAAACATTACTGTCCATCTCTGAATGATTGGGCAAGATTTATATTCAGAACTGGGAAAAAGCTATTTAGAAATACAAGTTTATTTTTAATGCACCCTTATTGATTTGTTGTAAAATGGAATATTTGAATTCTCTGTCGTATACTCTATGAAATCATGAAATCAAACATTTGGGTCAAAATTCTGAATGCAATAGTGTCTAGCGTCTAAGAAAGAAGTATTATACTCTTCCCTAAATCTCCAGGCTGTTTTCAATTGCAGGACTGTAATATGGACAATTCATTTTAAAATTTAAGAAAACTGCTAGATGGGAGAATTCAATGTTCAAGAGCATATGATCTGAGAGAGACAGTCCTGGATTTGCTAAGTATAAAAAATATGATTAACATCAACTTTTCACTAGCCAATTGTACTTAAGTAAGTCAGTCTCTGACCCTCAAGTTCTCACCTGTAAAGCAAAAATAGTAAGAGAGTCCACCTCTCAGAATCGTCTTCATTGTAAGAATTAAATGAGACAAGTAATAAACACTCAATAAATAATATAGATATAATAAATATAATGAAAATAAGTAAACATAACATAAACAATAAATCATTTTCAAGTTAACAGTCTTAGATCACAAAAACAAAGTTGTTTTCAGAATTACCACATTGTGTCTTTGTCAGTTAGATATTTAAAAGATAAGTAATTTTTCAATTAAGCTTGGAAATTTATATCCTGAAGTTCTATGTGATGGTGCTTTAACTTGGCATAACATAAACAAGGGGAAAAAATGTGAGTTTTCCTGTAAAAACTTTGCTGTGTTTCCCTAACACGTCAGTGTTTTGACTCTCCTTTTGCCAAATTGGATCCACCCTTCCTGCTGGATCTATTATCAGACTACATTCTTCTTCCTACCTCCTACCCTCCGTAATCATATTTCCACTCACTAGAACCTAGTTCTAGTTGGATTCTTAGTCTGACTTTTGTTACAATAGAAATGCAGCTGCAATTCTCTGACAGCAGGAAAGAGTAACAATAATTACAATTTTCTCAGTCACACCCACTGTCAAGGAAAAGTACTTTTATTAGCTTATATTATACAGAGGAGGCATTTCACTGTTATTTTCCACAAATATTTACACTGCATCCCAATCAAATTCACACTGTCACACTCCCTGCCCTTTTCCACAAAAAGAGCATCCGAGCAGGTTTCCTGCTTCTGTTTTCATCATAGTTGCAATCTACTTGGGTGTAGTTAACCTCTTTTATCTTCCCCACCAGCACAACCCCCTACCACAACTTCCCACTCACTTAATGAGCCCATTTCTCTCCCCTATTCTCCCTCATGATCATCAGCTTTTGTTGAGTTTTTCTGTGCTGTCCTCATATATACTTGTAATATGTTACACAGTTATGCACCCTTTTTCTCCCCTCTCCTTCTCTCCTTACTAGTCTATTATTTTATTCATGTTCTATGTTTACTCATGTAAGTAATTATATGTACGGATATTTATATTTATGTATATGTCTAGGAATATGTATGTCTTTTAGTTCTAGCTTCCACATATGAGTGAAAACATGATATTTTGGTTTCTGAGCTTGGCGTAGGTGGTGTCCTCCAGTTGCATCCATTTTCCTGCAAACAGTATGATTTCATTTTTATGGCTATGTAATATTCCATAGTATATGGATGGTATATATAAATGTGTTTATGTGTATATATGTGTATATGTGTGTATAAATATATGTGTGTATATGTGTGTGCACTCCAATCAATTTCACTCCCTTCCTTTCACTCTTCCTTCTCCCTTTTTCTCCATCCCCAAACAATTCAATGTACTTTTAATTTGCATTACTTTAATGCCTTCAGGATGTTAACATTTTTTCGTGTATTTATTGGTCATTTATATTGTATTTTGAGAACTGTCTATTCAACTCATTTGGCCTTTAATTAATTAATTTGTTCTTTGAGTGTGTAATTATTTGAGCTCTTTATATCTAATGGATATTAATCCTTGTTTTTGTTTTTATGTTTTTGGTTTTTTTGCTGGTCATGGGGCCTGAACTCTGGGCCTGGGTGCTGTCCCTCAGCTCTTCAGCTCAAGGCTAGTGCGCTACCACTTGAGACACAGCACCACTTCTGGCCTTTTCTGTTTATGTAGTGCTGAGGAATGGAACCCAGGGCCTCATGCATGCAAGGCAAGCACTCTACCACTGAGCCACCTTCCCAGCCCACAGAGTTTTTTTTTTTAATTCTGTAATCTGTCTTTTCATTCTGGTAACTGTTTTCTTGGATATACAGAAGCATTTTGATTTAATGTAAATCCATTTGTCAATATTTTCTTTTATTTCCTAAGCAATTACAGTCCTACTCAGAAAGTTGTTGCCTATGCCCTTATCTCCAGGTGTTTCCTCTATGATTTCCTGTAATAGCTTCAAAGTTTCAGGTCTTACATTAAGCTCTTGATCCATTTTTAATTGATTCTTTGTACAAAGTGAGAGATAAAGGTCCAGTTTCAGTCTTCTACATGCAGATATCCAGATTAACCAATGCCATTTGCTATAAAAAGTGTTAAAGAACACTCCAATGTATGTTTTAGGCACCTTTGTCAAAACACAGAGATTGTGGCTGTGTGGAATTTTAACTGGATCTTCTATTCCATTGATCTATGTGCTTGTTTTGTGTCAGTACCATGTTCATATTGTTACTATGGCTCTAGTATAATTTATACTCAGGTGCTGTTATATCTGTAACATTGTTCCTTTTATTTTGGATTACTTTTGCTTCTTGAGATCTTTTGTGCTTCCATTGAAATTTTAGAATTGATGTTTCTATTTCTGTGAGGAATGACATTAGAGATTTGATAGAGATTGCATTGAATCTGTAGAGTGTTTTTGGTGCTATAGTAATTTTCAAAATGTTAATTAGGCTTGTCTACAGGCTAAATCATATATAAAGTTTCAAAAGAGAAAAGTGTGTTACTGTTTTCAACCAAGGGGCGAGAGGTTGTTTTAGATGGTGTTAAACATTTATTAACTATTAAAAAAACAAAAACAAAAAACTAGCTGGGGCGCCAGTGACTCACCTGAAATCCTAGCTGCTCAGGAGGCTGAGATCAGAGGATTTCAGTTCAAAGCCAGCCTGGGCAGGAAAGTCCATGAGACTCTTATCTCCAATTAACCACCAAAAAACAGGAAGTGGCACTGTGGCTCAAGTGGTAGAGCACTCACCTTGAGCTGAAGAGCTCAGGGACAGCTCTCAGGCCCATAGTTCAAGCCCCACGACCAACAAAACAAAAACAGAAAAACCCACTAAAACCTAAAAATGCCAAATATATCTCATACACCGAAACAGGTTCCAAATAGATGAAAAATGAAACCATAAAGTTACTAGAGAAAAATGTAATAGAAAACTTTTACAGTAAAATAAAATAAGAACACAAGGTCTTAAAAATAATCTTGGTATTTATAAGAAGATTAGGAAAAGCAGACTTCACAGAGGATAATTTTAAGATTACATATAGGAGTTGGAGGCATGGCTCAAGTGGTAGAGTGCCAGCCAATGAGTAACAGCATCAGATACTGAGTTCAAGTCCCAGTTTCAGACTAAAACAAAAGAAATTACATATAGCCAGGCATCGGTGACTCACACCTGTAATCCCAACTACCCAGGATTTTGATGCAAAACCAGACCAGGCAGGAAACCCCGTGAGACTCTCATCTCCAATTAACCACCAAAAAGCCAGAAGTAGAGTTGCAGCTCAAGAGGTAGAATAATACCTTTGAGCAAAAATGTTTAGGGGCAATGCCACGGCCTTGAGTTCAAGCCTCAGAACTGGCTTACACATGTAAAATTACATATAACATGTATCACAAACAACATCTGCCTTTATTATACAGATAATCTTCCAAATTAACAATGAAAAAAGTCATCACCTTAACAGAAAAATGGAGAATTGTCACAGTTTAAGAACTAAAGAAATCAAATGGTCATTAGATATATGAACAGATACTTTTCAGAAAGCAATATGGCACGATCTGTTACACAGCAAATACACAGATTTTTTACTTCAGACTCTGGTCTTAAAGTTTAACTATAAAGTATAATCTCAGAACAATTTATATGCCAGGAAATTGTTGTTGGAGTAGAGTAGTAAAATATTTGGAAATATACTAAATTTCCATCGATAGAAAAATTATTATATAAATTCTATATACAATTTATTGCTATGTATTACTTATACTTATGACTTTTGAGCTTATTTGATTTGTTAGCTCTGCCTATTGATGGCAGAATCCTTGAGATTAAGTACTTTCAACCTTTTTTCCTAACAACTAGTCTATTTATTCATGGGCACTCAATACATGCTTCTTGAACAAATAAATGAGTGAAGCAAGGTAATTCTTTATCTTCATAGGCTGGGAGTGATGGGGAGAGTATCGGAAACTGTCCATTTTGTCAACGCCTTTTTATGATTCTCTGGCTTAAAGGAGTTAAATTTAGTGTGACTACTGTTGACATGACCAGGTAAGAGAAATGGAGACACATTAATTCTTGGGGGTTGAGATTGGCAGACACACATATAATGTTGGTGTTTGTATAATATGTACATTATCTACAGACCTAACTCTGCTTATTTTCAATAATCATAGAAAGCCTGAAGAGCTGAAAGACTTAGCTCCAGGTACCAACCCTCCCTTCCTGATATATAATAAGGAGCTGAAAACAGATTTCATTAAAATTGAAGAGTTTCTAGAGCAGACGCTGGCTCCTCCAAGGTAAAACATTTTACAGAATATTATTATACTTAATATAATCTATTCAGTTGATTGATTTCTTACAGATTAAGCATTTGTACTAATTTTATAGTGCTTTGGGAATTCTAGATCTACATGTCAAATAAGATGTACATAAACTTCCTCCTCCAAATTCAAATACACAAAGAAGATAGGTTCAAATATTTCAGATGATTTTTTTGGGGGGGGGGTCCGGTCATGGGGCCTGAACTCTAGGTCTGGACGCTATCCCTCAGCTCTTCAGATCAAGGCTAGTACTCTACACCACTTGAGCCACAGCACCACTTCCAGCTTTTTTCTTTTTTGCTTATGTGATGCTGAGGAATCGAACCCAGGGCCTCATGCATGCAAGGCAAACGCTCTACCACTGAGCCACCTTCCCAGCCCGTCAGATGATTTTAAGTGTAAAGCATACTGTAAAATAAGAAAGTAAATTCTCTGTGGTCTTGAAATGCAGAACAAATTCACCTTAGGATGGGAGTGAGGAGTAGGATATATCATATGATTCATGAGGACTGCTTAAGACTGGGCCTTAACTTCACTGATAGAATGAAATTAGAAACTAAGAGATAGATCTGGCCAGAGGCTAGAACTGTTTTGTTAATACTTGACTGACATATATATGTATATAGCGTGTGTGTGCATGTGTATCCAAGATTAGTATTTAATTGTACTAATTTTGTATTGTTATGCTACAAATTATCGCAAGCACAGTATTTTAAAAGAATAGTCGTTTATCATCTCATAGTTTTTATTAGCAAGGAGTCTACTAGGTCACTTCCTTAGGTCCCACAAAGCTGCAATCAAGTTATTGATTAGAGAAACAGTTTTCATCTGGGGTCCACAGTCCTCTTCCATTTTCAACCCTTTGACAATGGTTCTCAATTGGAGGTGATTTTATCCCTTGGAGACATCTGGAGATGCCTGACTATACGGTTGGCTGTTGGCTAGAAAAAGGAGTGCTGCTGCCATCTCGTGGGTAGATTGCCAAAGAGGCTACAAAACATTAATAAATAAAACAACCTTGACAAAAATGAATTATCTAGCTCAAAATGTCAATAGTACTGCTGTGGAGAAATCTTATCATTTAAAAATCAAAGGATATAGTCACTCAAAACACTGTACACAGTGCTTATAGTAGCTTAATTTATAACTTCACTAAACTAGAAGCATTCCAAATACCTTGTACCTGATGAATAAATTAACAAACTGAGCTGAATCCAAACCATATATCGAATAAGAATACATGAGACATTTATACATACTACAAGTACACTAAATCTCAAAGGCATCATACTGAGTAAAAGAAGCACATTTTGCAAGGTTTAGATATAGAATGATTCCACTTATATAGCATACTCAAAAGGACAAAAGGACAAGTTATGGGGAGGTTAATGGCACGGTTCTGTACCCTGATTTTGATAGTAATTATATAACACTACACATTATTAAAATTCTATATATCTTCCAAAATATACCTTTCCTATATGAAATACCATTTAAATGTTTACAGTGTTTAACATAAAAATATTGAAGCTGGGGCACTGGTGGCTCACACCTATTATCCTAACTACTCAGGAGGCTGAGATCTGAAGATCATGATTGAAAGCCAACCAAGGCAAGAAAATGAATGAGACTCATCTCCAATTAAGCATGAGAAGGCCAAAAGTAAAGCTGTGGCTTAAGTGCTAGAGCACTAGCTTTGAGCAAAAATGCTCAGGGACAGCACCCAAGTCCTGAGTTCAAACTCCAGGAATGGCACAAAAAAAAAGCATTCAAGAAAAGACAAGCTGGGCGCCAGTGGCTCAACACCTGTAATCCTAGCTACTCAGGAGGCTGAGATCTGAAGATTGCTGTTCAAAGCCAGCCTGGGCAGGAAAGGCTGTGAAATTCTTATCTCCAATAAACCACCAGAAAAACCGCAAGTGGCGCTGTAGCTCAAGTGGTAGAGCATTAGTCTTGAGCTGAAGATCTGAGGGACAGCGCCCAGGCCCAGAGTTCAAGCCCCATGACCAACGAAAAAAGAAAAGAAAAGACAAAAATAAGAATATAAATAGCTTGAGATTTCTCAGTACAATACTAGCAGACCAAATCCAACAGCATGTAAAAAATCATATGCCATAATCATGTGGGATTCATTCCAGGCATGAAGGATGACTTAGCATATGCATATGCATAAATATGGCACAGAATAAGAAAAGCATCTGATCATTTCAACAGATGCAGAAAAAGTATATAAAATCTAAAGTCCCTTTATGATTAAAAACTCAACAAGTTATATACAGAAGGAACATGTCTCAAAGTAATTAGATTATACATAAAACCTCATAGCCAATATCATACTGAAAGCATTTTCTAAGACAAAGATGTTCATTTATACCAATATTTTTTAATTTAGTATTAGAAGTTTTAGCAAAAGCAATTAAACAAGAAAATGAAATAAAAATATCTGAATGGGAAAGGATAAAGTTAAATTATCCATGTATGATGGTTAATGTTGAGTGGTACCTTGATTGCATTGACAAGCACACAAAAAATCAATAATACACCTCTCTGAGTATGTCTTTGAAGGCATTTCTTGAGAGAATTGAGAGAGAGAGAGACCCATTCTTCATGTGAGTGCCACTATCCAATAGGGTGAGGATATTGATGAAATAAAGAGTGAAACCGAATGCTGGGTTTCACAGTAGCAGATCCAGTGTTGGAATGTGAGGTAAAGTCTGATGCTCATTTCAGGATCCTTGCCCTAAGCAGGGGGATATAGTGCTCTACATTGTGCCATATGTTGGGAGAGGGTGATGTGAGTAATGTGAAGATGTCCTTCAGTGTCTCCCTTTCTTATTACTGTGCTATTCCTAGATGCTATAACCTCTTATCAGGTTTCCTATGAGTTTTCATGTGTGGAGAAAGTTGTTCAACTTGATGTTTCCATGAAAGGTTAGGCACAGGAAAGCCATAATCTGCCATCTTGTTAGCATCACTCTTACTGAAAGCAGTTTACATCTATTTTTAATTTTATTTTTATTAGCATCAATTGGTTTTACATAGGAGTTTTATTTTAACATGTCTGTTTATGCTACAATGCTTTAGAGTCACCCCCTTCATCACTATCAGTCACCCCCTCCCCCTTTCCAAACCAATCTCAAATGCTTCGTTATTCATTTTCATGCATGTACACAAAGTATTTGGAGCATTTTCACTCTCCTTCATCCACTCCATTCATGCAGTCTCTTCCACTAGTGCCCACAGTCTAGACAGGTCATGTGCCAACTTCCTAATAGTTATTTTAGTTAAAGGGCATTTGTTCAAAGGGGCTTCCCCATAATATCTCACACATGCATGTATCAACTTTAATTAGGTTGATCACATACATACACACACACACACATGTGTGTGTGTGTGTGTGTGTGTGTGTGTGTGTGTATGCACATGCTTGTATTTTAGATCTAACAACTATATATGAAAGAAATAGGCTAACTTTTGTCCTTCTGAATCTGGCTTACTTCACTTAATATGATGGTATCCAGATTCATATTGCTAGATGGATACCTTTTATCAAGTATATTAGCCTTCCATTACTAATAAAGGACATCTCTGAGACAACAAAAGGTTTATTTCAGCTCATAGTTACAGGAGTTCCAGTCAATTGTTTTTATAACTTGTTTGATCTTTTTGTTTTTTATACTGATGCTAACACAAAATTACCAAAAAAGAAGGAAAATGTTTTTGTGTAACTCCATCATGTTACAGGCAGAGAAAACATTTTGCCAAGCCATTTTGGCAAAAGACAATAGCCATATGCTATTTGCAAGAATTGACACAAACAGAATACACATAAATAACACAGGCTGTATAGGACAATTCCAACATAGCCAGTGCTGTCTGTGGTGCTGATTTCAGCATGTCAAGGCTATAATCCATTATTGAGTGTGCCCTTTGCTTTGGGTCTGTAGTGAGGGTGTACATCGTGACAGGAGTGAATGGGCAGAAAGAACTGCCTGCTATATAGTCAGAAAACAAAGAAGAAGAGGAAGAGAGAGGGAGAAGGAGGAAAAGAGAAAGAGAGAAAAAAGGAGGCGGAGTGGGAGAGGACAAGGAGGAGGAAGAGGAAGAGCAGGAAAAAGAATAGATCAGAGTTTTACAATTCCCTTAAGGGCATGCCCATCAAGACTTAAGATTACCATTAGACCTTACTCACTTCCCCAATGTTCCAGGACCTCCCAATAACTCTACCCTAGGGAGCAAGCCTTCAACACATAAGAGGGGACATTCAACATCCAAACTCAGGCAACAATTTAAGTAATTTAATGAATCAGTGAATTAATTTAACCAGCCAAGAAAATGTTACTATGTGCACTTAGGCACCTGGGACACACCAAAAGGCAAAAACTCTGTCCTAAGAGACCCAACAGAAAAGGCCCTGGGTGAGAGCTTGGAAGGCCTGTTTGAATACCAATAAGGTCATTGTCACAAGTGCCTGAGGGAGTGACAGTAGAGAAGTGGGCTAGAATCAGGTAAGTCCTTGTAGATCTTTGTAAAGGAACGAGGCTATGAGATGAAGCCATTGCAGGTACTGAGCAATTATGGTCAAACTTCTGGGAGGAATCAGGTTTTGACTGAGATGAGGGCACTGCAGAGTAACGAATGTGGAAAAGACAATATAAGAATTATATTTGACCATAATTGCTCTGAGAATATTCCAGAACTATGGTAAGTAAGTATGGGAGAAGTGCAAATAGTCAGGAGGCTACGAGTAATACAGGTTCTGGACTAGGCAGCAGTAAGTGTAAGTGGTGAGAAGTGGATAGATTCTGGGTGCAATTTTTGTGTGTGCTGGGCCTAGGGCTTGAACTCAGGACCTAGATTCTGTCCCTGATTTTTTTTGTTGAAAGCTAGCACTCTTCCACTGGAGCTTTTTTTGGTAGTTTATTGGAGATAAAAGTCTCACTGTCTTTAATGCCTGGGCTGGCTTTGAACTGTGATCTTCAGATCTCAGGCTCTGGAGTAGATAGGATTACAGGTGTAAGCCATTGCTGCCCCACTTCTGAAAGGTAAGGTGACTCGAATTTCAGATGGCTCAAGTGTGGGACTGGAAGAAAAGAATCAAGAAAGGTACTTAAGTTTATGGACTATTTTTATTTTATGCATTAATGAGTTTGTAGTTTTGTTATTATGGTTATTGAGTTGTTGTTGTTGTTTTGGTTTGGTTTGTGGTGCTTGGATTTAAACTCAGTAGGACCTCATATTTGATAGGCAGGTGGTCTTTTGTGTGTGTAACACTGCCTGAAGCTGGGCACCTGTGGCTCAGGCCTGTGATCCAAGCTACTCACAAAGGTGAGATTCAGAGGAATCACAGTTCAAAGCCAGCCTTGGCAGCAATGTCTGTGAAATAATGTTTCCATTATCTGGAAGTGTGGCTTAAGACATACATTTATGGAGACATTTCTTTTTTTTGGGGGGGGGGTCTGGTCATGGGGCCTGAACTCTGGGCCTGGACGCTGTCCCTCAGCTCTTCAGCTCAAGGCTAGCACTCTACCACTTGAGCCACAGCGCCACTTCCGGCTTTTTTCTTTTTGCTTATGTGGTGCTGAGGAATCGAACCCAGGGCCTCATGCATGCAAAGCAAGCGCTCTATCACTGAGCCGCCTTCCCAGCCCTGGAGACATTTCTTGAATACCTTCATTTCCCAATACATTCTCTGTACAGTATAAGTATGCACCTGGTCTTTGTATTATTATATGTAAATGTAGTTCTCTCCTGTTTCTTTTAAAGATATCCTCACTTGAGTCCCAAATACAAGGAGTCTTTTGATGTGGGCTGTAACCTTTTTGCCAAGTTTTCTGCATATATTAAAAATACAAAAAAGGAAGCAAATAAAAGTAAGATTTCCCTTTATAAATCTCTGCCTTTTCTCTCTTACTTGCTCAATTTCACATTCTCAGCTAAACCAGAATGTTCTTGAAATTATAGTGTATATGGGGAACAGCCTAGTCCTCCTCTCATTTTCTGTTCTGTTCTCTGAAATTCTCATGCATTAAATATTATTAGATTTAAACCCCAAAACTCAAAATAGCAATGATCAGCACCATCCAATCACAAAAGACTATGTATCTTCAAGGTTCCTTAAACTGTAGCATCTGTTATCTCTCACAAACTTTCTCTGAATTATGAAAAATACCTTTCTCTTTGACTTTTTTACTTTTTCATTTTGGATAATGTTTGTTTGTTTGTTTTTCTTCCTTTCTTTACCTCTCCTACTCATTTCCTCTTCAAGAAAAGTCCAAGATCTCCACTCACCATTTGATCTGACTCCATCTCATGGGTAGATGGTTGAATATTCAAGACATTTAAATAGGTTTTATGAACCAGTTTAAGCAATGCCTATAGATAGAAATGTCTAAATTCTTAAAAAATGTTAAGAATATTTAGTTATAAAGATATAACTACTTTATATTAATAATTATCATTAGATTTAAAACTCATATAGATTCAGACCACACTTACAGCTAACCCTATGACTTCATTGTCTCAGATTTTGAAAAATCTCTGCTCAGAGAATTTAAGCGTCTGGATACCTACTTAAACACCCCACTTCTGGAAGAAATTGATGCAAAGAGTGCTGAAGAGCTCACAGTGTCTAGAAGATTATTTTTGGATGGGGATCAGCTAACACTGGCGGACTGCAGCTTATTACCCAAACTGAACATTATTAAAGTAAGTTATTCCCAGCATGGGAGGATTTGTCAATTGGCAGCATGAAGCACTGTGGCCTTCCAGTATGATGGCTGTTTTGTCATCATTGTTACGTATAGTGTGTATCTCTCCCTCAGAGAAAAGATCTGTAATGAGCATAGGGAAACAGTAAAGCTTCTTGTTTCTCAAGCTCTTTGGTGGAGTGGGTACTAATTAGAGAGAGCTGGACCAAGGAGGGTAAAAGAGAATGGATATTGTAAAAATAGATTGACAGCAAGTTTTAAAAGAGAACAATGAAATCTCTTGAAATTGTATTAGTGCGGGGAATCAGTATAAAATAGAGTGGCAGATGAAAGATTGGAGTGCATTGTATGAATATGTAAAAAAGTCAAAATAAAATCCCTCCTTTTATAAGTAATATAAGCATGTAAAAACTTTTTCTTTCTGTCTTTTATAATCAGAATGTGTATTGTGCTATCTTGTCAATGAAATAAGAATGTCCCTTTCACAGAACTGTGAATTAAATAAGTTAAAACATATAAAATACAACAGTATGCTAATCAATAACACATGATAAAGTGGGCTATCAATATGATGATGATTATTTAACCATTAACAAATATTTAGTGAACAGAACTTATTCTGTGTCCCCTACCAGATACGGAGAGTCCATAAAGAAATGGGACCTCCTGGGCTGGAGAGGTGGCTCAGTGGTAGAGCGCTTGCCTTGCATGCATGAGGCCCTGGGTTTGATTCCTCAGCACCACATAAGCAAAAAGAAAAAAGCCGGAAGTGGCGCTGTGGCTCAAGTGGTAGAGCGCTAGCCTTGAGCTGAAGAGCTGAGGGACAGCGCCCAGGCCCAGAGTTCAGGCCCAACAACCGGACCCCCCCCCCAAAAAAAAGAAATGGGACCTCCTGAGGGTCTTAAATAAACTCTTAGTCTAATGGGTATGACATGTGCTCCAGTTCTCTGTTCTCCACTAAACACATCCATAATAATTAAATATAGCATCAATATGACTGATTATAAGCAGATATCTTTGTCTGTAAAATATTAATATTAAATTCAAGATTCTT
Source organism: Dipodomys merriami (assembly GCF_024711535.1). Classification (NCBI taxonomy): domain Eukaryota; kingdom Metazoa; phylum Chordata; class Mammalia; order Rodentia; family Heteromyidae; genus Dipodomys; species Dipodomys merriami. Next base: position 521,694 of record NW_027204492.1, read on the forward strand.
TTAGGTTATTTTGTAGTTTATTTCATAGTATTTGAGATTTTTTCTACCTTACTTATTCCTTTTGTATTAACTTCCTTTTTTATTTTTTTTTCTCAAAAATCCTAGGTTGCTGCCAAGAAATACCGTGATTTTGACATTCCACCAGAATTCTCAGGCGTCTGGCGCTATCTCCACAATGCCTATGCCCGCGAAGAATTTGCCCATACATGCCCTGAAGATAAAGAAATTGAAAATACTTATGCATATGTGGCTAAACAAAAGAGTTAAGACAACTCTTTCAGGAGAAAAAGCTCTTTGTAATCAATTTTCACTTTCTACTGTATTAGAAACATTTTTGAAATACTAATATGGAAAGTACTATTTCCTTTATCCAATTCATTTATGAAAAATAATTTATATATATATGCATTTTCTATACTAGTCAGCCATAAACAATCTATCCACTTTTATTTTATATATCTTGATTTTGTACTTTATCTCCTTTATTCCTATGGCAAACCACTGCAATACTGAATGACATGGAAAGCATCAAGATCTTTTGTCCTTTACTTAGGTTCCTAGAATGCATAATGTTTGAGTTAAACATTCCTGAAGTTACAAATGATGTAAGTAGAGCCACAATCTCAAGCTATTATTTAGAAATGATTCCATCCAAATCATAATAGTTTGACATTTTGTTAACTGAATATACATGTCTATTTCTGAAATAATGAAATTAGACTGAGTATCAGAGAGGCAAATTCTAAAATCATTAGAGATAAGATTAATTGGTCATAGAACAGCATTCAGTGCCTACACATATAGTCACATTATAGTCAGAGGTGATGGTATTGAATTTGTGACCAGATTATGTTTTTAGTAAGTATTCATTGTATGAAAGACAAAATCCAAAGCAAATGCACAGCAAAGCTGTAAAATCAATTGGATCTTTATTCATAGAAATAAGCAGGAAGCTAAGAAAGTTGGCTAATCAAAAAGTCTTATTGTGGTCCATGAAATGAGAAGGTACTTAAGCCTGTGATTTACAGAGTGTTCACAAAACTTTCTGTACAATTAAAACCATAACATATGTATTTAGATTCATAGAGGTACCCTCAAATCATTCAAAACTAAGGTGGATGGGAAAGGGAAGGGAGGAGTTGAGGAGGTGGGGAGGAAAGGGATAGTAGGGGAAATATAAAGGAGAGTGTAACAATGCTCTATAGGAAATGTACTCATTACCTTGCTCCTGTAATTGTAACCCCTCTGTACAGTATCTTTAAAATAACAAATATATATTAAAAATCATTCAAAACTAGAAACAAAGGCTGAAATTGATCTTGTTCCTTCAAAGGAGAAACAAACAGGCAGCTTCAGAAAAGGAAAATAAAACCTATAGGTTTTGATCAGGATGGAATTTAAATTTAGTAATTGATTCACAGAAAAAACAATGAGTAAAGAGTTAACATCAGACCTAGGCATACAAATGGCCCTTGAATTATGAATATGAAATGTGGATGTCTAATTTCATGTTCCTGTGTTCTAAATAGACTGATCTGACAGATTGCATCTGGTCTAGATGGTGGTGGAAGCTTTTCTGAACAACTCAACCCTTTGCATCTTCATTAATATGAGTTACAAAAGTAAAATTGTTTAAGATCCATGATTTTAAAGAACAAAATTTCTTAGTACTGTGACCTGAAATTTATAAACCAAAACTGTTTATACAGATTTTACAATAAAATATGCAATACTAAACTCCAGCATATGACAAGGCACTTATGAGAAGTAGGTAGTTACCCAATTTCACATGGATTAACATAGCTGAGAATTACTATCTTAGAGAAAATCATTATCTTTTTTTGAGACCGCATGTGGCTTCCAGGGACATAGGAAGGAACCACAGGGGTATCTCAGTCTCACTTCATATTTTCTTCTTAGCTAACATTATTACAGTTCAATTCAATAGCTACTTAGTGAAATACTATATTACTAATTATTATTTGGTTACTTAATCTTCATAACTCTATGAAGTACTAACAATTCTTTTTTTTTTTTTTTTTTTTTTGTCGGTCGTGGGGCTTGAACTCTGGGCCTGGGCGCTGTCCCTCAGCTCTTCAGCTCAAGGCGAGCGCTCTACCACTTGAGCTACAGCGCCACTTCCGGTTTTCTGGTGGTTTATTAGAGATAGGAGTCTCATGGTCTTTCTTGCCCGGGCTGGCTTTGAACCGCGATCCTCAGATCTCAGCCTCCTGAGTAGCTAGGATTACAGGCGTGAGCCACCAGCGCCCGGCTAACAATTCTTTTTTATTTATGTATTTGCTGTATTATGCCTTCTATTATTTTATTTTTAATTAGTATATATTAAGTGTACAAAAGAATGGCTTCATTATATTTTCATACATGTATATAATATATGCAGATTACACTCATCTCCTCATTACTTCTCTTGTCCTGCTTCAACTTCTTGTTAGTCCTCTTTCTTTCCAAATGGTATCTTTACCATTTTCATTCTTTTTGAAATGTAGCTCTTGCTGGTTAATTGAAGATGGAGCTTCAAACTTCGATTCTCTATCTGATTTCAGTCTAAGTAGCTAAGATTATAGACCTGAGCCACCAGGACCTGGCTAGACTTAGTTTTATAAAAGATATTGGAATCACAAGTCTGAAACTAGTTTGTGCTTTTTTTTTAATTGTGAATAAAGGGCGCCTTGTACTGATGAGAAAATTTGAAATTGGTCACAGTACTTGCCAAAGGAAACATACATACAAACCAGCCATACTACCTTTTCCAAAGAAGAAAATACTAACGATTTATTTATTTAATTTTGTGTGCCTGAACTCTGGGCCTGGGTGCCGTCCCTCAGTTCTTCAGCTCAAGGCTAGAACTCTACCACTTGAGCCACAGTGCCACTTCCGGCTTTTTCTGCTTATGTGGTGCTGAGGAATCCAACCCAGGCTTTATGCATACAAGGCAAGCACTCTACCACTGAACCACCTTCCCAGCCCACAAATGATTTATTAATTCAGACTTTTAACTTTTAGAATATTTGACTGGAAGATCTATTGATCATAGAAGGTCTAACTTCCTCAGTAAATGTTGATTATAATGTGGCTAATAAACTCATTAAAAAGATATTCCTAGAGCCTATTAGTGACTCATGCATGTAATCTCGGCTACTCAGGGGATTGAGTTCCAGATTATTGTGATTTAAAGGCAGCTCCAGCCAGGTGCTAGTGGCTCACGCCTGTAATCCTAGCTACTCAGGAAGCTGAGATCTGAGGATCACAGTTCAAAGCCAGCCAGGTCAGGAAAGTCCATGAGACTTATCTCCAATTAACCACCAGAAAACCAGGAGTGGCGCTGTGGCTCAAGTGGTAGAGGGCTAGCCTTGATCTGAATAGCTGAGGGACAGCGTCCAGGCCCAGAGTTCAAGCCCCATAACCAACAAAAAAAAGCCAGCTCTGGCAGAAAAACCCTTAAGACTCCATCTCCAAAATAACGTGCATAAAGGAAAAAATGCTTACAGTGTGGATCAAGTGGTAGAGTGCCAGCCAAGCAAGCAAGCTGAGCAAGTATAAGACCCTAACTTCAAGCCCTAGTACCAGAAAATAAAGGTACTCCTAGAATGCAAGATCCATCTCCTTGAAGGAAAAGAATATCCAAAGCACAGTGTAGGTATTCCAGGAATATTTGTTGAATGAGTGAGTGAATGAATGGATGGATAACATAGAATAATAGAGTAATAAATGGAAGATGGCATATTTAATAAAATATAATATAGCTGGCTATCTATCTGAAAAACATAGCTATTCTCCCTTCTCACAAAAAATACTAAAATAAAATGGGTAAATTAACTATAAAAAGGATATTCACAAGTAAAGATAATAAAATATTTGATAAAACACTTTTATTCAAATAAACGAATTAGGCCTGGGGACATAGCTCAGTGATAGTGTTTGCCTAGCATCAATGAAGACTTGGGTTTCATACCCAGACCACTAAAAAAAAGAAAAGAGTAGGAAAAGAAAAAATAAAGAAAGGAAGCAAAGGAAGGAAAGAAAAAGGGGAGGAATGAAATAAGGGAGGAGAAGGGGAGGAAAGGAAAGGAAAAGAAAGAAAAAAAAAAGAAAAGAGCAAATTCTTCAGCAAGATTAAAAAAAAGTAGAAGCATAAAGCTCATAGTTAGCTAAAGAACTTTAAAGGTTTTGTTGTATTTGAACAAAACCAGTATTTAAAGTTCAAAACCTGAATTATAAACATGAAGAAAATATTTGGGGCCCATGGAACACACAAATGGCTCATCTTCCCTTATATGTAAATAATTAGTGCAAAGTAGACTTCTAGCAGAGCAGCAGAATCACTTGGTTGGCCTATTGCTCTATTGAAACTGGTGAAAAGTACCTTTAAAAATAACCGTTGAGTGCTAGGCACCAGTGGCTTACGTTTGATATCCTAGCTACTCAGGAGACTGAGATTGGAGGATCGCGATTCAAAGCCAGCCCAGGCAGGAAAGTCCATGAGACTCTTATCTCCAATTAGGCACTCAAAAAGCCAGAAGTGAAACTGTGGCCCAGGTGATACAGCAGTAGTCATGATCATAAAACACTCGGGGACAGTGTCCCAACCCTGAGTGCAAGCCTGAGGACTGGCACAAACAACAACAACAACAACAACAAAAAGCCCAAAACACCAAAAACCTACAAAAACTCTTGTTTTCTGTATGAGGAGCAGAGAATGTTTCTCTGTTCTCCATTTTTTCCTACTTTGAATATATTATAATAAAAATAAATCCTTACTATTTTTTTCAGTTTGTTTTTGGTACTAGCCCTGGAGCTTCAACTCCGGGCCTGGGGTGCTGTCCTTGAGCTTCTGTTGCTCATGGCTAGGATTCTATCTCTTGAGCCACAGCTACACATCTGGCTCTTTTTTGTAGTTTTATTTGAGGTAAGACTTTTGCGGCTTTTCTCCTCAGGCTGGCTTTGAACTGCTTCAAACTGCGATCCTCAGACCTCAGCCTCATGAGTAACTAGGATTACAAGACTGAGCCACAAGCACCTGCCTTCTAATTCATTTTATGAGGTCAGAATTACCTTGGCACTAAAACCAATAATATTACAATGTAAGAAAACTACAGCTGGGTGCTGGTGGCTCACACCTGTAATCCTAACTACTCAGGAGGCTGAGATCTGAGGATCACAGTTCAAAATCAGCCTGACCAGGAAAGTCTGTGAGACCCTTATTTCCAATTAACCACCAGGAAACCAGAAGTGACCCCATAGCTCAAGTGGTAGAGCGCTGGCTGAAGAGCTCAGGGACAATGCCCAGGTCCAGAGTTCAAGCCCCACGACCAACACACACACACACACACACACACACCAGACCAATAAATCTTTTTATATGGAAGTAGAAATCCTCAAAAATACAAGCAAATCTGAATCAGAAACATTAAAAAATTATATATCATGACCAAGTTGGTTTTATCCTAAGGATTCAAAGTTATTTCAGTATCTAAAAATCAACAAATGTAAATGCCATATTGATATAATGAAAAACAAACCAAACTATATATATATATATATATATATGTATATATATATATATATATATATATATTCTCCATATATCCAAGAAAGTATTTTACAAAATCGTAAAGAATACACTCAAGGACTGGAAATGTGGCTTAGTAGTAGAGTGCTTGCCTAGCATGCATGAAGCCCTGGGTTCAATTCCTCAGGACCACATACACAGAAAAAGCCAGAAGTGCTGCTGTGGCTCTAGTGGTAGAGTGTTAGCCTTGAACAAAAGTTCAGGGACAGTGCCCAGGCCCTGAGTTCAAGCACCAGGACTGGCAAAAATTACAGTCAAAAACTATTAGGATAAACAAGAGAATTAAAACAGTGTTGGAGGATATAGACTCAGTACACAAAGTCAGCTGCATTTTTATATGCTTGCATTTTGCTATCTCAGGAAAAGGACAGAATTCAGTTTGAAGTATAGTTTCTATTAAATGTGTGTTGCTTTTGCCTTTGTGAAATTGGAAACCATCTGTAGATAAATTGTACTTCATCAAAATTCAAAACTTTGGATTTCAGGGCTGGGAATGTGACTTAGTGGTAGAGTGCTTGCTTAACATCATGCATGAAGCCCTGGGTTTGATTTCTCAGTACTACATAAACAGAAAAAGTCAGAAGTGGTGCTGTGGCTCAAGTGGTAGAATGCTAGCCTTGAGCAAAAAGAAGCTTGGGGACAGTGCCAGGCCCTGAGTTCAAGCCCCAAAACTGGCAAAAAAAAAAAAAAAAAAAAAAAAAAGACAAAAAAAACTTTGGATTTCAAAAGACAGCTTCAAGAAAGTGAAAAGAATACAGAATGGAAGAAAGTGTTTGGAAATCATATATCTAATAAGGGACTTCTATTTAGAATACAGAAAGAGCTTACAGCTCAATAATACACAAACTAATAATCTACAAATGAGCAATAATCTAGGTCACTATATCTCCAAGGAAAATGTATAAATGGCCAATAAGAATTGAAAACATTCTTGACATCATCAATCATTTGGGAAATGAAAATCAGACTAGAATTAGAATTCACTTCAAACCCCTAGGATGGCTAGATTGTCAGATAATGACAATGATCCAAAAGTCAAATAATGTTACAGAAGACATTAGAATCCTCATACAACTGCAAGTGGGAATTCAAAACAGCAAAACCACTGTGGAAAACAGTCCAGGCTTTCCTCAGCATCCAAAAGAAATTAGAACAGGTGTTCAAGACAAAACTTGTGATGAATGCTCATAGCAGACCTATTTATTTATATTTTTAATTAATTTTTTTGGTCGGTCGTGGGGCTTGAACTCTGGGCTTGGGCGCTGTCCCTCAGCTCTTCAGCTCAAAGCAAGCGCTCTACCACTTGAGCTACAGTGCCACTTCCAGCAGACCTATTTACAAAAACCACAAGGTGGAAAAATCCAAATGCTTATTGATGGGTGAATGAAAAATGTGATCTATCTGGATTTTTCAGCCATAAAAATAATGAAGTACTGTTGTCTTTCATTATGTTGGAAGGATTGGTTCCAGAGTCCCCTTCAAATGTTATCATCAGTGATAGTATTTTGCACATTGACTTATATGGGTAAAGTCAACTCTACATTATGTGTAATACCTACAATGTAAATGCCATGTAGTTTGTTATACTATATTGTGTAGGAAATAATCATAAGAAAAAGTCTGTCTAAAAATGATACAATATGTTCAAGTATTTATTTTTAAATGTGCAAATAAAAAGAGACCAATGTATTAGTACCTGCTACAAGATGAATGGACCTTGGAAATATTATACTCATTTGTGACTAGCTAACTGAAAGCAGTCAATCACAAAAATTCACATATTTTATAATCTCACCTACATGAAATATTGAGAATAAAGAAATCCATAGAAACAAAGAACATGAATGGTTGCAGAAATTGGAAAGATGAGAGAGAGAGAGAGAGAGAGAGAGAGAGAGAGAGAGAGAGAGAGAGAGAGAGAGGAGAGAGAGAGAGAGAGGTGGGGGGGGAGATGACTGAAAGTTGTATGTTACTTTGAGGGGACCAAGAAGTTCTAAAGTCAACTGAGGAGGGTAGCATATACATGTAACTATACTAAAACAATTGAGCCATCCACTTTAAATGGGTAAATAGTGTGGTATTTGAATTTATATGCTAATAAAGCTATTTCTAGAAAATAAAAAAAATGAATGAAACAAAGAGGAAGTACTATATACAACAAATTACAAAGGGTAAAACCAGGCACTGCTGGCTGATGCCTGTAATCCTAGTTACTCAAGAGGCTGAAATGGGAAGATCTTGTTTCAAAGCCAGCTTGGACAAAGTCTGCCAGGGTCCATCTGCATTAACCTGTAAAATGCCAGGCTGGAAATGGAAGCACTGACTTGAAAGCCTGGAACCAAGGACAAAACAAAGCAACAAAAAGAACAAGAGCCAATTTTCAGAAGAGGAAATGCAAATGTACAATGTACAAGCCATGGTGCTGGCCTTATTAGTGGACAGAGAAATGTATAATAAGGCAATAAAGTATATTTTATTTAACTATATCAGATTGGCAAGAATTTAAAAATGATATGCATCAGTGGCTCATGGCTGTGAATCCTAGTTACTTAGGTGGCTGGTATGTGAGGATCACAGTTCAAAGCCAGTCCAGGTAGGAAAGTTCATGACATTCATCTCCAATGAACCATTTTTAGAAAACCAGAAATGGAGCTGTGACTTAAGTGGTGGAGTACTGGCCTTGAGCAAAAAATCTCAGGGACTGGGCCCAGGCACAAAAGCAAGCAAGCAAGAAAGCAAGCAAGCAAGCAAGAAAGTAAGCAAGCAAGAAAGTAAGCAAGCAAGAAAGGGAGGGAAGGAAGGAAGGAAGGAAGGAAGGAAGGAAGGAAGGAAGGAAGGAAGGAAGGAAGGAAGGAAGGAAGGAAGGGAGGAAGGGAGGGAGGGAGGGAGGGAGGGAGGGAGGGAGGGAGGGAGGGAGGGAGGGAGGGAGGGAGGGAGGGAGGAAGGAAAGAAACAAGAAATGAAGGAAAAGAAGAAGAAAAGATAAAATATGCTTGAAATAATACAGAGAGATGATGTTTTGTGAATTTCTGGCTAGAATTGGAAATAAATATGTTTGGAAAGCATAATATCCATGCCCACTAAGATTAACTCATTCTTTCATTTTCTGACCTCTATTTTAAGGCTGTAGCTCATAGAAAGTATGAGTGGCTATACTTAAATATGTCTTTATTGCAATATCGTTATGGAAAAAGAAAATGATTTGGAAATGGAGAGATGTCTACGATGCTTTCGTTGCAAAAAGCAATTATGAGATTAAGGTCTGGTTTGAACCAATTTTCATAGACACGAACAGCATTGAGTGCATATGGGTATGCATAAATGATAAGCTGCATGTTTATGAGAGTATAAAAACACATCACGTGTAGACAAATATGCACTTACGGACCTCTTGTGTATATTGTCTGATTTTAATGAAAAGAAATGACACTTGCAATTTAAACAACAGAAAAAAAATTAAGTGGAGTGGGTGAGGTGATTTGGAAGCATGGTTCTCCCATCCTTTTTTGTGTGCGCTACTCTTACAGACAGTGCGGCGCCCGTCGTGTCGCGTCTAAGCAGAGAATTACAGTAACCCGGTTTTCAGTGATGAGTCAGAGTGCGTGGTGCTGAAGCTGCTGCCATTTCATCACCTTTGCGAGCGCAGCATCCCTCCCTTACCGCTCCCAGCGCTTGGGCCTACCTTGCTTCCGGCTCCCAGGCCAGTGATGCACCGTCGGCCGAGCTAGATCAGGGCTAAGCCACGCTCTCCAAGGCCTTGGTGGGGCGCCCCCTCCCGCCGCCCCAGGCGTGGGCCAAGGAGATTTGCCTAGCTGCTGCCATGGAAGCCATCTGGCTGTACCAGTTCCGGCTCATTGTCATCGGGGATTCCACGGTGGGCAAGTCCTGCCTGATCCGCCGCTTCACGGAGGGCCGCTTTGCTCCGGTTTCAGACCCCACCGTGGGGGTAGATTTTTTCTCCCGCTTGGTGGAGATCGAGCCAGGAAAACGCATCAAGCTCCAGATCTGGGATACTGCGGGTCAAGAGAGGTTCAGGTGGGAGCGCAGCCTGGGCCCGACAGCAGCGGGAGGGTCTTCGGGGTGTGCACAGCCCCTGCAAATCCCTGGGGAGAGAGTACTGTCTGATTCCAATCGCCTTACGGGGGTGACCACCAAGGGTCTGGGCTTCTGCCCAAGCTCACGTTGAGTTTGGTGTAGGGGAAGAAGCGCCGTGGCGGGGAAGGCCATTAATTAACACACATTGCCTGCACTACACCTCCATCAACCTGACCCTTTAGGACTAATAAACAAACTAGAACTGATTGCCATTACAATTCATCAATATCAGACCCTATGTTACATACTCTCCAAAAGGCTTCCAAGCTATCCCAACCTAACTGGCAGCTAAAGATAGGAAAGTAGGTAGGTAGGTAGGAAGGTAGGATATTGTCATTTTTGTATCTCTTTGTGTATGTATGCTAACATATGCCTTAACATAAAGGAGCTAGTCAGATAGTGAAGAAGAAATGCATTCCTTCTTGTAATCAGCAATCATGTGCTATGTACCAGACACTGAACTTGTTTCTGGATACAGTGAAGACATATACAAGAGAAAGCCTTGTAATCAAAGCAGGAGTCCCTCTCCCTTTGGAACTTCAATGCCAGTGTAGTGTTTAGGGGTGGAAGAATAGATACATAATTACACGAGTGTCTTGTTTGTATTTGTATGCCACTCCCTACTGTGACACTTGCCACATAATGCATAATCAATGTTTATTTTTCTCTGACAATCCTTTGCTTTTTCCTTTGTAGCATGTTTTACTTGGAATTATATGTATGAATGTGGAGGATGGAGGATTAACTGGAAAAAGTGAGGCCCAAGCAAAGGGAGGAAATGTATCTATCTGGAGATAAGAAACAACAAGCCAGAAGGGAGACAGAACAGAGTGTACACAGAAAACTTTGCAGACAACAATCTGAACTAGAGTCAGATCAGCAAGAACCATATCAAAAGGACTCAGTGTCTCAAGTTTATAATTAATATGGTTATTTATTGGACACTAGTTGAGCACAGAAGATATTGTCTAGGTATTTGAAGAGGAGGAAGGAGAAGAGATAATAACAAACAAGTTTTCTATAGACAAAGTTTTGTCACTTAACTTTGTGCTGACGTCCGCTATGAACTTGTGGTTCCATTTCTCTTAAGTGAAGATAGGTATCTATGTATGTTTGTTAGAATCTGTATGAATATCCTGTTCATATTCATTCATCATTATTTATTGGGAAATGTTGGGTTGTAAGAGTTATTTACACATTAAGAATATTAACCCCATCACTAAGTTGGGTAATATATCCCTCCCAACACTCAGTAGCCTGAGGCAGGGGAAGGTCTTGAGATTGAGGCCAACCTAGGCTACCTAGTGATACTCTGTCTCAAAAAACAAAACAACAAAAAAAGACAAAAGCAAAAATAGGATGTAAACCTTTTTCTGTCTGTATGTTCCCAGTTTAAAATGTATCTTTTCACTTCAAAATAGTTTTTTTTATTTAGGGAAGTTAATTTTTCATAGCTTTATTATTTTGCAAATATGTACTTTTATTTTTTAATTTTTAAAAAAATATTTATTTATTTATGCCAGTACTAGGGACTTGAACTACAGCCTCTGTGCTGTGCCTTAGCTTTGTAATACAGATTTAATTTTCTGTACTCAGAAAGGGCTTTAACAAATACAAATCACCAATGAAATAATTTATCAGCATCCATAGCTTGCTTAACTGATTTCTTAAGTCACATTTTAAAAAAAATTAGTTGGGTGAAGGGGCTAAAGCCTACAGTAATCCCAGCTACTTAAGAGGCAAAGGTAGAAAGGATCACAGTTTGAAGCCAGCCCAGACAAAAATTTGGTAAGAACCCATCACAACCAACCAGCTGGGCATGGTGTTTGATATCTGTCACCTCCGCTACAGGGAAGAATTGAAGTTCAGGCTGGCCTAGACAAAACCTCAAGACCTTATTCAATAAATAACTAAAGCACAAAAGGTCAAATAGTGGTAAAGTACCTGCCTACCAATGTGTGCTTCCTTGATCTTCAAACAGTACCACACACACACAAAAAAAGATTTTTTGGGGGGGCCTGAACTCTGGGCCTGGGCGCTGTCCCTCAGCTCTTCAGCTCAAGGATAGTGCTCTACCACTTGAGCCACAGCGCCAATTCTGGCTTTTTTCTTTTTGCTTGGTGCTGAGGAATCGAACCCAGGGCCTCAGGCATGCAAGGCAAGCGCTCTACCACTGAGCTACCTTCCAAGCCCCACAAAAAAGATTTTCATGGACTGGGAATGTGGCTTAGTGGTTGAGTGCTTGCCTAGCATGAATGAAGCCCTGGGTTCTATTTCTTAGTACCACAGAAAAGGCCGTAAGTGGCACTGTGGCTCAAGTGGTAGAGTGCTAGCCATGAGCAAAAGAAGCTCAGGGACAGCACCTAGGTCCTCAGTTCAAGTCCCAGGACTGGCAAAAAAAAAAAAAAAAAAAAAAAGATTTTCACAAATCAGAATCTTTCTTTGTTCATATTGAATTTTGTGGTACACCTCTACAATTCTTCATTCCCTGGGGCTGACAAAAGTTCTTAAGATTTGGACTCATTTGTAAAGTCTGTCTTTACCATCATCTAGCTTGGACTACAATTCTCTGTAGAATGTTTTTTTCTATTAACATTTGACCATTTTTCCTAAGCCACTCATTATCTTATTCATTTAAGAAGACAGAAATTCTAAAAATAGACACAGCTAAAAAATAGAATAGTCTAAAAGCAAATGTTTACAGAGGCAAATAGTTGTATACCTGTAATAAGCTCTTATACTCTAAGCAAAGTACCATAGCATACATAGTGAAGCTTGTCAAGTCAGGAAGTTGATAGGTGAGGTTTCTTCTATTTGAGAAGTACAGTACACACACACACACACACACACACACACACACACACACACACGATGTGTGTCTGTGTATATAAAGACAAAAAAGTGTTTTTTCTCTCATGAAAAGATAAAGAGCCATTGTTAGATAATAAATAGAAACAAAGAAATGGATCATGAGAGAAAACAAAAAAGAGTATGTTGCATGATACGTATATAGGTATAAATAATTTCTACTATCAAATTCATTTTTTATTTCTGAAATAGTATTTCAATTACTAGCATTTGTAATTAATTTTCTATGTCATGGAACAGGTTTAGCACTGATTATTTCATTTTCCTTCATGATAACCCTTGTGACTTAGGTATGTTATTTTGCAGAAGAGGAATCCCGTCAGTTGTCTAGTTTTGGGAATGGAAGAGTAAGTTCTGATTCTGCCTTAAAGCAGGAAACAGAACACAGTCGTCTCCCAGGATCACTGTCCAAGGCTGAATAAAAGGAAAATGCCTGAAAGTTCATAAGCATTCATTTCTAGAAAATGCTGTCTGGAAATTTTACCCAATGGAAAGCTCATATGTCCTCATTATTATTGAATGGCATGTGTATTATCTTGTTTAAAAAGAAAAGGAAAAGTTTTCCTCAAGGAGTGTATCGGTAATCAAGAACTCTAGAATACACTGGAATCATTGGTGCACAGAAGTTTTGGCATGACCTTTATTCTTTACTTTTTTCTTGTGTTTTAGATCCATCACTCGCGCCTACTACAGGAACTCAGTAGGTGGTCTTCTCTTATTTGACATTACCAACCGCAGGTCCTTCCAGAATGTCCATGAGTGGTTAGAAGAGACCAAAGTACATGTTCAGCCCTACCAAATTGTATTTGTTCTGGTGGGTCACAAGTGTGACCTGGATACACAGAGGCAAGTGACTCGCCACGAGGCCGAGAAACTGGCTGCTGCATATGGCATGAAGTACATTGAGACGTCAGCCCGGGATGCCATTAATGTGGAGAAAGCCTTCACAGATCTGACAAGAGACATATATGAGCTGGTTAAAAGGGGGGAGATTACAATCCAGGAGGGCTGGGAAGGCGTGAAGAGTGGATTCGTACCAAATGTGGTTCACTCTTCAGAAGAGGTTGTCAAATCAGAGAGGAGATGTTTGTGCTAGTCAGCCCTTTTATTTTGAAAACATGCTCTCCCATTTAAACTTAAAAGTTATCAAAATAAATAGAATCCTTATGTGACTGAAGAGAACTCAACCATTGAATACCAAGTGAGTCTCCTTCCTGGGGTGGGGGTGGGGGGCTGGCTCTGACAGGCTCAGGTGCAGGTGGATGGGGGAGACTGGGTACTGTAACTGGGGGACTGAATTGCTAGCATGAGCTAGGCCACACACTTTTGTGGCCCAAGCTTGGCAGTGGCTGCTACATGTGCCCTTTGTGGACTACATGTTAAGGGTCTGGAGTTTGAGAAGCTAGGTTCCAGGAAAACATACCTACAGACAGAACAACTGTTCCTTGATATTTCAGATCACTCACGGGTCATGAACATAGAGAAATGTGTAAAGGGGGATAACTACCATAACTAAAAAGAATATGAGATCAACATATTTAATGAGAATATCCCAAGTAAAATGTTTGGCTTCTAACAGTTCACCTGTAAACAAGGGGCATGATCAGCCCCTTTAGTAAATGCTAAAGCCCTTTCAAGGTCTGGCATTCTAGTCAAAATGATCTAAATGTGAAAAGGGGAGGCGATTCACAGTTACCACATTCGAAAAGATATACACTGTTATGACAGAGCTACCAGCTGCAAGAAAGAAATTATCTCATGCAAATTACCATAGAAATAGAAGAAAGAAACAGTGTAACCCCAATGCCAAACCCTTTCCCCTTTGACTCTTCCTGGGGTTTCTCTACAATCTGGAAGTAAGCACCATGCCTGCTCCTTGACAATAACAACATCGGGATTGTTTTCACAGCCCTTTGAAAAACCCTTGCTCAGCTGTCCTGTACCGATTGGTTGCCTAACAGGAGGCACTGTGACCCTTAAAAACACATCCCACTTGCTTGCTCTACTTATTTGATCATATTTAATAGGCCTGTGACGTTTTTGTCTCCATTTTACAGAATGATAAGCTAAAAGCCAGGACACTCACTTGGCCAAGTTGTCAAGGGTTCCTGCCTGATTCTGAGTTCTTGTCACTGTCATCATGCTGTCAGATCAGTAAATTATTAATTTGTTAGCATTGGAAGACACATGCCCATGAATAAATGTTCTTTACATGCTAGGATATGTTTTCCTTATGGATCAGAAGTCCACTATAATCCTGAAGGAACTTGGGGATGAATCAAAGGTAAAACTTATTCAGGTATTAATGACATCAGGGCTTCACACAGGTGATTCATCACACAACTAAAAACACATTCAAATCGTGTGAGCTCTAAGAGTTCTTATCACTGAAACACAATGGGCATTTTATTGAAAGGAACTAAATATAGCAATGGGGATAAAATACTCACACCACAATGACCTTGGCCACTTGTCTGCCATGTACCAAACACTGGGTTCCTGTCTACCCTAGAGAGTCAGCTCTTAATTCTCAGGTGAACAGGCAGCTAACCAAGTAAAAGAAAATTGGAATGACTGGCTTAAAGGTTCTGTTATCTTCTTGAAGAGAGTGATGCTTAAAACTAATTTTTCAGACGGTAGCCAGTTCAGCTAGCCAAAGCCATACTTTTCACAGTAAGAAAATACTCTGATTTAGTCAGGTTTCTCATATCCATTGTGGTAGGAAAACCTAAAAACTGACACATTGCTTTGTAATAATGTGCATTAATGTGACTGAATCTGCTTCAGCCAGAATAAGAAAGCAAAATAACAAAAATATGAAAGATCATTCCACCATTTGTGTCCCAGATTGGATAAGCAAACCACCTTGGACCAATTTACATCAGCAACTACAAATGAGCTGATCACTTTCTCTATATCCACTTCCCACAACCTGGCTTGGGTGAAATAATTAAAATGCCAGCTTCTTGTTTATAGAAAGTAAGTATAAAAAATGGTTAATTGAGTCAACACAAACTTTCAACTAGTATACTTATGTGT
Source organism: Dipodomys merriami (assembly GCF_024711535.1). Taxonomy (NCBI): domain Eukaryota; kingdom Metazoa; phylum Chordata; class Mammalia; order Rodentia; family Heteromyidae; genus Dipodomys; species Dipodomys merriami. Next base: position 537,286 of record NW_027204492.1, read on the forward strand.
AGAAGATTCTCAAAGCAGGATTAGTACTTAAATGAAAGTTGGCTAGATTCTTATCCATTCAAAAAAATAAAAGGACAGAAACAAAATCTCTATAGTTTTCTTGATTAAAATACATTATATACTTTCCTATTTCTGGCATTTTTAAAGCAGGTTTAAAACTATTCAGCATAGATACAGCAGAGGTGGCTGAACTTAATTATTTGAATAAATTCTACAAATTTTAAAAGTCATTTTAGTAGAATTCAGTGATGTCACTGCATTGAGTTTTAGAAAATAAGTGTGAAAAAATCAGATGTTAATATAATACTAAGGATAAAACTTAGAAGTTATTTTACTACATAGGTAAAGAAAAGATTAACTTGTAACAAAGACCACAACTGCATGTTGGATTAGATTGTCTTATCTTCCAGAACAAACTGTACTATATACTTTTCCTCATTGTCATGCACTGTAATGAAATGTGAAAATTCTTTATCTAGCTGTATGTGAATGAAAATATGCTTGTATTTAGTAAAATGGTTGATTATGTGGACTGTGATACTCAATGTGTGTGTTGTAGCTCTTTTCAGAATCTTGCTCCGGTTATTTTTGAGATGGGTGCTTACTTCTTGCTCAGGCTTGTATCTGGACATTCATTAATCCACCTATTTTAGGTTTCCTGCCACAGCTAAGATGACAGGTATTTGCTGCCATATCCAGCTTCTATTGATTATGGACTCCTAAAGACTTTTCTGCCAAGGCTGGTCTGGAATTGCAATCCTCCCCATCTCAGGCTACCAAGTAGCTATGTGACCCACAGGTGCCAGGTATCCATTTAAGTGTCACAAGTTAACATGTCCCAGATCAAATTCCCAATCTTTCTCTCCAATGTGTTCCGCTTATAGCCCACTTCTCCCAGTAAATCGCAGCTTTGTCATTCTATAACTTGCACTCTTCATCCTTGACTTCATCCTTTTGTAGTCCACATATAATCTGAATTTATGCAGAAGTCATCTTAAAAGTATAACCAAAATCTGATTTTTCCACATTCTCACTGTTAACACACCAGTGTTAGCTACCTATCACTTGTTACTGGGTTATTTTGATAGCTAAGGTCCCTGCAGCCACTCTTAATGTACCTCCCTACCACAGTCTGTTCTCCAGCAGCCTGAAAGACCTCAATAAGGCATTAGTTATAAGCAATTCCTACTCATAATTCTTCAGTAGTTATCCATTTTACCCAGGCTAAAACACAAACTCCTTCTAGTGGAACGAAGAACCCTGCTTCATTTCATAACCTCTGTAACTTCATTTCTTACTGCTAACAACTTGTTCATTTTATTCCAGCTATAGTCTCCTTTCTTGTTTTTCAAATATATCAAGCATGTTCCCACCTCTGGGGCCTTGATACTTGCTCTTCCTGCTGTCTATACTTCTTTCCTGGGATAGCTGCATAGATGGCTTCCTCACATCCATTAAGTTCTGGCGCAAACACCCTCAAAATTCATGAGCAGCTTCTAGATCCTAGGAAAGAAATGGCCCCAGAAGTCATTACTGACAGATTAATATAGAGTATTATTCTTTAGTCTTTACTGAGAAACAGCTAAAGTTGCAGCACACAAAAAAGGGAAAGAAAACAGGAGAGTAGAGCAGTAGTATCACAATGTGGCAGTAAGTTCAGATTTACTGGTGGACAATTTCTGTCACTAAGCCTCACAGGAAGTTGGTGCTCTTGGTTCTGTCTATGGAACTCCATCATTTGCTCTCCTGCATTTCCCCTTGCCCAAACAATCTCATCTAAACCATGACTCAGTTACTGCAAGGACTCCAGCCCACTCTTCTGAGCATAATACCAATACAACCAATTGTCTACAACACACAACCATAAACATTTCAAACTTAAAATTTTCAATACCAAAATTAAAAGCTATCAAATGTACTCCCTCCACTCCAATCTTCCTCTCTAGTTATTTCTTCCAACATCCATAGGCTTGCTTTAACAGAAACTTTGAAATTATACTTAATTCCTTACTCCCCCTTATTCTTCATACCAAATTCATCGAGAATTGTTCATTAACTCTATCTTCAAAACCTGTCTTCAATTTTTCTCCATCTTCATTGCTATCATCTTTGCCCAAGTACTATCAATTCTTACCCAAACTACTTCAATATCTTACTAACCCACCTCCTGCTTCTGCTCATCCCTACATTCATGAAAAATCCCCAACAGCTAGAAGGATCCTTTCACAACATGCCAGGTAAAGTCATCACTCTTTTTGTTTTGTCGGTCATGGGGCTTGAACTCTGGGCCTGGGCACTGTCCCTGAGCTCTTCAGCTCAAGGCTAGTGCTCTATTACTTGAGCCACAGCACTACTTCCACCCTTCATAAATTCTACCCATGGCTTCCCATCACAGTTTGAATAAAATTCAAATGACTCTTACATTTCTTAACATGACTATAAGGCCCTGAATAATCTGGTCTAATCTCTAATTTTGAGTTCTTCAAAAGTATACATCTTACTCATCTTGTTCAGTTATTACTCCAATCTATAGAATACACATGGGCCTTAATACTCATCTTGTTCACAGTTATTACTCCAATCTACAGAATACACATGGGCCTTAAATAACTTAAACATTTAAATGAATGATTTTCTGTTTTACTTTAATCCAATAGTCTGATTTTTCAATTCAGTAAAATATACACATGACTATCCTGAAGTACTACTAATTTTTATAAGTGTCTGGAATCCTCTGATTACAAAAGTTGCTTGTTTCTATGAGGAGAGAGAGAGAGAGAGAGAGAGAGAGAGAGAGAGAGAGAGAGAGAGAGAGAGAGAGAGAGAGAGAGAGACCCTATTTTAAACTTCTTTAGGGTCATTATGTAATCAACCACTGCCCATTTAGGGTATTTAGGGTTCTATGCAAGCCTAGGACTTTATTTTTGTCACCTTTCTTTCTTCTGGCTCTTGTGGTCAACTGCATTCAACTACCAGTTCCTAAAGAAAATGTTTTTAGGACTTACTTTTCAAGTTGTTTTATTCTTGCCAGTCCTAGGGCTTGAACTCAGGGCCTGGGTGCTATCCCTGAGCCTGTTTATGCTCAAGGCTAGTGCTCTACCACTACAGCCACAGCGCCACTTCTGGCTTTTTCTGAGTAGTTAATTGGAGGTAAGAGTCTCACAGACTTTCCTGCCCAGGCTGGATTCGAACTGTGATCCTCAGATCTCAGCTTCCTGAGTAGTTAGGATTACAGGTGCAAGCCACTGGCACCTGACCAAAAGGTTGTTTAACAGAGTGAGTAAGAGTATAAATCTTGCCAGGCACTGGTGACTCGTGATTGTAATCCTACATATTCAGGAGGCTGAGATCTGAGAATCACAATTTGAAACTAGTCTGGGCAGGCAAATCTGTAAGGCTCTTTTATCTTCAATTAACCATCAAAAAGCCAGAGGTGGAGGAGGTGTGGCTCAAGTGATAAGAGCACCAGCCTTATGCGAAAAAAGTTTATGAACAGTGCCCAGATCCCAAGTTGAAGTCCCAGTACCAGCACAGATAAAAAGGATATGAATCTTGGAGTAAGATACACACAGGTTCAAATTCTGACTATACAGGTAATTTTATAGATTCAGTGCCTATGAGTCCTTTTTTACACAGATATAAAATTAGAGAGTATCTAACCCAAAGGGTTGTTGTAAGGATGAAATGTAATATGTGTGTGTGTGTGTGTGTGTGTGTGTGTGTGTGTGCGCGCGCACGCGCGCGTACTTGCGCACTTGGTCAAAATACTCACAAAATGTTAAGTATCTGGTATGTTTGCACCAAAATTAATTTTTCATAAATAATATTATGTACATGATACTGGGGCAGTCTAAGCTACATAGAGACACTATGTTTCAAAAACACAGAAAAAAAGGGCTGCCAGGAGCAGGTGGCTCACACTTGTAATTCTAGCTATTGAGGAGGATGAGATCTGAGGATCAGTTTGAAGCCATCCTGGACAATAAAGTGTGTGAAACTCTTATCTCCAATTAACCACCAAAAAGCTGGAAGTGTAGCTGTGGCTCAAGTGGTAGACTGCTAGCCTTGAGCAAAAACCCAAGGACAGCCCTGAGTTCAAGCTCCACACAAATGAGAAAGCAACCAATTATGTCAAATGCTACTGATGGAATGATCAAATCTAACATAAAATGAAGTCTGTCCATTGGTCCTTACAATATGTAAGTCTGAAGACTTGGACCAGAGTATTAACATTTAAAATCTGACTAAATACAAGGGAAAAGAATAGTTAGTACAACATGACAGGATGTCAGAAGAGAGATCTTTTTTTTTTTTTTTGGTCGGTTATGAGGCTTGAACTCTGGGCCCAGGCACTATCCCTCAGCTCTTCAGCTCAAGGCTAGCGCTCTGCCACTTGAGCAACAGCACCACTTCCGGTTTTCTGGTTAATTAGAAATAAGTCTCACAGACTTTCCCATCCTGGCTGGCTTTGAACCACAATCCTCAGATCTCAGCCTCCTGAATAGATAGGATTACAGGAATGAGCCAATGGCACCTGGTGAGAGAATATTTTTAAGGTAAAATAGAGTCCGTGGAGAATGACTGAGGACTCAGGAGAGAATCATTCTTCTAAGACTTGAAGAGACAGTCATCATACAAACAGGAGGGGAAGTACACATTGCTCTGCCATATATAATGTAATATATGTGTTCCTAAAAATTTTATTCTGCAAAATTGTACCATATCTGTTTTGATATGAATTAAATTCCCCTAAAAAGTTATGTCAAGGACCTAATCCCCCAGTAGCAGTAAATCTGATCTTCTTTGGAAACAGTCTCATGGCTGATGTAATTAGTTGAGCTCCCATGGGATTAGGGTGGTACTTCAAATCTAGCATGATTGGTATGTGTAGGAAAATGGAGCTATTTAGGATCCCTCATCCTAAATTCTGGAGTATCCTGACGCTGCACTTTTATAAGATTGTGATTCAGCATATTCATGTAACCTTGAATTATGTACATATGTGATACCTTAGGTAATCTTGAGGTATATTGTATCCAGATGCTTTTGTCTAGTGATATTATAAACATGTACCACTGGAGGACAAGATGAAGTCTGTTAATCTGTGTCACTGCTCAGTCAGTGGACAGTTTTGAATAAAGCATGACCACCATCCTTACTATGTCTTCCCTTTCCTTTCACTTGTCCCAAATCACGTTCTCATGTACCTGGAGCTGAGAACTGGCAGCAGCACTACACTGTGCCTTTATAAAAGGAGAAAATGTAAAGATGACATATACATACAGGGAGAACTCCATTAGCCACACTGTCACAGCCCAATGAACTACCAGAGAACAGGGAACTGGTCTTCCCCAGCACCTTCAAAGGGAGCACAACACGGCCAACACTTGATCTTGGGCTTTGAACCTACAAAATCATGAAGTAATACATTTCTGGGGGTTTTGCTTGTTCAAGCCACATGCATTATGTTATTTTGTAACATAAACTCATAGAAAATTAATAACACAGGGGCTGGGAAGGTGGCTCAGTGGTAGAGCGCTTGCCTTACATGCCTGAGGCCCTGGGTTCGATTCCTCAGCACCACATAAGCAAAAAGAAAAAAGCCAAAAGTGGCGCTGTGGCTCAAATGGTAGAGTGCTAGCCTCCAGCTGAAGAGCTGAGGGACAGTGCCGAGGCCCAGAATTCAGGCCCACGACCGGACCAAAAAATAAAAAAGAAAGAAAAGAAAATTAATAAATAACAAGGCCTAAGGGAAAACAGGTTTGCACATGTAATTTAAAACCAATACAACTTCACAGCAGAACATTCAAAAAATATCATTGGTACCAGGAATAACTGTCCAGGCCACCCAAAGAAACATAGGTCCCATGGTATCCCTTACTTGCAATATCTAGTATATGTCTGAGTCAAGCAGAAAAGGTCAGATAAGGTGATGTTAGGGAAATGAGCCCTAAGATATGTATTCAAATTTTTTTCTTTCATGTGATTGTTTCTAACACATTTATAAGATTATTTCTTTGTTGCTTTGTATGGCCCTCCCCCACAGTATAACCCCTGCTTTCACTGTATTTCATGTCAGTATAATTTGTGGAGAGGGAGGGGAAAAACAAATTGTTTTTAGGGATACAGGTGGACCCATTACAACAATGAGATGTACAAGTTATGTCAAAAACGAACTTTACAACTTTGGTGCATGGGCGGGGGGGGGGGGGGGGGGGGAGCGGGAGGATTGAGGGGGGCAGGGGGAGGATGGGAAGGGATGGGAAAACAAAGGAGCAAAGGAGGAGGCTACAATGCTTGATAAGAAATGTACTCATGGGCTGGGGAGGTGGCTCAGTGGTAGAGCGCTCGACTTGCATGCTCAATTCCCTGGGTTCGATTCCTCAGCACCACATAAGCAAAAAGAAAAAAGCCGGAAGTGGCGCTGTGGCTCAAGTGGTAGAGCGCTAGCCTTGAGCTGAAGAGCTCAGGGACAGCGCCCAGGCCTTGAGTTCAGGCCCCATGACCGGACCAAAAAAAAAGAAATGTACTCATTATCTTGCCCATGTAATTGTAACCCCTCTGTACAGTGTTTTCACAATTAAAAAAAAAAAGAAAATGAAAAAAAAAAAAAAACTAAAAACTGTCCAGGCCAGAAGTTAGCTGAAAGAAGGTTGCATCAGGGAATGTTAGAAGTACAACATATACTGCTCTGGAAATAATGCTTTGGTTAGGACAGAGCTGGGAGCTGAGATGAGGAAAATGGAGTAGAGTCTGTGGAACAAGTACAGAGTTGAGCTGCAGGAGTTCCTGCTGCCAGCCAAACAGCTGAGGTGAGGTTTTACCTTGCCTAAAAATGCTCCTGACACAGGAATGGAGAAAGGGTGAGCAAATGCAACCATTGTATTCAATGTACACTATATAAAAAATGAACTATGTATCTCGTAGGTAAGAACAGGAGGGGGGAAATGGGGGAGCACAAGGGAAAGGGTGACATTGACCAAGAAGCACTGTACCCATAACCTGACTTAGGGAACTGTAACCCTCTCTACAACTATTAATAGTAATAAAAAAATAAAAATTCTGGCTGGGAATGTGGCTTAGTGGCAGAATGCTTGCCTAGCATGCATGAAGCCCTGTGTTCTCAGTACCACATAAACAAAAAAAAGCTGGAAGCAAAAGCAGCTCAGGGCCAGTGCTCAGGCCCTGAGTTCAAGCCCCAGGCCTGGCAAAAATAATAAAAATAAATAAATCCTCCTGAACCAAACACAGCTTCTATTATAATGATATTGGATATTATGGTTTCAGGTGAATGCTCTTTATCACAGGCACATGGTTGGTAGCTATTGATGGAATGCATAGATGCTTCCAGTGGCTTCAATCCCATTGTAAACTAAGAAGCAAGAACAGGAGGAGCAGACTTTAGGGCCAGGGAAGTGGGTACAAAATATCACTGCCTACAAGGGGATTGAATCAATGACTGCACAGCATCATCATCCACTTGCAGTGGGAGTATTTTTAACCACATTAATCTGACTAGGAATTGTACTGAACATAGGTAGTGATTTTGTAAAGTCAGTACACTAATTCTGAATGGGGCCAAGGGTATTCAGAATACTGCAAGGAAGTGACCAGTTGAACTACAAAAGGAGAGAAGTGCGGACATATGGAGAAATAAAACCCTGCAAAGGGAAGAGGTGATGGTCAGAGAGTAAAGTGGACTGAGGCTGATATCAGGAAGGAGCTGCAGTGATTGCTAGTGACAAGATCTCAGATGTGACGTGGGAATAAGTGGTTAAGGGATAGGGAAAAGAGGACATTACTGCAAGGAGAGGCCAAGTACATGAATACTGAAGTCACCAATAATTAATACAAGAGAAAAAGTACAATATTGAGACATATCACTTTTTTTTCTTTCATCTGTGTGCTCATGTACACATGCACATATATGCCTGTACTGGCCATACCTCCAGTTCAGTATTTTGAGTCCAATAGTTGACTCTCATAAGCTTTTCTGCCCAGGGTCGCTTTGAACCATGGTTTTGGCCTCTTAAGAAGGTAGGATTACAAGCACGAGCTACCAGCAGCATCTGCCTTAAAATTTGTGTGTTTTTTTGTGTATGTGGTTACTGGCGATTGAACTCAGGGCCTCCTATGCTCACTCACATGCCACTTTTTAAGCACTTAAAATTTCTAGGGGCTGGGAAGGTAGCTCAGTGGTAGAGTGTTTGCCTTGAATGCATGAGGCACTGGGTTCGATTCTTCAGCACTACATAAGCAGAAAAAGCAGGAAGTGGCACTGTGGCTCAAGTGTTAGAGTGCTAGACTTGAGTTGAAGAGATGAGGGACAGCGCCCAGGCCCAGAGTTCAGGCCCCACAACAGACAAAAAAAAAAAAAAAAAAAAAAAAAGGGATCTTGTCATTACTCAACAAAAATCTGAATTGTGTGTGTACTGGTCTTGGAGCTTATATTCAGGGCCTGGGTGCTGTCTCTGAACTTCTTTGCTCAAGGCTAAGCTTTACCATTTGAGCTACATCTCCACTTCTGGCTTTTGGGTGGTTAATTGGATAAGATTCTCACGGACTTTTCTGTCTGAGTTAGTTTTGAACCACTATCCCCAGATCTCAGCTTCTTGAATAGCATGAGCCACCAGCGTCTGGCTTAAGAATACAAATAATTCTGTCTTATAACACACACAGACACACACCAAACATCTTACTTGCACACATATGCTTTGATCATACTCTGTAATCTGCTCTTAGAATATTCCTTTCTTTGGCCAATGGAATGGGTAAGCAGTGTCCCTATAATAGTTATCTGAATTTCTCTGTGAAGCAGTTTAGACACGACTGACTTTCAGAAATTCCTAATACAACTTTAAACAGCAGGAAATAGGACAGGCAGAGGATAGGGGTAATGGTAGAAAAATTACTGGACACACAGGAGAAACTTTTGATAGGGACCAGAGAAGAATGGAAAGGATTCTAGGAGAGTTCCCAGCTTATGTTTCTACCTCTCCTATGTTTACCTCTAGACACAGATTTCCTTGCTCTGTTTTTTTTTTTTTTTTTTGTTATGTTTTGTTCTGGTCTTCAAGACCATCATTCTTTTGAGACTTGTCCTCTCTTTCTCTAAGAAAAAAAAAATATTTTTCCTAGAACTTGGCCTTCTCTCAGGTAAAACAGTACCTAAGAACCAAATGGAGACAAAGGTAACCACAGCACATTTTAGCCAATAACTGGTGTCTATCTTTCAGACACAAGATAAAGAAAATCTAGCATTGCCACTTTACTCTGGTACTGAAACCTACAGCTTTATTATAATTGAGAATTAGATACATTGAGCTTAGATAGGTTCTAAGCTCAATTAAAATTCCTTTCAAAAGACATCAAAGCAACAGGAACCAATATACAAGGACACGTGCACCTCCATGTTTATTGCAGCACTGTTCGCAATAGCTAGGATATGGAAACAACCTAGATGCCCCACCACAGATGAATGGATCCAAAAATTGTGGTATCTATACACAATGGAATATTATGCAGCCATTAGAAATGACAAAATAATGGCATTTGCAGGGAAATGGATGGAGCTAGAAGGAATCATGTTGAGCGAGGTAAGCCAAGAACGAAGAGACAAACAGTACATGGTCTCCCTGATAAGTGGATGATGAATCCAAAATGTTAGGTGATATGACAAAACTAACAGGACTTAAGAAACAAAGAACTCCCACTCATCTGGTTGAACCACTACTAAATATCCCCATGCTGCTGATCACATATATGGTATATAACATATGAGCACCGTTATATATTACAGACTGTGATAGACAATTTGCTCCAGGAAAGTTAGAATGAACTTGTGACTTTAAATGAGCATCATTATTCCACAATACTGTGAATTTCCGGAAATTAAGTAATCACTTAATCACGATCAAAAAAAAAAAAAAAAAAAAAAGAACCTTGGGGAAGGGAGGGAGGGAGGGGATGGTAGGGGAAAAACAATGGAGGGGGTAACAATGTTCAAGAGGAAGTGGAAGTGTACTCATTACCTCACTCATGTAACTGTAACCCTCTGTATAGTATCTCTACAATAAAAAAAATTAAAAAAAAAAAAAAAAAAAGACATCAAAGGATCTTTGGCATCGATCACCACTGAGGGCCACAACAACCCATGTAACCACTGAGGAAATCCTCAGTGTTGGTCATTAGGGACTGATAAAATATTAATCAACAATGACCTCAGTATTAGAGCTCTACTCTTACTGGTGCCAGATAAAGCTGTGAGTGCTCTCATGTCTCACAACCCCACAAGACAAAGTCTTTCTGCAGTGGTGACTGGCCCATCAAATGCATATGCATGAACAGAAGAGAAGAATGTGAAAAAAACAAGGAGATATAACATCACCAGAAGAACACAGTACTTTCTGAGCTGACCTATGCTACAATGGAGATGAATAAAATTCCTAACAAGAAAAATTCAAAATTGTTTTAAGAAAGCTCAGTAAATGTTAAGATGCAGAGAAATAATTACACAAAATTCAGAAAAAAATGACTAAAATGAGAAAGATTTTTACAAAACTTAAAACATACAAAGAGTAAAATTAAAATTTCAGTAGCAAAACTCAACAGCAAACTGATGGAGAAGAAATAATCTGTGAAATTAAAAATAAAGTTTCATAGAAAACAATGGAGGAAACAATGAAAGGAACGTTAACAGCTTACAGGATTTATGAATTTCTCAAAATAGATAATTTACATTTTTATAGGCATTAGAAATGAGAAAAAGATACATAAAGGAGAATTATTTTTTAAAAATATCAGAAAACTTTCCATATCTGTGAAATGATTAAAAAAAAAATATCCAGGTATAGGAAGGTCCAAGATCTCCAATAAGATCCAATCCAACCAGGCTATACTAAGATATAATCAAAATGTCATAAAAAATAGAAAACAATTCTTTATAGGAAGACACAAGACACAAATCATATATGAGAGCTTCCATAAACTAGATATGGAATTCTCCCACGTAACTTAGCATGATAGGCTCAAATTACCATACCCACTTTCCGTCGAGAAGTGGGCTCACAAATTTTGCTTCTGGAGCTGGCCTCAGTCTGCAATAGCATTCATACTGATAAAAAGCTTGTTTCTTCATATTTCTTATATTACTTAAAATTCATATTTAAATCTTTGTGGTAAAAACAAGATGTTCAATGAGGAGAAAAATCATTCCTGTTCAAATATTAACAGGGACATTTTGTACCAATACATTTGCCAAAATAAAAAAAAATAGAACAATACTTCAAAATGCTTAAAAACGTTATAAAAATACTAGCATCAGGACCTTTACAATATAGGCGGACCATGAGGGATCTGTCCTCATGAATGGGATTTGTGCCCTTATAGAAGAGGCCCAAGGGTGTTTCCTCATCTCGATCAATCATAAGAGGACATAGTGATGGAAGAAGCCTTCCCCAAGCATGGAACCTGCTAGCACCTTGATCACAGGACTTCTCAGCCTCCAAAACTAAGACAAATAAATATCTACTGTTTATAAGCTATGTCTATGGCATTCTGTCATAGCAGCCCAAACAGATTAAAGACAAACATAAAAAAATAACATAAAGTGTCATACCAGTTTCAATATCATTGCTTTAATAACAGGAAATACAAGTACAAAAATATTGTACTAGTATACTTTTTATTACATGGAGATAGAATAACACATTTGTGTTTTTACCAGAATTGATATCATCCAATACTTTTGCCATAGTATAAATGGCTTTCCACAGAAATTTTTTTATTCCTATGCAGATTTATGAATGAAAAAGCTCACAATTCTTTTTAACCATTTCAGATTTACATTTATCCAAATATTCCTGTTCAAGATGCTTTGGAGAATGGTTTTGTAAAAAATACAGAATCAGCTATGCATTTCAAATGTGTAGTATCTCCGATTGGCCAAGATCTCCCTTATATTGGCATCAAAAAGACATTACGCACTTATGTGGGGTTAAAAGTGTTGTCTCAATAGTAGTTATTGGTTAGGTGGTAACTCATGAAATCCCATTTATACAACTGACAACACAACAGAAAGCAACATAATGTCTTATAAGTATCAAAGAAAAACAAGTTTACAAATAATGAAACTGTAGTTCCTAACTCTAAAATAGTTAACCATATCAAATGAGAGTAACGTCGATTAATAAAGAAAAGTAAACTGCTAGTGCCCAGCATTCAGCCTTCCATAGCATACTTCACAGTTCCGGCCATTTCAGTTGAGTTGTCATTTGATACACCAAAAAAAAAAAAAAAAAAAAAAAAAAAAAAAGATAAAAAAACAGCATTAATTTTGTTGGGAAGTATGAAATAATTTTCTGTACTATTTGAAATATATTTTGTTTATAAATAAATAAAATGGGTGTTTATCTTAAATTTTAATCATTCTTGTTAAAAAATAATACTAATGTCAACCTTTAAAGGAAAAACACATATATTTAAAACATGTTTGGAAAACTGAATCACATTTTTTGTTGTCAGCATTATGCTTTGCTCTTGGTAGAATCATCTTTGTTTCTTCTTTTTACATCCCAATTATAAACCCTGGCCATATCTGTAAGAATTGTCAAAGAAAACACAAATATAATTCTCAAAGTAATATATGAAATGGCTATTTACTCATACAATTTGTTTACTGAATCAAAGACACAGAAATAACACATATATAAATATAGGCAAAAAACTAGTGTTAACAGCCGTACTGCTTATACTAATGTATTAACTGCTAAGAAAATACATGAATTAACTTCTACCAAAACCAAGATAAGACCTCCAATCCACAGCTGCTCAGCATATGTCAACTATAGTTTTACATTTAATAAATGTCCTAGATACTCTCAACATTCTTTAGCGTCAAAGTCTTACTCTGCTGCCTAAACTTGCCTTGTACTCCTGGACTCAAGTGATCCTCCTGTCTCAGCTTTCTAAGTAGCTGGACTACGGTTCATGTGACTGTGTTGAGCTTAGTTTTAAAAAACAGGCCTTCATCCAAGAAATCAATAACCCAACTCATATCCTCCAATATTTAAAATTAGTACAATTATCAATAATTTTATCTCTTACCCTTCCTTTGGTTTAGAAATTCTATAAAGCCTTAAATAAGTATGGTCAGGTCCTTCATGTAGTTTAGATGGCAGAACTCTCTCCCCCATGTCTGTACACTAATAATGAATGGCATTTCTCTAAGCTTAGAGGACTCAGATTATTTCTTTTCTTTGGGTTCTTATAACTACGACACTGGATCTTGTTTCTCTCTCACATTTACCATCTTTTTCTTTCCACAAGTACCAGTCTTTTTAAGTCTTTGTCATTTCACAGCAGAATAAAGTCACCGCATAAACAGAGCTACCTTCCCTCACTCTAGCACTAACCATGCTACAGCTCCTATACTTAAGGAACTCGCAATTAGGGAAAAAATACAAAGTACTTTGTGCAAGAGCAGTAAGTAAGTACAGAAGAATAAAGAACCTTGAAAGGCTCAGAAACTTTAAACTGCCTGGTATTGTATGCATGAACTTACTATTTGCTATGAAGCTATCACTTGGCTATTTTACTTGTATAGGTGTAACAGAGAAAGCTATCACTTGGCTATTTTACTTGTATAGGTGTAACAGAGAAAGACTCTGCCATTCTTTTTCCCCTTAGTAATTTGCATACCCCATATGCAGGAACACAAAAGGCTCAATAAATGCTTATGAAATTAAATAATTAGCTATACAGGTATCTTGGGAAAATATTTGAAAAACCCACTTATTTACCAATGTGAAAGTGTAGTTTCTACATCTCTGCATTTCAAATTCATTAATCTATCCATAAACACTTAAGTACTGCTTTCAAATATTTATTAAGCAATGCACAGTGGCAAGAGGGTTGCAAGTTCAAGGCCAAAATACTAGGTTCCTGGCTAGCCTTGCCACATGGTACATAATACTCTCTCAAAAAATTGTTATTTAATATCTTATAAAACTTACAAAACCCGAGAGTAAGAGTAAAGTCCTTCTTTCCATTAGACAACAAAATCACTTATGCTTAAAAATATTTCTCCTTTCTTCCTTTTTCTTTCAAAGGATACTGACTTCAGTAGTAGTAAACTGATCTCGAAGAAAGTCAAGGTCTTCCTCAAGAGAATCAAGATTCTTTGTAGCAGTAGACAAATTCTTTTCCAACAATGCCTGAGCTTCATCAATGTCATATTCAAGCATTACATTAGCCTGAAGAAGAGAAAAAGTCATGAGAATTACTCATTTAAACAGTGCTTTATAGATTACAAAGTATCTGTAAACTACAGCAGTCAGGCTAAATCCAGCCTTCTGCTTTATGCTTTCCTGCTACAGTGACAAGAGATGATAGTTGGAACAAATGCCATGTGGTCTGCAAAACCAAAAATATTTACTATCTGGCCTTTTACAGAAAATTTGCTGGCTGTCAGAGAGTATATATGTACATTATATAGTTAATCCTCCTAACAACCCTAGAAAGTCAAACGTTACTTTCTTTACAATTAAGAGAATGGAGGCACAGAGAGGTGTGGTTACCTATACTTACACAGCTAGAAAATAAATGAAAGAATCAGACAAAAATAAATGAGTCAGGATAAGAACCAATATGTTTAAATCCTATCTTTCTACTACATCCATCACACTACACAGTATATATAAATCAACAGTTATTCCGGAGCTTTAGATATATTATTAATTTTTAAATCTTTCAAGATATTTTTTATTATCTTTATTTGATTAGATAAAAAAAACCAGTTAACTTACTCCTGACTACATTCCACAGGGGCAAAGGCAAGGTGATACATCTGGAATTCTAAAGATTTGCTGTTAAAACTGCCAATATTCAGGGACACAGAAACAGACATGAACAATTCTAGGCACAAAGAAGGTGCTAAACATGTATTTGCTGACTGAATAAAAGTAATCAAAAATATATCTCTAATTCTGGACCCCAAATCGCATTCCTGGAGGTCAATTGTTGTTTCTTATGATTTATTTTCCAGTCATTTTTCTACACATTAGTTATTTTTTACAAATAAAACACAGAATACACTTAAAGACATTTCAATGATGATGAACAACCTTCATCATTCTTTCAACCCTGGTGCGCCAAAGATTCTGCTCTGATAGTTGTTTCCTCAAACACAACTTTCTGAACCTCTCCACTTGAAAATTCAGTATCTCAAGATTGACATGCCTAAAACACAATTCTAAGTTAACTCGAAAACCCAGTTCTCTCCATCCACCTCCAGCCCCAATAGATCCCTCAGCTATCTACCCGATGGCCCAAATCCTAAATGTCATCTTCCTTGGCTTCTCTTTCCCTCACACCACATTTCATCAGCCCAATGGGTCAGGAATATTCCATAAATAAGACTGAGACAACAGGGAGCTCCCTAGTACAGATAGAGCCAATATCACACTTCATGTGATGATGAATTCTAAATGGATCAGATACTTACATGGAAAGAATGACATCATCAAAGTACTAGGCCAAGGCAGAGATAAATTATTTTGTAACACTGGAATAAAAATGATCTTTCTTTCTAGAACATAAAACCCAGAACAAAGTCAGAAGATAAACTATGATTAGGAAAAATGTAATTACTTTTCCTAATATGTAGAATACCACAAATTTTTAAGCAGAAGGCCAGTAGTCTGTATTCCAATAGAAAACTAGACAAAGGATATGAGCAGAGTTGATAGTGAAGAAATATAAGGCATAAGAGGATGGCTCAGTAGTAGATTTCATTCTGACCCCAGATTTCATTCTCACAAAGGGAGATACAAATAACTCACAAACATTATAAAATGATACTTACCTTCAGCCAATAATAGTAACACAAATTGAAAATAAAACTTAAAAAATATTATTCACTTTCAGATTGACATAGGATTAAAAAGTTTGAAATACATCACCGTGCCATGATGATGACAATACAGGAATTAAAATGTTGGCATGAAAACTTATATTTTCTCTGGAGGACAATATATAAGTACAATATAAATAATAAATACAATATAAGTACAAATGCCACATACATGCTTATGTAGAATCCATGCAAACTAGATGCCTTGCTGTACCATCTGCTATTTCAAAACAAGAGCTGAGAGCTGGAGGAGTGGCTCAAGTGGTAGAATGAGCAAGCATGAAGCTCCAAGTTCAAACTACAGTACCAAGGGGGGAAAGCCCCACAAAACCCAAATATCCATCAATAATGAATGCCCTGTTAAGCATATTTTGACGTATCTAGACAATACAGCCACAAAAGATGAAAAATAATTAGGTGCTTTCTTCATCCTACTATCCAAAGATCTCCAATATACACCGTGGAATAAAGAAGACATAAAGCACAACAGTGTGTGCAGTATTGTCATCAACTGTGTAAAATGAGGGGGAGACAGTCTTATTTGTCTATGCATGTATAAAATTTCTGTGAAGAATATCAAGAAATGAATAAATGACTACTTAAAAGGAAGATGCATTGTGCTAGTGAGTAGGCTTTTTATTGCCATGGTTTTAATGTTTGTCTCCCAGAATTTATATAGGAAAATTAAACATTAAATTAATGTGCTCACTAGCCTTGAGCCGAAGAGCTGAAGGAGAGTACTCAGGCCCAGAGTTCAAGCCTCATGACCAAAAAACAAAACAAAACAAATTCATGTATTAAAGGTATTTGGAGGTAACCCTTAGAAGATAGGTAGCTCAGATGAGGTCAAAAAGATGAGGTCCTCATGATGGTATTAGTGGTTTTATAAGAGGAAGACACAAGCTAGCATGTTTTGCTTTGTCTGATCATGTTATGACTCAATCCACATTCCTCCCCAGATGCCATCACCATTCTCTTGGAGTTCTCAGCTTCTAGAATCATGTACCAAATAAACCTCTATTCTTTACAAATTATTCAGTCTGTGTTATTCAGCTGTAATATCAGAAAATGCCTCAACAGTTCTTTTGTATTTCTTCTTTGTGTGCTATTACTAGGGCCTGAACTCAGGGCTTGTACACTGTCTCTTAGCTTTTTTCTCTCAAGGTCAGTACTCTACCATATAAGCTACACTTCCACTTTGGGCTTTTTGCTGGTTAACTGGAGGTAAGTGTCTCATGGTCTTTCTTGACTGAGCTGGCTTTGAACCACAATTCATTATTAAAGAAATCAGAGTATACTTATTAAACTTCTACATGCCCCAATTCAGGATTTAACTGTGAAACTAAAAAGTAATGATAGGTAACTAAGTTAACTTATCAATGCATTAGTTTCTGCCTCTATAAAATAAGGGATGATTGCTGGTGGCTCATGCAAGTAATCCTAGCTACTCAGTGCTGGTGGCTCATACCTCTAATCCTAGCTACTCAAGAGGCTAAGATCTGAGGATGGCGGTTCAAAGCCAGCCCAGGCAGGAAAGTCTGTGAGACTCTTATCTCCAATGAACCACCAGAAAAGTGGAAGTGACACTGTGGCTCAAGTGGTAGAGCACTTGCCTTGAGCTGAAGAGCTCAGGGACAGTGCCCATGCCCAGAGTTCAAGCCCCATGACTAAGGAAAAAAGGGATGATGAAAATTTATTCACAGCCTCCTCAGTAGCTAGGATTACAGGCATGAGCCACCAGCACTTGGCCATTTTATAGCTTTTTAATCAGACAGAAATGTATTCTCTAGGCAAAAGATGTACTAACAGCACTCAGGAGGCTATGTCAAAAACATTGCAAGTTCAAGTCTCAGTTACACAGTGAGACCTTGTCTCAACCAAGGGCTGGGGACATACACCAGTGGTGTATGTGCTAGGCTCAGAGTTCCATTCCCATCACCACTAAAAAAGGCAAAACAAAACAAAACAAAAACAAAAACACTCATTAAGACAATAACAAAAACATATTTGTAGTGCCAAGAAAACAGCTAATCTGAAAGTGATTTGTCCAACCACATATATACTACATATAGCCATTCAAAAGGGAATGGAAAATCAGCTAAAGTTCCTGACATTCCTTTCTAAAATCTTTCATAAGGCTATTGTATTCACTGTAAACCCTAATTCTACATTGTTAGTGTCACAAGCTTTTCTCTCACCCGCTACCATTGCAGTACCAAACCCATACTGAACCGGCCTTCTTTCTGTTCCTTCAGGGTAAGTCCTTCTTCAAGGGCCTATAAACCTGCTGTTACAATGCCTAGAAAAACTTCTTGAACAGGTAGTTCCTTTGATCCCTGTAATATCAGTAAGGAATAGACAAATAGAAGGAAGGAACAAAAGAGAACCTGGAATTGCATCCAGGCAGACAGGGAAACAACAAATGGCAAACTCAACAAATGATGATGGGACCATCTACTTGAGGGAAAAATCAAAAGATAACCTTCCTTCAGAGTGCTTATTAATTTCCAGATTAATTAGAGCTCTAAATTAAAATAAAACCAAATACTAGAAGGTTATAGAAAGATGGTGGGAGTGGTGGCATTTGGTTAATCTCAAGTCACTTTTTTTAAAAATCCACAGAAACTAACACTAAAAATCACCACATAATGGCTGTGTACAGGTACATCACACCTGTAATCCTAGGTACTCAAGAGGCTGAGATCTGAGGATGGTGGTTCAAAGCCAGCCTGTGCAGCAAAGTCTGTGAGACTATTATCTCCAATTAAGGTGGAAGTGGAGCTATGGCTCAAGTGGTAGAGTGCTAGCTTTGAGCACTAAAATTCAGGGACAGTGCTTGGACAGCCCCAGGACTAGCATATACACACAAGAAAATCACCCCATAAGACAGGTACCAGTGGCTCACACTTGTAATCCTACCTACTTAGGAGGCTGGGCTGAGATCTGAGGATTGTGGTTCGAAGCCAGCCCGGGCAGAAAAGTCCATGAGATTCTCATCTCCAATTAACCACCAAAAAGCCAAAAGTGGAGCTGTAGTTCAAGTGGTAGAACACTAGCCTTGAGCAAAAAAGAGACAGTACCTAAGCCCCGAGTTCAAGCGCGCGTGAGCGCACACACACACACACACACACACACACACACACACACACACACGGAGCTGTAGTTCAAGTGGTAGAACACTAGCCTTGAGCAAAAAAGAGACAGTACCTAAGTCCCGAGTTCAAGTCCCAGACACACACACACACACACACACACACACACACACACACACACACACACACACACACACACGTGTGGAGCTGTAGTTCAAGTGGTAGAACACTAGCCTTGAGCAAAAAAGAGACAGTACCTAAGCCCCGAGTTCAAGTCCCAGAACTGGTGTGTGCGTGCGCGCGCACACATGCGCACACACGCATACGCATACACATACACACACACACACACACACACACACACACACACCCATAATGCTTGAGAGGCAGAGACTGTGGGGTCTCATTGAGGCCAGCCCAGGCAAAACAACTCAAGAAATTCCATCTCAATCAATGGCTGATTTTGGTGGAATGTGCCTGTCAGGTCAGCAATGCAAGGAAGCCCAAATAGGAGGATTATGGTCCATGATGGCTAGGGCATAAAGTGAGACTCTATCTGAAAACAACCAACACAAAAAAGGGCTGAGTGGCTCAGGCTCAACTGGTACAGAATATTTCTAACAAGTGTGAGGCTGAGTTCAAACCTCAGTACTTCAAAAACAAAAAAAACAGTAGATATGAGAATAACATATATCTTAAAAATTTGGGTCACAGCAATGTTATTCACAGTAGCCAAAAGGTAGAAATATACCAAATACCTAACATGTATAAACAAAATGTAGTTTATATATAAAGGCAGTATTTTGGAGGCAATGAAGCAATGAAACTGCCACATGCTTCTATACGGAAGAATTTTGAAAATATTAGCTTGTAAAAGAAGCCAGACCACAGGATTATGTACTATATGATTAGACTAATATGAAATGTCCAGCATAGATATTCCATACAGAAAGAAACTAAATGAGTAGTTTGCAGAAGATGTGAAGCAGGGGAAAGAATACAGAGTAAATACCAGTGGGTAAAATATTTCTTTGCAGGGAGTAAATAAAATGTTCTAAACCTAGATAGAGATAATTAAGAACAAAAATAAGAAAACTAGACAATGTTTACAAAAGGATGACTAGGTTCTCTACAAATACTACAATGTAAGCATGAGAGAAGGATAGGCCATTGATGGCTTATAAGATATGCATGGTAGGAGCATTTATTTGTGCAGATAAGCCAAAGGAAGCAATAAAGTATCCAGAAAACATGGAATTCCAAAGTAACCAAGTGGTGGATATATAAAATATCAGTTCTAAGAACCTTATACATATGTATGAAGTAAAATAGTGAAATAGTGAAAACTGTTAAAATAATTTTTAAAAGAGGAAAAGGAGGGATAAGAAAACATAACAGAAGCCGGGCACTGGTGGCTCACGCCTGTAATCCTAGCTACTCAGGAGGCTGAGATCTGAGGATCGCGGTTCAAAGCCAGCCCGGGCAGGAGAGACCGTGAGACTCCTATCTCCAATAAACCACCAGAAAACCGGAAGTGGCGCTGTAGCTCAAGTGGTAGAGTGCTCGCCTTGAGCTGAAGAGCTGAGGGACAGCGCTCAGGCCCAGAGTTCAAGCCCCACGACCGACAAAAAAAAAAAAAAAAAAAAAAAGAAAAGAAAACATAACAGAGGATGGATTTGGTCAAAGTATATTGAATGTATGCATGAAAATATCACAAACTTCTTTGTACAACTAATATATACTAATAAAAATGTAAAAAAAAAGATCAGTAAGCTAATTGGATAATTGAAAGGCAATAATTTTAAGGCATGCACAGAAAAACAATTGCAGCATGTTGTTTTCTATAAATGAATGCTAAAACAAAGTTGAATATAAATGTAGACTAGTTAATGAGGAAGGCTGGAGTGAGGAATAAAGGGAGGTGGGACCTAGCATGTATTATTATTATTATTATTATTATTAATTACAACTTTAAGAAGCTTGAAAAAGGCTTGTATGTTCCCAGAGCAGGTTGGGATGAGAGGAAAGTCTGAAGAGATAGAGAAATCTTGTTACTATGAACTCTCAAACTAGCCCTAAAATTCCATACACATAGGACCCCATGCTGAAGAGAACCTGCTGGGAATAGCATTCAAATAGAGGCAGAGACAGCAAGACAAAAATATAAGATACTGAATAATGGCAAGAAGTGGGGGAAGGGGAAGTTCAGGGAGTGAACAATACCAGGGATCACAACTGCTATGATTTTAATACTTTTCATAAACCACCAAAAAGGAACTTGAATGTCTTACAGGAAAAGTTAATTTTACATAAAAATGTTCATAGAAATAAAACAAAGTTGGGGCTGGGAAGGTGGCTCAGTGGTAGAGTGCTTGCCTTGCATGCATGAGGCCTTGGGTTCTATTCCCCAGCACCATATAAGCAGAGAAAGCTGGAAGTGGTGCTATGGCTCAAGTGGTAGAGCACTATCCTTGAGCTGAAGAGCTGAGGGACAGCACGCCCAGGCCCACAGTTCAGGCCCCACAATTGACAAAAAAGAAAAAAAATAAAACAAAGTCAAATCGAATGTAAAGTTTTAAGAAGAACATAAAGGAGTCCTTGGATTGTATCTCAGTGGTAGAATGCTTGCATAGTATGCACAAAGCCCTAGGCACCACAAAAAAGGGAGGAAAAGTGTGGAGGGAAGGGGAGGAAGAGCTAGAGGGAGGGTGGAGGAAGGAACAGAATAACATCTTTACAAACAAAACACATGCTAAATGCCAAAAATAAATGACAATTATAACAATGTATTCCTCACATTAAAAATATTAGATATGAAAAAAACAAACATAAAAGAAATTAAAATCAGTATTCACAAAGGATTTATAAATAAAAATATTACTTCAGAAATGATGACTGAACTGGACACAGACAAGTAATTACAATCCATGATATCTTAAAATATACAGAATATGAGTAATTTTTTTTAAAGATATAAAAATACAGAAAATGGGTTAAAAAGAAAGTTACAAGCACTGAAGTATAATAAGAATCCTCAAAGGAAAAAAAAAACAAAGCTAGAAATCAAAAGAAGTCTAAACTCTTCATCTCAACACTGTACAGCTGAGGAAATGAACCCAGAAGTCTTTTGAGCATCTAGTAAAATAACAAGTCACTTATAAAGGGGAGAAAAATCAGTTCATCAGGTTTTTTGACAGTAATGTTTTGTGACAAAAGAAAATAGAGCAATATATAAAGTACTAAAGGAAATAAAATGTAAGTTAGGATTTTATATCCAATAGACAAGGTGTCAACATTCCAGAATTCAGGGAATATTGTTCCTATAAATCCTAAAAGAGCTTCTAGAGATTATCAGATCATCAAAACAAAAAGACAGTGATGTGCATTCAGTACCTATTTACACAGAAAATAAGAATGAAGTGTGAGCTAGGTGACAATGGCTCACACTTGTAATCCTAGCTACTCAGGAGACTGAGATCTGAGGACTGCAGTTCAAAGCCAATCCGGGCAGGAAAGTCCATGAGATTCTCATTTCCAATTAACCACCAAAAAAATGACAAGTGGAACTGTGGCTCAAGTGGAAGAGCCACTAGCCTTGAGCACAGAAGAAACTCAGGGAAAGAACTGAGATCTGAGTCCAAGCCCCAGGATTGGAATGCATGTGTACACACACATGCACTCACTCCCTCTCTCTCCCTCTCTCTTTCTTACACATACACATACACACACACACACACACACACACACACACACACACACACACAAGAATAAAGTGTATGTCAATGGAATATTATGCAGCCATTAGAAAGGACAAAACAATGGCATTTGCAGGGAAATGGATGGAACTAGAAGGAATCATGTTGAGCAAGGTAAGCCAAGAGCAAAGAGACAAACGGCACATGGTCTCCCTGATAAGTGGATGTTAAATCCAAAAGGTAAGGTGATACAACAAAGTAAACAAGACTAGAGAAACAAAGGACTTCCACTCATCTGGTCGAATCATTACTAAATAACCCCATGCTGCTGACCACATAGATGGTATATATGTGCATACCAGAAGGAAACTAGGAGGAGGACACAGAACTAGAGGGAAACAGGGAAAAACATACAACAGTGGGACCCAGCAGCTTCACTGGCCATTGATCAAAATGAACTAAGCAACTCAATGGCAGCAATGGGAGAGAGGGAATAAGTGGGAAAGAGGGAACAGCTGACGCTATGCCAAAGGAAAGGAATGTACATATCACCCAATGTGGAAGAAATAACTGTATTGTCAAAGCTCACAGAACTCATAAACTTTATAGACCATGATAAACAATTTGCCCCCATGAAAGTTAGAATGTGTTTGTGACTTTCTTTTGGGGGAGGGGGAGTCCAGTCGTGGGGCCTGAACTCTGGGCCTGGGCGCTGTCCCTCAGCTCTTCAGCTCACCCTAGCGCTCTACCACTTGAGCCACAGCGCCACTTCCGGCTTTTTTTCTTTTTGCTTATGTGGTGCTGAGGAATCGAACCCAGGACCTCAGGCATGCAAGGCAAGCGCTCTACCACTGAGCCACCTTCCCAGCCCTATGTTTGTGACTTTAACTAAGCATCAATATCCCACAATACTGTGAAACTTGTGAAATTATGTAATCACTTAATCACAAAGAATTTGTAAAAAAAAAATAAAAGAGAGAATAAAGTGTATGTGAGAGAGAAAGAAAAGGCACACACAGTGGCTTTGTGTGGCTTTGTGTCCCAACAGTATCAGCCAAACTTTATAAAGAATGGAAAAGACAGGGAAAGCGTATAAAAAATGTTGGTGGATAAGTGATGGGTGATATTGTTCTAAGAACATTTTATGTGTAATAAGAAGTAAAGCAAATGAGTAATGTTGTCCAGTCTAATTTTATCACTCTTGGTATTTTGAAAACCAGAATTCTTGGTTAGAAAAAAAGTAGAAACAGAGCAACAAGTTAAAACTCTGTTGTCCTAAATTTAAATTGGGAATGGTATGACTTCATGAGTTACCACACACAAATACACATATCGATTTATACATTTGTATATAATTTCATATACAAAGTAGTGTAGGCCAGGTACAGTCTACTGGTTGTTTCTCAGTTGAACCTAAGTGATAATTGAGCTATAATTTACAATCCATTTTTTGTAGTTTTCTGAAATCTTGGTACATATTTAAACATGCATACAGAAAACAGGAAAATTATGATACAAACCTAGTACCCAATAGTAAATCAGCAAAAGTGAGGAGGTGAATACAAGGAAAGTATCTGTCAATAAAAAATCAGATGGTGCCAAAGAGGAAGTACAACTACCTTTTGACAAGGGAAACTGATGGAGTCCTGAGGAGGAATGTAACATGATCGTAAACTGTCCCCCTAAAGATATATTGAAGCCTTAACTCCTATTACCTATGAAAATGACCTTATGTGGAAAAAAGTACTATAGACTAAAATATATCTTCCTCATGTACAACAAAAGGTGAAAGGCTAGCTTTCAGTACCTCAGAACATAAACTCATTTGGACATATGGTCTCTACAAAGACAACCAAATTAAAATGAGGTTGTTAGGGTAAGGTTTTAATCCAACATGGCTGATGTTCTTACAGAAAAGGGAAATTTTATAAATATATACACATACATGTGGATGATAGCAGAGTTAAGTGTAATTTCTACACACCAAGAAATGCTCAAGGACTGTGCACAAACACCATAAGCTAAGCGAAAAGACCAGAATCAATTTTCCCTCATAGCCCTCAGAAAGATCTAACTCATTCCAGGGTTGATCTCAAGACATCTGAGTTCCAGGAATGTAGGACAAACAATTTCTGTTGTTAAAGCTACACAGTTTGGAGCATTTTATCACAGCAACTATGCCAAGCTAACATAGACATTAATGCACAGTCTTGGCCACAAAGATGGCTTGGACTAGGGTTGTAGAAGCAAGAAAGTGAGAAACTTAGTTCCTCAATATCTTCAGAAGATATTAGCTAATGGACTAACTGAGAACTATAAGAAAGAGAAGTATCAATGAGGACTCAGGTTTTTGGTCTTAGCAACTAGGTGAAACTTTTACTAAGATGGATAAAATTGTGTGAGCTGCTAGTCTATAGGAGAAATCTGGATCAAATATTCAAATAAGAAGTATAAAACAAAAAAAAAAGATGAAGACAGCTGAAAGAATTCAGCAAAGAAAATAAAAAGAAACAGTTATAAAAAGTAGCAGAAGAAAACAGAATAACTAAAAAGGTAAATCATAAAGAAATGAGGAATAGTCCAGAGGAAATCACACAAAACGAAAAAGACCAAATATTTGAAAATGGTGGACATAATAAGATACTGAAAACAGGGGGGGGGGGGACTGGGGAGGGGGGGAGGGGGGAGGCTGGGAAGGGATGTGAAGGGTAAACAAAGGAGGAGGCTGCAATGCTTGGTAAGAAATGTATGCATTATCCTGCCCATGTAATTGTAACCCCTCTGTACAGTATGTTCACAAATAAAATAAAATTTAAAAAAAAAGATACTGAAAACAGAGAAGATTCAACATAAGCCTGTGTATTTCTGCCAAAAAGTAATAGACAAAATGAAACAAGGGATGGGAATGTGGAGAGTGCTTGCCTAACATGCATGAAACCCTGGGTTGAATTCCTCAGTACTACATAAACAGAAAAAGCCAGAAGTGGTGCTGTGGCTCAAGTGCACTAGCCTTGAGCTGAAGAGCTGAGGGACAGCGCCCAGGCCCAGAGTTCAAGCCCCATGACAAAAAAAAAAAAAAAGGAAAGAAAGAAAAGATAATAGACAAAATTTGACCAAAATAGCATTCATACTGAAACACACACACACATAATCAGCTTTCTGGAAATAAATACTTGAATTTGTAAACTAAAAGGTCATGTGGGGAGAAGGGGAGTTGGGAAAGTGGGGATGGTAGGGGAAAAACAAAGGAGGGGGTAACAATGCTCAATAAGAAATGTACTCATTACCTTACTCATGTAACTGCAACCCCTCTGTATAGTATCATTACAATAAAATATATATATATATATATATATATATATATATATATATATATATTAAAATAACGGTCATGCAATTTCTACCCAAAAAAAAAAACCCCAAAAATAAAACTGGTCAATATTCTGGTAATGTTTAAACTGAATTAAAGCCTTAGTGTTCAAAGAGCACTGTGTATATATGCTACAATGAAACCTCCTACTATAAATGTATGTTAACTGAAACATAAGATAGAATATGCTGGAGAAAAAAAGCATAGTAATGAACACTGAATCCAAACCGGCATGAGATGGTTAGGATAAAATGTAAATGTTAGTTGGGTGCTGGTGGCTCATGCCTGTAATCCCAGCTACTCAAGAGGCTGAGATCTGAGGATCATGGTTCAAAGCCAGCCCAGGCAAGGAAGGCCCTAAGACTCTTTATCTCCAATTAACCACTGGAAAACTGGAAATGATGGTGTGGCTCAAAGTAGTAGTCTAGCTTTGAGGGAAAAAAGCTTAGGGACAGTGCCCAGGCCCTAATTCAAGCCTATGGCCAACAACAACAACAAAGTGAATGTGTTGTATAAGTTGAAATCTTCACTGCTAAAAAAAGGATAGAGAAGGGAATTTCCTGGTGCTAATCAGCATATCACCTCTTAGGAGTGATGCTATAGGACAGTAGCAAGGGAAAATCCTCCCAGTGGGAGAAAGCTAGAAAGCAGTACAAATAGGATGGAGGAATGAGATAAAATAGTAGACAAGATCCATCAAATCATCTAAAAGTGAGTATTTTTTTTTATTGTGAAAATACTGTACAGAGGAGTTACAATTACATGGGCAAGATAATAAGTACATTTCTTATCAAGCATTGTAGCCTCCTCCTTAAGTGAATATTTTTAAAATGGACTCTAACCTAAAGGTCTTCATAATCATCTTTTCCTCTTTACTTCTAGAGGGACTTTTCCAGAGCTATTAAACTCTTATAGGGAGGAAACATCTATTAATCAAAAATTCAGCAGTATTTTCTATTTCTATTCCTTTCCTTCTGTTATAAAACTAGTGAGATGAAACATTAGTTGGAGAAGTAAGGTTGGATCATTTTTATCATGATAGGGATGTTAGAAAGGTGTTTTTGGGTGCTATCTTCATTATATTCCTAAATCCAGTCAGTTTCTAACATAGACCACTTTAATTCTAACCCTGCATTCCTTTGACAGTCAAAAGATGGACATTTTATACATCTCAAGTACTACTATTTTGCTACACAAAATGCACTGGTTTACAAGTATGTCAGCCATGGCTATATATACTTACCCCCAACCACAGACACACTTTATCAGTAGGAGGAACCGAAGCTTTGCAGTACAGGTTATCTGCCAATAAAAATCTGGTCTCCATTGAATCGGGGGATTCCTTTAAAAAAAATGACAGTACCATAAACAGGACAGATTGATATAAGGGTTATAAAAGAGAGATTCCATGGCAGAATGCTAAGGATTTAAAACTATACCATTATGCAAACTAAGTAGAGTTGTAAAAACAAGGCCAGGTGCTGGTGGCTCTTGCCTATAATCCTAGCTACTCAGGAGACTAAGAATTGCAGTACAAAGCCAGCTGGGGCAGGAAAGTCCATGAGACTCCTATCTCCAATTAACTACCAGAAAACTGGAAGTGGTGCTGTGGCTCAAAGTAGTAGAGTGCTAACCTTGAGGAAAACAGCTTAGGGACAGCACCCAGGCCCTGAGTGCAAGCCCCATGAGAGACAAAAAGCCAAAACAAATAAATTACTACTACTACCACCAGTGCCAGATGTCTAGGCATGGAGTCTGGCTCAACTACTTACTGTGTAAATTTGGCATCTCAATCTATGTCTATAACACAGTAGTTCCTACATCTGTTTAAAAAATGGGGGGGGGGGTATAGGTACTAAGTGTATACACACACACACACATACCTATACAACTTGGTATTCAGAGTTCTAGATATATATTACATAAGTGCTATATACAAAGTAGTTATTTTATTTATTATATAATTATTATTTATTTAAATAATGCTTCATATGCCCAGTTTCTGAACTTTCTTAAAAGTTCACCACATATGTTATAGTAGATGTGTAAAATATCCTTCCAGTACAATAATAAATCCTGGGCTGGGAAGATGGCTCAGTGGTAGAGCACTTGCCTTGCATGCCTGAGGCCCTGGGTTCGACTCCTCAGCACCACATAAGCAAATAATAATAATAATAATAATAATAATAAATCCTATGTGTACACAATCTTTTTAATATGCTTATGAAATTTAATCTTTATAGCCTATTTTTATTTAATGAATACTAGATTAACACTGGACTAAGACATAGGAGACTCAAATTTAGACCTAAATGTAATCAGTTAATGTGACACTGGTCACAAAACTAAATTGTGAATTGAGAACCTGAAAAGGGTAATCACAAAGATTTTTTTTCTAGCTGTATAAATCTTCTTAGTGAAGATGACAAAAAAAACCATTTTCTTTTTATACCTAAAACAATTTCTAATTACATTTGAGTTCTGCTAACACTACATAGAAAATAAGCCAATTATGAGCCTTAAAATTAAACTGGGCATTTAGGGAAAGGCCACAAAACCACATTTCACAAAAGCATACTATCTATAATAGTTATAGAGAAGCAGACTAGATCCTATAGTGGAATTAAATACCAGTAACCAAGAAAGACAGGCTGCAGCCAAAGCATCCTGGTTCGCTCATTTTTACAAACAAAAATGTAACTTACTTTTTTCTTCTGCATGTATTTTAGAATTTCTAAAGTCTGCTTAATTTCAGGAATCTGACTTTTCAGTCTGTGGACAAGAATAAAGGTTAACTTAATATTTTGCAAGTAAAAATAAACTATTAGCTTTGCATTTTCTAGTTTCTAATGTTAAAAATAATGGATATTCAAACATAGTCTTAATTTGAAACCACTGTTCTCTATCCAATGCTGTGTAAAACTCGTCCTGGTGAGTGCACAAACACAGCCAAATGTCAGGTAAACCATAATGACATTTTCTCAGTATATACTTTTGTCACATTGTGAAAAAAAAATATATAAAATCATCTGCCTGTCCTCTGAATTGCCTTAGATGAATCACTATCTACCAAAATGACTGCTACAAGGTAAAAAAAAAAAAAAAAAAAAAAAAGAGACAAAAATGGCCAGAGTCGGGGGAGAGGGCTGAGTTGTGAAGTGAGAATAAAAAGTACCGCCAACAATCGCTTTGTTTACCCCACTACCTGATGACAGTAAAGACAGTCAAGAGTAGAGGAAATATCTGTTTGATTGCTGTATCCTAGACTATAACACCAGCAACATTTCTCCACTCCTACCCACTAGGAAGAACTTAAATTATCCCTGCCTCCACATAGATTACCGGTCAAAGTAGGTAACATCCCTGAGGGAATATGAGCAGATAGGGAAAAGAAATGATAGTCTAATAAACTTAGCTATAACAAAATAAAGAAAACAGACTCATGAAACAAAATAGAGGCTGAAACGGGAAAATTTTGAGTTTGAGGCCAACCTGGGCTACACAGAGTTCCACACCAGAATAAATGGCTCAACACACACACACACACACACACACACACACACACACACACACACACACACACACACACACACACACACACACACACACACACACACACACACACACACACACACACACACACACACACACACACACACACACACACGGGCTACACAGAGTTCCACACCAGAATAAATGGCTCAACAACTTCACACACACACACACACACACACACACACACACACACACACACCTCAAAAGATACAAAAATAGCCTTTAATAAAACAACATACTGCTGATACACACCTGTAAGTTCAACACCAGAAAGCTGAGGCAGGAGGATCCCAACTTGGAGCCCCGCTTAGGTTACATAGTGAGACCCTGTCTCAAAAAAAATTCAGTATGTCTTCACAATAAAAGTTTTAAAGTAGGTAAGGCTATATACAACAAAGTCATAGCCAACATCACAAGAAATGTTTCTTGTGATTTCTTCTAAAATCAGGAACAAGACAAATGTTCCTATTCTCATTGTTTTTACTCAATATAATACTTGAATAAGAGCAACTATCTAAGAGAAAGAAATAAGGAGAGAAGGTGAGGAGAGGGAAAAAAGAAAGGGATTCAAAAGAAAAGAAATCCAATTATTCCTTTTTGAAGGTTATATGAGTTTATACCTAGAAAATTCTAAATTCTCTCAACCAAAGACTTAGAAATGATAAATTTAGTCAAGTAGCAAGACACAAAAATCAACATACAAGGGGCTGGGAAGGTGGCTCAGTGGTAGAGCACTTGCCTTGCATGCATGAGGCCATGGGTTCGATTCCCCAGCACCACATAAGCAAAAAGAAAAAAAGCCGGAAGTGGCGCTGTGGCTCAAGTGGTAGAGTGCTAGTCTTGAGCTGAAGAGCTGAGGGACAGCGCCCAGGCCCAGAGTTCAGGCCCCACGATAGGACCCAAAAAAAAAAAAAAAAAAAAATCAACATACAATAATCCATAGCTTTTCTATAAAATAATGAACTCACTCAAATAAATCATGTAAACAGTCCAATTCACAGTAACCATAAGGAAATAAAACTAGAGCCGGGCGCCAGTGGCTCACGTTTGTAATCCTAGCTACTCAGGAGTCTGAGATCTGAGGATCGCAGTTCAAAGCCAGACCAGGCAGAAATATCTGTGAGACTCATCTCCAATAAACCACTAGAAAACCGGAAGTGGCACTATGGCTCAAGCGGTAGAGCACTCGCCTTGAACTGAAGAGCGCAAGGACAGCACCTAAGCCCAGAGTTCAAGCCCCGCGACCAAACAAAAAAGAAAGAAAGAAAACTAGGAAAAAAGGCAAGTCCAGGAGGTTCAAGACTTCTGTAATAAAAACTATAAAACATTAAAGAAAAAAATTGAAGAAAACTATAGAAAATGAAAAGACTTTCACCCCCTAAATTCATGTACTGGCAGGATGTTGAAATGTTAATGTTAACTTGGCTATATTAATTACTTTAGTGCTCAGGACTTGAGTTCAAGCTTAAGATTGGCACAAAAATAAAAAATGCAAGGCCTTAGCTTTAAGCCCAATACTACCCAAATAAATAAGTTAATTTTTAATCTAAAAAAATGTGCAGAGCAAATGAAATAATAGAATAGAGAATCTATAGAAAAAGATCTTTGCCAGCTATTCATCAGACAAGGGATTACTATCCAGATTATACAGAAAGAATTCAAACTATTAGACCAAACAAGTTAGTCAATCAATAAGTGGACCAACTGTATGAACAGACATCTATCAAAAGTAGTACAAAAAACTCATAGAGGTCATAAATGTTATAGACCACGATAGACAATTTGCCCCATGAAGGTTAGAATGTGTTTGTGACTTCAACTTAAGCATCACTATCCCATAGTACTGTGAAATTTGGGAAATTATGTTATCACTTAATCATAATAAAGAATTTGAAAAAAAAAGTAGTACAAATGGCCAACAAATTCAAGCCATCAAGGAAATGCAAATCTAAACAACAGATTCTTATTGCAGTCAGAATGGCTACTGTAAAAAAAAAAAAACTATGAAACCGCCTTGTACTATTAATGTACAAAAAAAGAAAGAAAAAAAAAGAGCACTATTGGCAAGAATGTGGAGATATAAGACCCCTTATGCACTACTGGTAGGAATGTAAATGAGTATATTAAATCTTAGTACAGAAACAATAGAGCATCTTCAAAAAACTCAAAACAGAACTACCACATAATTCACTGCTTAGTATATACCGAAAGAAAAGTAAGTCAGCATACCCATGTTCACTGTTGTACTATTCATAGTAACCAAGGTAGGTAATAAGTCTAGGTGTCCACCAAAAGATGACTAAAGAAAATAGAAAGAAAGCACAATATCTGCATATCTGCATATATGGACATAACACTGTGAAACCATTAATGTGTATAACTAATATGCATTAATTATAATAAAAATAAAAAACTAATTTACTGACATGATACCATAGGCCACCCACAAAGAATGTGACACAAAACAGAAGTTACTATGTGCTTCCATTTTTATCAAGTTCAAGAACAGACAGAACCAATTTATAGTGAAACAAAACAGCTATCTTTTGTTTTTGTGACTGGAAAGTAACACAAGGGGAGTTCCTGGGATGATAGAATATACAGATCCCAGCAGGAACCAATTCTGGACAGACTTAGATATCTTCTTCAATATTCATAAAACTTAGTACCTGACAGAGGGACACTTTTTGTATATGTAAATTATATCTTGTTTTAAAAAATGTTTAAGCCATTTTTTAAAAAAAAACCTTAAGAAATTTTTATTTACCTCCTTTTCTTTTGAGCAAGATTGAGTTCCATAAATTTATACTTCTGATATTGTTCATCCAGCTTCTTCAGTACTGTATCTGCAGTCTCATTGCCAGGCTGTTTCATGAAGGAATCTACATCTTCCTTAATAATCAAAAATAAATAATACATTACAAAGTTTAAAATTCATACCACTACTCTGATCTTTTTTATTACTTTGATTTTAAAATCTAAAAGAAAAATGCCAAACCAGGTACCAGTGGCACATACCTGTAATCCTAGCTACTCAGGGGGCTAAGATCCCAGGATCATGGTTTGCAGTCAGCCTAGTAGGAAAGTCTGTGAGACTCTTATGTTCAAGCCAAAAGTGGTGTGGTGGCTCAAGCAGAGTGCTAGCCTTAAGCACAAAAGCTCAGGGACAGTGCCCAAGGACTTGATTTCAAGCCCCAGGACCAGTACACACCAAAAAAAGCTAGATTTTTAACCAAAAAAATCATTTAAAAAGTTAGAGATCATTTCAGACAGTACACATATATTATATAACTAATTTAGTCTTTAATTTTCCTCTTACTTTACTATAAATGCTTTCTCTATTCCCTATGTGGTCCCAGTAGTAAATATGAAAATTACCAGAATCAAGCACATTGCCTATTCATATGCCCTAGTCATAGAACAATTCAACAAGGGGCTGGGAAGGTGGCTCAGCGGTAGAGCGCATGCCTTGCATGCCAGAGGCCCTGGGTTCGATTCCTCAGCACCACATAAGCAAAAAGAAAAAAGCCAGAAGTGGCACTGTGGCTCAAGTGGCAGAGCACTAGCTTTGAGCTGAAGAGCTGAGGGACAGCGCCCAGGCCCAGAGTTCAGGCCCCACAACCGACCCCCCCCCCCAAAAAAAAACAGAACAATTCAACAAGCTGCCAAAGCTATTAGCTTCATTACTAAACTTTTTTTTGTCAGTCCTGGGGCTTGAACTCTGGGCTTGGGAGCTGCCCCTGAGCACTTGAGGCACAGCATCATTTCCAGTTTTCTGGGAGTCTCAAAGACTTTCTGCCCCGGGGTGGCTTTGAACCACGATTCTCAGAACTCAACCTCCTGAGAAGCTGGGATTACAGGCGTGAGCCACTGGCTCCTGGCTTCATAACTAAACTTTAAAATTTAACAAATTCTCCCATAGAAAATAGGTGGGAAACATTGGGGCCCATGGATTGTATAAAGCTAGCAAAAATCATCTAGTATATAACTGGACAGGCTATTTTTCTTGGCTTCCTAAGCAATCTACCTGTACTGATAATTTTGTATGGCCCATGAACGATGGTATAAATATCCAAATGGCCCTTAGCAGATAAAAGGTTCCTCACCTCTTCTATACGGCCCCTAGGTTCCCAACACAGACAACAAGTATTTCCAGTAACTGAAATAAAGTCAATCCAAAAACCCAATACAATCATCTTTTAAAACAAGCAGAAGAAAAGCAGTAACACTGGCCAACTGTAGTGACATTGTAATCCTAGCACTTGGGAGGCTGGAGCAAGACAACTGTGAGCAGGCCAGCCTGAGTTACATAGTGAGACCTGTCTTTTTTTTTTTTTTTTTTTTTTTTAGGAACAAATTGTAAAGGTAAGGCTGAGTCAATTACTGCAGTCTGTGTGAAAAGATAATCACCTTCAGAAAAAGATCAATACAAGAATGAAAATTAACTCAGTTTTTGGTACATGGTACAGGTTGTCAAGAAGGAAGTCCAATGAGAATTAATTACAGCAGCACAGGATGTTGCTAAAAAGACAAGATCTGCCAAATTTCAATACTAGCTTCACTACATAGACTTGAGGAAAGTTATTAATCTCTCCTTGCCTCAATTTCCTTGTCTTGAAATAAATGTACCTTTCCTCACAGGAGATTATGTAAGTTAGTATGTATGAGGAGCTTAGAAAAATGTGTAACACCTATTAAGTGTTCAACAGACATTAACAATGTGATGTGGGGATGAAAGTACCAAGAATTTTGTTCTCTGGTAAAAGTCAGGAAAAATTACAGGAGTAATATCTGAACCAGTTGTTCAAAACTAAGAGGACAACAGACAAGGCTGAAAAAAAACAATAGAAACAGAAAAAGAAGAAAAGATTACTGAACCTATGGGGATGGAAAAAGTATCATGTCTGACTAGAACACTACCTCCTATTATTGCAGAAACTAGCACTTACTAAGTGCCTACTATATTGGCCATATTGAAAGCATGTTTTGTTTCTTATGACAGCTCTGTAAGTAGTCATGTCTACTTAGAAAAAAACAGGCTGAAATCAAAGTCAAGGGTAAGCAGAAATTGGAAAGCAGGTTTTATACATCCAACTACTTAGAATCTTTCTACAATATAATGTGACTCATTATTTTGGAAACATAAAAGTAATTATGGAAAACTGGGTTGTTAATTACATTGTTGGTAGAAAGTTTAAAGTTTAGAAAGAACCCACAAAATTTAGGGGAAAATGTATTAAGACTTTATGAAGCCATATGTACCAAATTCATCTTTCTGAATTAGATTTCATAGTATTCATGTATGGATGTTGTATTTGAGGCACTACAGAAATCAATTATGCACTTATCTATCAGGCACTGTGCTAGGACCAGGAGAAATAGCACAAAGTTCTGAGTATTACCTCACTTTCTTCCAAGTAGCAGAGCAAGAGTACAGATTTGGAGCCCTACAGAAAGCCCAAGTTCAAATTCTGGATATCTCAAGTATATCCTGACCACAGACAAATTGCTCAAGGGCTCTGTTTTTTCGTATTATCATCAGTAAAATGAGAATGACAGTACAATTGCCTCGTAGAGTTTTGTAAAACTCTTAAATTAGAAAAAAAACTCTGAATTATTGAAAATTTCATTTCTGTAAAAAATATCACTTTCGAGATAGAAATGGAGTGGGTCTGAGAGAAAACAAAAAATAAGGAAAATAATCACAAAGTCCAATTATCAAATGCAGATATATAATGTAATGTACAGTCAAAAAAACATGACCTTTTGAAGGAGGAAGTACATAACAAAAAGCAAGATATACCTTTTGGCTCAAAACTACACTAACATTTTACAGTAGCTCAATACAATTAAATGAGGAAAGACAAACGATGATGACCTGGAAAGCCATAACAGAAGTTTTGGCCCATTATTCAATTGTTTTTTCAAGAATATTGGATAAGAAATGTATTCATTATCTTGTTCATGTAACTGTAACCCCTCTGTACAGTATTTTCACAATAAAAAACTTAATTTAAAAAAAAGAATAGCTTCATGAAAGGCTGGGGCTGATCGGTTCTACTTGGTTCTCTTTGAACTTGGATTGCTCTCCCTGTTGGATAAAACCTCTGAACTGAATCCCCTACCTCCTCTCTCAAATGCATACAAGTCATTCTCAACTAAATTGTTAGAATGATGCTCCTAAAACCAAGTGTGGTTGCACGGTGACACCTTGTTCTGCTGACGGCAGAATCTCGCATCCTTCCTAGCCACACACACTTCACGCTCAGCCCAGCAGCGGGTTTTCCCTCAGTCGCTTTCCACTTCCCAGGAAACAGACCACTGCATGCCTCAAGCTGACCGACCAGGGGCCATTCGGCATTCACGCCTTGCCACCAGCTGCTCGGCTGATTCCAAGTACTCGAGGTGGCGGCGTGTATCTCTCCAGCATCCGGGCTGAGTCGCCAGCTCCTCAAAGCCTCTCTAGCTGGGGACCGCTGGGAAGCGGCGAGACCAGCAGCGTTGGGGCGGGACGCCCCGCCGGCCCGCGCTCCGGAACCCTCCCTCCGCGGGTCATCACTTCTAAAACCCTTTCAAAATACGTTTCTTCAAGGCCATACCCAGAGAAGCCCACTCCGCCCACAGACGGAGGCTGAGGGACCGGAGGGAAGCGGACCGACCGCTCCCTACCGGAACCTTTACCTCAGCCCCGACTCCCAGTAGTCCATACTGGGGTGAGGTTCGCTAGGCGTTCCTCGACCTGGAGCCAAGATACCAAGAAACAACGCAACACTTACCACAAACACTGCTTCAGGAATCCCCAAGTGAAGCCGCCGCCCGGTCCCCGACGCCACTTCTTCAACGGCAGCACCTTCCTTAGCAGCCGCCATCTTGAGAAAGCGAGCGCCCGATAGACTGCCTTGAGAGCCGTTGGTACCTGGGGTCAGTGATTGGCTCGCCTGACCTAAGGGCCCGCCCCTTTTCTATACGTGCTGATTGGCTGTGAGCAAATGAGTGACAAACGTAGAACGAACTTAAAGGAAAAAGCT
Source organism: Dipodomys merriami (assembly GCF_024711535.1). NCBI lineage: Eukaryota > Metazoa > Chordata > Mammalia > Rodentia > Heteromyidae > Dipodomys > Dipodomys merriami. The sequence continues at coordinate 573,936 of NW_027204492.1, forward strand.
GGAACTTCCAGGAAGACCAATGAGGGCTCCAGGGAAAAGCGAACTGGAAGACTTCTTTTGAGAGCCAGCAGATCTAAACCCTGGGAATTTGAGCCAGGCCAGATCCCAACTCATGAGCCAGGCCAGATCCCAACTCAACCCAAAGGAGTAACCTCCCGCACGACTCCAATCTTCTGACACTCGACCTAATCTGGCTTGTAGATAAAATAGCTTGAGGGGGAAGAGAAGGCTGGGCTTTTCAGGACCAGACATTCCGGAAACTTTCTTGCCCTTTCAAAGGAAACTTGTTTTGTGTCTGTTTTCAGTGGAGCCTCCGGACTGTTGTAATAAATACCCAGACCCAAGCACCAACTTTTCTCAACTTCAGCCCAAAATTTTCAAAATATTCAAAATCCTAAGAACTCTGCCTAAGCAAAAGTCCCCTTTAAAAGCAAGTTGCAAGCCTTGCACTGGTGATTCTCACCTATAATCCTAGCTATTGAGGATCCCTTTCAAAGCCAGCCAATTAACCACCAAAAAGCCAGAACTCGAGGCATGGATCAAATGGTAAAGCACCAGCCTTAAGTGAAAAACTCAAACAAGAGTGCATCAAAACACTGAGTTTAAGTCCTAGTACCTGCACACACACAAAAAGAGTGCCCATAGCTTCCAAAATTTTGAATCTCAACAGTATGGAATGCCAAAGTGATTATTTTATTTTGAAGATGTGGATGGTTCAGTTCAGCGTGCAGGAAGATCACCAATTTTTTCCATCTCTGAGTCTGAATCCTTCTGCTTTTGTACCTCTACTTGGACTACATCTGAGTGAAAGAAAAATAGTTAAGTAAATCTTTAATCATTTCTACATCTTCTTTGTGGTTATAAAATAAATTATGAATGTTTTCATATAGAACTCTGGTCATTTTTTTCTCAGTATCTAATATCTGAAAACTTACTCCTTCTAAAACAGATCCAAAAATTGTGGTATCTATATACAATGGAATATTATGCTGCCATTAGAAAGGACAAAATAATGGCATTTGCAGGGAAATGGATGGAGCTAGAAGGAATCATGTTGAGCAAGGTAAGCCAAGAGCAAAGAGACAAACGGCACATGGTCTCCCTGATAGGTGGATGTTAAATTCAAAAGGTAAGGTGATACAACAAAGTAAACAAGACTGGAGAAACAAAGGACTTCCACTCATCTGGTCGAATCATTACTAAATAACCCCATGCTGCTGACCACATAGATGGTATATATGTGCATACCAGAGGGAAACTGGGAGGAGGACACAGAACTAGAGGGAAACAGGGAAAAACATACAACAGTGGGACCCAGCAGCTTCACTGGCCATTGATCAAAATGAACTAAGCAACTCAATGGCAGCGATGGGAGAGAGGGAACAGCTGACACTAAGCAAAAGGAAAGGAATGTACATATCACCCAATGTGGAAGAAATAACTGTATTGTCAAAGCTCACAGAATTCATAACCTTTATAGGCCACGATAAACAATTTGCCCCATGAAGGTTAGAATGTGTTTGTGACTTTACTAAGTATCACTGTCCCACAATACTGTGAAATTATGTAATCACTTAATCACAAATAAAGAATTTGCAAAAAAAATATTAAAAAACAAAACAACAAAGGGACAATCTTTATCAGTGTTTCACTGGGAGTCTCCAAGGGAACATAATTAAAAGCTTATTTCCAGAGTCTACTTTAAGGTAGTCTATCTGAGCCATGCAAAATGGATAATTCATCTCCTGCATCTTACTTCTATAAGTGATGCTGTACCTCAGGGTTCAGCAGGGCTCCTTGAAACTGCATGAATATGATCGAATTGCCTTCAAAGAGGTTCCACCAGTCTCTCTGCCTACCAAAAATAAGTAAAAACACCTGTTTAATTTGCTTGATTATTTTTTTCTGTTGGGTTAAATTATATTGTTATTTTAGGGATACAAAAAAATAGGGCCGGGAAGGTGGTTCAGCAGTAGAATGCTTGCCTCGCATGCATGAGGGTTCTATTCCTCAGCACTACATAAGCAGAAAAGTCCGGAAGTGGCTCTGTGGCTCAAGTGGGAGAGCTCTAACCTTAAGCTGAAGAGCTGAGGGACAGCACCCAGGCCCAGAGTTCAGGCCCCACAACCGACAAAAATAAATAAATAAATAAATAAATAAATAAAACAGATTTCAGGAACCTGAAAGACCAACATATCAACTGAAGAAAACAGTATTGCCTGTAATGCTAATATTCTATCCATTATGCGTTCACTAGTTGAAAGTTCCATCATCTAGTATTTACTGACCACAAACTTTCTCTCTGAATGTATTATTCCCTCCCTTGGGTGCCTATGGTGCTTTATGCTTATCTCTCTAATTTAATGTTTATATATGTTTACCTGATGGCATCCATTCCCCATTCTTGGCTGACCATCTTTTTTTTTTTTTGTCAGTCATGGGCCTGAACTCTAAGCCTGGGCACTGTCCCTCAGCCCTTCAGCTCAAAGCTAGCACTCTACCACTTGAGCCACAGCGCCACTTCTGGCTTTTTCTGCTTATGTGATGCTGAGGAATGGAACCCAGGGCCCCATGCATGCAAGGCAAGTACTCTACCACTGAACTGAGCCACCTTCCCAGCCCATCTACTTTAAATGTTACCATTCAAACTGAGGTGCCAGTTTCCTGGGGAGTCTTCCTTGAAATTTCCAGGTTGGATTACTCACCTTCTACACTAATTACAGTTTTATTCAGTTTTTTAACTGAATAAAAAAAGGAATGAGCAAAAAGGCCTGTTGAAAACAATTGCAGTTTAGCAATACAAAGTTCTCTCTACCAGGTTTACATAGTCCTGTGCCAGTCCTGGGGCTTCAACTCAGGGACTAGGGTACTGTTCCTGAGCTTCTTTGGCTCAAGGCTAGTGCTCTACCACTTGAGCCACAGTGCCACTTCCTGCCTTTTCTAAGTGGTTTATTGGAGATAAAAGTGTCAGGGACTTTTCTATCCAGGCTGGCTTCAAATCACAATCCTCAGCTCTCAGCCTCCTGAGTAGTTACAATTACAGGCATGAGCTAACAGCACCTGTGTCTATGATGCACAAAATGCCAGAATTAGTTTTTCTTCTATGAAAGACCAATATTAAGCAAAAGATGTATACATTCTAAAACTTCATTATAACATTGGGTTCTGTATTCAAGGACTTCTTTTATCTATCAAGGCCCTAAGCAATAACAGGTCATGTACCTGAGATCCTGAGAATGAGATGGAAAGGCTACTGGAATTCAAGCCTTGTTGGGTATAAACCATGGGTTGATATGCCATTAGGGAAGGAGATCCCATGAGAGTTTGAACCTATGAATTTGAATAAAGAAAAAAAGTAAAAACATAATTAGTTTTTAATTGCTTTCCTAATATAATCATACTAAGAGGACAAGTTTCCTCTGTATAGTGAGCATTGCATTTAATGATTATCACTTGAAAGAAATGTTAAATGCCAAGTACAAAGGAAAAGAAAAATAGATCTTTGAAGAAGCTAGTAAAAATCAAGTGTAAGGAGGAAGTCCCAAGTAATATTTCTTGAAAATCAAGGATGAATTAACTACAAAGTAGTTCCTACAAACAAACCTTTGCAAAGGACTTTTCATGAATGGTGCTGGTGGCTCACACATGTAATCCTAGCTACTTAAGTAGCTCAGATTTGAGGATCAGAGTTTGAAGCCAGCCCATGTGGCCCATGAGACTCGTATCTCCAATAGACTACTCAGAAAACCAGAAGTGGAGCTGAGGCTCAAGTGGTAGAACACTAGCCTTGAACACAGACAGACTCAGGGAAAGCACCCAGGCCCTGAGTTCAAGCCCCATGACCAGCAAAAAAAAAAAAAAAAAAAAAAAAAAAAGAAAGAAAAAGGACTTTTGTTTTGTTTTTGTTTGTTTGTTTTTTTGGGTCCAGTCATGGGGCCTGAACTCTGGGCCTGGGCGCTGTCCCTCAGCTCTTCAGCTCAAGGCTAGCACTCTACCACTTGAGCCACAGCGCCACTTCTGGTTTTTTTCTTTTTGCTTATGTGGTGCTGAGGAATCGAACCTAGGGCCTCTGGCATGCAAGGCAAGCGCTCTACCACTGAGCCACCTTCCCCACCCAAGAAAAAGGACTTTTTATTAAAGTAACTGAAACTCAGGCTGGCTTCAAACCGCAATCCTCACATCTCAGCCTCCTGAGTAACTACAATTACAGGTGTGAGCCAGAAGTGCCTGGCCTGTGTCTTTTTATGTATGATGTACAAAATGCTACTGTAGGGTACTCTACATTGTGAGGTGTGTGTGGAGGTGATGAAATACTTTAATACATGGCTTAATAGGTCCAATTAAATGTTAAATGTAAAGGATGTGTAGTATTTGTGAAGTGAAATGAGTGAGAGATAGCAGGCACATCAAGTCAAAGGCATTTAGGTCTGAAAATTAATGCCCATCAATTCTTTCTTTGACATCTCTAGTTTCTATCAACAGAGGACTACTGAACTCAGATTTTAAAATTCATCCCCCAAATGAAAGGATATTTAAAGAAGAAAACATAAATAAGGTACACAGACTCATTAATAAAAGACTGACCAATAAATGGACCATTAATGAGTGTGTAATCTCTAGACATTGTTTACCAAGCCCAGTGCTTCTCTTTCTAACTACTGGATGTTTTTTGCTGAAGCAATATGGACTTACTCAAGAACTACATAAACAAAAAACAATCAAATTGACTCATAAACAAAGTTAATGATTAAAGTGTTGACCTGCCGGGCAGTGTCTGGTGATATACAGCAAGGCTATGTTCTTGGTCTTCATCTTTTTTGAGTGTGGGGGGTTGAGACAGAGTCTCATTATATAGCCCAGGTTGGCCTCAAACTTGTGATATTGCTGCCTCAGACTCCTGAGTGCTGGTAACACAGGTTGCAAATGAAAATGCTGTAAATGGCATGTTCATTGAATATGTCAATAACATATACATTGGAACAGATAATAAATAAAATATAATCACACAATCTGTAGAACTGTGGACAAGGATACTATCGATGGTATACTCTGGAATATAGAGAACCTAAGTGTACATATCTCATTCAATCCATCTGAGTCTATAGTTATTTGTGACTAAGGAGTGTAATTTCCATTCTGTAGTCTAGCCAATGCTGGAACCTATTTTGTGCCTGGTTCCTATCAGCTCCATTCATCATTCATGCTTACTTGGAAAAAGATTCTGGGAAATAATCTGGCTTTTCATCTGGTCCTTCATAGTTTTCACTCTGTAATCCATACTTTTTGCCTCAAACTCTGTTATTCTAATACAGGTACTTGGATTACTGATGTCTAACATGAAATCTGCCACACTCCCTTTGGCACTTGGAACCTGGCCACGTATCAGTGTAAATCATAAAGAGTTTTTTTTGTTTTTTGTTTTTTGGGTTTTTTTTGCCAGTCATGGGGCCTGAACTCTGGGCCTGGGTGCTGTCCCTCAGCTCTTCAGCTCAAGGCTAGCGCTCTACCACTGGAGCCACAGCGCCACTTCCGGCTTTTCTTTTTTCTGTTTATGTGGTGCTGAGGAATCGAACCCAGGGCCTCATGCTTGCAAGGCATGCACTCTACCACTGAGCCACCTTCCCAGCCCCCCCCCTTTTTTTTAAATATTATTTATTTATTTTTGTTGGTTGTGGGGTTTGAACTCTGGGCCTGGGCGCTGTCCCTGAGCTCATCACTTCAAGGCAAGCACTCTACCACCTGAGCCACAGCGCCACTTCCAATCATAAAGAGTTTTAACCATATTCACACCTTAATATCACAGAAGGTTTTTAAAAATATGTATATGTATACACACGCACAGACACACACACACACACACACACACACACACACACACACACACACACATTGGTCGGTCAAGGGGCTTGAACTCTGGGCCTGGGCGCTGTCCCTAAGCTCTTCAGCTCAAGGCAAGTGCTCTACCTCTTGAGCCACAGCACCACTTCTGCTTTTCTGGTGTTTAATTGGAGAGTCTCACGGATTTTCCTGCCCAGACTGGCTTTGAACCTTGATCCTCAGATCTCAGTCTCCTGAATAGCTAGGATTACAGGAGTGAGCCACTGGCACCCAGCTACAAAAATATTTTGTTCTTTATTCTCCATTTTCCCTTTCCTTCCCTTCCTTCCTCTCCCCTTCCCTCCTTCCCTTCTTCCATACCTCTTCCCTTCTATCTTGGAGTTTTTATTTTTTTTCTTTCTTGCTATTGTTTCTTTTTTTTAATTTTTTATTGTAAAGATACTATACAGAGGGTTGCAGTTACATGAGTAAGGTAATGAGTATACTTCCTATTGGGCATTGTTACCCCCTCCATTGTTTTCCCCCTACTATCCCTTCCCTCCCTACCTTCCCCGAGGTTTTTTTTTTTTTAAATTGTGGTTAGGTGATTACATAATTTCCCAAATTTCACAGTATTGTGGAATAATGATGCTCATTTAAAGTCACAAGTTCATTCTAACTTTCCTGGAGCAAATTGTCTATCACGGTCTATAACATATAACGGTGTACACATATACACCATACATGTTATCAGCAGCATGGGGATATTTAGTAGTGGTTCGACCAGATGAGTGGAAGTTCTTTGTTTCTTAAGTCCTGTTAATTTTGTTGTATCACCTAACATTTTGGATTTAGCATCCACTTATCAGGGAGACCATGTACCATTTGTCTCTTTGCTCTTGGCTTACCTTGCTCAACATGATTCCTTCTAGCTCCATCCATTTCCCTGCAAATGTCATTATTTTGTCATTTCTAATGGCTGCATAATATTCCATTGTGTATAGATACCACAATTTTTGTATCCATTCATCTGTGGTGGGGCTATCTTGGAGTTCTTAAACCACTCTCTATATAGGCAATTGCATTAAAGTCCCTGAATATGCCACTGGAGGTAGTACTTTGAAGCAAAGTCCCAATTACTATATAGTATAACTTCTGCTACTATCTAATGAGAATTTCACTACAGTGTAATAATAAAGTGATGTGAAGTTCTAGAAAAATCTATAATGCCCAGTGTGTTCATAATCTTCCTAGACTATCTTCATTATTGTTACTTGGGGTGATTATCATTCTACTTGCTTTCTTATTTCTACAACCTTACCTGAGAGCTGAGGAGATTCAATTTAATGGTTCATGTCTCATGTACTAGTGGGTAAGAGTACTGTGGCACAAAATTGCTATCATCTATCATTGTCATTATCACCACCAGCACTACATTACTAGCAAATTTTTAAAGCATTTACGTGACCGAGAAACTATTCTGGCTACTTTACATACATCCTTACAACAATTCTATAAGTGCTATTTTATCCTTACTTTACAGGTAAAAAACCCTGAGACATGGGGAGGTTCCAAACCTTATCCAAGTTCACACAGATATTAAGTAGACTCCCACCTATTTTCAAACTCAAGCAGTCTAGCTAAGCAGCCTGTACTCTTTTATTTTTTGCGTGTCAGTCTTGAGGCCTGGGTGATATTCCTAAGCTTTTTTTGTTCAAGGCTAGCAATTTACCAGTTGTGCCACACCTGCACTTCTGGCTTCTCTGGTGGTTGATTAAAGATAAGAGTCTCCCTGCCTTTTCTGCTCAGGCTGGCTTCAATGACGATCCTCAGTCCTTTGTCCCCTGAGTATAGCTAGGATTACAGGCATGAGCACTGGTACCCAGCTCACAGCCTTTACTCCCAAACACTTCATATAATATGACAAATTCCTCCTGGTCGAAGGTCTGCCAGCCAGTGTGCTATTAATACTTCTTCCTACAATGCTAGAAGAACAGATTTTTCAATATTTTCATCACAAAAAAATGAAGGAGATGAAGCCTTATTTACAGTCTTTCCATAGTGCATGATACCTCTTAACATCACATTATACTTCAGTAAAAATGTACAATTACTATTTTTCCATTAAATCTATGAGAATTACCTTCTGACACATACTGTAAAGTGGGTAAACCTTGAAGATATTGTGTTGAGTGAAATAAACAAGACACAAAAACACAATGATCTTTGTAAGAGCTAAATATCTGACAGAGAAGAGTTTTCTCTTTTATCAGGTGCAGCTATGACTCCATGAAAGCAGGAACACCAATAAAAAGGGATTTCTTTTAAATTCTTTTATCACCATTTTAGATCTTGACTTAATCACAGAAGTGATTAAGTAAAGCTATGGCCAGGAAACTGGAATAAATCAGAGGGAACCTATTTTATGAATTTTCTTAGCTCACTGACTAGATCTAATATACAGCATGGACTAAATCTAATATAGAAGATAGACCAAAGGAAATTATCTAGTATAAAGAACAGAAAAATAAAAATATTTCCAAGAATCAAAAAGTCTCAAGGATTGGTGGGACAATGTCTAATGAAATATGAGGAGAGAATGAGTATAATGATTTTTTACAAGTATTTGAAGAAATAATGGCAGAAAATTTCCCTAATCATTCTCAAGTTAGGCAAATGACATAAAATGTAGATTTGGGTGAATGAACCCAAAAGAGGATAAATGCCCCCCCCCCAAAATTTATGCCAAGCTATATCACAAACTCCCATAAGTGAAAAATAAAGAAAGACATCTTAAACTCAGACACAGGAAAATAACACAATCCCAATTGGAGAATGATGATTCAAATGACTATAGATTTCCTCAGAAATCAATGGAGGCCAGAATGAAGTGGCATAGTTTTTAGGTGCCGATTAAAAAAAAAACGAATATAGAATTCTATATTCATTGAAAATTTGCTTTAGACCGAGGTGAAATATAGCTATTCTCAAATGGAAAAAATATAAAGATTCATAGTCAAAACTGTTAACATCAGAATTGCCAGTATTATTCATGAAAGTTCTTCAGGTTAAAGGGAGATGATACCAGAAAGATACTTGGGATATCAGGAATGCAGGAAAAACAATAATAATAAACACCTGGATAATTATAACAGACTATTCCTATATTCGAGGTCTCTAAAAACTTTCTATATAATAATTTTGCTAGCTTCTTAATCATGCTTTATATTATTAAATTCCAAGACACCATTTGAGGGCTGGGAATGGGGCTTGGTGGTAGAGTGTTTGCCTAGCATGCATGAAGCCCTGGGTTCAATTCCTCAGTACCACATAGACAGAAAAGGCTGGAAGTGGTGCTGTGGCTCAAGTGGTACAGTGTTAGCCTTAACCAAAAGAAGCTCAGAGACAGTGCTTAAGCCCTGAGTTCAAGCCCTAGGATTGGCAAACACACACACACACACACACACACACACACACACACACACACACACACACATTTGACTCGATGGATTTAAAATAAATGATGTAGACCTGTGCAAATCTCAAATACAAAAAGCTCTGGAAATCAAGTTTATTTATTCTTTCTCTAACTACTTTTCATATACATTTATTTATTTATTTACTTATTCTGAGGTTGATAATGGGTCTTGAATTCACATGATTTCTCTTTTTTTTTGGGGGGGGCCTCCGGTCGTGGGGCCTGAACTCTGGGCCTGGGCGCTGTCCCTCAGCTCTTCAGCTCAAGGCTAGTGCTCTACCACTTGAGCCACAGCGCCACTTCCAACTTTTTTCTTTTTGCTTATGTGGTGCTGAGTAATCGAACCCAGGGCCTCATGCGTGTAAGGCAAGGGCGCTACCACTGAGCCACCTTCCCAGCCCCACTCACATGATTTCACTTGGGATTTTCACTCAAGGCTAGTGCTCCACCACTTGAGCCACACCTCTACTTTCTCCTTTTTCAAATACAAATATTTACATTATATTCTACATCATATTTATTTAAAAATGAAAGCAATCATACAGCATAGGTTTTTACCATGCTAGGAGCAGAAATGGAATCCCAGATGCTTGATGTGCATGTGCAAGTGTTTAACTGCCAGGTCATTCCATCAATCATTTGCTTCTCTGAAACCTGATGCTGGTTCATGTCAGTTCTAACAGAAAAAGGAAAATAGTTTTAATAAATGATATTGGGGAAACTAGATATCCAAATGCAAAAAATTAGGCCTTATTCTCATATTATATATAAAAATCAATTCAAAGTGAATTGTACTTAAATGCAAGACTTGGTACTACAAAACTACAGGTTGGTCAGGCACCACTGACTCATACCTGTAATCCTAGCTACTCAGAAGCCTGAGATATAAGAATCATGCTTCAAAGCCAGCACAGACAGAAAAACCTGTGGGACTCCTTTCCAAAAAAAGACTGGAATTAGAGTTGTAGCTCAGGGACAGCACGCAGGCCCTGAGTTCAAGCCCCAGGACTAGCCCAAGCGTGTGTGTGTGTGTGTGTGTGTGTGTGTGTGTGTGTGTGTGTGTGTGTGTGTGTGTGTGTGTGTGTGTGTGTGTGTGTGTGTGTGTGTGTGTGTGTGTGTGTGTGTGTGTGTGTGTGTGTGTGTGTGTGTGTGTGTGTGTGTGTGTGTGTATCTGGGAAACCATCTATACTGGAGGACTGTGGTTTAAATCTGGCCTGCAGGCAAACACATGTTATTCTAACTGAAAAAATACCTAAAACAAAAAAAGAAAGGAGAGACTGGGAGACATTCCCTTTTATCTATGACCTACAATTGAAACTATTATCTTTTTTCCCTTGTTTCCTTTTTTTTCCCCCGGTCCTGGGACTTAAACTCAAGGCATGGGCACTGTCCCGGAGTTTTTCTGCTCAAGGCTATCACTCTACCACTTGAGCCCCAGCTCTCCTTCTTACTTTCCTTTTGATTTGTGGTTGAAATTTTCTTACTGAAATAACTGATTATCTTACTCAGGAGTTATAGCTAGTAATTTTGTTGTCTTTGCTTCAAAATAAGCATCATTCACGTAATATGGTATATATCACAAAATAAGGAAAGAACCAAGAATACAAAAGACTATGAAGAATGTCAATTTTTTTAAACATACTCAGAAAAAGAAGATCTTTTATATGAACCCAGAACAGATTATCATAGGGTAGAAACTATGTAATATAGTATATTTTAACAAAGAATTTTACTTTCAGGAGACAGAATATAGCAAATTCTCCATTTTAAGTAAAAATCTACATTTTATAATTTTATAACAAGTACTTACTATATCTGACTTAAAATTATTTTCTAGTTGTGACTCTTATGAGTCCCTTCCTCTGATATATAGCTGGTATCTTGTTTAAGTAAAAACAAAAGCAAAAACAAACTTACTCATTGACAGGGCTTTCTCCAAAGTTAAGACCTGTTTCAAAAAACAAACACAAAGTTTATATTATTTTTATGTACTGTTTTATTTCAAATATTTAATATCTAAAAGATTAATTGTAAAAACAGATGATTACTTTCTGCAAGGCCAGCAAGTGAGTCATCTGAGTTTCTTGCTCTGCTTGTTTCACCTTGCTGACTGCCTCCAACAGACTTGTGAACTTGTGAAGATAATGCCACATAGCATGGAGCAGAAATAATCTGAATATAGAAAATGAAATGAAAATATAAACATATATAAATATCTACCCATTGCAAAGTAACAGGAGTTCAAATGATTGGATATAGTTAAAGGAATTTTAAATTAGTTGCTCAGTTTTTTGTTTTGTTTTGGCTTTCTTCTGGTGGTTGTGGAGCCTGAACTCTAGACCTGGGTGCTGTTCCTCAGCTCTTCAGCTCAAGGCTAGCGCTCTACCACTTGAGCCACAGCACAAATTCTGGCTTTTTCTGCTTATGTGGTGCTGAGGAATTGAACCCAGGGCCTCATGCATGCAAGGCAAGCACTCTACCACTGAGCCACCTTCCCAGCCCAAGCTGTTCAGTTGTAATTGAGCACTTTTTATGCACCAGACACTGTACAAGGTACTAAAGTGTCAGCACTTATTGACATGGCAGGAAGCCAAAAATAGGATAAAAAAATCTGTCTTTCTGTGTTTATATCCTATTGTAGATAGCAAATTGCCAAGAAAAATAAGTTTTAGAACAGGTAAGAATATGTTCACAATATTTTAGCACTAGTACTTACATCTACAACTTGCCTGAGATTACAGCATGTACCACCATACTCTATTTTTTGTTTTTGCAGTCTCGTAATCTTTTCATCTAAGCTACTTCATACCTTGCTCCTCCCAACCTCTGCCTCCCAAGTAGCTGAGATTACAAGTGTGAGATACAATGCCTGTTATGTGGGGGGGGGGGGGAGGAGGTAAGGGGGTGGGTGTGTTGAAACAAGGTCTGTAGCAAAATATAAGCCCAACCTTTCTTTAAGATTGCTATGCAAGCCATGTTAGCTTGGAATTTATGATCCTTCTATCTCAGCTTCCTAAGTGCTGGAATTATGGACATGTACCACCATGTTGTTTAATTGCAATGAATTTTTCACCACTGTTAAAGAAAACAATATGTATTGCTAATTTTAATGTATGTCTATACCAAGAAAGGTATTTAATGATTATAATATACTTTTTCAAAAATGATATTTTTGAAATATATTGCTTCAAAAATGATATTTTTTGAAATTTGAGTCCCAAACCATAGAGATTCAAAAAAGTGAGTGATCATTTTTTTTTGAGAAATTAAGCAAATGTCTTTGCTATACATATGACTTTATGCAAAAGATTTATACTCATCATAATTTTGGTCAGACTCACCCATTAAAAATGCAGAAGATAGATCCATTGAAATATATACATATATACAAAAGAAAAATAAGAACAAATTACAGTTAAAATACATGCAGTTAAAGTCTCAAAGCTAAATTAGGAACAGAATTTTATTTAAATATATGAAATCGTGATATTATAGCTCATTAATACATGGATCTGTCTATTAATGAGTAAAGAATCATCTAACATCAAAGACACAAAATAACACATTAAATAAAAACAAAATATGCCTGTCTATGAGAAGCCACATGCCAGTAAATATCGAACAAACAGCTCTCCAGATACAAAAAAGACCAAAACAATACTGAAGGCTGCTCCTTTCTTTTTCTTTTTTCTTTACTTTTTTTCTTTCCTTTCTTTTCTTTCTTTCCATCTATCTTCTTTCTTTCTCTCTCTTTTTTCTTTCTCTCTCTTTCCTTTCTTCTCTTCTCTTTTTTCTTTTCTTTTCTTTTCTTTGTCAGTAGTAAGGCTTGAATTCAGGGCCTCGGAGCTGTCCTTGAGCTTTTGTGCTCAAGGCTAGTGCTCTACCACTTTGAACCACAACACCACTTCCACTTTTCTTGCAGTTTATTAAAGATAAGAGTCTCATGGATTCTCCTGCCCTGGCTGGCTTTGAGCTGCGATCCTCAGATCTCAGCCTCTGGAGTGGCTAGGATTACAGGTGTGAACCATTAGCACCCAGCCAGGGTTTGCCCATTTCTTTTTTTTTTTTTTTTTTGGTCGGTCGTGGGGTTTGAACTCTGGGCTTGGGTGCTGTCTTCAGCTCAAGGCGAGCACTCTACCACTTGAGCCACAGCGCCACTTCTGGTTTTCTAGTGGTTTATTGCAGATAAGAGTCTCACCGACTTTCCCGCCCGGGCTGGCTTTGAACCCTGATCCTCAGATCTCAGCCTCCTGAGTAGCTAGGATTACAGGCGTGAGCCACCAGGGCCGGGTTGGCTTTGCCCATTTCTATAGTATAAATGCTACTATCATGGCCAATTTCAGACTATCAACATGACACCAATCACCAAGCAAAATTCTTAAAAAAGTACTGACTCTTGTAAGTTTATATAAACTAAACTAACCTTAATGGACTATAAAAGATTTCTACCTCAAACAGTCCAAAATGTCACTCTGTATGCATGTGAATATTTTCTTCATAAAATGTACAGATTAACAAGTAATTATTTCCAAGGTATGAAGTTCATGTAGGGTATTCAGTGAAGACTCTCCTATCTCTTTTATGAATAGCCAGACATTTCTGAGAGGCAGCTCATTTTAACTCATTCTTACATATCTCTCTAGAAGTGTGTGTGTGTATGTGTGTGTGGGTGTGTGTGTGTTTCTGTTCAAAAATGCAAAGATGGTAGTATACTATAATTTGTATACTTTGCTCAATTGGTACAGAAAACCAAGCACTTCATAAGTATGCATATATGCTTCAGGAAAAGATAGATTGAAGAGTGTAAGAAATAAATATTCTAATCCTGTCTTCAATGATCACTGATGTAATCATGAAATAATGTCATATTACCTGAAAACAAAACTCTGCTTGCTGAAATTTCCACAACTGGACTCTTTGGGATGAGTGGGATAAATGTATGCTGGAGACTAAAGAGATCACAAGAACGATAAATAGAAAAACATATATCCTCCTATAAGTGCCCCAAAGGGAATAGATAGGCAGAGCCCTTTACTTAGGCAATTTCATAATTTAAGCTGAGGGGAAAATTACCTCTATTGAGACATTTATTAACTTACCTATAAGGAGGCAAGATATCATTCTTGTCTTCCAAAGAAGCTAAATGCTGTTTTAGTGCTTCAATTAAACTGTGAGGAGCCTAAAATGATTATAAAATAGTTAATCTTTGATAGGTTTAGAAAACTCATAATCCCTTATATTATTACAAATACTTTCAAAGGAAAATTAAGACACTTCTGCACCAAACCATGAAGCTGCTGTGCTAAGTGAGGGAAATACATATAAGCACACACTATGGCCAAACTGGCCAGCAATTCCTGCACCTCTGACAACTACCGTGGCCCAGAGTCATTATGTTTGAACTGCTCTAGTGCGGAGTATGGTACACTGGATCACAGGCAGAGCAGATCTTGGCGCACACATTTGTGGAAGTTCTGTACACCAGGAACTGCAGGGAAGAGTGGAAAGGAGAGCAACAGACATACAGACAAACCACATGGCCACAAGTTAAGGCAGAAAGTATTAACTGAGGGAATGAGGCAAATTTCCTCCTTAGAGGTATAACGTCCAGAAGGGATTTCTCAAATGGTGAGCAGTTTAGCAGTTTACCTTTAATTCACAAAAGGTAAAAACTGTTGGAAACAATTCACCATCACAGAAAGAGTGGCCACCCTTCCCATTCCATGGGATCTAGCCATGGCCTAGCTGACAAAAGCTCCTTCAAATGGCATTGTTTTGGCAGACCTCTGTCAAGGAGATTTCCTGGCAGGAGCATTGTGGGACTGGCTTTGTTCTCACCTTTCCATTCCCTCACATTGCCCTGCATTCATTCCACTTTGGAGTTTCCAGGACAGCTGTTGGCCAGGACAAAGTAACTGTACTGGCTGAGGGTAGAGGCCAGTGTACTGATAAGGAAGCTCATTTGGTAACTTGGGCTGATTTGCAGATGAATGTATGGGTGATCTGCATGAACATTCACCAACAAGAGCCTCACCAAAAGACCTCTTCCTGCCTCCAAGACTTCCCCCAGGGAAGCAAGGGAAATATCAGAGTACTACATTATAACAGACACTTAGCCATGCTTCTCTAGTACTTGGTCCATCTTCTGAACCCAGGAACTTGAGATTGTGTCTTTTATCTTCTGTACTAACCCAAACATTTTCATTGTACCAGCGTCTCCATACTGGGGTCATCTGATTGCTCCTTCAGGAAGCCATGTACTATTTAACCAGTGTACCACTCTTAGGGTTTAATATCTGTGTGCAAATCCCAATGTTTGACAGAACACATTTCCTGCTTTCAAAGATGTTTGAGCCATCACGCAGAAACTACATTTTTGTGGGCCACCAAACAATGCTTCATTTACATCTATAACCATTCTCTATTCCTACTTCCTCATCCTCTTTGTGGCCACTACTTCTACTTGTGTTCTGGGTTCTATAATCTCCCTTTTCCCCAAGTACCACACTTAATTTTCTACCACTCTTCCCTTCCACATCAACACCTTCTCTCCTCACAAGCTTTTCTCATACCCCAAACTGCCACCTGAATCAGACACTGAGCATTCTACATGTGTTGTCTCCAGCAGCCTTTCATTCTTCAGTCTTAAGCAAGAAAGGCCTTGCTATATAAGATGGGAACATCTAAAGGGAAGAATGTGAAAGTCCAGAGTCTCCAGATTCCCCCAGAAATCTCTGCTATTCCCTTAGTTGGAAAAGATACACAGGCTTCTACACAAGTAACACAACTCATCAAGATCTGCCCCACCTCTCTTCCTGGCCTCTAGACTTATAATTAGAATCAACTCATCTTAATGATGAGCTGGGATTAGAGCGTTGTGGTTTATGCCTATAATCCTAGGACAATTAAGTCCCAGGCCAGTCTAGGCTATGAGTAAGGTCCCTGACAAACCAGACAACTTAGTGAATACTAAGACTGCTTGCCTACCTTCCATGCATGAGTCCTTGTTTCAAAGATCAGCTGATATCCTGTCTTTGAAACAGCCCCAAAGATCAGCTGATGATATCCTGTCTTTGAAACAGCCCCTCTCCCTAAGCAAACAAATAGCTTCCCAAGAGGACAGCAGAAAATAGTGACCATTTAAACACATGTAAAGGATACAGGGGCAATGGTCCCATCCCCATCAAACTCACTCATATCGAGTTTCTGGGGAAGGAAAAGTCTGAGCTCATTTGATCCTTTCAATGTTGTTAAGGGATAGAAAATAACATCATATGCTTTTGCAGGTGTAAAAAGGAGGAACAGAGTTGGTTGTGGCTCACACCTATAATCCTAGCTATACAAGAGGCTGAGATCTGAGAATTATGGTTCGAAGTCAGCCCAGATACAAATGTCCTCAAGACTCTTAAATTCAATTAACCAGCAAATGCCAAAGTGAAAGTGTGATTCAAGTGGTAGAATACCAGCCTTGAGCAAAATATCCAAACAAGAGCACAAGGCCTTGGGTTTAAGCCCCAGTATCAGCACAGGAAAGAAAGAAAAGAAAGAAAGAAAGAAAAGAAAGAAAGAAAGAAAGAAAGAAAGAAAGAAAGAAAGAAAGAAAGAAAGAAAGAAAGAAAGAAAGAAAGAAAGAAAGAAAGAAAGAAAGAGAAAGAAAGAAAAAGAAAGGAAGGAAGGAAGGAAGGAAAGAAAGAAAGAAGGAAGGAAAGAAGGAAAGGAAAGAAGGAAGAAGGAAAGAAGGAAAGAAGGAAAGGAAGAAAGAGAAAAGGGGGAACAGATAATGAAAATCAGTTGCTTCAAATCACACACCTAAAATGTAGATAAAACAATCCTTAACCTAAGTCTGTTATTCAAAATATCTGCTATTTCTACTGGTGAGCTCTTCCTTTTAAAACACATGATATAGCTATCTTACTGTGATACACTGTGTGTGTGAAAATATTGCTTATGGGGAAAGAAAAAGACAGGCATGTAAGCATAAACAAAAGATGGAATCTCAGATGATGGTTAATATAGTACACCTTCAAATAGGCATACAAATATAACATGTTGGGAGCCAACAGTAAAGTTTAAAGGTCATCTTGACCCTGGTGCTCACTTGAAGGCATGTACAAGGAACTGGCTTACTTAAAAAACACCAGGTGCCTGGGATTGCTTTGCTATGCCTGCAGAGTTTGTTTTACTTTCTACCAGTTCACCTTGTCCTGTTTTTACTGCACTCGGTTTTTACTGAAATTTTCCTTGTTTTTCTGGACTATTGTAACCTTATGTTGCCTATTGACTTCTAATAGTATATATTCGGGAAAGTTAAAAATAAACGGTGCTGCAGTCTTGAGCTGCAGACCTCCTGACCCCATCCTTTGTCTTATGTCTTTATTTTTCCACATCCTCGCCCCATAATTCAGGATTCCCTTTCGTTGCTGGCAGGCTCCGGCAATAATACAATGGTAGACATACAAATGGGCAAAAAATACTTAAATACGTAAGTCACTGACCTGGGTAAGATACGGAATGTTGCTCTGATGAATTCCAACTTCCTGAATTCACAAAAAAGAGGGGAAAATACACATTACAGCAGGTAATGGCAACTAAAACAGAGAGATCATCATACAGAAAAGAGAAAGTATACCAAACAATGTGACATTTTCTTACCTTCAGTCAAGAAAAAACATGTCAGGCAAAAATATACTTTGTGGAGCTGGGAATGTGGCTTAGTGGTAGAGTGCTTGCCTTGTATGCATGAAGCCCTGGGTTTGATTCCTCAGTACCACATAAACAGAAAAAGTGGGGCTGTGGCTCAAGTGGTAAAGTGCTAACTTTGAGCAAAAGAAGCTCAGGGACCGTGCCCAGGCCCTGAGTTCAAGCCCCAGGACAGGCAAAATAAAAGAATGTGTGTGTGTGTGTGTGTGTGTGTGTGTGTGTGTGTGTGTGTGTACATATATATACAAGAATAGACTTTAAAAGACTTGTAAAGTATTAAGTCTTTGTTAATTTAGATAAGAGGTAAGCTGTATTTCAGCTCTCATACAAATGTATACAAATTTTATGTGTTAGTTGGAAGGCTTGAACTAATGGCCTGGGCCCTGACCTTAAGCCTTTTTGCTCAAGGCCAGTGCTCTACCACTGAGCAATGGCACCATTTCTGTTTTTTTTTTTTGTTTTTTTTTTGTTTTTTTTGCTGGTTAATTGGAAATAAGAGTCTCGTGGACTTTTCTGCCCAGGCTGGCTTCCAACCATGCTCCTCAGATCTCAGCCTCCTGAATAGCTAGGATTACAGGTATGAGCCACCAGCACCTGGCCACAAATCTGTACTAATTTTTAATATTTCAAGAGTTGGTCATTATTCATGTTGTTGTTTTTCTGAGTGAAATGTGTTTATTATTCTCTTTGGATTTTATGTTTCACCATTATTGTCTAGGAGTGGTTCTTTCTGTATTTAATGTATTTGTGTCCTTATGAACATCAGGAAAAACATAAGCTTACTTCAGGTATTGCTATTACTATCCAAAGACCTGTTGTAGGCATTGTTCACCTCCTGTAAAGACTATGTCATGTACATTTTGATTTAATTTTGGAGTCATTCTGCTGATATGGTACTAAAACAAAGCACAAAACAGCAAAAAATTCCTTTGACAGAAACTAGTTTCTGTACCTCGGCAACCTTCAGGAACTGTGCCAATCTGGTTGTTCTTGCAAGGAACGCGATGTAAATATCCAAACTCTGATTGCATTGGTTCTTCTTCATGTCAAAATACTTGCCTAACAAATAAAAAATACAAAAGTCAGAACAGTATTCTTTGACCTTGGTGGACATAGGCTTTAATATGTAAAAATATAACACCTCTTATTTCTTATCTGGTAATTCCACAGATATTTCCTTAATATTTATATTAAAAATGTAAAAGTCTTTGCCTAATTAACCAAATACTATTTAGGTAAAAAGGCACTATAATATCTCATTACTTAAACATTTTTGTGATTCTGCAATGATCTTCAGTTTTGAATCTATAGCAAATATGAATCTGAAGGTAGAAAGATTTTTACAAGCTGGGCACCAGTGGCTCTTGCCTATAATCCTAGCTACTCAGGGGGCTGAAATCTGAGGATCATTGTTCAAAGCCAGCTTGGGTAGGAAAGTCTGTGAGACTGGTATCCAATAAACCACCAGAAAACCAGATGTGGCACTGTGGCTCAAAGTGGTAGAACACTAGCCTTGAGTGGAAAAGCTCAAGGACAGTGCCTAGGCCGAGTTCAAGCCTCATGACTGACAAAAAAATTACAAATAAATTGTCTTTACTCAGAATCCTCTTTTTAAATGTAATGTTTATGCTTTATATTACCTAGAAGATTAAGGATTCCTTCATTGTAGGCTGCAAAGAGACGAAGACAATCTTTAAAGAGGAGCATAAAAGCAGCACGTACTATTCCATTAGTTATTTCATTGGGACTTGCCTGAAAAATCAAATAGTAATTCAATTACCACTAAGGTTAAAAATAACTCTTTCTGCTATGTGTAGTTAAATTATTTCATCCATTATTATTTTAAGGGATTTATAAGACTTACATTAAAATTAAGAAGAGCATCAAACTGGGTTTGAATAACTGGAAGTATGTTTAGCAGCTTTTTGGTGTTCATAGTTCTCATCACCCCATCTGTCCTATAAAAGGTAAAAGAAATTCATAAGCCCCAGTCACTAACAGCTTGTGAAGGAGCATGACATTAGCAACTTGTAATAGAACTTGTAAAAAAAAAAAAAAAAGGTTAAAAGAAAGCTTTAAAAAAATTAAAAATTTGGTATCCTCTAAATAAAATTAAAAAGTAAAAATGGTCTTAAAAAACAAACCTCAAAAAGTTTAAATATATAGCAAATGGTCTATCTTAAAAATTAAAGCTTATAAATACAGCTGGTATGAAATTAAAGTTAGCTGTAATACACAAAGTCTAACTGGTAAAAAAAAAAAATGTAAGGGCCTTTGGTACTGTTAATTTTGTTACTCACAATTAAACCTTGTAAAAAAAAAATCAGCGCAGTCTATTAGTTCTAAAATCCCAATACCAAACTGTAAATATAAAAAACTGTGCCAGGGGGCTGGGAAGGTGGCTCAGTGGTAGTGCCCTTGCCTTGCATGCATGAGGCTTTTGGTTCGATTCCTTAGCACCTCATAAGCAAAAAGAAAAAAGGCAGAAGTGGCGCTGTGGCTCAAGTGGTAGAGCACTAGCCTTGAGCTGAAGAGCTGAGGGACAGCGCCCAGGCCCAGAGTTCAAGTCTCACGACCGGAAGAAGAAAAAAAAAACCTGTGCCAATTAGGGAACCATAATTGGTCCCCAATTCTCTATTAGAGGAGGGAATGAAGAGCTAAAATAACTCCATATTAAGAGCTGTGCTGCCCTCAGAATAACTCCGAAAGAGGAACAGTTTTCGGAAAAAAAACCCCGCAGGTTGCCACCAACCCTGCCCACCCTTAAAAAACAGAGCAATTGCCCAAGTGTTCCAGAAAAAAAAATGTGTGGTCAGGGTAAACTCAAACCTCAGTACTGGAAGTGGCGCTGTGGCTCAAGCGGTAGAACGCTTGCCTGGAGTTGAAGAGCTGAGGGACAGCGCCCAGGCCCAGAGTTCAAGCCCCATGACCGACCAAAAAAAAAAAAAAAAAACAAGCAAAAGCAAAACCTCAGTACTATGCAATTTTTAATCAATCATGTAACTGCTTGTGTAAAACCCCCCAAACTTGTAAACTTGTTTCTCACCCGTTACCAAGTGGGCGAAGAATCAAGCTCAAGCTTGCAATAAACAACTCTTTGTTGTTTGCATTAATCGTGGCCTCTGGTGGTCTGTAAGGAGGCATCCAAAAACTGGGTACTTCAAACTGTGTTTTTTGGCAAATTACAAGGACCATCTAAGTAGTTTTTCCTTAAAAACTAATTCTATTTACTGACCCTCTCTTGGATTTTGTGATGTCATATGCAATCAGTCTATATACGAGTGACTTTTCATTCAAGTATCTGCTGTATCGTCTGATGAAGGTTGACATAGTTGGACCTAAAAATTAGATGTGCTGATCATTTCCAATTCAACCAATATTATTTATACTATGTCAAGAAATGAAAACCCTTATCAGTCCACATTCTCCTGTATACCTCAAAATCTCTGAAGCACAAATTCCCTTAGTAAGCATCTAGCTTGACATCCTGTGCAAGATAGTATTTATTGCCTTAAAGCCTTGGTATCACCATTTATCATGTGGCGAGATGGTTACATTTCTGAACAGAGGAAGTAATTGAACTTTATCAGCTCCTTTGATATTTTGGACTATTTTAAATATGTAGCATTTCCCTTGCTGTTCTCATGTGCTCCCCACCCTCCCTTTTCTACCTTCTTTCCATTCAGCAAACGATACTGCTGTTCACTCCACGGAGAAATCAGAGAGAAGCCATGATATAAATTCTACTTCTCACTACTCAATCTTTGAATATATCTTGACTTATTTGTACAGTTAATCCATTCACTGAATAATTACTGAGTGCCCACTCTAGGCCACTCAATACCTAGGTTTTAAGTATTGAAATTTTTGTTGTAAACAAACTAAGAGAACCATCCCTGCCCTCATAGAGTTTACATTCTAGTGAAGACATAGGGAATAACTCAAAATATATGGTGAAAAGTAGAAAGAAGATAACTCAGGTAGAGAAATGACATACAGGCTGTGGTACAATTTTTGGTAGGCTGAACAAGGTCTCACTGAGTAGGGTCATGTAGGTATCATTAATGTTTATGTATCTAAAAACAGAATATTATGTTATTCATAGTAAGCAATCAAATGTGCTATATTAACAAATATAGAGGTTATATACTTTCATAAAATGTACAACACATTATAACATTTATAATTTAGAAACATTTCTTAGCTTCACATTTTTTAAAATGTTTTTCCTCTTTGCCACTCAGAAATATTTCCACCAAAGACTTAGCCTACCTTCTGGGACACCTTTATCCAGAAAGTTGTGTAAAGTAAACAAAGAATTTCGAGATGCAACATGACGGATAAAACGCTGTCAAACAAATGTGTCAAGTTATAAAATTAGTTTCTGTATACCAAGAAAGCTCATTAATTATTTTGTCATTATAAATTTAATATAATTCTATCACAGTTTTTATTTTAGGAGAAGTAACTTGAACATGATTGCATATAATGATTTACACTACTGTCAGTTCTTTCCTACTCATGTAATTAATAATGGTAGGGTATAATAATACTGCTAAATAATAATAATAGAGGTTAAATACTTTCCCCAAGACTGTCTAATCATTCCATACTTTTACTTTTTGAGTCATTTTATAGTACAAGACAATACAAAGAAAAAATTTACATATCTAGGTTCTAGCTATGTAGAAATGACAGCATCTAAGTTTTTTTCATTTTTTTTAAGGTCATAGGGCTTGAACTCTGGGCCTGGGTGCTGTCCCTGAGCTCTTCAGCTCAAGGCTAGCGCTCTACCACTTGAGCCACAGCGCCACTTCCAGTTTTCTGGTAGTTAATTGGAGATAAGAATTTCATGGACTTTCCTGCCCAGGTTGGCTTTGAACGATGATCCTCAGATCTCAGCCTCCTGAGTAGCTAGGATTACAGGGGTGGGCCACCAGTGACCGGCAGCATGTAAGTTTTGACAAACCTGCCTTGAGAATATTTTTATACTAAGAGGAATAAAGCATTACATTTAAAATAAAATTACCCTTGGAGTCATCCCCAAGATCCATTTCTTTTCTCTATCAGAAGTAACTGGCATTATAATTTTAACATATTATCTTTACAATCTGTTTCCTTACAGTTTCATATGTATTTTTCCACGGAAAAATACATATTCATATATACATATGTGTGTGCTACTGTATTTTAAATGGAAGAAACAAGTTGTTGAGTGAAATCCAACATTGTTCCTATACATCTTGTTTAATACTAAAGGTGTTTCAACATTCTCTTTTCCAAAGTGGTAAACTGCAGTAACTGCTAATTCACACCCAATTCAGAATGTGAGAGCTCTCATTTCATTAAAATCCTCTCAATTCTTTATACTATCGTAATATTTTAAAATTTGCCAATTTGGGTATGCTCTCAGCCATTTGGTCTTCTTTTTCATGAACTCTCTCTTCATTACTTTTACTCACGGTTTTGCCTTTTTCTTAGAATTGTGTGTTATTAGTCTTTAGTTTGTAATGTATATGTTCTAAATGTGTCCTTTTAATTTTTTAAAAATTACTTTATTGTTATTGTAGAGGTAATGTGCAAAGGGGTTACATTTACATGAGTCAGGTAGAGTACATTTCCTTTTCCACAGTGTCTTCCTGTTCCCTCTCTCTCCCAGTCCCTCCCTCCCATCTCCACCCACAAGTTTTACAGTTCACTTTAACCAGTGTCTAGTGAGCTCCATTGCTGAACTTTCCACCCTTTTTACCCCAAGTTCTGTAATCCCCCACCCGCCTGAAGATATACACTTAAATACACCATACATAAGGGAATCAAGACAGAATCATAAAAAATAAAATATAAAAAATTAATAAATTAAATGAATAAAGAAGAGAGGTCTCTTGTTTCCATATGGAGTTTGTTTAAATACATATTTTTATGTTAATATGCAGAGGCACACAGGCATTGTGCCTTTGTATTTCTCCCTTAACAGTATCCTATTTTGGTCTCACCACACAGGATTCCTTTTAACTTTTTTTGTGTGTGCCAGTTCACAGGCTTGAACTCAGGGCCTGGGCGTTATCCCTGAGCTTCTTTTGCTCAAAGCTAATGCTCTACCATTTGAGCCACAGCTCCACTTGCAGCCTTTTGGTAGCTTATTGGAAATAAGCCTGAGCTGGCTTTGAACCATGAGCCTCATATCTCAGCCTCCTGAGTAGATTACAGGTGTAAGCCATTGGCACCTGGCTGTCCTTTTAATTTTATGGTATCAATCTTTCCTAATGTCACAGAAAATTTCTTCAATCTTTTGCATATGAAGTAAAATAAGGATCTTAGTCTACTTTATTTTGGTAGGAACACCATTTGTGCTAATAGACTTTAAATTCTTTTCCCCAGTTGGGCATGGGTGGCTTATACCTGTGATTCTAGCTACCCAGGAGACTAAGTTCTGGAGGATTGTGGTTTGAAGCCAATCCAGGTAGAAATGTCTGCAGGACTCTATCTCCAATTGGCCAGCAAAGAGCCAGGGTAGAGGAATAGATCTATTGGTTGAGTGCTAGCAAAGCATGCAAATCAAGCAAGTGCCAATCCCTGAGTGCTAGCTACAGAACTCACAAAAAAATATTCTTTTCATGTTTTAGGATCACCAAGCTCCCATATAATAGTTGCTCTATTTTTGATATCTCTGTTATGTTCTATTAACATATATGTGAAATACCAAGAGTAGATGTGTGGGGAGAGGCTGACAGGTAATGATGTGACACACTTTAGAATGCCAAATATTGGGATTTTTGTTTAATTTATCTAAGATGTCTAAACAACAAATATCCACTCTGCTGTTTGATAACCAGTGAGTACTTTAGCAGCATGTAAATGGTGTACTTTAAAGAAGGCTGATTCATTTTTTTAAAAAGCAGGAAATAGATGTTTCAGTATATACTATTTCACCCCCACTTGTCATTAGTGGAAGAAAGGCTTTAAGAAATAAACATTTTTCAATTTTGTACTTAGTTATTTGTACTCGAAGGAAGGCAATGATTGCTCTAGGTGTATACATTTAACTTACCTCGTTTCCATGAATCATGAGGTGGTGTACTGTAATTAGTGCCTTGAACACCACTACCCAGTTGCAGTTCCCAGTTTTCTCCAGAAGAATATTAAATGGTCGTTCAGCATTCATATTTGTTCCATTTATGTACTTTACTAGGCCTAAAGTAGAAACAATGGTATTAAAACAGAAAAGTTAACGTCCATCATTTCATTTCCCCTTTGTATGTGATTATTCTCTACTATCAATTCAAAGTTCTTTTTCCTTTCAAAATGAAGACTCCCATTACAAAGTAAGATAGGGGCTAAACAAAAGTGTTTAATTAATGTTTCCCAGCAGCAGGCTGACCTTAAGTATTCACACACATTCATGTATTACCAAATATACCAGCTGCTGCCTCATGTTTAAAGTTATGCAGAATAAATTTCTTTCCTTTCTATTAAGTTAGACGTGTGTAGTATTCTCCTTTCTGTACATTCTCCTGGCAGGTTTCCTTTTTCTTCATTATTTGAGGTTGTAGGAGCCTTTGGTATAAAGGTATAAAGTAAAATACACCTTTTCCCCTTTCTTGTTCTCTTTTTCATAGTTAACTGCTGTTCACCTTGGGTCTGTTCTGGCACACATTACATAACCATCCAGGGCTGGATAGCATATATTTTCCCAGAATTGATTACATGGTCAGAATAATGCTTATCAAAATTTGAAAAAAAAATATAACTGAACTTATGTATTTAATGTAGTATACAATTGCAACATTACATTTCATGATGACAAGATACAAGTTAAAAGGCAAATATAGATGGATTCATTGGATAAGTTAAAAATAAAATATTGCTGGGTGCTGGTGGCTCACTCCTGTAATCCTAGCTACTCAGGAGGCTGAGATGTGAGAATCACGGTTCAAAGCCAGCCCGGGCAGGAAAGTCCGTGAGACTCTTATCTCCAATAAACCACTCAAAAACCAGAAGTGGCGCTGTGGGTCAAGCGGCAGAGTGCTCGTCTTGAGCTGAAGAGCTGAGGAAGAGCGCCCAGGCCCAGAGTTCAAGCCCCACGACTGACCAAAATAAATAAATAAATAAATAATAAAATAAAAATATCAAGGGGCTGGGAAGGTGGCTCAGTGGTAGAGCGCTTGCCTTGCATGCCTGAGGCCCTGGGTTCGATTCCTCAGCACCACATAAGCAGGAAAAAAAAGTCGGAAGTGGCGCTGTGGCTCAAGTGGTAGAGCACTAGCCTTGAGCTGAAGAGCTGAGGGACAGCGCCCAGGCCCAGAGTTCAGGCCCCATTACTTGGACCCAAAAATAAAAATAAATAAAATAAAAGACCAAAATAGAGAGGTAATTTGATGGTGGGTCAGCTGTGAAGATTCCCACAGCACTAGGACTTACATAATATTATTTATAAAGTTACTGCTTATTAGGAGCCGAAACAATAGGCAGTGGACACAGCTGGAAGTCTGAATTTGAAGCAACAACATTTTAAGAATCAAACAGTTTGACGGGCAATGGGGGCTCACGCCTGTAATACTATCTACTCAGGAGGCTGAGATCCCAGGATCGTGGTTCAAAGCCAGCCCAGGCAGGAAAGTCTGTGAAACTCATCTCCAATAAAGCACCAGAAAACCGGAAGTGGTGCTGTGGCTCAAGTGGTAGAGCACTCGCCTTGAGCTGAAGGGACTGCACCCAGGCCCAGAGTTCAAGCCCCATGACTAGAATCAAAACTTTCACCCTAGAAATACACACAAGGGCACAAAAATCTTCTTGTGGACACTATAACCTACCTATGAACCTTATTAGAAATACCTTAGGGTTATATACTCAATAGACTGCTTCTTGTATTTCTGAAGACTCAAGGAATGTACTGATTTGGGAGACGTGGGGTAGACATGGAAAATAAGAACATTCTAAGAAACCTGACTTGTTATCCCATCACCAGTCCCCCCTGTAAGTGATTTAAATACAATTTTAGAATTTGACATTAAAACACAGTGGTTTGATTGCACTTAAGCTGCGCTAGCTGTGTGAGCTGCCCCAACTCAGCCCGTTACTCACTGGAAAGGTGTTTTCGCTCTGGTTCCGTGGGCTCTTCGGTGGTAGCCCCGAGGGCAGCCTTGGACGCTGACAATCCCATGTGATCATCCCAGGCATGTACTACCAGCCAGGAAGTTAAAGGCTGTAGAGTCCAGTCCCTCCTCTCCCTGACCAGCGGGGATGAGTGCCCCGCTTGGCAGAGGATGAGGAGTCTCAGATGTTGGGGAAAGGTCTGGCCCTAAGGCGACTGGTACCTGGTAAATTTCTTCGCGCAGCATGACATGGAGCTCTCACATTATGAGGTGGCATTTGAAGTCACAAAGCACCAGGGTTTGCAGGATTGCTGGGAAAGCTGGCAGGAGGCCTGGGGGGGGGGGAGGGGTTACTAGACCATCCTTTGGGACGTGATGCACCCTCTGAACTTGAGGCTAGGATCTCCAAAGGAGTGAGGGCAGATTCTCGACACAACACAGGCTCCAGGATGGAATAAGCAACAGTTTAGCGAGTATTAAAAATCTTGGAGTTTTCCCCCCTTTGGAGTCTACTCCCCTGTTAATCCCATCCAGAACATGTGACATTTCTTAATTTTTTCTTTTATTATTTTATGTTAATATTTTCCTTCAAACCATTGAGGATAGTCATAATGGTGACTTCTAATTCTTAAAGGTGCTAGTGTATATTTTGACATGTTCCTTAAAAGAATGTTATAGTTTGTTTTGACAGGCACATACATTAATTTCAAATCACTTTATCCTTGAAAGGTACATTTTTGTTAAGTTATTGTTATTTAATTCATATATCATTTTCCCACTTAATACACAATTGAATACTTACTAATATAGTCATAGAATTGTGCAACTGTCACCATGGTCAATTTATGAAATGTATATAACTTTCAGAAGAAGCCCTTTACCCACTAGCAGTCAGTCCTTCTCCCCTAAATCTCCAAGTAGGCAATGGTTTCTCACCTCCCCAACTACCTACCCCCAACTCAACAAAGAACTGAGTTATTGTTGGTGGGTTCTGGTTCTGTTTTTCTGCAGTGATGGGGATGGAACCCATGGGCTTGTAGGACTAAGGGCTGGCTAGAGCTATAGTGATGTTTCCTTTTTTTTTCTTTTTGTGTCAGTCCTGGGACTTGAACTCATGGCTTGGGCACTGTCCCTGAGCTTCTTTGCTCAAGACTAATGCGCTACCACTTTAAGCCACAGAATCATTTCCTGCTTTTTCTGGGTAGTTTATTGTAGGTAAGAGTCTTATGGATTTTCCTGCCAATGCTGACATTGAACCGTAATCCTCACATTTAACCCTCCATTGTAGTTAAGATTACAGGCATGAGCCACCAATGCCTGGCCAGGACATTTCTTTTTCAATACCTTTCTTTCCTTCTCTCCTTTTCTCCCTTTCTGCTCCCTCCTCACTTCTTATTTAAGTGATACTATGGTTTGAACTCAAAGTTTCACACTTTCTAGGCAGGCACTTTACCACTTGATCCATACCTCCAGTCCTTTTTGCTCTGGTTATTTTGAAATGTGGTCTTTTTGTTGGAGCTACACTATGATCCTATTTACATTTCCTCCTATAGCGGAGATGACAGGTGTGCAACATCATGCCCTGCTTTTTCTGTTGAGATACCATCTTACAAAGTTTACTTGTCCAGACTGGCCTTCAACACTAATTCCTGCCAGAAGATGCTCCCAAGTAGCTAGGATTCCGGACCTGAGCCAACAGTGTTCAGCCTTATCCGTAGGTATTTTTTCATACAAAACAACAGACTCATTTAAAGTTTCAGTTGTGTGTGTGTGTGCATGCATGCGCCAGTTCTGGGGCTTAAACTCAAGGCCTGGGCACTGTTACCTGGGCTTCTTCGCTCAAGGCTAGCACTGTATTTTTTTTTTAAATCATAGCTCCACTTCCAGCTCTTGGTGGCTAATTGGGGATGAGTCTCACAGACTTTCCTACCAGGGCTGGCTTCAAACCACAGTCTTCAGATCTCAGCCTCCTGAGTTGCTAGGATTACAGGCTTTTTTTTTATTGGTCAGTGGGGCTTGAACTTCAGGCCTGGGCACTATCTCTGAGTGCTTTTGCTCATGGCTAGCATTCTACCATGTTGAGCTACAGAGCTGGTGGCTCACACCTATAATCCTACTAAGGAGATCTGAGGATCATGGTTCAAAGCCAGCCTGGGCAGGAAGTCTGTGAGATTCTTATCTCCAGTTAACCACCAGAAAACCGGAAGTAGTGCTGTGGTTCAAGTGGTAGAGTGCTTGCCTTGAGCTGAACAGCTGAGGGCCAGCACCCAGGCCCAAAGTTCAAGCCCCATGACTGATCAAAAGAAAGAGACATGCTTGTAAAGGTATGGGTCAATCTTGGGGAGCAGGGAAGACAGGGCAATGGCGAAGATAAATATAATGGAATATATTAAAAAATAAATAAAACATACATAGTGAGGCTCCCTAAAAAGTTAAAAAGGGGGATGTGGAGGGGCTAAGAAATAAAGTTTTTCTCAAAGTACATTATATGCATACATATAACAATCTGTTCTTTCCTAATAAAATTTTTCAAATAAGATGTCATATGTGGTTTTTATAATTGTAGGCTCTAATATTTAAGTGTGAAACATTTTGAGTTAATGCTCATATGATGTGTGGTAGTGGTCCAACTTCATTCTTTTACATGTGGATATTTGTCTGATCATTAGTTGAAAAGACTATTCTTACCCCAACCAATATTTTTGGCTCATTTGTTAAAAATCAGCTGACTACACATGTGCGGCTTTATTTCTGAACTACCAACTCTATCCCACTTTTCATGGAGAATGGTATGTGATAACCACCATCGTGGTGGTAGGGGTGCTCATTGATAATGGGTGTCACTTTTAATTCCTCTTCATGAACACATACACCTCTTCCTTCGAAAAGAGTTCAAATACTTTAACTTTCAGTTCAACATCAGAGTTCATTTTATCTTTCTTCCCTTTTTCAGGTTTGTAAATGATGTCTATAACACTGAAAAATCAAGCTCCCATTTTCTTTGTTAAAATTTCCAAGGTTTTATTTTGTAGTAATTGAATGTTGCAAAAATAGTACATGGTATATAACTAAGCAGACTACAGACTCTATGGTCACCAAACTTGACATGCATTTGTGTATATATAGATTTATACAATTTTAACACAGGTACAGATTCACACACAACACTACAATCAATATACAAAACTTCCATCACCACAAAGGAACTTCTTGTGTATTCCTATATAGTTATACATATGCCATACCTCATTCAGTCCTATCCTTGGAAACCACTAATCTGGTCTTCGTTCCTATAATTTTGACATTTCAGTAATGTGTGCAATCACACAGTATGTGACCTATTGAGATTAGCTTTTTCATATAAATTCAATGTGGTTAGTAGCCTTGTATTTTTTTTTCCATTAAAAGCAGTATTCAATAGTAGAGATTTGTTTAATCACTTATCTATTGTAGGATATCTGGGTTGTTTTTGATTTCTGGTTAATACAAATAAAGCGGCTTTGAAAACTTTTGTGACAATACCAGTTTCCATTTCTCTGGTATAAATGTGCAGGAGTGCAACTGCTGAGTCACAGGTAATGTCTATGTTTAGCTTCAAAAGAAATTTCCAGAGTTTTCTCCGGTGTGGATATACCATTTTACATTCCTGTCATTGATTAAAAAAACCAATTAGTTTGTATTCTCAATAATGTGTGGTAGTTTCCCTATTTTTCTTCAGCCATTCTGATAAGCACAAATACCTTCACTGTGGCATTAATCTGCATTTCCTATACTCATGACATTTTTTCACATCATGACTTATGTATCACACGTTTTGGTGAAACAGCTACTCAGGTTTCTCACTCACTTTTTAGATATTTTTTATCTTTGAGTCTTGAACACAGTGTTCCCACACTAATTAAATATTAATATTTTTTTCTATTTGTAGCTTGTTCTTTCTTCTTATTTTGATGAAATACAATGTTACAACTTTTTTTTCTTTATGTATTGTGCTTTTGACTTGAAGTCTAAGAATTTATTTCCTACAGATTTTTATCCTATGGCATTTTTCTAAAACTTTTATAGTTTTACATTTAAATCCATAATACATTTTGAGGTAACTTTTATAGGAGATACTAGGTTTAGGTTGAAGTTCTTTTTTTTGCTTTTAGGTATTTATTACTTTAGCATGACTTATTGAAAAGTTTGTCCTTTCTCCATTGAACCACTTTTGTACTTAATCAGACTTATTTTTGTTCTCTCTTCTGTTCCATTGATCCATGTGTCTACTCCTCTGCCAGAATCATACTGTCCAGATTACTGGAGCTTCACATTAAGTCTTGAAGTGGAGTAATGTGAGCACTCTAATTTTTGGTTCATCAAAATCAATTTAGCTTTTTTTAAAGTGTAATTGTTCTCTGGGTATTTTCACCTTCCCTAGAGGAAAAGAAAAAAGAATAGAGAACTCTGGTGAGGAACACGAGAGAAAATACAGTACCTACATTCCATTTAAGTTTCAGAATAGTGGTTCTGAATATAAGCTGTTCTGATACGAGTACTTCTAGAATTGTGATAATCTAGGGAAGAAACAAGAAGAAAAACCCAAACCAAAAAACAACCTTTAGCATTGTTTTGGAGACTGAAGGTCTCTTCTTTCTTTTCTACTTCTCCAATCCCCACTTTAATTCTCAACATATAACTCTTTTCTGAAGACATACTTATTGTTCATGGTGATATTTGACAGGAATAGTGTAATCAAATTTTTTGTGTGCCAGTATTAGGACTTGAACTCAAGGGTCTCACACTCTTACTTGGCCTTTCCCCTTATGTCTGGCACTCTACCACTTGAGCCACACCTCTACTTCTGGGTTTTTGTCAATTAGAAATAAGAATATAGAAGATTTGTTTTCCTGGGTTGCTTTTGAACCATCATCCTCAAACCTAGACACTTGAATAATTAGGATTACAGGCATGAGCCATGGGTGCCCAGCCACAATCAAACTTTTTAAAGTATGATTCTTATTACATCCTAGGTTCTAAATGTTTCTGGAAAAATAAATTTAAATTACAATGAAAATTCCTAGATATATAGGATCTGTTCAGTAGAGACTTGCTTCACAGTCACAAGTTATAACTCGTTTGGTTGGTTAAAAAGGATGCCCATATTAGACGCAGTATTTGGTATCTCAGAATACCTATTGTCTCTCAACAAGGGCAAAGAATAGGAAGGTGGGTGCTGATGAGGCACCTCTAGTACCTTTTGGAATCCTAGCATCACCCAGAAGCATCAGAAATACAAAATCAAAACGTAAAAAACTCTTCTTCCTTTAGCTTATTATAGGGGATAGGTGTAACTGGAAACAAAAATAAATACTTCCAAGTTTAAAAAGAGAAAAACAAACATTTTAAATGAACTCCTCATTTTATTCCCAGATATCTCTTGCCAATGTACTTCCTATAGCCATACAAAATAAAACTCTTTTATTATTTGTAGGTCAATTATAGGTGAGATGATTCAACAAGCTGTAGTGAAAATTTTAGGAAGACATCTTGAGTTTATTGCATGCATAAAACTTACTTACTGGAATATAAGAAGAACTGTTTCACTGTCTGCTAACTTATGAGCTGTGTGTGGATTCTAGATGACGTTTAGTGCACAAACTTACCCCATTTTTGTCTTCTACTTTACTCTAGGGAAGAAAGTTCTTCCATAAGCTTTTCCTTTTCTTGTTGCAACTCCTGTAAATGCTGTTGATTTTGTTCCAGTCTGTCCTCCAACCATTGCAGGAGAGGTCCACTGACTGCTGACATCTGACTACACAGATTCTTGGTAAACACTTTGGGAAAAAGACAGATGAGCTAACTGTGGCAAAGCTCATTTCATAGCATGTTCCTACTTCACCACCAATAGCACCTCAGTCATGAATACAGAAAAAAAAGGAGATGGAGAAGTAGAAATAATGCAATAAATTGGGCCCGGGCAAAGAAAATACCAATTTCTAAAGTCACTTTGAGCACCCTACATTCACAAGCCAGTGAGAAGCCTGGCTATATTGAGAGCAGAAAAATGGCCAACTCCATTCCTTGAGGCAGAAGTGCTAAGAAAGCAGGAGGGCTCCTCCCAGCCCTTCAGCCCTTTCAACGCTAAGTGACTATTAGAGAGCTAGCTATTTGCCTATCAAATGTTATGCATATAATTAAAGAAATAAATACATTAATTCAACTCACCTGAGAGGTCCTCTTTCAAAATGAGAAAACAAGAGAGATGAAGAACAAGGGAGTTATATTTTATGTCTTACCATAAATATTCAGCTTCATGGTGAGACAAAGATTCTATAACATGCAGGTAGTTTTGTGTGTGTGTCTGTGTGTGTGTGTGTGTGTGTGTGTGTGTGTCAGTGTGTTCAGCTTCATGGTAAGACAAAGATTCTATAACATGCGGATAAGTGTGTGTGTGCGTGTACGTGTGTGTGTGTGTGTGTGTGTGTGTCCTGGGGCTTAAACTCAGTGCCTGGTGCTATCCATGAGATTAAAAAAAAAAATTTGCCCAAGGCTAGTGCTCTATCACTTAAGCCACAACTCTAGCTTTTTTGGGAGGGTAGTTAATTGGATTTGAGTCTCACAGATTTTGCTACCTGGGTTAGATTTGAACCACCATCCTTAGACCTCAGCCTCCTGATCAGCTAGAATTTCAGGCATGAGCCATCAGTATCTAGTTTATAGCACACTTTTAAAACCCAATCTGCCTAACAGAAATACTTCTTGTCTCTTAATACATGATTTATTGAAATGAACACTTTAATACAAATCTTTCTAGAGATATTTGTGCATGGATATACTTATTTTGGGTGTTACTTTCCCCCATAACAATATCATAAGTAGGGGCTGGGAAGGTGGCTCAGTGGTAGAGCGCTTGCCTTGCATGCATGAGGCCCTGGGTTCCATTCCTCAGCACCACATAAGCAAAAAGAAAAAAGCCGGAAGTGGCGCTGTGGCTCAAGTGGTAAAGCGCTAGCCTTGAGCTGAATAGCTGAGGGACAGCGCCCAGGCCCAGAGTTCAGGCCCCACGACTGGACCCCCTCCCCCCCAAAAAAACAAAAAACAATATCATAAGTATTTTTTCAATAAAAGTTTAAAAATCTAGTTTTCCTTAAAAGCTACATAAAACTCAATAGATATATCAACTTAATAAGTCTCTTGCTGATAGAGATCTAAGTGGCATCTAATTTCTGCTCTCTGCTTAAGTGGAATTGTCATACCTAAATTCATGTATACTTTAAAACTGATAAACCACTTTTTAATTGATTATACCATATTATAATTTCAGGAACAGAGGCAATTTTACTTTTCCCACATCCCTGTCTAGTTGTCTCTCAATTTAATCTTTCCCAGTGGGTGAAAAAAATGGTAACTGGGTCTTGATTCATACTTCTTTAAAATATTATATTTAGTATTTAAGTTTTTCTGTAGGGGCCTATGAAAGTGTTCAATTTTTATTTAGTCAAATCTTTTATGAGTTCAGAGTTTCAGATTATACTTAGGCCACCATGTCCCTAGAATTTGAAAAGTATTCTTTTGTGTTTTCTTAAAATGATCATCAATAGGGAGAGGCAGATTATACATAATAAATCAATTTAAAGTATGCAGTGCAATGAATTTTGAAAACTGTATACCCCATATAACATCCCCAGCAGAAACAGAAATCATTTCTATCACCCCAAGAATCCTCTCAACAATTCCATTTAAGCAAAATGTGCCTTCACCCTCTATCCTCAAACAGCTACCAACATAGTTATCAGCATAAATTAGGCTTCCCTATTCATGAATTTGTAACTATACAGTATATGGCTTTTTATATGATGCTTCTTGCACCAGGCATAATACCTGAGATTCATCCAGGTTGTTCATGTGTCAGTAGTTTGTTATTATTCCTGAGTAGTACTTCATTGTATACATATATTACATACTATTTATCCATTCACCTATTAACAAACTTTGGATTATTTCTACTTTTTGGGTTTTGGGTATCAGAATAATACAGCCAGGTACACTTGTATACAATTTATGTTAAAACTTTGTTTTCAATACTTTTGGGTACGCACCTAGATGAACTGGTGGGATATCTGGCAATTTTAATTGCCAAAGTGTTTGAACCATATTTAATTATAAAATCTTAAGCATATTTGGAACACATTTATGGACAGGAATCTACCTTCTTTGAAACAGAAAAATAATAATACAGGCTCTTGAAACCTATGTTAAATTCAGCACTATATCCCAATGTCCAGAAGAATGTCTAGCAAAGAATAAGCTTAAAATTTTTTGTCATGGGCTGGGAATGTGGCTTAGTGGTAGAGTGCTTGCCTACCAGGCATGAAGCCCTGGGTTCAATTCCACAGTACCACATACACAGAAAAAGCCCAAAGTGATGCTGTGGCTCAAGTGGCACAGCATAAGCCTTGAGCACTGAGAGACTCAGGGACAGAGCTAAGGAGTAAGTTCAAGGCTCAGGACCGGCAAAAAACGTCACTAATCAGTAAATAATCCATCCATTTTATCGATTTGAAAAATCACATTAAATATTAATTCTTAAACATACATTGGCCTATCTCCAGGATTTACCTAGTTCCACTGATCTATTTAAGCTATTCCACATTTGAAGTGATTATTATACTTTTTAAATTACTATTTTTAACCAATATTAACCCTTTGCAATGTTTTATTCTCAAACAGAAATGATGAGACAGATGGACCAAGCCAAGTCTCCCTTCCTTTCTTCATAAAGTGATTACTGCCTGTCACATTTGAAAGTGTCTACTTTTCCTCACTTATCACTTAGCAAGTAAATGGGGAAGACTTTACTGAATCACTGGGGGATCAGCGTTATGTAGAAAGTACTTATTGCTCCAGAGTTGTAGATGTTGGATAAAAGTGTCTTAAGTATATTGTAGTGAGTTTTTTTTGCTCTTTAACAGTATACAGGAAATTTTTCTCTATTAACATGAAAACACCTTCTCCTCTCTTGTGCCTTCCATTTTATCTGTCTATAGGCTGCTGATAATGTGCTGAACCAGCTTATAACAGTTCACAACAGTGCATTATTTTTGAGCTACCATGCTAGGATTTTATCATGGAAACCAGCAAACACAGTAAATCAAATCGCTATTCCCTGAGAGGTAGTTGTTAGACATATGCCAGTATACCACTGAATTGGTCTATCATAAATAAATTTCTTTCAATCTTTCCTCTTATCTTACTTTGGGCTGCATTTTGCAGTTATCTGGAGTTCAGGCACCGGTGGCTCACACCTGTAAGCCTAGCTACTCAAGAGGCTGAGGATCACAGTTCAAAGCCAGCCCAGGCAGAAAATTTCCCATGAGATCCTTTTTTTTTGCTTATGTGGTGCTGAGGAATCAAACCCAGGGCCTCATGCATGCCAGGCAAGCGCTCTACCACTGAGCCACCTTCCCAGCCCATCCCACGAGATCCTTATCACCAATTAGCCACTCAAAAATCAGAAGTGGTGCAATATAGCTCAAATGGTAGAGAGCTAGCCTTGAGCACAAAGAGGCCCAGGACCAGGAAAAAAAGAGTTTGTGAGCAAAAGCAGTAAAGCTCTTGAGAAAGGAAAATAAAAGATAACTGGTATTCATGACCTTTATTGCTTAAATTTGCTTCTGTCAGGTAAGTATTTCAGAGACCACTCTATTCGAGGAAATAAGAAACATTACCTGAGCCATTATGTATCTTGGTTACTGAGTCCAGATGTGTAAGACTAAAGAAATAAAATAAGTTTATGTCAGTAACAAAGCAACACTGAAGGGAAAACAAAAAGGTCATGATCTGTAACAAAATCTACTTTAGACCTTTGCCAACTGAGTTAGATGAATATTTATGATTTACATTTCAATTCCTATTATTTCCAAATTATTGTAGGGATATGACTTTATTTAAAAAATTGAAAAATACTAATAGCAGACTTTGAAATTAATGTCTCTCACTAAAACCTTGATATACATTGATGGAGGAAATCTAGTAGAAAAGGGTTACTAAAATGTCATTTATTTTGTTTTCACAAACAAAATGAAAATATACTTTTCCTTGAAGTATCCAAATATACCAGGGCAGGAAGATATGTTAAAGAGACTGTTAAAATAGAGTGCAAGACAATTCTAGACCTCACACTCTCTACTGAGCTATAAAAACAAAAACAATTTGGTACCGGCACAAAAATAGGCCCAAAGATCAATGGAACAGACTTGAAGACCTAGAAATAAAGCCTTATAGTTATCTGACATTTGATAAGGGAGCCAAAAATGTACGGTGGACAAAAGATAGCCTCTCTAATAATTGGTGTTGGGAAAACCAGACACCCATATGTAGAAAACTAAAATTGGATTCCTGTTTGTCACCATATACTAACATCAACTCAAAATGGATCAAAGACCTTAACCACAAACTATTGCAAGATGGAGTAGGAGAAACATTAGGACTTATAGGCATAGGCAGGAACTTTTTCCAGAGTCCCAGGCAAAGCAGACAAAAGAGACATTTGACAAATGGAATTACATCAAAATAAAAAGCTTCTGCACAGCAAATAACATCATTTCTCAACTAGAGAGACAGCCAACAGACTGGGAGAAGATCTTTACCAGCAATACATCAGACGAAGGTCTAATATCCAAAATATACAAGGAACTCAAAAAGCTAACCTCTCTAAATTGAACAAACCAATCAACAAATGGACAATGGAGCTAAAGAGAAACTTCTCAGAAGAATGGCAAAGACACATATGAAAAATGTTCACCATCCCTGGCCATAAAGGAAATGTATATCAAAATAACTTTGAGATTCCATCTCACCTCAGTTAGATTGGGTAGCATCAGGAATTCAAACAACAAATGCTGGTAGGAATATGGGGTAAAAGGAACCCTATTGCACTGTTGGTGGGAATGTAAACTAGAACGACCATTCTGGAAAGCAGCCAGGATATCGTAAAGACACTTGCACACCCATGTTCACTGCTGCATATTCACAATAGCCAAGTTATGGAAACAGTCCAGATGCTCTACAACTGATGATCAAAAAATGTGGTACCTATACACAATGAAATTTCACTCATTCATTAGAAAGAATATAAATATGTCATTTGCAGAAAAATGGATGGAATTAGTGCTCTAGTTAAGTGTGGTAAGCCAAGCTCAAAGAGACAAACAGTGCATGTTGTCTTTTATATATGGACGCTACATGTGAAATACAACTGGACATGATAACCTATTCAGGACTCTTGGCATTTACACACAAACAGTAAGACCAAAGGAGGATACCAGTAGGGGAGGAACCCAAAGGTGTAATTCTCCTGAACATTTAAAATACTATTTATCGAAAAGAATTTCAGGAAGCAGAAACATGGGTTATATTTTGTTATTGATGGTGGTAGTGTGTGCTTTCTTTCTCTTTTTTTTTTTTTGCTTCTTGGGGAAGACAAAGGGGAATGGTCACAGAAAGTGAGGGAGGAAGGGTGAACAAATGAAATCATGGTAATCAGTATACACTTTGTGGAAAATGAACTATGTAACTTATGGGCAGGGACAAGAAGGGGAAACAGGTTAGTGAAGGAAGGGGTGACATTGTTCAAAAGGGAAATGTATGCGTTGCCTGAATTGTGAAATGGTAACTCCTCTGTACAATGCCTTAATAGAAACAATATCATTCTTTGAAAAAACATAGTGTGAGAACTGTAATTAGAGCAGTGAAAGGAAAGGAGATGTGGCTCAAGAGTTGAGCTGTTACAGATAAAAGGCTTTGGCTCTGAGAAGTAGGAAAGAGGCACAACTGTGTCTACCTGTGAATCCTTCTATATGCATCCTGCTCTTCCTGGCACAGGATCTTGGGCAGCTCTACTGCTGATTCGAGGCATACTTTCCCAATGGTGACATGAGGTACAATATGGATTGGGATTTCAATTCTCTCATATCTGCAAGATAACCAGTTCAGATCAGTTCAGTTCAGATCAGTATTGAACCCTTCATTATAATAAGTTCTCTATAGTTTTGACACCTGGGGATATGGCATGTTTCAAAGGGTAAGCATTGCAATAATTCATTAAGTGGCTTAATTTCAAAGTAGAGAGAGTTCAAACTGGTTCATTTGGGGAGCAAATTAGGAGTCTGCTTGAAGGGTCAATATTCCTGGTCCTATAGATAATCAGAATCTACATCTGCTAACTTACCGGAAACCTTTGGGAGTTCAAGGTCCCAGGCAAGGAAAATAGCCAACTAATATTGTTTTTAGTCAGAAAGTTGCCAGTGAAGCTGAACAAATTGATCATAAAGCCTGGAGAAGAGAAACTGCAAACTGTTTATTTTACAGATGGAATTATTCACATTCTGACTTGCTCTAACTCTGTTCACAAATGACCCTTACTTCTCATTCTCTCCTTTCGGGGAACACAGTTAAGAAGTTCACATATATTTGTATTTTCATGCTACTGTGAAAGAAAAAAGATATGTATGTTACTAATGTCAACGAATCTCTTTTTTCTTCATACTCCCAATATACCTAAACTTCTGTGTGTTCAGTGGAGAATCCAGGTTGGGGACCTTGACATACTGCAGGCCCCTTGACACAGGGTGGTAAAACAGAGTAATATCTAGTTCTGTACTATCCTTTCCCAATAAGTATGCTTATGTACCATGCCACAAATGATGGGAAATTACAATCACTCTTTACCTCTCTATACTTAAAAAGTCAGGAGAAAAATTATGAAAAAATATGCCACAGCTGCTAAGTGGCTTGAAGGCCCTTTCAAGTAATATCTGATATTATTATTGATATTTCCAGAACTAAGACTGCTATTAGTAAAGTTACCAAGGTTTCCAAGTAAATCTATCAATAGCACAGGCAAAAATAGTTTCAATCTTTTATTGGATTTAGACACATATCTTCACAAATTCCTAGAAGAAAGTGCTAAAGGTTCTGTCAGGTTATTGAAAACAACAATCCTTGGACCAAAACGGGTAGAAATTTAAAATTTATGACAAAGAAGTGTTTAGAAAAGATAAAACAGCATCTATTTAGAAGTCATTGGCAATGACTAATAACAGTACCAACAAGTAGAACAGGAAGAAAAAGAGCCTGACAGGAATAGTTTTCCTAGAAGGGTATTTTCTGATCCCAAGGAAGAAACTTTAGAATAAGTTGAAAACATTTTTCAAAAGGGTTTGTGGGTCCTAGGTCTCAGTTGAAAAAGTCAGTAGCGTAAGGCTCATAGTTAATACAGATACATGAGGAAGCCAACATACTAGAATGTTTTAGGACTTTGTGCTTCCAGAGACACTGAACACCACCAGACTGATTAGAATACCTTTGAAGAACTCTAGAGACCAGTTGAAAAGTTCTAACATATAGACAAATGTAAAATAAAGCAGGGATTCCAGCAAAACTTGTAGAAAAATCTGTGATACTTTGTGTACCTGTGCACTTCCCTTGTCCTATTTGACCTTTCATAGTACAAAGAGGATGGAAACTCTCACATTGAGGATCCTGCCTTGAGATGTAAATAAAGAGCAGACCAGCCTAAGCTAGGAAATTTCAGAGAGACTAGAATCTGTATCATTTGACTTGATTGCTGACAATACTGAAAGCTTGGTATGGAAGGTGATGAAAATAGATACAATCTGAGCAACAAAAGAGACTCAGTTCTATATGAAGCCAGAATGGGGAGCAGGAAATTTGGATGTCTCTAAAGAAGCAGAAACTGGTTGCTTAGGGAATTGGAAATAACAAAAATGTATGAAAAGTCCCAGAATCTCTAGATGGACTTACCAAGTGAATGTTTTCCCTAGCACAAAGCCATTCAATAAAGACTAGGACAGGTGGCTGCTTTTTCAAATGTCTGAGTGTCAATAATAACAACACTTCTGTAAAAAAGGTATATAAACAAACAGTGAAACAAGACCCAAATCACAGGGTAAAATCCAGAAAACAATCCTACGAAAAGAATGATCTGAGATGCTTGACAAAGAAATTAAAATAACTAGCATAAAGATGCTTAAGTAGGTCAAGTGAAAACACAGGTAAGTAAATGAAAAAAGGAAAATGATACACGAAAAAAATGAAACCATCAACAAAGATAAGGAAACTGTAAAAAGAAAAGAAGCAAATAGGAATTCTGGAACTAAAAACAGAATTACTCAACTGAAAATTTAACTGTAAAGAGCATATTATCAAGCAAAAATCATAAATAAGTATCTTGAAGTTAGGTCATCTGAAATATAGACGGGAATAAAATGATGCAAGAATGAAGCAAAAAGTGAAGAAGCCTAAGAGACTACTAACAGGACAGTAGGAAGTAGATCAATACCTTACATGATTTCAAGAAGGAAATGAGATGAAAGAAAGGTACAGAGATTATTTGGAGATATAACTCACTTCTGAGAAAAGAAGTACAAATTCACAAAAGTAAAAAAACTACAACTAGGACATATCCAATGACACTAACACCAAGGCCATATAAGCAAACTATCAAAAGTTAAAGATGAGAAAAATATTGAAAGCAGCCAGAAAAAGTGCTTCATTATGTACAAGAGCTTGCCAGTCTATTTCTCAGCAGAAACCTTGTAGACTAGAAAGAACTGGGATGATCTATTCAAAGTCCAAAAAGGAAAATAAAATTCTTGTCAATCAATATTGCATCAGGCAAAACTCTCCTTGAAAAATAAAGGAGAAATTAATGTTCTACTAAATAAACAAAAGCTTAAGAAGTTCATTAACAATAGATATGCTCTATAAGAAATGCTAAAGGGTGTTTTTCAAAATAAAAGGAAGGGCAGAGAGGAATATGGAACCATCTAAAACTATCAAGTTCTGCAGAAAAGTGTAAATACAGACAAAACCAGGAATCCACATTATATAACTTTAGCCCATAATTCATTTAACTTTTGCATAAATTTAACCGACAAAAAGCATTTTAAAAACCCTATGAATTAAAACATTAGACTTGAATAGCAAGAAATTGATTTTAAATGCTGCAAAATCAAAAACGGAGCTAAATTACAATGGAAAGAAAATCAGAATCACTGCAGACCTCTCCACACAAACCCTCAACACAAGGAGAGCCTGAATGGTATGACCTGAAGATCATCAACTGCCAACCCAGACCGGTGTGCTCAGAGAAGCCATCATTTATATTAGAGGGTGAAACAAAACCTTCCATAACAAATGAAAATTAAAGGAATTCATGAACACTATACCAGCATTACAAAGAATACTAAAGGAAAGAATAAAAATCTGAAGATAACCAAAACCAAGGAAACACATCAGAGAAAAATCAGTAGAAGATCAATTTAGTAAGCACAGGATGTGGAAAGAAGTAAAATACAGGAAATCAAATGGAAAGAAGTAAAATACGGGAAATCAAGAAAATGGAAGGAAACATGACACATCTCCCTATAATAACTAAACATTAATGGACTCAATTTCTCAATCAAAAGAAATAGAACAGCAGATTTGATCACAAAACAAGATCCATCCATTTGTTGTATCCAAGAGACCCATCTCACAAAGATTATAAACAAACTCCAAGTGAAAGGGTAAAAAAAGATCTTCCATGCAAATGTACCTTGTAAGAAGGCAGGAGTAGCCATACTGATACCTGATAAAATAGACTTTTCATTAAAATAAGTACAAAGAGACAAGGAAGGTCATATTAATAAAGGGAATGATCCATGAAGAGGAAATCACAGTGGTCAATATCTATGCGCCAAACAATGGAGCACCTAAACTTGTTAAATACTTTCAGACTTACAGAGACTCTTTTCTCCAATAAGCCACTCAGAAAACCGGAAGTGGTGCTGTGGCTCAAGTGGTAGAGCGCTCGCCTTGAGCTGAAGAGCTGAGGGACAGCGCCCAGGCCCAGAGTTCAAGCCCCATGACCGACAAAAAAAGAAAAAAAAGATCATATCATAGTTCACACAAAGAACCTAAGCAAATACAAGAGGACTGGCATAATACCTTGCATCCTATCTTACCACAGTAGAATCTAACAACTTCTCAACAACAAAACATAATGCATAAATTACTCAAATACATAAAGTCTTAACAACACACTACTGAATAACATCTGGGTCACAGAAGAAACTAAGGAAGAAGTTGAATATGAAAACACATCACAACAGAACCTCTGGGATACAGCAAAAGCAGTGTTGAGGGGCTGGGAAGGTGGCTCAGTGGTAGAGCGCTTGCCTTGCATGCATGAGGCCCTGGGTTCCATTCCTCAGCACCACATAAGCAAAAATAAATAAAATATCTTAAAAAAAAAAAAAGCAGTGTTGAGGGGGGAAAGCACACATAAAATAGAAACAGCTCAAGTAAACCTAATGATACAATTAAAACTGCTATAAAAACAAGAAATAAAATCAAATCTTTTTTTTTTTTTTTTGCCAGTTATGGGCCCTGAACTCTGGGCCTGGGCGCTGTCCCTCAGCTTTTTAGCTCAAGGCGAGCACTCTACCACTAGAGCCACAGTGCCACTTCCAGCTTTTTCTGCTTATGTGGTACTGAGGAATCGAACCCAGGGCCTCATGCATGCAAGGCAAGCGCTCTACCACTGAGCTACCTTCCCAGCCCATAAAATCAAATCTTAAACTACTAGAGATAGCAAGGATTAGGGCAGAAATCAACAAAAGAAAGAAAACTATACATAAAATCAATGAAACAAAATTTGTTTTTTGAAAATATTAATAAAATTGACAGACCACTTACGAGATTAATGAAAAAAAGAAGAGAGAAAATTCAAATCAACGAGATCAGATATGCCACAGGAAACATTACAACAAACATGTAGGAAATCCAAATGATTATAAAGGACTACTTTCAAAACCTCTGCTCACTAAAGAAGGAAAACCTAGCAGAAATGGAAGAATTTCTAGAAACATACAAAATACCTAAACTGAACCTAGAAGATATAAACCAGATAAACTAACCAATAACACGCAATGAGATAGAGGAAGTAATCAGAAGTCTTCCAACAAGGAAAAGGGTAGGCCCAGACAGACTCACCACTGAATTTCAGAAGACTTTTAATGATGAACTGATACTAATCCTCCTCAAGCTTTTCCATGAAATAGAAGCAGAGGGAGCAATCCCAAACCTATTCTAGGAAGCCATTATCACAATCATCCCCAAACCAGATAAGGATCCAACAAAAAAAGAGAACTACAGACCAATTTCTCGGCTGAACACAGATGCAAAGCTCCTCAATAAAAGATTACCCAACACAATCCAGAAAAAATTAAAAAAATCATACATTATGACCTAGTAAGGCTTCATCCCACAGATGCAAGGTTGGTTTAATATAAACAAATCAATAATTTAATTCACTATGTCAACAGAGCCAAGGTTAACCACATGATCATCTCAATAGACACAAAAATAAACCTTTGACAAAAATACAACATCCATTCATGCTAAAATCTCTGGAGAACCTGGGAATAGAAGGAACATTCCTTAAAATATTAAAAGCTATACATGACAGTCCAACAACCAATATCATACTGAATGGAAAAAAA
Source organism: Dipodomys merriami (assembly GCF_024711535.1). NCBI lineage: Eukaryota > Metazoa > Chordata > Mammalia > Rodentia > Heteromyidae > Dipodomys > Dipodomys merriami. The sequence continues at coordinate 618,572 of NW_027204492.1, forward strand.
CTAAAACCATTTCCCCCAAAATAAGGAACAAGGCAAGGATGCCCACTCTCTCCACTCCTCTTCAATAGAGTTACGTAATTCTTAAAGCAATAAGGCAAGAAAAGGACAAAAAAGGGATTCACATAGGGAAAGAAGAAATGAAACAATCTCCTGTGTGCTTTTTTTTTTTGTCGGTCGTGGGGCCTGAAGTCTGGGCCTGGGCACTGTCCCTCAGCAATTCAGCTCAAGGCTAGCGATCTACCACTTAAGCCACAGTGCCACTTCCAGCTTTTTCTGTTTATGTGGTGCTGAGGAACTGAGCCCAGGGCCTCATGCATGCAAGGCAAGCGCTCTACCACTGAACTACCTTCCCAACCCCAAATTAAACAATCTCTTTGCAAATGACATGATCTTATATCTAAAAGACCCCCAAAATTCTACCCCCAAACTCCTAGAGCTAATCAACCACTCCAGCAAAGTAGCAGGATACAAAATTAACCTGCAAAAATCAGTAGCCCTTTGTATGCAACAATGTACAAGCAGAAAGGGAAATCATGAAAACAATCCCATTTGCAATAGCCTCAAAAAAAATAATACCTAGGAATCTTTACAGGGAAAAATAAAAATCTAAAGAAAGAAATTAAAGAGGACACCTGGAAATGGAAAGACCTTCCATGTTTATGGATAGTGAGAATCAATATTGTGAAAATGGCCATACTGCCAAAAATGATAGACAATTCAATGCAATCCCCATCAAAATCCCAATGATGTTTTTTTTTTATCAAGATAGACGAAACAATCCAAAAATTCATGCAGACCAACGAAAGACCTAGAATAGCCAAAGCAATACTAGGCAAAAAAGCAATGCAAACAGTATCAGAATATTAGACCTCAAACTTAACTACGGAGACATAATAACAATAACAGCTTGGTATTGGCACAAAAATAGACCCGAAGATGAACGAACAGATTAGAAGACCCAGAAATTAAACCACATATTTAGAGCTGGGAAGGTGGCTCAGTGGTAGAGTGCTTGCCTTGCATGCATAAGGCCCTGGGTTCGATTCCTCAGCACCACATAAACAGGAAAAGCTGGAAGTGGCGCTGAGGCTCAAGTGGTACAGTACTAGCCTTGAGCTGAAGAACTCAGGGACAGCACGCAGGCCCAGAGTTCAAGCCCCACAACTGACAAAAAACACAAAACAACAACAACAACAACACATCCCCCACACACACACTTACAGTCATCTGATATCTGACAAAGGAGCCAGTGGAAAAAACATAGCCTCTTCAACAATTGGTGATGGGAAAACTGGGCAGCAGAAAACTAAAAGAGGGTCCCTGTTTGTCACCATGCACTAATATGAATACAACGTGGGTTAAAGACCTCAACACCAGAAACAGAACTCTGAAACTACTGCAAGAGCAAGTAGGAGAGACATTGGAACTCATAGTACAGGCAGGAACTTCCTGAATAGAGTCCCAGGGGAACAACAGATAGGAGAGAAACTCGACAAGTGAGACTAATATAAAAAGTTTCTGCACAGTTAAGGACATAGTTACTAAACTAGAAAGACAGCCAGCCATTTGAGAAAGGACCTTTACCATCAATACATCAGACAAAGGCCTAATATCCAATATATACAAGAAGCTCAAGAAACTAAACCCTCCCAAACACACCAATTACTACATGGGCAAGGAGGCTGAGAGACTTTTTAGAAGAAGAGGTAAGAATGGCAAAGAGACACATGAGGAAATGCTCATCATCCCTGGACATAAAGGAAATGCAAATCAAAACAACCCTGAGATACCATCTTACCCCAGTTAGATTGGCCAACATTTTGAATTCTGACAACAAATGCTGGTGGGGGGTATGAAGAAAAAGGAACTCTACTGCTCTGTTGGTGACAATGTAAACTGATAGAATCACTCTGGAAAGCAGTCTGGAGATTCCTCAAAAAACTAAACATAGACCTTCCCTACAACCCAGCCATACCACTCGTAGGCATCTACCCTGAGCAGCATAAGCCAAGATATGATAAGGACACCTGCACATCCAAGTTCACTGCCACACTATTTACAATATCCAAGATATGGAAACAGCCCAGATGCCCCATAATAGATAAGTGGGTACAAAAAATGTGGTAACTATGTACAATGGAATTTTACATAGCCATTAGAAAGAATAAAATAATGTGATCTGCAGGGAAATGGATGGAACTAGAATAAATCTTGTTGAGTGAGTTAAATCAAGACCAGAGAAGAAAACAGCACATTTTCCCTGACATGTGGAAGTTAGATCTAAAACACACTGGGATATGATAAATTATACAGGATTCTATATAGTCACATACAGTGAGACCAAAAGAGGACAATCTTAGGAAAAAACACGAAGGTGTAATACCCAAGTACATCTTCATATCTGTATAATATACATACCAAAACGAACTGCAAAAATATAGAAACAAAGGACTTTTTTCTTATTTTTTCTTTTTCTGATGACTGTATTCTTTACCTTATATACGATATATTTTTATGCACATCTGTGGGAAAGTGGGAGGAGGAAAACTGGTAGTATATGAATATTATCTGTGGATTAAGTAGTAGTATTATATGAATTTTAATTTCCTGATACTGACAATTATAAAATGGCTATGGAATATAAAGTCCCTGACTTTCAGGGAATGCCTACTGAAGGAGAATCATGTATGCAACTTACGCTCAAATGGTTCTAGAGAAAAATATCCACATATACAAAGAGAAAATGATAAGACAAATGTACAATTTTTTATGTGCTAGTCCCGGGGCTTGAACTCAGAGCCCAGACACTGTCCCTGAGCTTTTTTTGCTCAAGGCTTGTACTCTATCACTTGAGTCACACTAGCACTCCTAGCTTTTTTTTTTTTTTTGGATGAGTCTCATGGAATTTTTTTTTTGTCAGTCATGGGGCCTGAACTCTGGGCCTGGGCACTGTCCCTCAGCTCTTCAGCTCAAGGCTAGTGCTCTACCACTTGAACCATGGCGCCACTTCTGGCTTTTTCTGCTTATGTGGTGCTGAGGAATGGAACCCAGGGCCTCATGCATGCAAGGTAAGCATTCTACCACTGAGCAACCTTCCCAGCCCCTCATGGACTTTTATGTCCTAGCTGGATTTGAACTGTAATCCTCAGATCGCAGCCCTCTGAGCAGCTAGGATTACAGGTGTGAGCTACTGGCACCTAGCTTGTTGTATAATTTTAACAGTTAAAGATTCTGGGTGTGATATATACAAGACTTCCTTATACTATTCTTACAATTTCTCCATAAGTCTGAAATTATTTTAAAACAGAATGTCAAAAATATAAGAATAACTAAAAGAATCAAAACAGAACAATTTCTTACTGAAAAAGATAAAGAAAAAACCCAACCCAGTCCAAAAAGTAAGAGGAAGGAAAGCATGACAGGAAAGAAAGAGAAGGAAGGGGAAAGGCAGGGAGCCTATCCATAAATACATGCTTCTGTCATACTTACTCTGAACTCTTTTGGGCCTGTATGGATTGGAAGCAGGTGTAAAGTACCCGGCCAGTCTATTTAAAAAGAAAGAAAGGAATCATACATAAGAGTGTTTTTGTTTTATTATTTCTTATCAAAATATACTTTTTGTACATCTTTGTGGAATACATTATAGCAATTCATTATCTGTATACAATATGTAATAATCAAATCAGAGTACTGAGCATTACTATCTCTTCAATCGCCAATCATTTTTGTGTTGGTAATTTCACAGCAACTTAGTAGTCTCTAACCTAAAACACAAAGGACCCTGGAAGTAGAAAGATATAAGAAACCTCAAACATTGAATTTGCCATAAATGAATTTTTATTAGAAGGACCATATACTCAGTCTATATGATGGTCACAACCAAATGTTGCTAATAAATGTGAGATCCAAGAAAGTAAAAACCCAAACACTCACACTGCTGTGTTGGAAACTAATAAACTTATTCCACAATTATTTATGATGATTACACAGATAAATTTATGATGAAAAGCTGAAAGCATTTCACAGTATAAAGTTCAAGCTATGTTTCTGGAAAAAAAGTAATTTCATAACCTTATAAGATTAGGTCTCAGGATATTCTGGAACTCATCTGGAATCAAATGAGCTGTCCATTAAATGGGGATACTTTTGAGAGGGAAAGAAACTAAATAGGACACTATTTAGTAGAGTCTCTGAGGCAAACTGGGATGAATGATCACAATCTTCCTCACTCTGCCATGCCAGTTTGCTCAATATTCCCTGTATATGCCACACTCGCCTTAGGAATCTTTGCACTGCTTACTTCATCTGCCTAGGGTGATCTTCCCCCATGATATCCACAACTTGTTCCTTTGCCTTTGGGTCCTGACCCAATAACCCTTTTCATTGAAACCTTCCTTGATTATTCTATTAAAATTCCAAAGACTTTACTCTCTGCACACACACACACACACACACACACACACACACACACACACACACACACCCTTTGTGTTTTTATACACACACACACACACACACACAACCTTTGTGTTTTTATACACACACACACACACACACACACACACACACACACACACACACACACACACACACACACACACACACACTACCTTTGTGTTTTTATCCTCTATGAAACAGGAAAAAATAAGTCCTACAAAGCCTTGATCCATCATCTGGTACATGGCTTGTGTACGAACATCTGGAAATGAAAATAAAATATTCCATCAACAAATTATTTCACTTCTAAGCCTACTTCCTCATCAGTTAAATGTGGGTTAACATCAACCTATCTCTCACAAAGCTGATGATCTTTTAAAAATGGAGATTTTCAGAACAATGCCTAGCAAATCAAAGGTAAACATTCTCATTCTGTTTCATCCACAACCACTGAAAACAATTACTGTCTCTAATATGTTACCCAAACTGCCTTTGTCAAGGTCACCAATGACCTCTACTTGGTTCTTGATTTGTCTTTTTCTCAACTGATCACTCCTTCCTGAAATACTGTTTTAGTTGGCCTTATACTCTCTTATACTTTGTATACAGCGTAACTTCCTGGCTGATCTTTTCCAATATCTTTTTTTTCAGAATTCTCATCTTTTTACTAGAAATATTATGATTGCCAGGGTTAGTCTGAAGTCCTTTTATCTATCTACCCTCACTCCCTGAATGATTCATATAGTTCATAGCTTCACATTTATATCTTCACTTACCACTCATAATCCATATCCAACAAACTAAAAATCCAGAATCATATATCTAGTGGTCTGACACACAGATTTAGTTGTCTAAAAGTGTTACTCAGCTGGTGCCAGTGGTTCACACCTGTAATCCTAGCTACTTAGGAGGCTGAGATCTGAGGCTCACAGTTTGATGTCAGCCCAGGCAGCAAAATCTGTAAGATTCTGATCTCCAATTAATCACCAAAAAAGCCAGAAGTAGAGCTATCTTAAGCGGTACAGCATTAGCTTGAAAAAAAGCTCAGATACAGTGCCCAAGCCCTGAGCTTAAGCCTCAGGAATGGCACACACACAAAACAGTGCTTCTCAGTGCTATAGCAGGTCTGTGCACCATGTTACCTATTCATAAGGAATCCAAACAAATGTGGGGTTTCCTCACTGAGAAAGCCTTCTTAGGGAAAACAAAACAAAACAAGCTGAACTAAATATGTGCTTTGTGACACAAATGATGTAGTAGGTTCTATCCTCATTTCCACCTCTTATTTTAACCTCCTGAGCCTTGTTTATTACTCTGTATAGTAGAGAAGACCACTAACCCACTGATTAATATGAGGGCTAGAGAAAACATTGGTAAATCATTATCATATAGTTAATTACTACTGCTCATCAATGTAAATTCACTCTAATCAAAGTTTTTGTACTTTCTAGAGACAGGTAGAAGAAAAAAATCAATCATTTTCAAAAAAAGAAAAGAGAAAAATAGCAATTTAGTTACATTATACTGATTGAGAATTAGGTTATGAATAGGAATTATGTATAAACAGAGAATTAGGTTATGAATAGGAATTATGTATAAACAGAGATTATAAATGTCAATTTTTCAAATTTCACCTTTAACAACAACAAAACTTCAGATTGGAAGTTACAAATAAACAATGTTCAGTTTTTCAGTTACACTTTTAATTTGAGGCGAATTAACAGCAGTTAGGCTTTAGTAATGATTTCTCAGGTACAGTTAAAATTGGAGGCTGAAATTTGTCTCTCACTATTAAAACCAATAACACATGGCAAAAGAAATCAAGATAATGACATCTGTTTAAGAATAGTCAAATTTGAGGTTAAAATCACCCTGGCCTATGTGGTGGAGAAGGAAAAACAATTATTCATTTCTAAAGACAATAAACAATGCTACCACATGATACTTACCAACATGTGAAGGCCAAACGGTTATATGAGGATGGGAATGATACCAGCCCACAACTCTCATGGGGCGACCTGTTAGTTCAGCTAACCTGTGTGTTTGTCAAGGTATCTGCAAAATGTGTGGTAGCAGGACAGAACCCAGGCTTGACATACAAAGCTGTAACCCAAGACTCCAAGAATCTTTTGTTTTTTCATTCACTTCATTTCTCTCTGGCAGTTATCAAGGTTAACATTAGCAAACAGAGTGGTTTCAAAGCCCATAAGGTTGAGGGTATAGCTCAGTAGTAGAGTACTAGTCTAGTACACACAAGGCTTGGGATCCACCCCCTGCACTATAATGCAAAACAACAAACAAACTCAACAGGCTAGGCACCAGTAGCTCATGCCCATAATCCTAGCTACTCAAATGGCTTAGATGCAGAGAACTGTAGTTCAAAGCAAGCCCAGGCAGAAAAGTCTAGGAGAATCAGTCCACAAAATGGAAAAAGTGAGGTTACCAGCATGACTCAGGTGGAAGAGCACAGATAAATGAACAAAGATCACAGCTTGGGCTAGAACTATCCATCTGAAGAATATTTTTTATTCTATAGCTGTAAAAATAAAATCTTTCAGACAGGTAATCCTAATCAGCAATCTTAATTAGGAAATGGAAATAGGAGGGTTGCAGTTTGAGGGCAGTCCAGGAAAAAAGTTAGTGAGACCCTATCTCAAAAAACAAGCTGAACTTGGTGGTGCATGCTTTCCTGTAATTCTAGCTACCTGTGAGGTAGAGGTGGGAGGACTATGTTCTCAGATGAGCCCTGGGAAAAGCTTGAGACATCTATTTGAAAAACAAAGAAAAAAGTCTGGAGATGTGGTAAAGCACTTGCCTAGCAATTGCAAGGCCCTGAAAACTAGAGATAGCACAGTCGCTATTCTATAAAATATTGATTCGTTTTTCTAAAAATTACCTATACTGCATCCCAATAATTCTTGTTATACAACTAAGTATGAAAAACATTTTAAAAATATATTAAAAGAGAGACAGTCTTACTATGTAACCCAGGCTGGCCACAGTGCTTAACAAATAACAAGTGTAAAATACAGTAATGTATTTATCCATTGTACCATTTTGGAAATAGTTTCAGTATGAGATTAAATATGGAATCTCAATACTAAACATAGTTTTCCACAGTTACGTTCCAGAAATTTTATGTTGGCAACATTTGTTTACAAAACACCCATGTGCCAATTCTAACTGCAAAAGAAGCCTGCACTTCCCACAAGTCTTAGAGCAGTTGCAAGGATTTGTGAGATAAAGAATACTCTGGTATGGAAGGCTAGATGTTCTGTTATTCCCTTCTTGTCTAAAAGCTAGAGCAAGATGCCATCTTGAAAGAGGGCCTATTGTTTAGAGAGTGAACTATACTAGGAGCCTGAAAAAAACGAACACACAGTTCAAGGAGATGGGATATCCTGCCCAAGAGTATGAGTAGGAGACAGCCAAGGGAAGTGGTTGAGGGACAGGGTCAAAATGGACTCAGCAGACAAGTACAAGCTGTGAGGAACTGCACCAGCAGCATAAGGCCACAGGGTACCATGATGGCCTCACTGCCCTAGGCTGGGGGTGATTCCTACTGCCTGAGGTGAAAGTGGAAACAAAAAGTCAAGCTAGTTAATGGCTTAATAATAGGCCCAGAGGGCCTGTTTCCTGGCTGTATTGACTGTGGGTTAGAACCCTGACTCAAACCCTCTCAATCACCTGATACCCACAGGCTCAGTGGGTATTCTTTCTCCCACCCTCAAAAGGAATTATTCAGCTGGGCCTGAAAGCACTGAGACCGGACTCTGAGTGGTTGTATGTTTTCTGAGTTAGGACTGAGGGCCAAGTCCAGACACTCTAAATTACCTAACTGCCCATAGCCTCCTCCTCCATACTAGGAGGCAAATTTGGATGGAATTGGAAAGCACTGAGAGCAACAGGCACAGTCTGGGTCCATCACCTTCTACAAGTCAGTGCGGAGCTTATTTTTGTTTGCTCTCCCACTTTGAGGTTTGGATGCTAGCTGCCTGTGGGGATACAACCTAGGGCAAGTGTAAAGCAAAAGGGCACCTGCCCAGCCCAAAGGCTAAACCCCTTAGCAGCCAATAGTGGCTCTAAGTACAGAAATGGAAAAGACCATAGTGACTCCAGTTAGTTTACCTCCATCTGACCAATGCTGACGCCCTGAGCATGAGGCAAATGCTTGGTGACTGAGCCACACACAGCCAGTCCAGTGGTAAGAAATAGCACCCAACCTGGATACTACACAGTCCTCCTGAATATTTAGATTATTTCAACGGAAAGACTACGAGGCAATTAAAGCTTCTAAACAATGACTTGGCCTCAGATGTATAAATACTAATGGAGAAGCACAAGTAATATGCGCAAACAAGGCAGCATATCTCTTCTTAAGTTCAACCATTCCAGTAGAGGACTTGAACAACAGCAAAGATGAAACTTTAAGCAATGAACTCAAAAGTACAGTAAGAATGATGAATAAAGCCTACATGTATAAGCAGCTGAATAACTTCAGAGTACATAAAAAAGCTAAATGAACTCAAAGAGAATTCAAATAGACATCTGAATGAACTCAAAGAAAACCAAAATAAACAGTTGAATGAAATAAGGAAGACAATGCAAGCAATGGAGGAATTCAATAAGGGCATTGAAATTTTGAAGGAAAATAAAGTGGGAATAAAAAGTTCAGTAAGTCAGCTCACACTTGTAATTCTAGATAGTCAGGAAGCTAAGATCTGAGGACTGCAATTCAAACCAGCCCAAGCATGAAAGTCCATGAGACTCCTATCTGAAATTACCCACCAAAAAGCCAGAAGTAGAGGCATGGCTCAATTGGTAGATTGCCAGCCATGAGTGAAAAATCTAAGGGGCAGCTCCCAGATCCTAAGTTCAAGCCCTAGTACTGGCACAAAAACAAAACAAAAACCCTCAGTTGAAAGCCTTAATAGAATGGAACAGGTTGAAGATAATCAGTGATCAAAGACAAAAATTAAAGTCCTTGAGACTCTCAGTGCAGGGAAGCTGGACCTGGGGCTGTGCACCTATGATCCTATCAACTCTGAGAAGCTGAATGTAACAGAGTGTGGCTCAGGCACTATTCTGAGCCACCCAAGACCTAGGTGTTAGTGAGAAGTTACCATAAAAATAAACCATTGAAACATGCCTCAGAAGTACAGTGCCTGCCTAGCAAATACTAGGACATGAGTTAAACCATAGTGCTATCAAGAAGGAAGGAAGGGAGGGGGGACCAAGATGGCGACAGGGCAGTAGGGAAACGCCACAGCTCTCCCCAACCAAAAAGAGAGTTTGAGTTCCAACGCTTAATCTCCCCAAGAGACCAACAACAACAAAAAGACGTACACCCAAAGAAAAACAGGAGGCGGAAAAAAAAACAAAAAAGAAAAAGAGAAAAAGAAGAATTTCAGAACAGAGAAGCGCAAAGACCCCTCCCCCAACCTTCACTGGCTGCCGGCAGTAGCCAAGCCGTGGCCAGCTCGCCCAGCGGGGGCTGCCAGAGCCCCAGAGACAACAGGGGACTACCTGCAGATCACCCGCGCAGAAGCTGCCTGAGGTACCGGTGTCAGACCCGCTGATGAAGTCCAACAGAGAAACCGCCGAGCCAGGAGTCTGCACAAAGATCCCACCCCACCACTCACTCTCCATCTAAGCAGAGAGGCTCCATCCCGCCAAAGCCACTCGACCCCACGGCGGGAGCCCCAGAGCTACACGGGATACCCACAGAACACCAGAGCAGAAGACCTGCAAGGAACTGGCATGGGTCCGGAGAGCGCAAACAGAGACAAACCCCAGTGCTCAGAACCTGCACGGAGGCTGCCCGGAGTCCCAGAGACACACGGGGCTGTCTGCAGATCACCCGCGCAAAAGCAGCCTGAGGTACCCATGTCAGACCCACCAATCGCGACGGAGAAACCTCTGAGCCGGGAACTTGGCCCCCCCGGCGGGAGCCCCAGAGCCACACGGGACACCCACAGAACACCAGAGCAGAAGACCTTCAGGGAACTGGTGTTAATCCTGAGAGCATAGACACAAATCCCAATGCTCAGAACCTGCACGGAGGCCCCACCCCCACCCCTCGGGCAGAGGCCGGAGGCCCACCTGGCCAGGACCGACAGCATAAACTGAGGCAGAGACAGAAGAGAATCACACAGAGCCACCACCGCCCAGCCCAGCCGGCAACTACCCCAACTGAACTCTGAGTGCAACGGCATCCGACAACCTATATTACACAGAAACAACTAGCTCCAGGCAGAGTAACCCGCAGGGGACGGTGTATCCCTCAAGGAAGACCAGAGCTAGTGGGAATCCCCAGACCCTGACCCAGACTCCCTACCCCAACACCTGGACCACAGGCCCCACTAAAACTGGGAACTGTTCCAAAGCTCCACCAGCCCGCGGAGCACACTAGGCTGGCCAGGCTAGAACAAAAGCGCCCCTGGAAGGGAGCTTAAACGCCCAAGCCAGGAACAGCGCCCCTGGGTCAAGACACCCAACAGTGGACGAAATTTGAACTGTGTACCCAGGCTGCATAACCTAGGCGGGATACACAGCAGCACAGGCCCAACTGGCATGCCCCAGGCGGGGGGCCGGGACCAGGCCTGGGGTTCTGGCGCCAGAGCAACACAACCAACTCCTCCCAACTGAAGTCAGAAGCTGAGCATAAGCCTCAGCAGAGGGGGGGAAAACAGGGAACTGCATCCTCTAGGAAGCATGCCTGTGACAGCAAAAGACCCAGGGGCTCAGGACAAGAGAAGCCCAAACCCCACCAGAACCCAACCCATATATTCTAGGCTGGAATTGGACAACACAGGCCGCCAGCACCTGATAATAGTCAGGAGCTCAGGCTGGTAAGGTGGCTCAGCAGTAGAGTGCTTGTCTTGGGCATGAGGCCCTAGATCTGATTCCTCAGCACCACATAAGCAGAAAGGGCCAGAAGTGGTGCTGTGGCTCAAATGGTAGGGTGCCAGCCTTGAGCTGAAGAGCTGAGGGGCAGCACCTAGGACCAGAGTTCAAGCCCACAACTGGCCAAAGAAAAACCATCAGGAGCCCATAGCAGACTCCAGCATCTGGGAGAGTGCATCCAACACATCCGATCTTGCCAAGAACACCTGTAGGAGCAAACAGGAGCAGTCTAGGCTGCTCAACCCTTCCAAAGGCGGGAACTGCCAGTGATCTACAGCAGAGAGCTGAGAACCCTATGTGGGTCAGACCAGCAGCTGGAGGTTGGCCCCCAACAGAACCCAGATCACGTACAGACTCTCTCTACCAATACAGAAACAGCAACCAAGCAAAGACAGACACATACTGACCAAAACAAAATTTCAGATTAGCTCCAATAATCCCTAAACCCTCATGCGAAAATCACAGAGAAAAATTACAAGGTTTATCAACACCCCGGATAGTGAACTATCCCTAAAAGCCAGCAGCCAATCAGGGGAGAGCCCCAGTGGGAACAAAGCAGGAATGGAAGACAAAAGCTACATCCAAGGGATGCTGGAGGCAAGGACTCAAGAAATAAAGCGAGAAATAGACCAGAAATTTAAAGAACACAGGGATGAACTATCGAAAGAGATGCAGGATCTCAAACAAGAGGTACACGCAAAAATAGAGGCAGTACATACCTCACTAAGAAGTGAAATAAGTGCCAAAATAGAGGCAGTACATATCTCATTAAGAGGTGAGATCAGTACTTTGAGAATCAACATCGAATCCATAAGTGAGTCCATTTCCTCCATGCAAACCTCAATGGAAGCCACAGTTAACAGGGTGAATGAAATGGAATGTAGAGTGTCAGATACAGAAGACAGAATACACCCACTGGACCAAAAAATGACAGATATGGAAAAAATCACTTAAATTATGCCAAAGGGAAATTCAAGAGCAAGCAGATAGTGCCAAGAAATTTAACCTTCGTATAATTGGAGTGGATGAAAGTGAGGAATATCAAAGCAAGGGAATGCAAGGAATGCAACGCCTATTCAACAAGATAATCGGTGAAAATTTTCCCCATCTCAAAAACAAACATCTTACCTACATAACAGAAGCATATAGAACACCTAACAAGCAAGATCCCAGGAGAAACACTTCTAGACACATTACAGTAAAAATGATAGATTTGAATAATAAGGAAACAATCTTGCATGCAGCAAAAAATGAAGAAGGAGCGGGCTGGGAAAGTGGCTCAGTGGTAGAGTGCTTGCCTTGCATGCATGAGGCCCCGGGCTCAATTCCTCAGCACCACATAAGCAAAAAGAAAAAAAAGCTGCAAGTGGCGCTGTGGCTCAAGTGGTAGAGCGCTAGCCTTGAGCTGAAGAGCTGAGGGATAGCGCCCTGGCCCAGAGTTCAGGCCCCACAACCAGACCAAAAAAAAAAAAAAAATGAAGAAGAAGCTATACTACAATGGGAAAAAAATTAGAATCACTGCAGATCTCTCCACACAAACACTGAATGCAAGAAAGGCCTGGGAAAGTACGATCCGAGCCCTGAGAACCAATAACTGCCAGCCCAGACTGATATACCCGGCAAAGCTAGCATTCACATTCGATGGAGAACTAAAAATTTTTAATAGCAAAGAAAAACTAAGTGAATAAATAAACATTAAGCCAGCATTGCAAAGAATACTAAGAGGGGGAACACAACCTGAAGAAAGCAATCAGGAACAGGGACCTGCACCCAGACAGGCATTAATAGAAGTCTAACTGAGCAAGCACAGGAAGAAAGGAAAGAAGAAAAACTGAGGAAAACAGGGAATGACAGGGACCACAATGCATCTCTCTATACTCTTAATATTAACGGGCTTAATTCACCAATCAAAAGATAAAGAACTGCAGATTGGATCAGAAAACATGACCCATCCATCTGTTGCCTTCAGGAGACCCACTTAGCCAAACATACAAACTCAGAGTGAAGGGTTGGAAAAGGATCTACCAATCAAATGCCCCCATTAAGAAAGCAGGTGTAGCCATCCTGATATCTGATAAAATAAACTTTTCATTAAAATCAATACAAAAAGACAAGGACGGACACTACATATTAATACAGGGAACAATCCAAGAGGAGGATATTACCTTTATCAACTTATATTACCCAAACATTGGTGCACCCAGATATGTTAAGCAAATACTCTCAAACTTACAGAATAAAATAGATCCCAATACGATAATACTAGGAGACTTTAACACCCCACTCTCACCAAAGGACAGGTCTACCAACCACAGGATTGGCAAAGAAGCTACCGAATTAAGTGAGGCCATACTTCAAATGGAGTTAACTGACATCTACCAAGTATTTCACCCTAAAACAACACAGTACACATTCTTCTCAGCAGCTCATGGAACTTTCTCAAAAACAGACCATATCATAGTTCATGCAAGGAACTTAAGCAAATACAAAGGGATTGACATAATCCTCCATATCCTATCTGACCACAGTGGAATCAAGCTAGTTCTCAATAACAAAGCATACCGCAGAAATTACTCAAATACATGGAAATTGAACAGCACACTTCTAAATAATGCTTGGGTAACAGAAGAGATCAAAGAAGAAATTAAAAATTTCCTACAACTCAATGAAAATGAAAACACCTCGCAAAGAAACTTGTGGGACACAGCAAAAGCAGTCCTGAGGGGCAAATTTATTGCCCTCAGTGCCCACATCAAGAAAATAGAAACAGACCAAGTAAATAATCTCATATTGCAATTAAAACAGCTAGAAAAACATGAAAAAATGGAACCTAAAGTTACTAGACGGAGCCAGATAACCAAACTAAGAGCAGAGATTAATGAATTAGAGAATCAGAGAATCATAGCCAGGATTAACCAAACAAAAAGCTGGTTCTTTGAAAAAATAAATAAAATTGATGGACCATTGGCAAGATTAATTAAAAAAAGAAGAGAGGAAACCCATATCAACAGGATTAGGGATGCCATGGTAAAAATCACAACACGTAACCAAGATATCCAAACAATTTTAACAGACTACTTTCAGAAGTTATACTCTCTAAAGAAAGAAAACCTGGCAGAAATTGATGCATTTTTAGAGAAATACAAGTTGCCCAAACGTAGCAAAGAAGGAGTAAATCAATTAAATAAGCCAATATACTACAACGATATACAGAAAGCAATCAGAAGTCTTCCAACAAAAAAAAGCCCAGGATCAGATGGATTCAGAGCAGAATTCTATAAGACCTTTAAAGAAGAACTAATACCCATAATCCTCAAGCTCTTCAGACAACAGAGAAGGAGGGAGCTATCCCAAACTCATTCAACGATGCCAGTATCACACTCATCCCCAAACCAGGCAAAGACCCAACCAAAAAAGAGAATTACTGGCCAATTTCCTTGATGAACAAAGATGCAAAGATCCTTAACAAGATTCTAGCTAACAGAACCCAGAAACACATTAAAAAAATCATACACTACAACCAGGTAGGCTTCATCCCAGAGATGCAGGGATGGTTTAACATAAAGTAAGTCAATAAATGTAATCCAACACATCAACAGAGCCCAGGTCAAGAATCACATGATTATCTCCACAGATGCAGAAAAGGCCCTTGATAATTCAACATTCATTAATGCTAAAAACTCTGGAGAAAACAGGAATAGAAGGAACATTTCTTAAAACAATAAAAGCCATTTATGACAGACCAACAGCCAATATTATACTTAATGGGGAAAAGCTACAACCAATTCTCCTAAAATCAGGAACAAGGCAAGGATGCCCACTGTCTCCACTCCTCTTCAATATAGTCCTAGAACCCTTAGCCAGGGCAATAAGGCAAGAAAAAGACATTAAAGGGATCTGCATAGGAAAAGAAGAAGTTAAACTATCCCTTTTTGCAGATGACATGATACTATACCTTCACGATCCCAAAAACTCCATCCCCAAACTCTTAGAAATCATAAATCACTTCAGCAAAGTAGCAGGATACAAAATCAACCCACAAAAATCAGTTGCCTTCCTGTACACTGACAATGTACAAGCAGAGAGGGAAATAAAGGAAGCAACCCCATTCACAATAACCTCCCAAAAAATAAAATATTTAGGAATTAACCTAACCAAAGATGTAAAAGAACTACTTAATGAAAACTATAAAAAGTTAAAGAAAGAAATTACAGAAGACACTAGGAAATGGAAAGACCTCCCATGCTCTTGGATAGGCAGACAATCTAGTGAAAATGGCAATACTGCCAAAATTAATATACAAATTCAATGCAATGCCTATTAAAATCCCAATGACGTACATCTCTGAAATACGGAAAACTGTCCAAAAATTCATATGGAACAACAAAAGACCTAGAATAGCCAAAACAATTCTAGGGGATAAAGACAACACGGGAAGGATATCCATGCCGAACTTCAAACTCTACTATAGAGCTATAATAACAAAGACAGCATGATACTGGCACAAAAACAGACCCGAAGACCAACGGAACAGAATAGAAGATCCAGAAATAAATCCACATACCTACAGTCAGCTGATATTTGACAAAGGAGCCAAAGACATACAATGGAAGAAACACAGCCTCTTCAACCACTGGTGCTGGGAAAACTGGGCGGCCACATGCAGAAGACTAAAAGTGGACCCCAGCCTATCACCATGCACCAACATCAACTCAAAATGGATTAAAGACCTTAACATCAAACCTGAATCTCTGAAACTACTGCAGGACAGAGTAGGAGAGACACTTGAACTTATAGGCACAGGAAGGAACTTCCTGAACAGAGTCCCAGGGTCACAACAAATTGGAGAGAGACTTGGCAAATGGGAATACCTTAAAATAAAAAGTTTCTGCACAGCTAAAGCTATAGCAACCAAGCTAGAAAGACAACCAACTATCTGGGGAAAATATTTACCAGCAATATATCAGACAAGGGGTTAACATCCTGTATATACAGGGAACTCAAGAAACTAATCCCTCCCAAACCTAACAAACCAATTATTAAATGGGCAAGGGAACTAAAGAGAGACTTCTCAGAAGAGATAAAAATGGCAAAGAAACACACGAGGAAATGTTCACCATCCCTGGCTGTGAAGGAAATGCAAATAAAGACAATCCTGAGATATCACCTTACCCCAGTCAGAATGGCCCACATCCTCAAGTCAGCCAACGACAAATGCTAGAGGGGATGCGGAGAAATGTACACTTATACAACCACTTAGGAAAGCAGTCTGGAAGGTCCTCAGAAAGCTAAATATTGACCTCCCTTATGACCCAGTCATACCACTTCTAGGCATCTATCCTGAACAACAGGAACCAGTATACAAGGACACATGCACCTCCATGTTTATTGAAGCACTGTTCACAATAGCTAGGATATGGAAACAACCCAGATGTCCCACCACAGATGAATGGATCCAAAAATGGTGGTATCTATACACAATGGAGTATTATGCAGTCATTAGAAAGGACAAAATAATGACATCTGCAGGGAAATGGATGGAGCTAGAAGCAATCATGTTGAGCAAGGTAAGCCAAAAGCAAAGAGACAAATGGTACATGGTCTCCCTGATAAGTGGATGTTAAATCCAAAATGTTAAGTGACACGACAAATTTAACAGGACTTAAGAAACAAAGAACTTCCATTCATCTGGTCGAACCATTTCTAAATAACCCCATGTTGCTGATCACATATATGGTATATATGTGTACACCGGAGGGGAACCAGGAAGACGACACAGAACTAGAGGGAATCAGGGAAAAACATACAACAGCGGGACCCATCAGCTGCACTGGACATTGACCAAAATGAACTAAGCAACGTAATGGCAGTGATGGGAGGGAGGGAACAAATGGGAAAGAGGGAACAGCTGATGCTATGCAAAACAAAAGAAATGTACATACCACCCAATGTGGAAGAAATAACTGTATCACAAAGCTCATAGAAATCATAAATGTTATAGACCGTGATAGACAATTTGCTCCAGGAAAATTAGAATGTGTTTGTGACTTTAACTGAGCATCACTATCCCACAATACTGTGAAACTTGGGAAATTATGTAATCACTTAATCGCAATAAAAAATTAAAAAAAAATAAAAGAAAAAATAAATAAATAAATAAAAGCTCAGTGCAAGCTCTGTTCAGGGCTGCAGATCTTTGTAATTGGCCTTCTGCAGTCTGGTAACGCTAAATAAAAACTCCAAAATTCCAGAAAAAAAGAAGGAAGGAAGGAAGGAAGGCAGAAAGGAAGGAAGGAAGAAAGAAAGGAAGAAAGGATGAAAGGAAGAAAGGAAGATAGGTAGGTAGGTCAGAAAAATAATCCTACTCATAAAAGACTGAAAAAACATACCTCAAATGGCTAATAATGTTAAAGGAAGAAATTGAAAGAAGAAATTGAAGGACACAGTAGACAATGAAAAGTCTTCCCTTGTTCATCTATTAGCACAATTAAGATCAAAATTGCTATATTACTAACAAAATCAACAGATTCAATACAATTCCCATCAAATTCCCAATGTCATCCTTCATTTAAATAGTCAACTCACTGCTAAAATGTATATGGAAACATAAAAGACTCTGAATACCAGAAGTAATCCTGAGAAAAAAGAGCAAGGCTAGAAGTATAATAATATCAGAATTCAAACTGTGGTACAGAGCCACTGCAACAAAAACAGCATGGCACTGACACAAAAGCATACTTGATCAACAGAACACCTGAAAATAAATCTGTAAAGCTACAACCATCTTAGTTTTGACAAAGAAGTCAAAAACATAGTGGGAACAAACAGGGCTGGGAAAACTGGTTATCTGTAGTCAGAAGGCTGAAACTAAGCCCCTATTTCTCAAACTGTATAAAAGCCAGTTTAAAGTGGATCAAAGATCTCAATGGTAAGATCTGAAACTTTGACTGGGAGAGAGTGAGGGAAGGGAAGACACTGTAAAAAGGAAATGTACTTATTGCCTGACTCATGTAGCTATAATCTCTCTGTACATCATCTTTAAAATAACGATAAAGTAAATTTTTAAAAAAAGAACAAAATCTGAAACTTCTATAGGAAAATACTAGAAGATATAAATATAGATAATTAATTTCTGAAAGGACAGTAATTTCTCAGAAAATCAAATTAAAAATCTGTACACTGGGTGTTATTGGCTCATGCTTGTAATCCTAGCTACTCAGGAGGATGAGATCTGAGAATTGTGGTTCAAAGCCTGTCTGGGCAGGTAAGTCTATGACACTTTTATCTCCAATTAACTACCAAAGAAAAGCCAGAAATGCAGATGGGGCTCAAGAGGTAGAGCTCTAGTCTTGAGCAAAAATGGTTAAGCTCTAGGACCTGTGCACGTGTGTAGGACCTGTGCACGTGTGTGCATGCACCCACACACATACATACACACACACACCCCCACACACACACTTCTGTACACAACAGGAAACAATTACCAGAATTAAGAGACAACCCAAGAATGGGAGAAAACCTCTGCTAGCTATTTAAGGAGGAAGGGTAATTTCCAGAATATACAAAGTGCTCAAAAAAATTAATTAGAAATGTATAACTAATCCAACTAGTAAGTAGGAAAAGAATTATACAGACAAAAGGCAAATAAATACATGAAGAAATATTAACATCCTTACCCATAAAGGAAATGCAGACCAAAACAGTCTTTAGAATGTTAAGATTCAATGTTACTCCCTACCCCTCAGTCAGAATGGCAATCATCAAGAAAACAACAATGCCTGTGAGATTGTAGGGGAAAGAAAATTAACTCCTGGTAGGAGTGCAAACTAGCGTAACCACTATGAAAGTCAGTGTGGAGGGTCATTTAGAAACTACAACCTCATGCTACACAACTGCTATACAACTCCTGGGTATAATATGGGAAGGAAAGCAAACTAACATATGAAATACAACTAGTATACATATATTTATCTTAACACTATTGGCAATAGCCTAGGTGGACAACAGCTGATAAATGGATTAAAAAAATATCACTTGCAGGAGAGTGGATAGAACAGGGTATCATCATGTTGAACAAGATGACTCAAGCTCAAAAAAATCGACTAGCACATGTTTTTGCTCATATGTGGAGTCTAGATCTAAATGACAGTGATGATGGGAATCAGCCAGAGGGAGGAGGAAGAGAAAGTACAGGGAAAACAAATGGGGTAACATTACATATGTGTGTGTGTATATATACAGGAAGGAATACAAAAGAGGGAGTGTACTTATTCAAAGTGCACTGTATCGGTGAAATTATCACAATGAAATACCAATGAATGGGCTTTCTGTTTCTGGTCAAGACCGAAAACAAAGAAACAACAACATATACCAAGCAACAATCTTCAAAACAATAGTCATCATTCAAAGAAAGCCAATAGGTGGGAAATAAATCTGGTGAGTCCTGGAGAAGACATCCAGCCCACACATGAGCAAGGAAGGGAAACTGAAACAGAGCCAGCCAGACCACCTCAACAGTTCAGAAATGTTACTGAGTCCAGATTTGCTGGTTTTAAGGCCCAGGAGCAGAGAGGACAGTTGCAAAGGTTGAGGCAAACCTTGGACATTCCCAATAGTTCCCACTGGAGACTACTCATCAGCAGACTACTGATGAGCGCAATCATGTGAGAGAACTACCTAAGGCCTGGGCTAGAGACTTCAAGAGGATGGTAGGTAACTGCAACAGTCTGCCAGCCAGGAAAGACAATCTCACGAAATGTGGAATTTTGCTACTGCTCAGAAGACTGTTGTCTTAGTAGTGTGGAAAATCTACATTACCAGCTGCTCTGGTCCATACTGCTCATCCTCAAAAGTCAAACTCAAAAGCATGGACCATGTTTCCAACTAACTCAACAGCTTCCCAGAACACAGCTCTTGGATCCAACTCAGAATACAGAAATACCTAGGGGCTAAAATTAAAAAAAAAAATCTGTCAGGGATACAATGCAGCAGTGAAATCCAAACTTTTTTTTTTCTTTCTGCTTATGTGGTGCTGAGAAATTGAACTCAGGGCCTCAGGCATGCAAGGCAAGCGCTCTACCACTGAGCCACCTTCCTAGCCCTAAAATCCAAACTTTTAAAGGAGATGAACAGATTAGTGATTGCCAAGCGGTAAAGTGGTGGGGAAGAAGTAAATAATGACTAGGGAAAGGAAGTGGAAAGGTGAGTTTTCAGTAATGGAACAATCTTGTATCTTCAATGTTAGGGAAGTTCATGTATGTACACTTGACAAAATAGCACACAACTACATACACCCTATCTGTGTCAACTGCCTACTTTCCTAATTGTTACCATAATTATATAACAGGCAAACTTCAGCCAAAACTGGGTTAAGGCTAGAGACTTTTCTGTTACAAATATCTCAAAGTAAAAAGTTTTTTAAATAAAACAAGATACAAAATGTATACCTCATATATTATGGATATATAATCAATAAATTATATTTATAGTAACTATTAAAAAGAATGTATACATAAGCCAAAAGATTCCATCTTTCTTCATTTCAAAGGAAAGACTATAAAGTCCAAATTTTCTTAGAGAAAGTATTTAACAGATCTGAATGAGAAGAAAAACTCTAAATGTGTATGAACAATTCAGATTATAAATTCTAAAAATCTAGGACTCCGAAAAATGAAAATGTTAATTCTGCATTTCTACATCTGATTGGAAACTTATGTTCTGATGATGAAAAA
Organism: Dipodomys merriami; assembly: GCF_024711535.1. Lineage (NCBI taxonomy): Eukaryota > Metazoa > Chordata > Mammalia > Rodentia > Heteromyidae > Dipodomys > Dipodomys merriami. Next base: position 639,646 of record NW_027204492.1, read on the forward strand.
AATAACAGATGTCATTATATAGTACATACGCTAATGCTTTCCACGCATGCATGTGTATGTGCTGGTCCTAGGGCTTGACCTCAGGGCCTGTGTGTGTGTGCGTGTGCTTGTGTGTGTGTGCGTGTGTGTGTGTGTTGGTCCTAGGGCTTGAACTCAGGGCCTGAGCACTGTCCCTGAGCTTTTCTGCTAAATGTTAGCACTCTACCACCTGAGACACAGCTCCAGTTCCAGAATTTTTTTTTTTTTTGTCAGTCATGGGAGCTGAACTCTGGGTCTGGGCACAGTCCGTCAGCTCTTCAGCTCAAGGCTAGCGCTCTACCACTTGAGCCACATCGCCACTTCCAGCTTTTTTTTTCTGCTTATGTGGTGCTGAGGAATAAAACCCAAGGCCTCATGCATGCAAGGCAAGCAATCTACCACTGAGCCAACTTTCCAGCCCCCAGGATTTTTTTTGGTGCTTGATTATAGAGATAAAATAGTCTCATGGGCCTTACTTCCCAGGCTGGCTTTGAACTGTGATCCTTAGATCCTGAGATCTCAGTATCCTGAGTAGCTGGGATTACAGATATAAACCATTAGTATCTAGCTGTGTTATTGCTTTGTAACAATGAACTGTCAACAACCAAATGTTAAATTCAATAGTAGGAATTTATGATCAAATGGACCTATAGATTCCTAAAAAGTAATTTTTAGAAATAGGCAGTAAATAAGAACAGTATAAACTTTAAAAAGTACAAAAGATTAACTAAAAGCACTGGTGCAATTTAACTTGCATTGGATGAGGTATGAAGTTTTGATTAGTGGAAGCATGTCAACAATTCTTCAGTTATATTTACTACAGAATAGCGTATTCAGTTCTCACCAGTATATACGTTTTGAGGGTAAGTCTCAAAACCCAATCCCTTCAATAGACAGAGACCAAGATAGTGAATGGTCTAGAATTAGGAAAACTGGAAGTAGGAACAGAAAAGAATGGTGAAAGGAGGAACAAGGAATACAGAGTAAGGTTAATGGAACTCTTCACAGAGCTCATTTTCACAGTATTTGGCCCTGGAACTTTGACTGTGGAACTGTAGTGGGCTCTCAAGCAGGGCGACGTGAGGCCGGGCACTCTTACAGGAAGCAGTCTACTGAGGTAGCACAGCCTCAGCAGACTCATGTGGACATCAAAGGGCTCTGTTTCTTATACCTCCTCTGCCTCCTTATTCAGTACATGTTTACACAGTACTTCATTTGCTAACTTTCAAGGATGCAAACTCTTCCCAGACGTTGTCTACATGCTCTTTGCCTACAGGGCTCAGCCCTCCCCACGAACGTTCAGTCCAGCTCTTCTTCATCCCCCACATGAGAACCTTTTAGTGTTTAAGGGCACAAGTGTCAAAAGTTACTAATTTTCCTGAAAAATCCACTGGGAAAGAGGATGAGAAACTCTGATTAACCAAAGTACTGGATCTAAAGGGTAAATATGAAAATTAGGAAAGAAGCATCTGAAAGAAAATATGTGAAAGAGTGACTGTCAAGTCAGTGTAAAGAGAGTGGCCATGTAAAGCAGAGTGACTACAGTAATAAGATCAATGCAGCCCACAAGCCCCAGAGCACATGTTGATTGACAAGGATATCTCCGCCTCTGTTGAGGCTGCAGACAGCTGCTCTGGAGAAATTTCTACTCGATCCTTCCTCTTATCAGAACGTCGTAAGATGATGACAGAATGAATATGTACAATTCGGACGGTGTCAACCTAAAAGAAAATCCATAAAAATGGTTACTCCTGTTTCTAGCTAAAAACACTTGTCTCTCCAATTTCCTATTAATTATAAGATTGTATTTTATTACAGTATCAGGTTAAAGAACACATTTTAGAAAACATATTTTTGTCATGAATAACAAAGTATTTCAAATGAAAGCCACCCAACTTCTCTATACATACTATATTATATGTATATATTTCAAAAAATATATAAATGTTAATATTTAGTTCAAAGAAGTACTTTTTGAATGGCAAGGAAGAAATCATTTGATTAACTATGGACAAAATACAAAAAGAAACATAAATAAGAGTGCTGACATGTTTAAAATGCTAATGACATGGGTAAGGGGCAAACATCATACATGAAGCTACACTAAAACACTGGTCTATTATTCAAGAAGCTGAGATCCAGAGGATCAAAGTTTGAGGCAACCCTGGGCAGAAAGTCTGGTAGACTTCATCTTTAAAATAACCAGCAAAGCCAAGCACTGGTGGTTCATGACTGTAAACCTAGCTACTCAAGAGGCTGAGATTTGAAGACTGCAATTCAAAGACAGCCCCAGCAGCAAAGTCTTTGAGACTCTTATCTCCATCTAACCACCCAAAATCCTGGAGTTGTGGCTCAAGCAGTAGAGCACCAGCCTAGAGCAAAATAGTTGAGCTCAAGTCCCAGGACTGTCACAGACACAGACACAGACACACAGACACACCAAAGCCAAAAATAAGAAGTATGTATTGTTCACATTTGTAGCTTACATTATATCACTAAAGAACTAAGATTTTGTTTTCCATATTCTCCTGGCAACTTTAACTTTTCAACAAAAATAATAAAGTTGTCTAACTAGTTCAGCTTCTCAGTTTCTAATTTTGTATAGACATACAAATATAATGACAGAACAGTTACTAAACTGAAAGAGAGCTAACAGACTGGGAGAAGATCTTTACCAGCAATACACCAAAGGCCTAATATCCAATATACACAAGGAGTTGAAGAAACTAATCCCTCCTTAAGCTAATAAACCAGTCATTAAATGGGAAAAGGAGCTAAGGAGAGACTTCTCAGAAGATGAGGTAAGAATGGCGAAGAAACACATGAGGAAACACTCATCATCCCTGGCAGTAAAGGAAATGCAAATCAGAACTCTGAGATTCCATCTCATCCCAGTTAGATTGGCCCACATCAAGAATTCAGACAATTGTTGGCAGGGATGTGGGGGACAAAGGAACCCTTCTGCACTATTGGTGGGAATGGAAACTAGTACAACCACTCTGGACAGCAATCTGCAGATTTCTCAAAAACCTAAACATCGACCTTCTTTACAACCCAGCCATACCACTCCTGGGCATCTACACAGAACACCATGAGCCAGGGTAGGATACACAAATGAACAGGATATGCACATCCATGTTCATTGCTGCACTATTCACAACAGGCAAGGATATTTTTAGGAGAGGAACACAAAGGCACAATGCCTATGTGCTTCTGATCATATAAAATAATGTTTATGGAAATGATCTCCAGGAAATGGAAACAAGAGACTTTTTCTTTGTTGCTGTTTTGTTTTCTTTTCTTTTTGTCTTGTTAGTTTATCTGTCTTTGGGAGGTAAGGGGGGGCACAGAAATGGAGGGACAAAGGGAGAACAAATGCAGTAGTGGTACTAACGAGACACTAAGTTGAAAACAAACTATACAACTTGTGGATGGGGACGGGAGGGAAAAACTGGGAGAGAAGGGGTGACATTGTTCAAAAAGAAAGTACTCTTTACCTGACTTATGTCACTGTAACCCCTCTGTACATCACCTTTAAAATAATCATTTTAAAAAAGGAAAAAACAAGGCCACCTTTGCACATCAAATGCTTAGTATTCTTTTAATTACAGCTGCTTCTTTTTCATAAGTAAGAAAGATATCTGGCCTAGAACGTACTGCAAGCAAATATGAATAGTTCTACTTATCAAATCAAAAGATGTTAAGCTCCTACATTATTTAGTTGCTTACAATTCCTAATACCATGTGGTCTATTTCATGGCATTTTGACATAGTCAGTTCTACTAACAGGTGCTTTCAGTATTTTTTTTTCATCTGGTAGACTCATTAAATTTCTTAATCATCCTATAAAAATCTAATCATTTTCTTCCTTTGTAATGTACACACATTTACTTCTGCCAGAAAATATATTGTGTGCTATGTATTGGCTCATAACCAACAACCCACAAGATTGGAGGGTGTACATGAAAATAAAATGTTCTAAGGTTCTAAGTATAAATAGCCCCCAACCTACGATTGTAAAATTAAGTATTTTTTTTCAACTTTATCTTGGTGCACAATGCAATGTATGTTCAGTAGACACTGCACTTTGAGTTTTGGTCTTCCATAGGCTACGGCATATACTATGATGCTCTTTGGCAAAGCTGGACAGAAGCAGTGAGCTACAACTTTCTGTCAGCTAGGCAATCATGGCAGGAAAAAACTGATACTATAGTGTGTTGTTTTACTAAGCTAGGATATTTGATAGTTTAAGTGCATTGGGCATATTTGGTCTACAATAGTTTCAATTTACAGAGTTTATTAGTATATAACCAAACGGTAGTCAAGGTATATCTGAATTATTGGGGAAATGATAAAAATAGATGTATTAAGAGTGTCACAAATCAAGAATGCATAACATGCAGAATAACCACTACAAGGAGAGTAAAAGAATACTATAATAAATGCAGTATCAAAGTACAATAAATTATTTAATTAATCTAAAAGAAGGCAAGAAAAAATATAAAACAAAATTAAGCTCTTGCCAGTGGCTCACACCTGTAATCCTAGTTACTTAAGGAGGTTAAGATATGACAATCGAGATTCAAGCCAGCCCAGGCAGGAAAGTCTGTGAGACTCTTATCCCCAATAAACTACTCAGAAAATGCCAAAAGTGGCACTGTGGCTCAAGTGGCAGAGTGCTAGCCTTGAGCACAAAAGAGGCGCAGGGGATAGCACTCAGGCCCTAAGTTTAAGCCCCAGGACTGGCAAAAAAAAAAAAGTCAAATAAAAAGCAAAATGATGACACATAATGCATATATAGTAATTATTAAATATATTAAATATAAGTTGAAGATCTAATTAAGGAGATTATCAATGGCTAGATGGGTGGCACATGCCCATAATCCCAGCTATTCAGGAGGCAGAGGGAAAGGAATCATATCAGTCTGGGCTAAGATAGCCTTAGGACCTGTTTCAAAAATAAAAACACAAAAGGCGGCAGGCATAGTTGTGGTGAAGTACTTGCCTAGCATGTGTGAGGCTATGGATCCAATCCCCAGTATTTAAAAACATTAGACTGGTACTTGCCCATGTAATTGTAACTCCTCTGTACAGTATTCTCACAATAAAAAAAATAGACTGGATTTTTAAAAACTGTTAATAAGAGACATATTTAAAATATAGAATATGAACAAAATGATCACACACACACACACACACACACACACACACACACACACACACACACACACACACACACACACACACACACACACACACACACACACACACACACACACACACACACACCATGGCAAAACAACCTACAAAGGTAAGTTTGCTAAACTCAAGAGTTTCTTTTCTTTTTTTTTTTTGGTCGGTCGTGGGGCTTGAATGCTGGGCTTAGGTGCTATCCCTCAGCTCTTCAGCTCAAGGCAAGCGCTCTACCGCTTGAGCCACAGTGCCACTTCCAGTTTTCTAGTGGTTTATTAGAGATAAGAGTCTCACAGACTTTCCTTGTCCAGGCTGGCTTTGAACCGTGACCCTCAGATCTCAGACTCCTGAGTAGCTAGGATTACAGGCGTGAGCCACGGGCGCCCAGCTCAAGAGTTTTAACATCTAATTTAGGCAGTATGAATTTATATAAAATTCAAGATAAGAAAATTGTTAAAAAAAATCCTCATACATTAAGACCTCAGTGGATTTGACTGAGAAAGGTAAAGTAAGTGCTATAGACTATTGAATTATAGACTATAGAAGTTTAACTATGAAAGAAAGTAGAAGTAGTGATTAGAGGAAAATACAGGGTTGAGTAGTCTTTCTTTCTGTCAAAATGAGACTAGTTTAAACACAGGTGATAGAAAAAGTTACACGGTCCAAGAATCCACAAGATCTGTAAGTAAGGTGCACCTCTAGATAGGAAGATATCTTTTTTCATAAAGGAAATATGGTTATTTTTGTCAACTAGATTTCGAGACACCTAGGTTTCAAGAGCATATCAGGGTTTATACAGGCATGTCCAAAGACAGTTGGCATGTGCAGCAGAGGCTGAGAGGAAAAGGCCCAACCTGTGGATGTCACCATTTAAGAAATAGGTTGGGTACCTGGATGAAATAAAGGAGTAAGGAGGAGGAAGCCAGCCAGTACATGGAAGTTCCATTCTTCCTGAACAGATGTGTTGATTGTTTCTGTCATCACCAATGGATATGTAAGATTCCAGCTTTCTGCATGGGCTTACTAGCAACTTTCCAAGACGCTTCCACGCCTTTAAGCCTTTGGATTAGGGCTGTATCATTGTTTCCCTTTGTGCTGAAGCTTTCATGCCTTTAAACTGAGCAGCTACCAGATTCTCTGATCACCATTGAACTATACAGTCTCTGATGTTTAAGTCAATTTAATAAATCCCCTTGTATAACTGTGTATGTGTATGTTTGTGTCTGTGTTTGTATGTATGGGTGCATATACATGTATATTCTTTTGGTTCTATTCCTGTAGAGAACACTAATACAAGGGGAAAAAAAGCTATGTGCAGTGAAGAAATTTTGTAAAGTGGAGTTTTGCCTAGTTGCTTTGGGAAAAGAAAGTAAGGTATTTTTATTCTATTTTACAAAAGCACTGGTCTGAGCCAGGCACCAGTAGCTGACACCTACATAACCTAGGCTACTTAGGAGGCTGAGATCTGAGAACTGTGGTTTGGAGCCAGCCTAGGCGGATAAATCTGAGAGACTTATCTCCAATTAACCAGCAAAAAGCCAAAAGTGAAGGTAAAGCATTAGCCACAAATGGAAAAGCTGACTGAGAGTGCAAAGCCCTGAGTTCAAGCCAGAGTACTGGAACAAAACAAAAAAGCATAGATATGTGATATATTGGAGGAAAAATTAACTGGTTTTACATACAACTAGACTGGAACATGCCAGAAAAGGTGGAGTGTGGCTGTAGACAGAAGAAAAAAAACCAAAGTAGCGTAACAACTAGGATAACATGAATAGTTTGATTGTATAAAGAAATGGGGTTACTGAGATTATCTTGGGATTTGGAATTAGGGGGTTACACTGATGAGAAACACATGCTAACAGGCAGTGACAGGAGGAGGATGAGGACAAGGACAAGGAGGAAGAAGAGGAGGAGGAGGTGGAGGAGGAGGAGGAAATGCAGTTTGTCCATTTATAGTCAGAAATAATTGTTATGGAAGTGTATAGGAGCACATGACCTAATTTTCATGTAATCAGCATCCCAGTAATGAAATAAGCGTAAGTGTTCTGATGTGTTTATCCATTTTGATGAAATATTATAAACTACTACAAGGAATAGAGAATTAGTTCACATTTCTAATGAGTAGATTTTTTTCATCAGATTTTTACTAGAAATAACAGTGTACTCATTCAAAAACTGAATTAATACTCTGGCTGAGGTCATCAAAATACAGAAATATCTCCGCAGTGTTAATTTCTGTCATGCAGAATTCAAACACACATACCTTTTCAGCAACTGTGCGTGTTTCAGTTCCAGTACATAGAAATTTGTAGTCACTCCTATTGGGGAGAGAGTAGGGGAAATAAAGGGAGGGGGTAACTGGAGTTTGGAATAGAAAAAGGAGCTCAAGCTAATTAACAGGATTAACAAATTTTACAATGGCAACCTTACTAGGAATGTATTAATGGCAATGTAAGGTACAACTGGACCTGTGGGTATAAACGAGGCGTGCTTGAGAAGTACAGTAAGGTATGCTTTGAAAAAGTTTAAAGGAAGTTACCCAAAAAGTTTTACATCTCAAGCGCTGAAGCTACTGGAGATCTCTGGAGTTGCTGTAGAGTGCTCCAAGATGGGAGGGAGAAAGCCATTGTCAATTTAGATGGAGGAACGGATCAACAGGGAGAAAGCATGTGAATGTGTATATTGTTTGCCACAAAAAAGTTACTGGTATCTCACTGACATTTCAAGGGAGAACTAATATAAAATACATAAAGAAAGAAAATGCAATATCATTAAGTGTAAACATAATATATGACACCTTTGTTTCAACCAACAAAACTGTATTTATAAGAGCTTTTACAGATTCACCTATGATCTTAGTTCCTTTTAAAAATTTTTGTATATAGAAGCATATATATGAATGTATACATATATAAATATTTATCTATTTTTTTTCCAGTTTCATGTATGAAAATCCTGTTAACAAGCCAGGAAAGGATCTTTGAAACTCAGGTAATTATATGCATCTGGTTTGACTCTTAATGGTAATATAAGATACAAGAGGTATAAAATGTTACCAAAGTTTTAATAATTTTTCTGTCAACGATGAGTTAGAGATCATAAGACGAGTAAATAATCTTACCTTGTGTCATCATTCAACTAGAGTGGGAAAAAGCAGAAAACATTATTTAACACATTGTGCTTATTTGATTACCGGGATGCAGATTACATGAAAATTCGGTGATGTGTTCCTATATGCTGGCGTGAAAGAAAATGACTTCTGACTGAAAACCGCCAAACTTCATTTCCTCATCCTCTTTGGCCCCTTTTCAACAGCAATACAACGAAAACTTCGGAGTCCATTAAGAAACCCTTCTCTCTTCTTTCTTTGCTACGCTTTAAAAAGCTTTATCAATACTTGCGCTTCCCCGAAGGGAGGCCTGGTTTGGCGACTAGAGGCTCTAACCATGGTCTGCGGCTTCGGAATGCCTAGATGTCTTCAACACGTCTTTCTGGCCGGATTTGCACTTCGGGTCAATGGGGTGATAACCTCAGAAGCATCTCTTCCGCCGTGGTGCTTACGTAGACCGCTACGGCTCGGTCGGAAGAAAAGATGCCCAGCTACAGACCCAAGTACAGATCTTCCATGGATCTTAATCCTGGGCTCCCTGTGGCCTCCCCGCCGCCCCTGGGACCCCGGGACTGCTCAGCAGGTTTCCAATCAGGCCTACTGACCTACTCACCTCCCCTATACACAGACCCATCACCTCCTCCTTTTCTGTGCTCAGAGCGTGGTTGAGACACACTAGAAAAGCATCAGACTCCAGATGAACTGCCTGTACCGCCTGCACCACCTGCACCGCCATCTTGGTCCGCTCAGTCACATCCGCCTAGGGCCCACTCCAGCCAGGGCTCCCGCGCAGCCGCCCCCGCACTCGGCGCTCGGCGCTCCGCCCCGGCCAGGCTTCCGCGAGCCCGCGGGGGCGGAGCTTGGGCAAGCGCGGGGGCGGGGCCCGCCCGGCAGCACCTGAGAAACGCCCGCGCCATTTGGGGCGGGCGTGGCCTTGGGACAGGGAGGGGGCCGAGCGGAGTTGGGGTTTTAGGCGGGGGCGCAGGGACGCCCGCGGGAGAGTGCGCTTCTCGGCCTCTGGGGGACTTGGTCTGTGAGCGGCGCCCCAGGCGCTTAGGCTGACTGGTCCCGAGCGCCGGCGCCCATCTTGCTGGCCCGCCGACGCGCAGCTCGCGCGGCCTACACGCTTCGGGGACAGCCTTTGCGGCGACATCGCCGCGGACGCCGGCCTCTCAAGCCAGAGGGACGCTCTTTTGAAACTCGGTCCCAAAAGAGTTAAGGGTTTGTTTGATTTATTGATTGATTGATTGATTGATTTTTTTAATTTCCAAGTCAGCCAGTAAATCTCCTCCAAGTCTCTCAGCACCATTTCCGGTTGCCGGCCCAAAGTCCCCGAACTTCGGTTCTGGCAACCTCGACCCCGGATGTCCCTCCGCCGGCCCTGGCCCTGGGCTCAAGCCGCCGCCGCCGCCGCCGCTTGAGTGGCCCGGGTGGGGGACCTGGAAGTTTTAGCCTAGCTGGTCTGGAGGCGGAATAACTAGCCAAAGAAACGTTGTATTCATGTGAGTAACCTTTTACAGAAACAGTGCTAATCACTCTTCAGCTGGGCTGGCTGCCGCTGCTTTCTACAAAGGCTTTTTGACATATCTGTTCGAGACAGGGAAGGGGAATTGAAGGACTTTTTAATTCAAGTTCGAAAGTGTCTTACCACATATTAACACGTTTCCTCAGATCCTATCCTGATGGTGAAGTGACACGTAAAAGGAATTTTATTTGGGGTTTTATCGACCAACGTCAGAAGAGTTAAAGTACCCAATTTACCAGTTTACTATTTACATGAGGATTTTAGGAGCAGTACTAAAGCCAAGAAAATGTTTGCATTGCTACCAATCTACGTTTGTTTCTTTTATTTGTTTTTCTGATCCCTGTGCAGTTCCGCAAACCAGGCAGATGTGGCAGTATATTCTTAAGGGAACATTCTTAAGCTGCTACTTAAAAGAAGGTGTTGATGCTTTGCTCTTTTCTCCCAAATCAGTTCCAACTCAAGTCTTCCCACAAACAGGGTCCCAAATCCCGTAGCACAATACCAGCAGCCTGTTTTTACCTAATGCTTATGGATCACATAGCACACATTTCCACAATTAAGTGTGATAAGTATGCAAGCTGGGGAAATGAAAGTGTACAATCACATTGGATCTATTTACCTTCTTTCTTTTGATTTTATGTCATCTGTTACTTTCAGTTAATTTTTCATGGCTACTGTGTCTTGTTTCGATGAGGGCAGCAAGGACTGTTCATCTTTCCTGATGATCTGGGTATTTTGAGTTTATAAAATTCTTTTAGGCACCTTTAGAAAGAAAAACACCTTTGTTGAAGTTAGTCAACCTCATGTTCATGGCTACCTTTTACTGCTCCAACCATTTAAGTGGAGCAGAAAACCCCTTATTAACATTTATAGCAAGCTTACTGTGTGCTACATACTCTACCAAGCATTTCTATACCTTCTATGTATAAACTGCCCTAGTTGGATTTAGGCCCGGCAAATCCTAGCTGTCTAATCTTACAAAAGTTATCTAACTTCTCTGCCTTTACTTCACCTTTAAGTAGAGACAATAGTACCAACCTCATAGCACCATATGTGTACATATGTAAAACATATAACAAGTGCTAAGTACCATTATAATTAATATGTCCTTTAGTTCTCAGGAAACTGAGGTAGCAGGATATTAACTTACTGAAGAGCACAAAGCTTATAAGAGGCAGAATCAGGATTCATTCACAGGCCAGGCTAATTTGGGGGCCTGGGTTCTTGGTAATTTCACCCATTGTACTTGCATAAATTTATTAGATGACTTCAAATAAGTGTACTCACTAATGTTTAAAAACTGTTCACACATCTCAAAATAAATTGTAATTTTTAAGAAGACACAAAATTCATTTTATAAAGAAAAATGATCATTTTATATAAGTTACTACAGAAGCCTTTCTATGTTTCATGTCATCCATTTAGAACCTAGTTTACACAATGCCAAAGAGTACTGTGTTGAGGACAAAATTGCCTCTAGTGTCAAAGTGACACCTTGGGGACAGTCTCTTTTAGTGGATGATGTAAAGTTACCTAAACATATTTTGGAAGCCATTTGCATTTGCAACTAGTACTATTCCTTGGGTTTAATTACTTAGTTGTATGTACCTTGTACCTAAGTTTATCTTGAGATTTTTTTAAGAGATCCATTCTTGTTCAAAGTTCTGAATTTTGTGAACAAGTGTTATGTACAAAAATGATCTCTAGTCAAATAAACTTGGGAAATGTTAAACAATACAAAGTTTCTTTACTGCATAATTTCCTGGACCTTCTACTATTCTGATGTGTTTTATAACTCCCAAACTTATTTAACCCCCCAAAAAAGTGTTGGGAGCAATTGTTATAAGAATCACATAGCACATATGAATGGTGCTCCATTCATTTAATCTGTGGTTTTGTTTTTTTATAGGCTTTGATCTCAGCATTTGCATTTCTCCACAGAGGAGGATGTTTATGGGTCATGCTCATGTAATGACTCCTCTGTCCCTTCATCACTGCAGTTGCCTGTTTCTGGGCCTTGATGTTCTCTGAATGGTAGCACATGCAGGTCCACACAGATGTGCTAAGGGTTGTTCCCAGGCTCATCTGGATTATACAGCATGTTAACCTTTTTAGGGCACAGAAACATATTATGCTGCCTTTCTTCTAAGGATATTTTGTACTGAGTCATAGGCTCACTTTGTAGTAACTCAGTGATTCAGAACATCACCTGCAATCTCTTTGCCCTGTGTTCTATTGGATATTTTTCCTTTCAATGTTGGGATAATGAGTAAGGTTTTCTTTTCATTTAAAAGAAATATAAATGTCAACATGTTGGTTGTTACAAAGACATATCAATGAAGTTCATGTGGTTCTGAATCTTTAACATTGGTTTCTACTTTTAAAAAATTGGCCCACAACTTTTGTGCTAAAAAAAAAATCAAGGCTTTATTATATTTTATTTCAGTATTAGCATTTGCTGAGGTTCTGTTTGTCTCTTCTTTCCAAAGCTCTGGAGAGAAGAGACAGAACAGTTTTATCTGCTAATGATAAAGTGGTTGGAAAAATACAACTAGAGAGTTATGAATTTTAGAAAAGTAGAAAGGAAAAGATATGGATCTTGAGATAAACCTGGAATCTAGTGGAAAGTTTAGTTTGGATACCAATGATAGTGGTGGTACTTGCTACTACAATTGGTGCCGGATAAGATGTAGGTAGCAATTAACGAAGACATCTAAGAAAACTAGTTTTCATTCTGCATGAGAGGTGGTGTTATCATTGAAAGAAATTGAGATTTGGCTAAGGAGAAAAGATTTGGTCTTAGATTAATTTGAAATAACAGAGTATATCCATGTGAAAATAGAAATGTATACAGGCTCAGAGTGAGATCCTCTCAGGTCATAATGGGTAAAGCAACTATGATGCTCTAAAAATTGTTCACAAAGACAAACCATTTCATAAGTCCATAAAAGTCCTTTTGTACTTTCCTTTTAGAGAAGTCAAACTGTTAAAAAACAAAAGCCAGATTCAGAATGTTATACTTGAAAAAGAATTAATCATTAGTGTAGGTTGATACATTTTTTTTTTCTTTTGTCGGTCGTGAGGCCTGAACTCTGGGCCTGAGCACTGTCTGTCAGCTCTTCAGCTGTAGACTAGCACTTTACCACTTGAGCCTCAGCCCCACTTCTGGCATTTTCTTCTTATGTGGTGCTGAGGAATCAAACTGAGGGCCTCAGGCATGCAAGGCAAGCGCTCTACCACTGAGCCACCTTCCCAGCTCCTGATACATTTTTTTTTTCATCTAATGTATCATATGTTGTAGCATCTGGTTTGTTCTTGATAATCTCACTTTGTATGTGCTAATCACCTCCCAAGCTATGCTACATTTTATTTCCTACATAATGGCTACTTCATGGGAATAGGAGGCCTTGTGTCCTGGGACAGATGCCCTAGCTTCATATCTCTGCTATGTGAGAGGTGGATATACAAACTGTACCATGAAGCTATGAAACTGAGTCATAAGAAACACATATAGAAAGTGGAGGCATGGGGGCTGGGAAGGTGGCTCAGTGGTAGAGCGCTGGCCTTGCATGCCTGAGGCCCTGGGTTCGATTCCTCAGCACCACATAAGCAAAATGAAAAAAGCCGGAAGTGGCGCTGTGGCTCAAGTGGTAGAGCTCTAGCCTTGAGCTGAAGAGCTGAGGGACAGCGCCCAGGCCCAGAGTTCAGGCCCCACAACCGGACCCCCCCCCCCAAAAAAAAGAAAGTGGAGGCATGGCTTAAGTGGTAGACCACCAGCCTTGAGCAAAAATGTGCAAGGCCCTGAATTAATTCCTCAACACTGGCACACCCAAAATAATGACAAGGTCCTCAAATGAGATCTAGGGCTAGAGTTGGCCTTACCATCCACTCCTGGAAGTGTGCTTCCTTTCTACTTCTCAGAGTACAAAAGTGCTTCTGTGGACTTCTAGCATGAGGAATAAAAACTTAACTTATGCCTCTCTAGCTCCTGTAGCATATTGAATTGAAACAAACGTACACATCATTGAGAATCTTGCCATTTTTTAAATGGAAGCTGCTTAGAAGTGGTTTTTACCTAGGGAGTATGTTATGCATGTGCTTATTTTATTGCCTTTCTGCCAAAACCACATTTGCCCTTAGGCACCCTATTGTGCATTTTACCTATTACTAACTACATTTTGCCAGGCACTACTTTGAGAATGCAGAGGATGAGAACAGGGCCCAGCCTCCTGTCATGCAAACTACATTAACACAGAACCCACTTAGAAGGCTTTGCCCAAGTGTCACTTCGGTGTCACTTTCAGTCTTTCAGAAAGCTTCAGATGGCACTAGTTCTAGTTAGGCTGTTCAAACAGGTTTGTTTGGTTCTGATAGGTGGTTGCTAATCACCAATCACCTTGCTCATTGGTGAGTTTATTCCAACCCAAAAGTCACACCTGTGTCCTGTGCACGGGTGCTGCAGGCTTAGGTGGAGAAAAGCAGGGATAGAATTGGAACCCAAAGCCCAGAATGGCAAGAGAGGATGTGGGGGCTCCACCCGATCATCTCTGGGTTCACCAAGAGGGTATCTACCGAGACGAATACCAGCGCACATGGGTGGCTGTCGTGGAAGAGGTAACTGCTCATTTTGCTTATTTGATTTTGCATTCAAATAACTTGATTTCTATCTAGTCTCAATATCCTGAAGTCTATGGTTTTGTTTTTGATCATTCCCATTAGGAGACGAGTTTCCTAAGGGCACGAGTCCAGCAAGTTCAGGTTCCTTTAGGTGACCCAGCTAGGCCAAGTCATCTTGTTACCTCCCAACTACCTCTCATGTGGCAACTCTACCCAGAGGAACGCTACATGGATAACAACTCTCGCTTGTGGCAAATACAGCATCATTTAATGGTACACATGTTGCTTAATCATTTTCCATTGTATTGGGACTCCTATAATAGATTACTCTATAAAATTTTTCTTTTTCTGACAGGTCAGGGGAGTACAGGAACTGTTGCTTAAGCTTTTGCCTGATGATTAACCTGGTGAGTATTTCTATTTCTCTGCCTTGCTCCCCTTCCTCATTTTCACTCTATTCAGTTATGGTGATTTTAATGATTTTTTTTTCCAGGTGCTGTGATTCTAGGAAGATATGCTCCTCTGTTCAATTCATTAAATGGCAATCACTTCATCCACCACTGCAGTGCACCCACTCTTGGGCCTGGGGGAGGGAGCGGGTTGAAAAACTGCTCAAGGACACAGAAGTTTAGGAAGGGTCATGAAGAATACTGCAAATGACACTGCAGAGAGGGGGTAACTCAGGCAGAAAGCAAATCAAAGCACGTAGCGATCACATGTAACTTGAAATTGACTTCTTTGGAAATTGCCATAGAACCTTTAATGGACATCATCGGCTGGAACCGGGATCTCATGAATCCCACAAAATCAGCTTGTGCTACCGAACAGATGCCCTGATCACCAAGGACTTGGTACTGATTTAGAGGGAAAAGAGCAGCTCCTAGCAGCATCAACATCCATTTGTCACTTATTTGCCCTGCAGCAAATTCACCTGCCTTTCCTTCTATCCTGTAAATATCTTAAGTTTTGTTCTAGTATTTCCCACCCTAGTACTACCTAATTTAGATTCTGGAGGAGGGATGTTATTTGCACTGTTTAGCTACAAATGCTTCTAGGCTTTTCTTTCTGAAATTGTGTTTTCAAATTGTGAAAAAAGTTGCTGATTAAGACTAGGAGCATTTTTTAAATTCCTTTTCTTGTTATAGATATTTTAAGTAAGCTGGTTTTCATAAGGGCTCTCAAAGAAATCATCTTAGCTACTTAACTGACACTTTGCTCAGGAAGTAATAGCACCAAATATTGCTGATTTCTAGGGAAGTATGTACTGCCTGTAAGGAATTTCCTGAGCTAAAATAGTCATACAGTTTATATACGTTGGGTTTTTACTTTTTAAAACAAATCTTGGCCAGAAGAAGTGGTACACATCTATAGTCCCATCTACTGGGGAGGCAGACACAGGAGGATCGCTTCAGCCCAGGAGTTCAAGGACAGCCTGGACAGCATAGCAACATCACGCTTAACAAAAAATGAGGAAGAAAAAAGTAATACTTGGGAATAATAGGCTACCATATAGTCCAGGCACTATCCTGTGTATTTTATATACTTTGTCACATTTAGTCCTTCCATCAATGCTTTGAGGTAGGTATGATTCCCATCCACATAAGCAGTGAAGAAAAATGCTTGAGTTTAACCCTTTGTCAAGAGTTTCTTCTGTGAATCATAGAGCTGGGCAGTGGGCCAGGACTGCCAAGCTCTGGTGTCAATGCAACATTGATATGATATTCAAAATGAGTTTTAATTTTTATGTCAAGCCATTTATATTTTCCAAAATTAATAAATATTATTAAAATATAGTTAACTCCTCCCATGAATGAGAAGAGTACTTTCAGTGTAAATGCTTTCCAGCAATTATAAGGGCCTACTACTTGTTCCAGAAGAAAATTCCATGTACAGAAGTTTTAAAGTCTTTCTGGTTAAAGAGAGAACCAAAATTTAAATTATTTTTCTTGTTTTAGTTTTCTGAATATGCTGCCAAAGGATCCATGCCAGAAACAAGCCTGTGAAATACAGAAATGTTTACAAGGTAGTATGTAAAATGTTTTTAAATATTTTTTGACTGTGGGAACTATAAGAGACCACTTATTCTCTTATCAGCAACTTATTGCTGACTGAGGTAAAAATAGAATTGCAGATTTTTTTGGTGTTGCTGTTTGGGCTTGTACTGGGGCTTGAACTCAGGACATCTCACTCTTGCTTGTTTTTTTTTTCACTCAAGGCCAAAAATGTACCAGTTGAGCCTCTATTACCTGCTTTTTGCTGGTTAATTAGTGAAGTTTCAGGCTTCTTTCCCTGTGTATGTATTTATAACCCGTTCAAAATCTAAAAGCCATTTTTACCTCCAGTGTAAAAATGGGGGGTCTAAATTTGACCCTCAAGTGGTTTGCCATTAGCTGATGGACATGATAGGAAAAGTCCAACCATCAGCTTAAACTGTAGATAAATAATGGGGCTATGTGTCTTTTTTTTTCTCATTACGAAAATCACAAAGGGCATGCTGGAAAAGGGCATGCTACCTTAAAGGAAAAGGGAAATCTATTTTAACATAGCTTCCAACTACTTTGTAAGTCATACTTTTCTTGCCAACTGGCCTCCTGAGAAAGAGTTCAGTGGACTTGAGTGTATCTCCTCTCTTCCAGTTACATAACTACTGGAAGTCAAAAGGGGTGAGAAAGGCTTTATCTAAACCTCCTTGAGTCTTCTTAGTCCTGTGAGATCATGACTAGAATGTGCCTATTTTTCCAGCCAACAACTACAATGAATTGAAGTGTCAGACTGTCATCCAAGAACTACGTAAGTGTTGTGCTCGATACCCGAAGGGAAGATCTCTGGTCTGTTCAGGATTTGAGAAAGAAGAAGAAAACTTGACACTGAAGTCTGGATCGAAGTAAAGTTCTGCTGGAAAAGAAATGCTGCTCTGTTTCCACCAAGCACATTTTATTTAAACTTCCGACTTTCTTCAGGCCAAGTAGCAGCGAATATCAAATGAAAAGGCCAACTACGAGTATGCCACCTATGCAGGGGCAGAAATATAAATATGTTAAAAGACATGTAGAATGTAATAAAACTGAGCTGCTAAAATAAAACTGTTCAAATTTTTTTTTTTGCCAGTCCTGGGGCTTGAACTTAGGGCCTGGGCACTGTCCCTGAGATGCGTTTCCTCAAGGCTAACACTACCACTTGAGCTACAGGACCTCTTCCTGCCTCTTCTATTTATACGGTACTGAGGAATTGAACCTCTACCACTAAGCCACATTCCCAGCCCAAGAGAATTTTTTTTGTCAGTTGTGGGGTTTGAACTCTGGGCTTAGGCATTGTCCCTGAGTTCTTCAGCTCAAGGCCAGTGCTCTACCACTTGAGCCACAGCGCCACTTCTGGTTTTCTGATGTTTAATTGGAGATAAGGGTCTCACGGACTTTCCTGCCTGGGCTGGCTTTAAACCACGATTCCAGCCTCCTCAATAAGATTACAGGCGTGGGCCACCATCATCCAGACAAAGAGAAATTTTTTATATGACTAAATGTATTTTAAGACTCTTAGACACAGATATAATCTGCCTTTAATACTTGAGTTCAGACCAGTGCCAGTCACATGAGGCATGGCAGATGAAAGGACTCCTGCATCTTTCACCATCATAATCATGATGCCCCACAGATTCCATGGTAAATTAACTCTTAAGCTTCCTTTAAGCTAACTGTATAGCACTAATGCAAAATGTCATTACAGATGCCAGGGGGAACATTTCTTTCTGCTTTTGCTTATTTGTTCAGTCAATGGTAGCAAAGTCATATTACATGACGCTTAGTGGTCAGTGATCCCTAGTTTATTTTTTGCCAGTCCAGAAGCTGGGTGGTGCCCTGAGCTTTTGTGCTTAAGATTGGGGCCCTACTGCTCAAGCCACAGCTCCACTTCTGGCCTTTTGTGGTTAATTGGAGATGAGTGTCATGGACTTTCCTGCCCCGACTGGCTTTGAACCATGATCCAGATCTCAGCCTCCTGAGTAGCTAGGATTACAGGCGTGAGCCAGTGGCACCCAGCTCCCTAATAATTTTGAGGAACTGAAGAAAAAATATACTTGGAAGTCAGGTAAGTAGCAACAGAATTAATGTATTATGTGGTTTATCCTTTCGCTGTGGTTGTTTGTATGAATATAGGCAAATTTATTTCTGTGCAGAAGGGTGAGCCATTAGTCTTGATATCTTTATAATCAAAACCAGTTGAAGTAGAGAACAATGACATTAAACAAGTCTGCTGAAGAAAGAATGTTGGCAGTTGGCAACTACTTTGTGTTGATTAGCTTTTTTTCAAATAGGTGCTGGAACTGCCACTGACTCCCCCAAAAAGAAAAAGATGTGCTGGGCACTGTTGGCTCATGCCATAATCCTACTCAGGAGGTTGACATTTAAGGATCATGGTTTGAGGTCAGCCCAAGCAGGAAAGTCTGTGAGACTCTTTGTTTCCAATAAACTAACAACAACAACAAAACAGAAGTATAGCTGTGGCCCAAGTGGTAGAGTGCTAGCCTTGAACAAAGAAGCTCAGGGACAGTGCCCTGAGTTCAAGCCCCCAGCCTGGCACGAACAAAAAACAAAAAAGGAAGAAAGAAAGAAAAAAGAAAGATGACTAATATGATAGGTCCTTGATGTTCAAACACCAGTACTGAGGCTGTTTTCTTTAAAGCAGTATGTCCTCAAAGTTCTCCTAGGAATTGTAACAAGGAAATAAAAGGGTTCTTTGGATATTTTGAGGAATACTGGATGAGACACAAGTAAACAGGTTTCTTTCCTATCTGACTTTAGAGCCATATATTAAGTTATGCTTCTTTTGAAAGGCTTTTCTTTGGGTCACTGGGACTTGGGAAATTTATTGCCTTAGAGACATTTGATTCACAAGCCAAAGAAACAGTGCAAAATTTGCAGGAAATAAATGAGCTATCATTAGCAGTAAAACAATTTAATAATGCATTTTACAACTGTAAAGTTTGCATCATCTCTAAATCTCAATCACATTTAAAATCAGTTGACAGGATTCCATTAGTATTGTTAAATATCAGGTTGATTTTTTGTTACAAAAAATTATTGAATTATTCAAATGATTGTAAGTGCTTTTTTCTAAATGTAAAGTACTTCACATAGAGTGTCCAAAACTTCAAAACTGTTCCTTCTTTTAAACTGTCCTGGCTGAGTTTGTCAACAGATCTATTAGAAGACATCAATTTGGATTTCCCTTTCTTTAGCTATTATAACATACAGAAAAAGAAAATAGCTAACAGAGAAGGCTGAACATCTACAAAGTGATTTTTGTGATAAAAAATCAATGTTAGCACTGAAACTGTTTTTGATCTCCAATT
The DNA here is from genome assembly GCF_024711535.1 of Dipodomys merriami. Lineage (NCBI taxonomy): Eukaryota > Metazoa > Chordata > Mammalia > Rodentia > Heteromyidae > Dipodomys > Dipodomys merriami. The sequence goes on from NW_027204492.1 coordinate 659,455, forward strand.
TTAGACATAAAAAGGCCTTTAACTGTTAGTGATGCTGTTTAATCACAGTGACTAACATACCTCTGCTGGAAACGTAATTTTCCTTTTTCAATGGGCAAATCAATCGTAGGGGACTTTGCAATATATGAATAAAAAAATTAGCATCCTACAACCTTTCACCTGGTAGTTTTAGAAGCCACTGATGACAAAAGCCCCTGCAAGAGCAGGGAATGGAAGACCATTTTGCCACAGTACAACTCCGTCCCTTGAACTGTGTAATAATAATAAACTAGTGTCACACTTTTGTTTAAAATCCAGAAGCCACCATTAGTTGTATGACGCTTAATTTAAAAAGAGTATAAAGTCCTCTTAAGTATTCATGTATTAACAGCAGAACTATAATTTTATTAGCACCAGCTTCCAACTCTGTTTCTCAACTTCCAACTCTGGTTTTCTCTTGGTTTTTCATTAGGAATATTTGAGACATTTTCAAACCTCAGGCTGTGCTAGGCAACACTATTTAAAATCCATGTAATTCTCATGTGCAAGCAAGAATGAGAACCCCTTCTCTCAATAAGCGTGTCATTTCTTAACACTTTAATGTTGGAAAAAGAGAGCTTTCATAACTCAAAAGGGTAAGAAAAAAGCAACCCTTTCTGTAGAAAAATCCGTTTGGGGAGGAGGGGGTGTCGGTACAAGTTAATAGGCTGCAATCACAGCACCAGAGGGAGGCTGAGGCAGGAGTGATGGTGCTAAATTAGATACTTTGACGATGTAAATTACAGACATTGAAAACAAAAGCAATTTTTACAGGTCGTGGAAAAATTCCATGACTAAGAGTCAGATCTAAGAAGAAACATTGTTTTACTTGGTAACTTGAAGTCTGTCAACTTCCCAGCCCCCACATCACCACCACAACCAGCAGTTAGGCTACAGCATCTAGCCATGCTTTAACTTTACACTCATCATTTGCCTAGAGCACATTCTGGGTAAACAACAAGAAAAACATCTGGTAAAGCTCACCCTTGAACAAGTTATTCTCTCTGTCAAGAATATCCCCTAATAACAGGCTTTTCTACTCTAAACAAACATGTTCTTCTTTAATTTTTTTCAACAGACCAACAGGCTTTATTTGGGAGTGAAGCCTGGGAAGAGCGACCAAATCTCCTTCAGCTTGGCTGAAGGGGAAATGGTGTGCCCACTTACAAGTACAGTCTCTTTAAATATCAAGAAGAAAGAGTGAAGACTGAAGTCAGAGGGGAGTGGGGGGCAGATGAAAGCAATGTGAGCTGGAGGTGGGGTGGGGAGCACTGTTAATCTGACTGAGGAGTTTCAAGGTCTTAACAGCATCTGTGTCAGTCGCATCTGCATCAGACATGGCCTTGCTCTCAGGCTCTCCTCCAAGACTGCCAGTGCATTTGTTCAAGGGGAAGGGAAGGGGAGATGATTCAGTGGAGTTGGCAGTGAGCATAGCTCTAAGACATGGCTGTCAAGGGAAAACACATCTTCTAACTGGGCAGATGCACCAACAATACCCCCTATGTCAACTTGTCAACTGAGGAGAGTTGGTGTTTAGAAATCTCAAAATTTTATTTTCCAAAGCATAAGCTATAATTAGAGGAGAGTTGTTAAGACTGCAAACTTACAAAGCACACATTTCCTTTTCCAAAGTAAGAATATACAACACAGTTTTTCTAACCCTGCTCTAGATATATTATATATCTAACACTTAGTGCTTGCCATTTAGTCAACGAGTACCAATAAAAGTCTTACCCATGTGTCAGAGACCATTTAATTAAGAAGTTCACATCAAATTCACTATCTTCATGCTTAGATGATAGCATCAAAATTTTATAACAGATGATTTAGGTAGTACCATGTGCTTATTTGGAAGAAAGTTAAAAGTTGGAAACTTACTTTGACTCACATAAGCCTTACGAATATGCCCTACCCTTGGCATCCACTTTTCATATGTCCACATCTCCAGTATATTAGAGACGCATTGTTTTCCTTCCTTGCTAAATAAAATTTATATACAATTCTAACCTAATCATCCTTATTTTCTGTGACGATGCCATGGAGTTGGATAGACTCAATACTCACAAGCTACAAAGAGAAACACTGGCTAAAGTGAGAGAAATCGAGGCAGAGACAGAGAAAGAAAGAAAAAACAAAGGAAGAAGAAAAGGAAGAAAAAGGGGAGGGTAAGAGGAAAAGGAATGACTGAGTTTGAGTCCATCCTGGAAAACCCTATCTCAGAAACAAACAAAAAAAGGAGGCAAGGAAAAGAAAAGAAAGAAGGAGGGGAGGGAAGGCAAAGGGGAATGAAAGGGAAGCAAGCAAACCAATATCAGAAAAAAACAATTTTAAGAAAATCCATGATCTTGCTGCATGTCACGACTAAGAAATGAAACAGTATTTGGTGGAAGGAGTAGAGAAGTCAGCGCTCTTTCCTATGGGGTGAGGGGCTGGAAGAAAGTTTCCCTCAGATATCTGAGGACACTTAGAAACTTAAAATCTATCCCTATACCATAATTTTTTTTCCAAGCAGAGATTTATGGTGTTTTCATCAACTGCACAAAAATAGAGGTTTCAAATAAGAAATTAACTACTAGCTGTGCCCATTTTTCTGGAAAACATTGAACAAAAAGATGGTGGAGAACTCATTCCTTTCTCTTTTTTGGCCAGTCCTGGGACTTGAACTCAGAGCCTGGGCTCTGTCCCTGATCCTCTCTGTGCTCAAGGCTAGAACTCTACTACTCAAGCTACAGCACCACTACTGGCTTTTTTGAGTTGTTTATTGGAGATAAAGAGTCTCACAGAGTTTCCTGCCTGGGCTGGCTTCCAATTGTAATCCTCAGATCCAGACTCCTCAGGAGCTAGGATTACAGGTGTGAGCCACTGGTGCCTGGCTTAAAGGCATTCTTTTAGTAGTTAACTACACAGGAGCTTCTGTCTTAAGAAACCACAAGCTCCAGCCGGGCGCTGGTGGCTCACGCCTGTAATCCTAGCTACTCAGGAGGCTGAGATCTGAGGATCGCGGTTCAAAGCCAGCCGGGGCAGGAGAGACCGTGAGACTCTTATCTCCAATAATCCACCAGAAAACCGGAAGAGGCCCTGTAGCTCAAGTGGTAGAGCGCTTGCCTTGAGCTGAAGAGCTGAGGGACAGCGCCCAGGCCCAGAGTTCAAGCCCCATGACCGACAAAAAAAAAAAAAAAAAAAAAAAGAAACCACAAGCTCCCACATTAATAACATTAGTTCATCCCTTACAGTCTAGCAGAACCCAGGACACAGCATCTGACAGATCCGGCAGCAAGGGCTCTCATCCAAGCGTGGGCAGATCAACCAGTTAAGAGGTGGGGCAACCTGGGGCCATTTGGGTAAAGTGATATTAGGACGTCATTTGGATGTCAGTGACACGTGCACTAGAGCTGCTCTGGCAGAGGATTCACCAGGCTTCAGGATTAGCAGAGATCACAGAGATCACAGACTGGAAACTTGGAGTCTGCCTGAAGAGCTTCAGCAGGCAGCTGTAGCAAAGTGCCTTTGACCCTTCTTCTTGCTCTCTGGCCTGGGGAGGGGGCAGACCTCAAGTCCCTGCTTACTCTGTCCCACACGGTAAAGGTCAAAGGGCTGCCCAGAGTAGTAAGGATGCATGGCACAGCTGTAGTGGCTTAGGAACCTGAAAGAGGGGGAGGAGACAGCACAAACCCGGGTGCATGGGCGGGGGAAGGGGGTGTCAGGGAGATGGAGAGGATGGCAGTGGCTATAGCTATCTAGGGCCACAATTTGGAGTTCCAAGTGCAGGGATACCACATCATTGCCAGCAGAGCGCGCCAAAACGCAAACACATTGAAAGCCAAGTTTCTCTGGACCATACATTCTGACATGACTCAATCCCTCTGTGAAGAAACTTCCTTTCTCAGCTTTATAACTATTAGTAATAAGCCAGGTTACTGGACTCTGAGTACTGCAGGACGCATTTGCCTCACTCAATAGATGTAAATCAAATGAGAGGAAGTGCACTCAGTGCAGCTGCCTTGCCTCACGTCACCACCTGTTTCGTATACAGGGGCGGCTGTTCTTTGGTGGCTACCTTCCTACTTCAGCTGAAACAAAGCTGTGGGCACAATGAGGCTTCCTTTCAGGTTTTCTCAATACCTAAGACCACTTCAATGGTGGTTCAGCTACATGCAAACATGAGAAGTATACTTACTACTAATGGCTCAACCTCTGCACCACCTGTGCACAATCACAAGTGACTTGAGGACCATATTCTGAGCAGAACTCAAGGCCATTCTTCCTGCTCTCATAGTACCAGATGAAGCAGACATGTACTGTTGTCTTCAACCATGCCATGCAAGGTCTCTGAAGCAACTACCTCGAAATAAAAACATCACGACAGACCTACAGATCTTATTTCAGACAACCAGGAGTTAGGAGGCTGGAGTATTCCAAACTTCTCAGGGATTCTCAACCTCCTCATCTTTACTGGCCTCACCCACAATCACAGAAAAAAGAGATGTTCAAGAGCAACACACATCCCACTGGGCAAAGCATTGGTGGCCCTTTCCCCCACATGCAACCCAAAGGGGTACTTTAACTATCTCCCGCAGTCACCACTCCACTGGTATCAGTTACAACAGAAATGACAGCTGCAGCCACGATCACCACAAATGGCATAACCCAGAACCCGAGGCATCAGAAGGATGTGGAGAACTCTGAAACACTGCCTTAGTGTCAGCCATAAAGATACTGCAGGTAAAACAAACAAAAGGAACTAACACTGACTCACATCATGCACATGCAATACAGGCCTTGTTTGGATTTGATTCAAACTAAATGTGAAACACTTAAGAAATGTTGAGTCAAGCACTGGAAGCCCACACCTGAAATGCTGATACTCAAGGAAGCTGACACCTGAAGGATCATGGTTCGAAGCCATCCTGGGCAGAGAAGTCCATGAGACGCCACTTCCAAAATAAGAAGTAGAAAGCTTTGCTGGAGATGTGCAAGGAAGCTGAGCAATTGCAAAGCCTACAGTTCAAACCCCCAGAGCCAGCAAAAGAAAACAAAACAACCTCCCACTGATGGAGCAGATTGTTTTCTATTATAGTACTAGTTATAGTACTAATATATTTTAACTAATATTAGTTATAGTACTATAGTACTAATTACTTTTAAGAGTAGTGCTGAGCTAGGCATGGTGGTTAATGTCTGTAAGTCAAGCTACTCAGGAGGCTGACATCTGAGGATCTCGGTTCAAAGCCAGCCCAGGCAGAAAAGCCTGTGTGACTCTTACCTCCAATTAACGACCAAAAAGCTGAAAGTGGAGCTGTGGCTCAAATGGTAGAATGCTAGGCTTGAACACAAAAGCTCAGGGATAGCACCTAGGCTCAGAGTTCAAGCCTCAAGTCAAGCACACCAAAAAAAGACAAAAAGAGTAATGCTATGCCAACAATGAGAAAAGTGTGGCTGAAATTAGGAAAGCAACTCCATTTGTAATAGTCCCACAAAAAATAAAATACCTAGGAATTAACTTAACCAAAGAAGTGAAGGCCCTCTATGAAGAAAACTTTAAAAACCTGAAAAAGGAAATCAAAACAGAACATAGAAAGTGGCAAAAACTCCCATGCTCCTGGGTTGGAAAGATCAACATCATGAAAATGGCAATACTTCCCAAGGCTATCTACAAATTCAATGCGATGCCTATCAATATTCCAACCTCATTCTTCAAGGAAATAGAAGAGGCAATCCAAAAATTCATATGGAACAATAAAAGACCCCGAATAGCAAAAACGATCCTCAACAGAAAGAACAGTGCTGGAGGAATATCAACACCAAATTTCAAACTCTACTACAAAGCCATAGAAATCAAAACAGCTTGGTACTGGCACAAGAACAGACCTCAAGACCAATGGGTTAGAACTGAAAACCCAGAACTGAACCTACAGACCTACAGACATCTAATCTTTGATAAGGGAGCTAAAAAATAAAATGGAAGAAAGACAGCCTCTTCAGTAAATGGTGCTGGCAAAATTGGCTAACTACTTGCAGAAAACTAAAGCTAGATCCTTATATATCACCCTGCCCCAGAATCAACTCCAAATGGATCAAAGACCTCGGAGTCAAAGCAGACACTCTGAGAACATTACAGGATGGAATAGGAGAAACCCTAGGTCTCCTTGGCACAGGCCGAAATTTTCTTAATAGAGACCCAGAAACACAACAAATCAAAGAAAGGTTGGATAAATGGGATTGCATGAAATTGCAGAGCTTCTGCATGGCAAAGGACATAGCTAGCAAGATCAATAGAAAGCCCATGGATTAGCCGGGCGCTGGTGGCTCATGCCTGTAATCCTAGCTACTCAGGAGGCTGAGATCTGAGGATCACGGTTCAAAGCCAGCCCAGGCAGGAGAGACCGTGAGACTCCTATCTCCAATAAACCACCAGAAAACCGGAAGTGGTGCTGTAGCTCAAGTGGTAGAGGGCTCGCCTTGAGCTGAAGAGCTGAGGGACAGCGCCCAGGCCCAGAGTTCAAGCCCCATGGCCGACAAAAAAAAAAAAAAAAAAAAAAAGCCCATGGATTGGGAGAAGATCGTCACTAGCCATACAATGGACAAGGGTCTCATATCTAAAATATACCTGGAACTCAAAAAATTAAATCCCCCAACAACAAATCTTCAAGAAACAACTGCCCAATAAATAAGTGGGCTAAAGACTTAAAGAGAAACCTCTGAAGAGGAAAGAAGGATGGCCAATAGACATATGCAGAAATGCTCAACCTCCCTAGCCATAAAAGAAATGCAAATCAAAACAACATTTAGAATGGATATAATCAAGAACTCTAATAACAACAGATGCTGGAGGGGATGTGGACAGAAGGGAACCTTACTGCATTGTTGGTGGGAGTGTAAACTTGTTCAACCACTTTGGAGAGCAGTATGGAGGTTCCTCAAAAAACTCCACATAGTGCTCCCCTATGACCCAGCAATCCCACTTTTGGGCATTTACCCAAATGTTCACAAATAAGACCACACTAAAGCTACCAGCACAACTATGTTTACTGCAGCATTATTTACTATAGGTAAGATATGGAACCAACCCAGATACCCCTCAGTAGATGAATGGATCAGGAAAATGTGGTATATATACACAATGGAATTCTATGCCTCCATCAGAAAGAATGACATTGCCCCATTTGTTAGGAAATGGAAAGACTTGGAAAAAATTATATTAAGTGAAGTAAGCCAGGCCCAAAGAAACATAGGTCCCATGGTTTCCCTTACTTGCAATAACTAGTATATGTCTGAGTCAAGCAGAAAAGGTCAGATAAGTTGATGTTAGGGAAATGAGCTCTAAGATATGTATTCAAATGTTTTTTTTCTTTCATGTAATTGTTTCTAACATATTTATAAGATTATTTCTTTGTTGCTTTGTATGTCCCTCCCCCATGGTATAACCCCTGCTTTCACTGTATTTGATGTTGGTATAATTTGTGGAGGGGAAGGGGAAAAACAAATCATTTAAATAGGGATACAGGTGGACCCATTGCAACAATGAGATGTACAAGTTGTTATGTCGAAAACAAACTTTACAACTTTGGTGGGGGGGAGGATTGGGTGGGGGGGCAAGGGGAGGATGGGAAGGGATGGGAAGGGTAAACAAATGAGGAGGCTACAATGCTTGATAAGAAATGTACTCATGGGCTGGGAAGTTGGCTCAGTGGTAGAGTGCTTGCCTTGCATGCCTGAGGCCCTGGGTTCGATTCCTCAGCACCACATGAGCAAAAAGGAAAAAAGCTAGAAGTGGCGCTGTGGCTCAAGTGGTAGAGTGCTAGCCTGGAGCTGAAGAGCTGAGGCACAGTGCTCAGGCCCAGAGTTCAGGCCCCACGACCGGACCCAAAAAAAAAAAAGAAATGTATTCATTATCTTGCCCATGTTATTGTAACCCCTCTGTACAGTATTTTCACAATAAAAATAAGAGTAATGCTTACCTTTCACCAATACACATTAAGATTCAATGAAACGATTATAATTATACTTATAACGTCTTTCACAATAATTGATAATAATAATTGTAAGCTGTTGGGTGATTCACCATAGCATAGTATCTTTTTCCTTTTGTTGGTTCTGGGGCTTGAACTCAGGGGTTCTGTCCCTGAGCTTCTTTGTACTCAAGGCTAGCACTCTACCACTTGAGCCAGTGCACCACTACTGGTTTTTTTGAGTAGTTAATTGGAGGTAAGAGTCTCATGGAGACTTTTCTGCCCGGGCCAGCTTTGAACTGCAATCCTCAGATTGCAGCCTCCTCAGTAGCTAGGATTACCCCTGAGCCACTAGTGCCCGGCAATATTCTCTCTCTCCTCTCTCCTCTTCCCCTCTCCCCTTCCCCCTTCTCCTCCCTGTCCCCTCTCCTCTCTTCTCCTCTCTCCCTGCCCCCCCTCTCTGTCCTGGGGCTGGCCTGGACACTGTTTCTAAGCTTCTTTTTACTCAAGGCTGGCACTCTACCACTTGAGCCACAGCGCCCCTTCTGGCTTTTTCTGCATATGTGGTACTGAGGAATCGAACCCAGGGCTTCATTTCATGCATGCTAGGCAAGCACTCTACCACTAAGCCACATTTCCAGACTCTCTTTTGTATTTAAAATTTCCATAAAAAGTTCAAAAAGCTAGGCATGGTGGCTCACACCTGTAATCCTAGCTAGTTGGGAGGCTGAGTGAATTCACTAGAAGAATTCACTAGATTCTAAACTATGTAAGAGACTAATATTAAGAGGATCATATTTCCAGGCTAGCTTGATCAGAAAAGTCCATGACACTCCATCCCAACAGAAAGATGCTGGCATGCTTTGGTACATCTCTTAACCCAGCTACAATGGGAAGCTTAAAATACAGGCAAATCACAGTCCAAGCACACAAGACCCTAAATCTCAGAAATAACCAGCACAATAAAGGGCTAGAGGCAGGTTCTGTGGTGGAGTACCTATCTGGCAAGTATGAAGCTCTAAGTTCAAAGTTCAAAATCATTTTCAACTCTTAAAGAACATATGAAGCAAGCTTAAACCACTGTGCTTTGCAAATGATTCATACATATTATAAGCAAAAGAACTTTTGTCTTAATATGGTAATGTAATAAGGAAATGTAGATAGGTAAATTATATAAAATTCTATGAACTGATAGTCAAATTCAACATGCCATTCTCAAGATAGGTTAAAGATAAACATTTTAGATGATTAGAAATGCATTATATTTTATATGGGATTATCTATAAGAATTAACTTGAGCTATGCCTGTAATCCTAGCTACTCAGGAGGCTGAGATCTGAGGATTGTGGTTCAAAGCTAGCCCGGGCAGGAAAGTCTGCAAGACTCATCTCCAATTAACCTCCAGAAAACCGGAAGCAGTGCTGTGGCTCAAGCAGTAGAGCGCTTGCCTTGAGCTGAAGAGCTCAGGGAGAGCTCCCAAGCCCAGAGTTCAAGCCCCACTATGGAAAAAAAAAAAAAAGAAAAGAAAAAAATTAACTTGGAATACCTGTAAAAGTACATTTTCCTTATACAAGGACATTATTACCATATTCAATAAATATGTAGAACCTCTGCTGAGGTCATACATTATAGCTGGAGTTGCAGACATGGTAACAGGCCATTAAAGCAAATCGTGTTAGCCTCTGTGTACATGTGCGTATGTCCAACTCTTTTTTGGGGGGAATCTGGTCATGGGCCTGAACTCTGGGCCTGGGCGCTGTCCCTCAGGTCTTCAGCTCAAGGCTAGTGCTCTACCACTTGAGCCACAGCGCCACTTCCGGCTTTTTTTTCTACTTGTGTGGAGCTGAGGAATCGAACCCAGGGCCTCATACATGCAAGGCAAGCGCTCTACCACTGAGCCACCTTCCCAGCCCAATGTCCAGCTTTTATCTTAAAAAATAATACTAAGAATCCCAGGTCACCATGACACAGTGGGTTGTACTTTATAGATATTATTTCACATGTGCTACCATTATCTCTTACAATTGTGAATTCCTAGAATGCTACCTCATTAAAATTCTCATTTAAATGTTGTATTTCACACTAACTGAATAAAGCAACAGAACTGCCTCAGGACAACTATGGCTGTCCCTAGCATTTTCACAGACATGCTTCTCATTTCAAAACAAATTTTTTTTATGAAACAAAAATCCAAGAGCTTCTTCCCATCTAAATGACTTGGACATGAATTCCCCAACTCATCTGACAATTCAACAAGGTACTTCTAGAAGCTGATTTCCCTAATCACCTCTCTACTGAGTAAAATACCTTTTGCTAATCATATATCTCAAACACAAGTTCATTTCGTAGATTTGTTGTTACTATACTTATGTTGCCATTTTTGTCAGGATAATTACAACAGGTATAAACAACTCTCCTTCTGTAAAAACTAAAAAAGAAAGTACACACCAAGATACCAAAATCTTTTATGCTTAAAGGCCAATGTATTCAGTTCCTTTTCATGCAGCACATACATTCACTATGTGCTTCTTTTCCGAAAGCACAGTTTGGAACAGCCTTTCGAGATTCAGTAATCCTCTACACTGAACCATCTTGTAACATGTTCTGGTATGAATATTACATAGGGGAAAAGGAACATTCTTGTTGATCTATAGACTGGCCAAATAAGGAGTACACTAGGAGGAAAGCTAACATCTACTGTCTCTTCCGTTGCTGCCAAGCTCATGTAGGTGTTGTTTAACTTGAGCCAACAGCTTGACTAGAGAAGCCGTCCAGATAGATTTGCTACCGCAGGGAGGAAGGCACAGAAGAAGAGGAGGAAGAGAACAGACTTGATGTCCTATAGATGGAGTGTAGAGACTGCTGGCTGGGAAAAACCAGAACACGGGAAGATGCATTCCTTAGGATGCCATGCCGAGCAGAAAGCCTCCCAAAAATCCTCCAGTTACTAGAACGTTCTTCTTCACAAATGACACAACCTGAGAACAGAAGATTTAGCACAATACATTAAGTTTGCTAAGAATGTTAAAATCAGGAACCAATTCTGTTACTGATGAATAATAAGTGAGGTCCTTATTTCCTTTAATTCCAAAGCTTTTCATCTCCCCTTCACTTCTATAAAAGTTCTCACTTGCCCAAGGCTCCTTGTCTATGCTCCACCAATCAGCTATGTGTATGACAAGCAGAGGATGGATGTTCAAAGTCAAGAAGACATGGGAACAAAATATAACTTACTATATCCTTTCCAACCACTATGATGCCCCATTCCTACAAGAACTAGTTAACTACCTTAGTATCTGTATCACTTTTTGCTCTCACTGACAAAGATCAACAAACACCTGAATTACCCAGCTTTAATAAAATGCCTGTTTAAGCTGGGCATAGTGATAGAGGCCTGTAATCCCAACATCTAGGACAGTGAGGCAGAAAGATCTTGAGATCAAGGTCAGTCTGGGTTACCTAACAATAACCTGTCTAATAAGGAAGATATTCAATAAAGATATTTCAACTAATGCTGGCCTATAGAAAATAGCTTTCATCTCATTACTTCAAGTTCTTAGAAATCTTTAAGCTTTGTCCACTGCTGAGACATTGGTGCACCTCACACCTTCACTGTGTACACACAAAATTGTCTGCAATCTTTACACAGTACATATGAATATAACAAGTCTTACCTCCTCAGCTTTGCTCTTCACCTCAGTTGGTATTTGGTTGCTTTTACGAATCTTCAACTGTTCTTTGGCTTTTTTCATGTCCTTTTCTACGCGTTGCCAGTCAACTTTGATGTAGCCAGTATGGTTTGCAATCTACATTTTCAATAACAGTGATAGAAATGAGAAAATAAGCTTGCTATTTTGTGTCAGGATAAATTACAAAGTTGCGAATCAGAAACCTCTTCAGAAACATCAATTAGAAAGCTAAAGTAGCAACCCAGAAGAGAAATGGTAGTGCGCTTAGCTTTAAAGATAGAGATAAGATTCTATCCAAAATGACAAGGCAGACAATGAGTAGCACTTTTTATAACATGAAAATAAGAAAAAGAACAGAGAAAAATCTGGGAAAGGAAGTAAAAAGAAAAATGACATTTTGAAAAATGCGTTTTGAAATGTCCACAATATACTCTTGCATCTAGTAGCCAATTTTTCATTTGTTTATTATCTACTCTATGGTTCTTTGACATGTACTTGACAAATAGTATATAATGCAAGGTCCTACGACACTACCACCAATTAGCTACCTTAAGAGCCTGGAGACAATATGTTCATTTAAAAAGTGAACTTCCTAGCCTGTGCCTGTGGCTCACACCTGTAATTGTAGCTACCCGGGAGACTGAGATCTAAATCATGGTTTGAAGTCACCCTGGGCAGGAAAGTCTGTGAGACTCTTATCTCCAATAAACTACCCAGAAAAAACTGGAAGTGGCACTGTGGGTCAAGCAGTAGAACAATAGCCTTGAGCAAAAGAAGCTCAGGGACAACACTGCCCAGGCCCAGAGTTCAAGCCTGGGACCAGAAAAAAAAAAGAATAGCAATCAGGAAGAAAAACATCTGCAAATTGGGTAAAGACAATTCACAGAATACAGTTGCCCAAATGGAAAGTTCAATGGTACAAGTAATCAGGGAAATGTAAATTAAAATAATGTGCCACAATAATTTTTTTATAGATCTGAGAACATTAAAAGACAAAATATCGTGGAAGTACGGAAAAAAGATGCCATACACTTTGAATGTTAACTGGAGTCTGTCAAGGGAACAATTTGACATTATTTATTAACACTGAAACTGCAAATGTATAATAGCTTTCCTTGTAATAGTAAATAACTGGAAATACTCCCCAAGTTGGCTATAAACAAAGCTACTTATAAAAGTAATTGAGATGAATACTGAAAATCACATGTTGAATGAAGGTTCATTTCCTTCACCCAGTTTGTCCCAGAGAATCATGTTAATAAAGCATTAGAACATAAAGAGACCTCTGACAAGAAAAGAGCAGCAGGTAAGTTAGAGGAGACCAGAATTCAAAAAACCACTGAACTAGTACTGTTTCCTTATTTTTTTCTGCAATACCATCTGACTTACTTTCAAAGCAGAACTCAAACTGTATCTGACAAAATTTAACACACAGTTAAGATAAAATTTTAGTAAACTAGGAATAGAAGGAAAATTCTCCAACTTGATTTAAAAAAAAAAATCCTATAACTGCTGCACACTGGATGCTAGCTATTTATGCATGCAATCCCAGCTACTCAGGAGTTAGAGATTGCGAAGATCATAGCTCGAAGCCAGCCTGCGCACAAAGTTCACAAGACCCCATCTCAGAAAAAGCTAGGTACAACCAACACAATTCTGTCATCCAACTACAGAAGAAAGTATAAATTCTAAGGTGTCCTGGGCAAAAAGCAGACCTTTGTTCAAAAATAACCAAACCAGGGGTCTGAGCCCTCCGTCCTGTCGAGATGCTTCAAAGCTTTATGAAAAATGTCTGGGTCCCCCTGAAACCCTACTACACCCAGGTTTACCAGGAGATCTGGGTAGGGATGGGGTTGATGGGCTTCATCGTGTGTAAGATCAGGAGTGCTGATAAAAGAAGTAAGGCTTTAAAAGGTTCCACTCCTGCGCCTTCTCACGGCCATCATTCGCTCCTCTGCATGATGGGAAATGCCAGTCTGCCTGCATATTTGAGCAAGCTTTGTTAGATGGGAACACGGAACACTGCTGTACATATCCTTGTAGGAGCACCACTTCTTCTGTGGCATGAATACAAGTGTCTGTGAGATGCACCACACTGTGCAGGTTCCAGTGTGTCCTCCCCTGGGGTCCTGCTCGGGCAGCAGGCACTGAGCCTCACACCCGGCGGCCATCCTAGGAAACCTAGGGATGGCGAGCAGATGGCCTCCAGGGTCTCAGATGTGGCCCTCGTCACAATCTAGGCACTTAGTCAACTGTAATGTTCAATAAACGTCTATAAACCACTGTTCTACAAAAAAAAAAAAAAAAAAAACAGACCAAAAAGGGCTGGAAGTTTATCTCAAGCAATAGAGCATTTACCCAGCAAAAGCAAAACCCTAAGCTCAAATCCCAGTTCCATTTCCAAAAAAAAAAAAAAATCCTATAGCTACCACTACACAATGATGAAAGAATAATATCTGGAAACAAGGCAAAGATGTCTACCTTTCTCAGTTTCTATTCAATATCATGCTGGAAGTGAAGTTGTATTCACTAAAAGAAAAAAAAGTAGGCAGGCATCCAGATTTGAAAAGTCAAACTGCAGTTTACACAGTGAATATTAAAGAATCTAACAAAAACAAATAAAAATACCTAGACTTAAAAAGTGAATTTAGTGGGGCTGGGAAGGTGGCTTAGTGGTAGAGCGCTTGCCTTGCATGCATGAGACCCTCGACTTGATTCCTCAGCACCACATAAGCAGTAAAAGCAGGAAGTGGGGCTGAGGCTCAAGTGGTAGAGTGTACAGCTGAAGAGCTAAGGGACAGCGCCCAGACCCAGAGTTCAGACCAACTGAATTTCCATATGCCAGCAATATGAACAACTAGAAATTGACATTTTAAAACAATATACACTTGCTGTAAAATTAAATACTAGTTGTAAACATAAAGATATATAGAATCTATATGTTGAAAACTACAAAATGTCAAAGAAAAAAGACAATCTAAATATGTGAAGAGATTGTGCCTATGGAATGAAGGATACAACATAGAAATGACATGTTAAACAATGCCACGAAGATTTTTGTAGACAGATAAATGGATTACAACATATAAAAAACCAAAGGGGCTAGCCAGTGGTGGCTCACACCTGTAACCCTAGCTACTAAGGAGGCTGAGATCTGAGGATCACAGTTCAAAGCTAGCCTGGGCAGGCAAGTCCATGAGATTCTTATCTCCAATTAATCACAGAAAAAGCCAGAAGTGGAGCTGTGTCTCAAGTGGTAGAGTGCTAGGGTGCTAGCCTTGAGCAAAAAAAGAAAAAAAAAAGAGCTCAGGGACAGTGTCCAAACTCAGAGTTTAAGCTCAAGGACCAGCAAAAAGAAAAAAAAAAAAATAGAAAAGCTATTCTAGCATCATATAGCCACGGTAACAATTCCTTATCATATACTGCTTAATGAGCAAGCACAATTCCCAAATATTTAGGAATACGTCATATACACACCTGAAGGAGGAAAAATCCTCCACCCACAGCTGTTGCAGCCAATTTCCCAACCTTCTGGAATATGAAGCCAGTACACCTACAAAACCAAAATGAACATCAGATAAGATATACACCAACATGCATTTTATGTCCCACCTGGAGGTGATCCAACTCCCCACCCTCTGCAGAATCAAAACCAGTCCCCCAAAAATCCAATCTTAGCTCTAACATTGAGTATTTTTTTGGTCTAGAGCAAGTACTTTAAAATTCTCAGATTATATGTTTAGATGGTTGAATGGCCAAGTGCCAGGTACCAATGGTTCATGCCTGTAATCCTAGTTACTCCGGAGGCTGGGATCTGAAGACCTCAATGTGGAGCCAGCCTAGACAGGCACTTATCTCCAGGAATGAGCAAAAAAATTGAGTGTGTTTAAATACTAGCAAAAAAAAGACTGAATGAAGGGATGAAAGTAGAGACTCCTGTGAGGAGGCTAAAATGTAATTCTTTGATTTTTTTTTTTTTTTTTTTTTTGCCGGTCCTGGGGCTTGAACTCAGGGTTGCGTGCACTGTCCCTGAGCCTCTTTGTGCTCAAGGCTAATGCTTCACCATTTTAACCACAGTGCCATTTCTGGCTTGTTTGAGTAGTTTATTTGAGATAAGTGTCTCATGGACTTTTCTGCCCGGCTTTGAACCATGATCCTCAGTTCTCAGCCTCCTGAGTAGCTAGGATTATAGGCATGAGCCACCCGGCTTGATTTGTTTCTTATTATCTATCTTCCTGTTATACTAAAATGTAAGTTTCATGAAGGCCAAGATTTTTTTTTTTTTGTCGGTCGTGGGGCTTGAACTCTGGGCCTGGGCGCTGTCCCTCAGCTCTTCAGCTCAAGGCGAGCGCTCTACCACTTGAGCTACAGCGCCACTTCCAGTTTTCTGGTGGTTTATTGGAGATAGGAGTCTCACGGTCTTTCCTGCCCAGGCTGGCTTTGAACCGCGATCCTCAGATCTCAGCCTCCTGAGTAGCTAGGATTACAGGCGTGAGCCACCAGCGCCCGGCTAAGGCCAAGATTTTTTAAAATTCATTGTACACAAGTATGCTGTAATTATTAACCACTGCTGAGTAAACTTCTATAGACAATACTTCTCCAGACATCTTCCCTTTACTCAGCCTCTCTTTACTTCAAAACAAGTAGGCTGCCTATACCTTCTGCCTCTTTTGATTTCTCAGTCAATTCTCTCAAACCCACTCCTGTAGGCTTTTGTACCATGATGTCAATAAAACCACTTTTTTTAGAGGGGAAGGGATTTAATGGGGCTGGAACTCAGAGCCTGGGCACTGACTGTCCCTTAGCTTTTTCCCTCAAGGCTAGTGCTCTACCACTCAAGTCACTGCTTCATTTCCAACATTTTGGGGGTTAACTGGATAAGAATCTCATGGACTTTGCTACCCAGGCTGACTTTGAACCACAATCCTGAGATTTCAGCCTCCTGAGTAGCTAGCACCCAGATGAAACCATTCTTATCAAGGTTACTTCTCATGTTCACCTTTGCCAAACATTAGTGGTAACTTCTCAGTCTTCATTTCATTTGAACTTCTTGGTCTTCATTTGATTTGAACTTCATTCCATTTGAACTTCTCAGCCTTCATTTCATTTGAACCAGTACTTATTGACACAATTATTACTCTTTCTTTTAAAAAGATAACCAAATTTACATATATATGAGATAAATACACACAGTAAAATGTTGACTACAATGAAGCAAATTAACATATCTATCATTTCACACAGTTATACTCCGGTTACAAGAATAGCTATAATCTATTTATTTAACCAATCCTGAATACATTCTTTTTTGTCAGTCAAGGGGCTTGAACCCAAGGGCCTGGGCACTGTCTCTTAGCTCTCTTGCTCAAGGATAGCGCTCTACCACTTTGAGCCACAGTACTACTTCCACTTTTCTGGTGGTTAATTGGAGATAAGAGTCTCATGGACTTTCCTGCTCGACTGGCTTTGAATTGCAATCCTTAGACCTCAGCCTCCTGACTAGCTAGGATTACAATCATGAGCCACCAGTGGCTGGCCTGAATACATTCTTATTACCTACAGTCCTGATACTGTATGAATTGTTCATCCTACATATTTCCTATATTTTTTGTTTTACATTTCCTCTTCCGTACACCAACGATGGTAATCACTATTTTATTTTATCTCCTCTCCTCTCTCCTCCTCTCCACCACATATATTTGGCATGGTTTTAGATTTCACAGTGAGATCATGCACTATTTTGTGTGTGTGTGTCTGTCAGCCTTACTTTACATAATGACCTCTAGTTCCATCCATGTTATCACCAATTTGTATATATTTGATTTGATTTTTTATGGTGTGTAGTATGTCACTGAATATATGGACCATATTTTTTTATTCATCTTTCAGTTGACAGCTAAAAGTTGTTTCTATGTCTTGGTTATTATGAATAATGCCTCAGTAAACAAAAGAATGCAGATGTCTCTCATATACTGACTCAATTTCCTTTGGCTATACACCCAGGAGTGAGACTGCTGGGCCATTATGGCAGTTCTACTTTTAGTTTGAGGAACCTCTATACTGTTTTCCAAAATGGCTATAATGTTTACATGCCCACCAACAGAACAAAAGGTTCCCTTTTCTCCACATCCTCAGCAGCAACTGCTATTGTTAATCATTTTGACATCGGCTATTCTTGCTGGAGTAACATGACATCTCATTATGGTTTTGTTTTGCATCTCCCTGATGATTACTGACAATGAGTACTGTTTTGTGTGCTTACTTTCTAGATTTTCTCATATAGTTCCTTGGCTTTAAATATGATCTGCTCTGGCCTATGCCAAGATCTCTGATATAGATTGTTATTAAAGGGTCCCACCCTGGGTCTCCAAAATGTCTGATTTTGCCTCCTAGAATCTACTATCAACAGACCAGCCTAAACAGTCTTTCTAAAATAGAACTAACCACACACTGGCCTAGGAGCCAAATCCAGACCATTTGCTAGGTCCTAAGATAGCCTAACAGAAACTGAAACCAGTATGTGAGACAGACATCTGCCCTTCAATGTTTATTTCAACTATTCATGACCCAAAGTATGAAATCACCTAAATGTCCATCTATGGATGAATAGAGAAAATGTAGAAGATATATGCATTAGAGTACTATTCAGCTTTTGAGAAGAAGGGAATACTATCATGTATGGATGAAACTGGAGAGCACTGTGCAAAGTGACATAGGCCAGGCACAGAAAGAGAAATATTGTATGATTTCACTCACAGGTGGAGTATAAAAGAAATTAGCTTAGCTAGATGCCTGGTAGCCCATACCTATAATCTTAGTTACCTGGAAGGCAGAGATATAGACTCTCTTACAGAAACATGTACACATACACACTGGGAAATGTGCATAAAAGCGTTCATATCAGCATTGTTTGTATTAGTCAAAAGCTGAAGCAACTCTAATGTCAGCCAACAGGATAAGAATATATTGTACTATACTCATAAAGGAATTCTAAATAAGATGAAAATGAAAAACTACAGCTATATACAACATAGCTGATTATGCAAAAGATCAACTAAACCCCCCAAAAAACCCAAAGCAAGAATCAAAAGAATGAATACTGACCACATTTCTTTAAAGTTTAATCCAGGCAAACTACAGTATATTATTCAGTTAAATAAATAGGATTGAAACTACAAAGAAAAGCAAGAAAATAACAACTTTTAGAGTTTTGGAGTGCCAGACATATGTTTTAACTTGTGTAGCTGTTACATTATGAATTTACTCTATTCCTTATAGTTTTCACAATTTTCTATATTTCGGTTATGTTGTACAATAAGTTTTTTACATGTACAGAATTTCTGACTTGGATTGGATATTTGCATACTGAGTTTGCAATTCACATTTTTAACCTACCATGAATCAAACAAAAAGCTGTGTCAAATTAACAACTGACATGGCTAATAAGCTTCTTCTATAAAATGAGTACAGATAGTAACAGTACCAATGTCAGACGACTTGTTGTGAGTAGAAAATGAGATATCTGAACAACCACCCAAAACAGTGCCTGACATGTAGTAACTATTATGTGCAATAAAGCCCATGAGTTATCACTATACCAAATAGTATTTTAACATGATTTTTAGATAAATGATACATATTCAGTGAGCAATTTCAACAAAGTCACTGTGTTTTCATTCATTAAAAGAAAAAGTAGGGGCTGGGAAGGTGGCTCAGTGGTAGAGTGCTTGCTTTGCATGCATGAGGCCCTGGGTTTGATTCCTCAGCACCACATAAGCAAAAAGAAAAAAGCCGGTAGTGGTGCTGTGGCTCAAGTGGCAGAGCGCTAGCCTTGAGCTGAAGAGCTAAGGGACAGCACCCAGGCCCAGAGTTCAGGCCCCATGACCGGACCCAAAAAAAAAAAAAAAAGAGAAAAAGTACCTATAACCACAATGTTAAATCATGCAAAACAAACAAACAAACAAACAAACCAATGCCACCGGGCTTCATTCCCATCACTTACCATCCAGTTACACCGCCAATTAACAGCTGAGTTGCCACACTATACTTTTCAACTGATGGTCCTGAATCCTGTCCAAACAGCTTGCGCCACCATGGTTGCTTTCGGGCAAATTCTGCAAGGTCCAAGGATTCAAATTTTCCCTCAAAGTTTCCTAACAGAATTAAGATACTAAATAAGAAAATATCTACTTTTATAACAAGTCATTACCTTCTGTAGATTGATTTTTTTTTGGTATCCATGTGCACCGGGTCCTGTGGCTGGAACTCAGAGCTTGGGCGCTGACCCTGAGTATTTTTGTTCAAGGGAAGGCTAGCACTCTACCACTTGAGCCACAGCTCCATTTCTGGCTTTTTCAAAAGGTTATTAACTAGAGATAAGAGTGTCATGGACTTTCCTGACCCATCTGGCTTCAAACCTCGGTCCTCAGATCTCAGCCTCTTGAGTAACTAGGATTATAGGCACGAGCCACTGGCACTGAGGCCGAGATTGCGAATATTTAAAAAGAAGTTATAATACAGAACATCCAAATATTGTTCTATTTTAAAATAGTAAATTAACTGAAATTATGATGTGTAATTTCAGAAAATTAAAAATATTATGTCTGTATTAGAAACATTTTCGAATTCTACAAACTCTAGAATTAGTCTGGTTCTTGCAAATTTACTAAGAGCTGGATGCTGGTAGCTTACACCTATAATCATAGCTACTCAGGAGGCTGAGCTATGAGGATCACAGTTCTAGGCCAGTCTATGCCACTCATCTCCAATTAACCACCAAAAAGTTGGAAGTGGAACTGTAGCTTAAGTGGTAGAGCGTTAGCTTTGAAGAAAAAAAAGCAAAGGAAAAATACACAGGTCCTGAGGTAAAGCCCCTGGACTTGCACCAAAAGAAAAAAAAAAAAGAAAAACCTTGTGGAAAGGGAGACTTTGTTGCTGTCATTTGGCTTTGCTGAAGTCATGTGGAAAAATAACTAGCCACAATAATCTTGTGGGGAGGGGAGTTTAAGTCTTTTCAAGACTTCCTATGAAGCTATACTACAATCTACACGTATAGAATTTCAAGATTTACAAACTATGGCATTCAATACAGTGTTGAATTGACACAAGAATACACAAATATATCAGTGAAAGAGACAACAGAGTCCAAAAATATATTTACACATATCATGACACCACGGTAATTCAATGGGAGAAAGCAAGTCATCTCAACAAACAAGTGTGGATGCCAATTTAGCAGAATTACAATACTGATGCTGAGGAACTGAGTTATTGATGGCCTTGTAATAAAATATTTGTACTATAACAAGATACCATTAGTATGTTCAAGAAAAAACTGTTAATGAAAACAAGAATGAGTTTTAAAATGTAATTTTTCAAAGTCCCTCTCTTAGTAAGTGGATCTAGTCAAAAGGGAGATTAAATGGAGTGTAGTGGCGAACACTTGTAATCTCTGAACTTGGGAGGCTGGGTAAGAAGATTAGAGTTGAATGCCAAATTATACAGTGACACAATTAAAACAGGGTGGGGAGGCACTGTTAAATCAGAGAGCCATTAGGGTACACCTACCCAATTTCATTCAGTCATTCCTGGAACACCTCTAAAATCTATAAAAAAAAAAAAGTTAGTTACTAGCCAGGCTCAGACTTCTAATCCTAGCTACTCAGGAATCTGAAATCTGATCATGGTTCAAGGCCAGTGCAGACAGAAGTATCAGTGAGATTCCCTCTCCAAAATAACCAGTATAAAGCCAGGCTGGAGGTGTGGATCAAGTGGTAAAGCTGCCAGTGCTGGGACAGAGAGCACCAGGCAAGCATCAAAAAAGAACCAAATAAGTAAAATAAAATGTTACTAGCCAACATCTCCATCCCAAGAAATCAATGATTAGTTTTAAGGATTGAAATTCCTAGCCACCTCAAAAAAAATGCAGTTCATTTAACATTAAGTTTATATAATTGATTTTTTAAATTTTATTTTTGTTAGGCCTAGGGATTGAACTCAGAGTATTTGAGCTTTTTAATTTTTGTTGGTCGAGGGTCTTGAACTCTGGGCCTGCGTGCTGTCCCTGACTTCTTTAGCTCAAGGAAAGCACTCTACCAACTGAGCCACAGCGCCACTTCCAGTTTTCTCATGGTTTATTGAAGACTTCTCCTGCCTAAGCTGGCTGTGAACTGTGATCCTCAGATCTCAGCGTCCTCAGTAGCTAGGATTACAGGCGTGAGCCACAGGTGCCTGGCCTGTCTTTGAGCTTTTGTGCTCAAGGTTAGACCTGTACTTCAGCCACAGCTCCAATCTTGGATTTTTGGTTGTTGAAGATAAGAGTGTCATGAACATTCCTGTGCAGGCTGGCTTAGAACTGTCATTCTCGGATGTCTGCTTCCACAGTAGCAAGGATCACAGCTGTGAGCCACCACTGCCTAGCTATAACTGAGTTTTTGATGACAGCTCTGTTTAGTATGTGAATCCTGTAGCTACTTATTAGTGTATATTAAATATAGCAAAGTTAGGTAAGAACAATAAAAGAAACAAGGCACCGGTGGCTCACACCTGTAATCCTAGCTATTCAGGAGGCTGAGATCTGAGGATCACGGTTCAAAGCCAGCCCGGGCAGGAAAGTCTGTGAGACTCTTATCTCCAATAAACCACTTGAAAACCAAATGAGAGAGAGAGAGAGAGAGAGAGAGAGAGAGAGAGAGAGAGAGAGAGAGAGAGAGAGAGAGAGAGAGAGAGAGAGAGAGAGCGAGCAGCAACTAGCGATCCGAAGAGTGGTGAGCTTTTTCTTTCTTTTTTTTTTTTTTCCGGAGCCATGAACGCAAAAGCTAAGGGACATCACTCAGGCCCTGAATTCAAGCCCCAGGACAGGCAGAGAAGTGAAGAAAGCATAAACGAAATGTTCCAGTAGAAATCGGACGGAATATTCTTTAGTGTAAGCCGACGAAACCTAAAACAGGCTATTTCAAAGTGTCATCCTCTATGGAGTCATTTTTAAAATTCGTCAATAGCGTAGTTGGCGAGCTGCCACTGCGTCTGACGGGCTGCCAGGCGTCTGGGCGGAACTTCCCACCGGACAAACAAGCTCGTCGCGGGGGCCGGAAGGCTTCCGAGAACAGGGAGTGCGTGTCTCCGGGCGGGGTCTACACGCCGAAGCCGCTCCGCTCCACCCGGCGCGTGACCTTGGCAGAAGCCGGAGTGGCAGGGTCAGGGACGAGTGTCGGGCGCCGCTCGGTCTCCCGGGGGAGGTCAGGAGGCACCGGCAGCGCGGGGCCTCCCCTTTCCGGAGCTCGGAAAGGCGGCTCCCCAAGGACGCTTTCCCGCGAGCTCCCCTCCTTACCTTGACTGGACGCCGCCATTTCGGCGAGTTCGTCTCGCGAGGACACGCGCAGAGGTTCTGCGCGGTAGGATGCCGAGTAGCGCGCCGTGGTGAAGGTGGTCAGGTGGCTTCCGGCCCGTGAGAGAGATGTTTCCTTTCCCACTGCGGTGGCGGAAGAGGGCCACTTATGCCGGGCTACTTCCTGTCCCGGGCGGTGCGTCACAATCCCAGACGCCAACGTCACAGGCCCCGCGGCCCCGCCCTGCAACCTGCCCGTCTTGAGCCTGCCTGAGAGTGCCGCGAGCAACGCCCAGCTCACTGCGCTCACGCGAACGTGAACATTCTCCACAGTGCCTTAATGGCGAAACACATTTTAAAAACACGTCAATCCTAACAATGTCTTCGTACTGTCCCTCTCCCAGCTTCTCACCGCTGTCCTCCTGATGTTTAGAACCGTGTCTTTTCAAATCAAATAGATGAGGCTTCAGGCGAACCATTAAGCCCCTGTGCGCCTGTTACTTCATTTGCACCTGTGCTACAGAACTGGCGCAGAGATTCAGTGTCTGTGAGCTCGCGCCACAGCATTTACCTATAACGCTGTATTGCAACTCCACCTATCTAACCTCCCCCTTGAACAGCGACCCCCAGGTGGCAGGAACTGTCATAGTCATTTCTAAGGTGACCATGTATACTGTGTGTGTGTGTGTGTGTGTGTGTGTGTGTGTGTGTGTGTGTGTGTGTGTGTGTGTGTGTGTGTGTGTGAATGCTACCACTTCACAGCTGGGTGCCCACAAGAAACTTTCCTAATGTTTCTGCACTTCAGATCCAGTGCCCATAAAATGAAGACAAGAACAACTTGTATAACAAAATACTTAAAACCACTTTTCCCACAGAACAACCATTAGCTACCACACAGGAGGCCTCAACAAATGTTCATCAAACAGGCTGCCTCCTGCTGATATCTATGCTGGATAACAACTTACCACTCATTCATTCCCTAACACTTTCATCCATTTTCTTCTACTTACTTCCTATACCGGGAAGACCTTGGCAAAACTCCTCACCCCCACAACGAGCATTAACCCGACTACACTCTCTGCTTAAGCTTATGGCTACATATGCTACAAGTAAATATATCTTACATGACAGCCACACATAACCAATCGTAAAAGGCATCAGGTAACAACAATCACACAAAAATAATGTGAATTAGTTTTGAGTGCTGTCAAGAAAAATGAAGGTGCCATAATGGGTGCCATAATGGTCCATCTTCAAAGCTCTCAAAGAAGGCAGATTTAGACCAAGACTTCAAGGATGTGTGCCGATGGGGCTTACTACACATATGGGAGGAAATATTGTTCACATCTAGTGACATGATTGTTGAGAAACAGTCACAAGGGCATCAGAAGAAAGAGCAAAAAATGAGCTCAGCAGAGGAGATCAACTTTAATGGAAAGTTGAAAAGGGACACCATGGTGACCTGAGGAGAGTGGGGAGACAGGAGGCCAGGCAGGCATGGCCTAATGGAGGCAGGGGTGGAAGGGCTTAAGTAAGGTAATGCTTGCAGAACAGGGTCACTGTGAGCTCAAATGTTCATATGGTGGGAGACAGGGTGTCACACGTAGCTCCAGGGCTCAAAGACTTTCAGGAGTTTCTGATGCCACGGGTCAGGAATCTGTTCTTTAAGACCTCTGCCCCACGGAATAGGGACCTATCACCTGGGAGTGCAGTGGGGGTAGGGTTGGAGACTGGGCTTTCACATTTAGATTAAGATTCTAGGCTGGAGACTGAGCTGGAGAATTTCAGGACGGTCCCCTGGGGGAAGGGCAGTCAGTGGGCCAAGCCATGGGAACAATATTGTTTTATGAGAACAAAGCAGATTTTCATCAATGAGTGTGCTTGAAAATTTAAAGAACAGTGTGGCCAAGACAGCTAAAACCCCTAAGTTTCTGTAAGGGTTTTAGCTCACTCTTTTGAGACTGCCACTTATACAAGTGAATTCCAGAATTTTCAACAGTCCTAACTTCAGAACACTAGGAAGGCGAATACAAATTAAACCTCCTTTCACCATGACACCCCCCCCCCCCCATCTCTCACCTTCTCTCCTTAAGGGCTCTAATTTACATCACGCAGTCTGTGCCCTCTGTTGCTCTCAGAGACTAATGGGTTAAACCCTAGCTCAGCCACCCGTTTCCTACTCTAGTTCTTCCTGTGGATGCTTTCCCACTGCCAAAAAGGAAGCAGTCTTTTCTGCCTTGCTCAGTGCTACTGCTGCTCTCACTTTCACTGAGGAAAGTCCTTAAATTTCTCTGCAAAACTTTTAGGACTTTACACTAAATCATACACATTTTACCTTTTTTTTTTCTCCTGGAAACTAAAAGTATTTCCCAGAAGAGTTCATTTTTCACTTCTCTAGTTGAATGTTTGCTAGAAATAACAGCCATGCAAATAGAGCTTTCTACCTCCTTCTTTCTGTGCCTTTTACAAGTAAGTTTTAGCGCCACCAGAAGATACTACCTGGGTGCTGTGGAACTGTCCTGGGACTATGTACAAAGTGACCTACTCAATGACCTGCATGTGGACACAAGGTAAAATCCTGTAAAGCCCAATTAAGTACTGGCCAGCATTGTGAAGATGTGACTGGTTGGAGGAACATACAGATATCAAGCAAGAATAGTTAACTGATGCTTACTTAAGCTTCTTACTCAATATTTTCAGGGAAGGTGTGCATGCATCTATGCCAATTAAAAAGAGCAAGTCCTGCTGTAACTTTAACTGAAATGTCATCGTATATATACAAATTTTAATATGATCACAATTATCTCTATGTACTTTGAAACTTACCAAATTCTGTGACCAATTGTAATAATTGTATGCTAGAGTTTTTAATGAATCATAGCTAAGTGAGAAAGATTTTTTTTTACTTATTTTGCAATGCTTAGAGATTGTTGCTTCACTTTTTACTTTATTGATTTGTTGGGAAACAAAGAAATGCTAATAATTACAGCACAAGCAAGCATTCCTGTCTGTCCCAGGATTTCACTTGTGATAGCCTTAATATTTTGCTATTTAAAATAACATTTTCTGTTTAGTTTCAGTAAATTATCTCATTCTGTTTACATAAAATTATTATAAATGACGTTTCAGTATCTAGTATCATCTCTATTATCCTCTTTACTATATTGATGGTAAATGGTTATGTTAATAGATTTACAAAATACCCTTACATTCTTGAATACAATGTACTGTTCATATGTTATTATACTTCTATGTGCAATTTTTCCTTAACCACTGTGTTCCATTAGGCACTGGTGGCTCATGGCTGTAATCCTAGCTACTCAGGAGGCTCAAATCTGAGGATCATGGTTTGAAGCCAGCCCAGGCAGGAAAGTCTATGAGACTCTTATCTGCAATTGACCACCAAAAAGACAGAAATAGAGCTATGGCTCAAGTGGTAGAGTGCCAGCTTTGAGCAAAATGCTCAGGGACAGCACCCAAGCCTTGAATTCAAGCCCCAGGACCAGCACTGTGTGCCTTAATATGTGGATTGATCTATAACTTCTTCTTTGTTGGTTTCTTTTTGAAACATAGTCTTACTATTTATCCCACCCTGGCTTGTAACTTTCTATTCTCTAGGTTGGCCTCAAACTTGATCCTTGTGCCTCAGCCTCCTGAGTGCTCAGGTTACAGGAATGAACCACTATGCCAAGCTCTATAGTTTTATTTTGTACTATGTTTATTGAGTTTAGTATTAAATATTGGTTAGATTTATTAAATAAATTAATGAATATTCCATTCTCTTCTATTGCCTAAAGCAGTTCAAACAGTATTACAATCATCTATTATTTAAAAGTTTGATAAGACTCGCATGAATCCACTTGGTACTGGTGACATTTGCAATCTCCTCTCCAGCTTTTATTTTTCAATTTTGTTGTCACAGTGTTGTACAACATGCCTTGATGATTCTTTCCTCCACATTGTCCCTAGGTTTGTGTACTTTCTCAGTACTAAATTCTTGTATCTTTGTTATCTTTTTTCTGTGATTAAGTTTGCCAAGGATTTGTCTATTTTGTTGTTGATAGGAATCTTTCCAAATAATACACTTTTTGTTTGTTTTTCCTAGATATTTAAAACTATTGATTTTTAGATTTAATACTTACTGACTATGGCTTTCTTATGGCTCACTGCACTTTTTTCAATACATAGGAAAAAGTAGTATGTTTTTTTCTTTTTATTTGTTGTTTTTTATACTGAAAGTATTTAAAGCTATTTGCCATTCTCTGAGAACACCATTTCTGTATTCTATAGCATTTGGTGTGATTTTCTTTTTTATTGAGCAGAGAAGAAAAGAATGATTGATTGATTAACTATGCTGTTTTATTGGCAAACAATGCACATTAATTTCTTTTTTGTTCATTTACTTTATTGTTATTATAGAGATAATGTACGGAGGGATTACATTTACATGAGTCAGGTAAAGAGTACATTTCCTTTTGTACAGTGTCTTCTGTTCCCTCTTTCTCTCCCAGTCCCTCCCTCTCATCTCCACCCACAAGTTTTACAGTTCACTTTAACCAGTGTCTAGTGAGCTCCATTGCTGAACTTTCCACCCTTTTTACCCCAAGTTCTGTACTCCCCCACCCGCCTGAAGATATACACTTGAACACACCATACATAAGGTAAATAAGACAGAATCATTATAAAATAAGCATTTTAAAATAAATTTGAATCCCTTCCTCACACAATACATAAAAAGTAACTCAAAGCAGATCAGTGACTTTAATATAGGTACTAAATGTACAGTTCTTTGAGGAAAATATGGGTAAAATTTTTGTGAGTTAGACTTGGTAATGACTTATTTACATATAATATCAAAAGTAACCAAAAGGGAATCAAAAGTAACCAAAGGGGAAAATTGTACTTCGTGAAGTCAATTGGACTTTATCAAAATGAAAATTTTTGTGCTTCAAAAGATACCATCAGGGCCAGGCACTGATAGCTGATGCATTGATAAAAGAAGACTAAAATAAAAAGAAAGAGAGGGGGGGGATGGAGGGAGGGTGGGAGGGAGGAAGGAAGGAAGGAAGAAAGAAAGAGAGAGAGAGAGAGAAAGAAAGAAAGAAAGAAAGAAAGAAAGAAAGAAAGAAAGAAAGAAAGAAAGAAAGAAAGAAAGAAAGAAAGAAAGGAGAGAAAGGAAGGAGAGAAAGGAAGGAAGACAGAGAGAAAAAAATGTCTTTTTTGGGGGGGGAGGGTCGGGTCGTGGGGCCTGAACTCTGGGCCTGGGCGCTGTCCCTCAGCTCTTCAGCTCAAGGCGAACACTACACCACTTGAGCCACAGTGCCACTTCTGGCTTTTTTCTTTTTGCTTATGTGGTGCTGAGGAATCGAACCCAGGGCCTCAGACATGCAAGGCAAGTGCTCTACCACTGAGCCATCTTCCCAGCCCCGAGAAAAATGTCTTTTGTTTCCATGTCTTATAGTTCATTTCAGTATATATGTTATTTTATATAAATATGAAGAGGCACTTAGGCCTTGTGCCTTTGCATTTCCTCTCTTAAGACTATCCTCTTTTGGCCTTACTGTGTATGAGTACCTAGAATCCTGTATAATTTATCATATTCCAGTGTATTTTAGATCTAATTTCCGCATATCAGAGGGAACATGTGCAGTTTGTCTCTCTGAGCTTGGCTTACCTCACTTAACATGATTTGGTCTAGCTCCATCCATTTCCCTGCAAATGGCATTATTTTATTTTATTTTATTTTTTTTGTTGGTCGTGGGGCTTGAACTCTGGGCCTGGGTGCTGTCCCTCAGCTCTTCAGCTCAAGGCTAGCGCTCTACCACTTGAGCTACAGCGCCACTTCCGGTTTTCTGGTGGTTTATTGGAGATAGGAGTCTCACGGTCTCTCCTGCCCGGGCTGGCTTTGAACCACGATCCTCAGATCTCAGCCTCCTGAGTAGCTAGGATGACAGGCATGAGCCACCAGCGCCCGGCTATTTTATTCTTTCTAATGGCTGTGTAAAATTCCACTGTGTATAGGTACCACATTTTTGATCCACTCATCTACTTAATATTCTTTTTTTATATAAGAAATCCCACTGTTCACCATTGGATAAAATATATAAAGGTTTATGTATTGCACCTTCATTCCTTTTCATGGCTGAATAAATATGCCACTGAATATACACATTTGGACTATTCTGGGTAATGCGCCTAAGAATATTCATAATGCAAATCTTTGTGTGGATGTGTGCTTTCATTTGTACTTACAAGTAGAGTTTCTTGCTCAGGCTGGCTCTCTACCACTTGAGTCACTCCAGTTGGTTAGGAGTAGAGTTTCTATGTCATATGGTCATTCTAAATTTAACTTTGTGAGGGACTGCCAAGCTGTTTTGCTAAGCAGCCACTCCATTTTACATGCCTGTTAGGAGTGTATGAGTATTCTAATTTTTCCACATCCACACCAACACTCGTTGTACTATGTTTTCTATTATAGCCACACTAGTAGAGATGAAATGGCATCTTATTGTTTTACATTTGCATTTATCTGAGTAATTGCATTATGTGTTCTTTCATGTACTTATTGATCATTTGTACATCTTTAGAGAAACACCTATTGAAATATTTTACTTGAGTTAAGTCTTTTAACTGGTAAAAAACAGTTGGCACATTCTATATGTAGCCTTTACATTTTCCTAATAGTATCTTTTTGTGTGAGCTGATCCTGGGGCTTGAACTCAAGGGCCTTGGTCCTGTCCCTGAGATTTATAGCTCAATGCTAGCACTCTACCACTTGAGCTACAAATCCCCTTCCTGGCTTTTTGATAATTGGAGATACAAGTCTCACAGACTTTCTTGCTGGGCTGCCCTAAAACCTCGATCCCAAGATCTCAGCCTCCTGAGCAGCAAGGATCAACGCATCAGCTGCCAGTGCCTGGCCCTGAAGCACAAAAATTTTCATTTTGATAAAGTCCAATTGACTTCATGAAGTACAGTTTTCCCCTTTGGTTACTTGTGCTTTTGATATTATATGAAACCAAATCATTACCAAGTCTAACTCACAAAGATTTTACCTACATTTTCTTCAAAGAACTTTATATATTTAGTCCCTATATTAAGGTCATTGATCTGCTTTGAGTTATTTTTCATGTATGGTGTAAGGAAGGGACCCAAATTTATTTTATAATGTATATATAGCATTCATTTGAGTACAATTAATGATCTTAGCGATTCAGATGGTCAGCAGCCTAGTATTAATTGAACAAGTAGTCATTTTTATTTTAATCTTGGTCTCAATTTTAATATTGAGACAATTATACATCATATACTGTACTTCATACTGCAGTCTCAATATAGTAGCCTAAAGCATAATAAATAATATTGTGAGTTTAAAATTGAATTTAATGAATTAACTCACTTATTATCTTTCTGTTGTATAGGAAGTCACATGTATTTACAAGGAAGAAGTTGGTAGCATTTTTATTTTAATCACATTGTTTTATAATCTAAATTATTTCATTATGATTAACAAGATAAGCTGACTCTGGACACATCCTGACAGTGATTGCTAACGTTTGAAAAAAACAGCTAAGGAAACTCAGCTTCACATTATCTGTTCCTGCAGCTGCTCAGATTCTTCTAAGAAATGGCCAGTGAATATAATAGGCTTTCTGATTGGTTTCAGATAAAACATGAAGGAACAGTTTATGTCAAGGACAATTATTACCAAACATATCTGACAAGATTTATATGCCAAATCCTAAGGGAAACACACAAACAAAAGCCCCACAAAAAACAGGAACGAGTAAAATCTGTGAATCTTGGAACATTATGTCACTTACTTGTGCCGATTATCCTGAAAGTTTAGAAAGGCATTCTCCTGTAGTGGAAATGTCTCCACTGGTAAATGTCTCAAGCTGAGGCAAAAACTTGAGGAATTGCTGGTTTCGCCCCAGCATGTGCTTACTTGTATTTCTCATACTTAGCACAGCATCTTTGTGGTTTGGTGTGTGGAGGGTAACTTGTGTTCCTCCCAGAGGTGATCTCACAGCCTTCTCCATGCAAAGCATTTGGTGCATTTATGTTTTCAGTATTTCTAAAGCAGGCCTCTCCCAATCATGTCTTCTAAACTCTTGTGGCAAATTTATAGCTGGCAGTGAAGTATTTGAAAGCAAATCGGACAAGTATTTCTAGCCAATTCTATTTCTCTGCTTTATTAAGTACTTTCATAGCTTTCAAACCACATGTAGGAATGTTAATATATGCATTTCTTCTCTTTTGTCTTTCACATATAGGAAAGTAATTGGGGGTGGGTTGGCTCCTCTGGATCAACACCTGGAAGTACAAGAATCAGGATTGTTTTGAGGGATTCATATACAATTCCCAATTTGCAGAAGAAGATAGTGTATATGTGCAGTGGGTTCAAAGAAGATCCATCGAAATGAATGATTTTTCCTTTGTTTTCAACAGATTTCCTCCTAAAATGCCAAGATCTTCTCCGCTCAACACCTCCATCATGTACAAAAAGACTGTGTTTGTAGAGTTCACAGATGGTCTTTTCAACATTACCAAGCCAAGGCCACATTGGATGGGTAATAAAAACAATACTGAATGCTAATTATAACATTGAGTATCTTATTTCCTAGCAAGGATTTTCAATCCTGAGGCTGCAGTTAA
Organism: Dipodomys merriami; assembly: GCF_024711535.1. Lineage (NCBI taxonomy): Eukaryota > Metazoa > Chordata > Mammalia > Rodentia > Heteromyidae > Dipodomys > Dipodomys merriami. The sequence continues at coordinate 691,095 of NW_027204492.1, forward strand.
AGAGAGCAGGCAGCTGCCAAAGAGAATTTTCTTTTGGCCAGGTTTCCTTCACGTCAGGGAAATACACTGGCTAAATTTTCCATCTTCTCTGTTTGACTTCTGCATGCAGAACTTGGTCCTTGGTTTATTCCATTCTTTACATTTTCAGTTCCTAATGCCACTCACCACTGTCCCTTTCAAGGAAGACCTTACAGTCTTGAATCTTTTTTAGCTTGCTTCTGCCTTAAAGGACATAGAGGCAGTGGTCAGTTGGGGAGGAAGATTAGGAAACAGAGTTTGGAAAGTGATGAAACTGCCAACAAACCACTTTTACCTATTATTGGTTTCTGAGCCTGTCAGACTTAACTAGAAAATGGAAGTTTAATGTAAGAATGGATTGGACTTTTTAGTGCCTTAAAATGTTACAGCTTGTTAATACCTAATGGTTTATGGAAAAGACTGGTTTTTGTTAAAGCACCTAAATGGGAAATTCCACACAATGCAACTTAAAACTGTGTTTTAAGAAAAACAAAGCCACTTTATGTTTTCACCTTACTGATTCCACTTGATTCAATAAGCCTTTATATTCATCTTACACTTAAAATACCTGTGGAACACAACTATTAATTTCCCGTTAATTTTATGTGACATGGATGGATAATCACCCAGTAAAATGTCAGACTCTTAGGAATCATTCTTAATATTTCTTCTTCCCTCTGTTCCTTCCCTCCCCTCCTCTCCTGTCTGCTCTCTTCCTATTCTCCTCTCTTTCCTCCTACATCTTTTTTTCCTTCTCTCTCCTTCCTTCCTTCCCTCATCTAAGCCATCACCAGCTCTTGTGAACTATTACTACAAAAAAGGTCCAAATTGTCTTGTTTTACTTCTTCTAAAACAAAAACAAATCTAAATTAAAATGGCCTATGTTGCTACCTGCCTATAATCTTATTTTCCTGTCACTACCCTGCTCATTTGCTTTGCTTCAACCACATTAGCTAACTATGTCAAGCTTACTCTTTTTTTTATCTTTTTGCTGGTCCTGGGCACTGTCCCTGAGCTTCTTTTGCTCAAAGCTAGTACTCTACTACTTGAGCCACAGCGCCACTTCCAGCTTTTTCTGAACAGTTTATTGGAGATAAGAGTCTTATAGACTTTCCTGCCCGGGCTGGCTTTGAACCACAACCCTCAGATCTCAGCCTCCTGAGTAGCAAGGATTAAAGACGTGAGCCACCAGCACCCAGTTGAGCTTATTCTTGACTAAGAATTTTTGCATTTTTAGTTGTTTTTAATGTTCTTCCACTAGATATTTTAAAATATTGCTTCTTTTTACCTAGTCAGATATCTGTTCAAATGCCAACTCCCCTAAGACAGACTTCTTGACTTCTGTAAAGTATCCCATACCTCTTGCTTCATCATTGTCTAGCACATGATCATCTTCAATAGAATTTATAACATCTAGAAATAATCTTGTTTAGTTCTTTATATGCTTCATATGTTTAGAATATGATTTGCAAAATATCCAGTGCCTAGAAAAACTTTTTGTGCCAGTACTAGGGCTTGTACTTAACATCTAGGCACTGTCCCTGAGCTTTCCCTGCTTAAGGCTAGTGCTTTACCACTTGAGCCACAGCTCTATTTCTAACTTTTTGGTGGTTCATTGGAAATAAGAGTCTCACAGACTTTCCTGCCCAGGCTGTCTTTGAACCATGATCCTCATGATCTTAACCTCTTGAGTAGCTAGGATTACAGCGATGTCACTCCACTGATGCTTGGTTAGAAAAATTCTTATAGACTATAGGAACTTAAATTACTGGTTGAATTATGAATGTACTAAACAAATTTCCAGAAATAAGTCCTCAGAACAATCATGTAACTGAGGTGGTATTAGCAACAAGCATAAGCAATTTTTTAGCAATAGTCCAGGGGCATGCTCCATTGTGAATATGACATTTACTTTTGTAAAAACCAGTTTTCTGATGTGCCATCCTCCAAAGAGCCTTTCAGGGACTTTTTGTTCTTATAGGTCTGCTGGGTCCTACCATCTGGGCTGAAGTTTATGACACTGTGGTTATTACACTTAAGAACATGGCTTCTCATCCTGTCAGTCTTCAAGCTGTTGGTGTATCATACTGGAAAGCTTCTGAGGGTAAGTCAAAGGCCTTTCTCTTTTCTTGTTGTCTTAAAGATACAAAGCTGAGATGCATATGCTTGGTGATGGTGACCTACTCTACTTTTGGTTTAGGTAACAAAATACCTGACTATAGTGCTATAGTAATAAGTTTATTTATCTCTTATTTCTGAGGGTCTAAAAGTGTGACTCTAGCATCTACTTCCTTCCTTCCTTCCTTCCTTCCTTCCTTCCTTCCTTCCTTCCTTCCTTCCTTTCTTTTTCTTGGTCGATTTGGGGGCTTGAACTCTGGGCCTGGGCGCTGTCCCTCAGCTCTTCAGCTCAAGGAGAGCGCTGCTCTACCACTTGAGCGACAGCACCACTTCCGGTTTTCTAGTGGTTTATGGGAAATAAGAGTCTCACAGGGACTTTTCTGTCCTGACTGGCTTTGAACTGCAATTGTTACCCTTAGCCTCCTGAGTAGCTAGGATTACAGGCATGAGCCACTGACACCTGGCCTAGCATCTACTTTTGGTGAGCAGATAGAATAACAGGTGACCATGAGCTGAAGCCTCTGAAACTGGGAGATAAAACTAACCTTTCAGGATGGGATGTAGCTCAGTGGCAAAGCATTTGCCTAGCAAGTGCAAGGTCCTGGGTTCTAATCCCAGTACCAAAAAAGAAAAAGACAAAAAACCTAACCTTTCTTCTTTGTAAGTTAGCTGTCTTGTTTATTTTGTTACAATAACAGAAAGTTTATTAACTTACCCTACTTCTTAAAGGTTCACATGTTTTAAAACCAGTATCTCAAGAGCCAGGCCTCCAGTACAAGACCTTTGAGAAACAAAACAGTGGCACATCTGTAATTGGATTGATTCTGTTGAATATAAATGTAATCCAAGTTGGACCTGGAAGTATGGTTTAAATGGCAGAAAACTATTCATGAGTGAAAGAGCCAGTGAGAGTTTGAGGCCGAGTTCAAGCATGTGTGTGTGCGCGCACGTAGGCATGCAGGCACGCACACACACACAATTATGGAAAGTCAGTAACTGATGGAATGAGGTTCCAAACCTAGGCTCATTAACTCTAGAACTTATGCTGTAAACTACTATACTACTGTGCAATGTTGCATATAGATAATGTTGAATTTTGCTTATAAAACTAGAAAATCCATGGAGCCAACTGAGTATGGCTGGGTTCATGGATTCAGATGATGGCTTTAGCATCATGGCTGTTTTTTCTCCACTATCTCAGCTCCACATTCCTTCTTTTTGCTTTCATTTTCAGGCTGACTTTTCTAAGATGATGACATATATGACCACTGGAAGTTCAAGGCTTGCCTTGTTTTTTTTTTTTTTTTGCAATTTTTTTTTATTGTGATTGATTACATAAATTTCAGAAATTGCACAGTATTGTGGGATAGTGATAGTTAAAGTCACAAACACATTCTAACCTTCATGGGGCAAACTGTCTTTATTGTGGTCTATAAAGTTTATGAGTTCTGAGACTGGGAAGGTAGCTCAGTGGTAGAGTGCTTGTCTTGCATGCATGAGGCCCTGGGTTCTATTCCTCAGTACCACACAAGCAGAAAAAAAGCCAGAAGTGGTGCTGTGGCTCAAGTGGTAGAGCGCTAGCCTTGAGCTGAAGAGCTGAGGGACAGCACCCAGGCCCAGAGTTCAGGCCTCATGACTGACAATAAATAAATAAATAAATAAATAAATAAATAAATAAATAAATAAATAAAGGTTATGAGTTCTGTGAGCTTTGAAAATAGTTATTTCTTCCACATTGGATGATATGTACATTTCTTTCCTTTTGCTTAGTGTCAGCTGTTCCCTCTTTTTTATATAAATTTAATTTTGTTAAGCTTCACACATCTTCTCGGTCTTGGGCCTGAACACTTCCAACTTTTTCTGCTTTTGTGGTGCTGAGCAATGGAACACAGGGCCTCATGCAAGCAAGGAAAGCACTTTACCACTGAGCCATCTTCCCAGCCCAGCTGTTCCCTCTTTCCCACTCATTCCCTCCCTCCCATTGCTACCATTGAGTTGCTTAGTTTGTTTTGATCAATGGCCAGTGGCTTGCCTTGTTTTTACAGACAATGATCCAAAGGTGGAAAGGAAGTTTATTCTTTTTTTGGAAGTTTATTCTTAATGTTGAGTGGTATGGAAGTATTAGAAATAGGAAAGAAACATAAGTCTTACTTAATCTACCCCAGAAAAAGGTCCTGTCCTATATACAGAGAGAGATTCTCTTATCAGAAAGAAGAGGGAAGAAACATGCCAGGAATCCTGAAATATCTCTACAAGCTGATCTTGAGAATTGCAAGAACTTGGACAGCAAAAAGGGTGCATGAGGATGTTTCCTTGGCATGAAGACCAGATATATAACAAAAGAGCCTACTGGTTCATGGATTCTACATTTCCACATTCCAAGTGAAATAGCTAATCTAATTCAACCAGCAGACACTAGCCACGGTCTATATTGCACAGTTCAATATGGCACCCACAAACCACTTGAAATGTGGTAAATTATAGTTAAGACGCTGTAAAATACATACTACATCTGAAAGGCTTGGCAAAAAAAGAATGCAAAATCCTCTACTCTTTGTTTATGGATATGTGTTGAAATTACAATCTTTTGGTACAATGGATTAAATGAAATACATTAGTGGAAATAATGTCCACACTTTCCTTCACTTTGGTTAATTTGGCAACCAGAAAATTTTAAATTGCACATGTGCTCATGTTATATTTCTATAGGATAGCATTCAACTTGACAGATGTGACAAAATCTCATCTATCATATATGAAGTGGCTCATCTCAGATCTGAATAGACAAAGTTTTTCATCCAATAACTGGAGTGCCTCCAAGGTTTTCATTAGGTACTCAGAGTCTCAGTCAGGAAAAGATGGAGGAATAGGTCAGTCCTTGAGACTGTATTGGTATTAATTAATTATGCCATCATGACATATAAACCTCCCTCTTAAATGTGGCCTTGTCAAAGGATTCATTTGGAGACCTAGTAGAAAACAACTTCATGAAATTAGGAGCATCATAATTTTATTCTAAGCCCTGAATTTGGATTATGTCCTCTCTTTTCCCATGTGGAACAAGTCCAATAACCTTTCCTATTCACATAAACTTCCCAGGAAGGCTCAAGTCTAATAGTATGTAGGTAAAAAAAGAATTTTCTTTCTGTTTCTTAGTGACTTTCCAGACGTTCTTTCACCCACATATTTCTCAATATGGATGCTTTTATGAGATAAGAGCTACCTAGCAGAAGTCTCAGTAATTCTAATTCTTATATGCACAGTGGGCCTAGAAAGGAACATTTTATTCCTTCTTGCTTTAGGAGCTGAATATGATGATCAGACAAGCCAGAGGGAAAAAGAAGATGATAAAGTCTTTCCTGGTGAGAGCCATACCTATGTCTGGCAGGTCCTGAAAGAAAATGGTCCAATGGCATCTGACCCACCATGTCTCACCTACTCGTATCTTTCCCATGTGGACCTGGTAAAAGACCTGAATTCAGGCCTCATTGGAGCTCTGCTGGTGTGTAGGGAAGGTAAGGCTTACAAAGGATAGGACTGATACAGATAGGTAAGTATAAACACCTGACCTTGTGTTATTTATTTCTTCTGGAAAAAGTGCTTCTTTCCCCTAGCATTATGTCTATGGAAAAGAAAACAATCCATTTTCTGAGAAAAGCATATCCATCCTATGTAACACCAATAAATGTAAGCCAGGCTCAGAGCAGACAACATTCAGAATTAGGTCGCTGTTTTCAAAGAACTGCTATTTCCACTTCAAATCTGTGGGCTATCTCTATAATGTTTCTACTATCCTTTACCTTTTACAAATATTGAGCTAGTTTCCTTGGAAGTTCCATGGAGGTAAACATACCTTTCAGTAACATAGGGTCATTTGTTATTTGTAAGCCAAATCTACATAAAAATTGGAGAAAAGAAACCATTTATTTGTACTGATAACTTGTTATTCTAAAACTAATCTTCCATTTATTTGCCTGTTTTTAATTTATTGCTTAGTAACATAATCTGAATTCAGGAAATATACTTAATGTAATTTCACTTTAATCCTATGGCAGCATCGGCTTCCCTGGAGCTTTTTCTTTGTTCTAGTTATTACTGAACAATCCCACAATTCACTGGCTTAAAACAACAATAATACTTCTTTAAATCTCTCCTAGTTTTATAGGTCTCATAGAAATTGAAAGCATCTTGTCTGAGACTATCTTATCAGGTAGTAAACTGTGGCCTGAGGTGAGAAGTTCCCAACAGTGACTTCATTCACATGTCTGGTACCTGGACTTGACCAGCTCAGCTAGCTAGCTCAGTTCTGTCTATTTCCTATCTTTAGATAGGTGCCATAGGATAGCCAGATTTCTCAATCCAGAGCTAATCTGAAGTTACATGACCATTTCTAATGTAACCACAAATCACACAGTATCACTTCCATGAAATTTTATTTGAACACTTCAATTAGACCAGTCCCTAAGAGGGGATAGTACCTCTTAATGATGAATAGATAAAGCAAATTTATAACCATGAACCACCATACCTTTTCTGAATGATGATGATGATGATGAGTAGACTTCAAAAAAGGATGAAGGCTAATGTTTATAATCATTTCATCTAGAAGTATGATATCTCTCTTTTTTTTTTTTTGTCGGTCATGGGGCTTGAACTCTGGGCTTGGGTGCTATCCTTGTGCTCTTCACCTCAAGGCAAGTGCTCTACTGCTTGAGCCACAGCACTACTTCCGGTTTTCTAGCTGCTTATTGGAGATAAGAGTCTCACGAACTTTCCTGTCCGGGCTGGCTTTGAACCGCAATCCTCAGATCTCAGCCTCCTGAGTAGCTAGGATTACAGGCGTGAGCCACCGGTGCCCAGCTTAGAAGTATGATATCTCTTATGCTAACTTTTGTTTCATAGCCTTAACTAATAACAAAAGGGTAAAAAATACGTGGATCTTTTTTGGTTCCAGTCCTGTGGCTTGAACACTGGGCCTGGGTACAGTCCCTGGGCATTTTTGCCCAAGGCTAGCACTCTACTGATTGGACCATATTTCTACTTCTGGCTTTTGGTGGTTAATTGGAGATAAGAGTCTCAGGGACTTTCCTGCCTGGGCTGGCTTCAAAATCATGATCCTCAGATCTCAGCCTCCAGAGTAGCCTGGCAGGATTGCTATTTGTTTTTAATCAGAGTTACATTAGCTATACTAGGGGGAATCTTCACTATGACATTTCCACATAAGCATAGAGGCTATTTCAACCAGGCCTCCCCCACATTACTCTCCTTTCCCCCATTCGAATAAAATTGCAACAGGCTTCATTATTCTATTTTCATACATACCAACAATCTATTTCAACTATATTTGTTCCTTTTCACCTTCATTAGCCCAACTTGTTTCTATTTCTCCTCCACTCCAAGTCCCCCATTGATAAACAACTTTCATTGGAGTGCTTTGTGCTCTTTTCATATATTTTGGTAGTATAGCTCAAAATTATCCTCTTTCATTTTTCCTCCTTCCTTCCTATCCTAAGTAGATCCTTAGACTCATGCTGGTTTACATACATAGGCGCTCTCTCTCTCTCTCTCTCTCTCTCTCTCTCTCTCTCTCTCTCTCTCTCTCTCTCTCTCTCTCTCTCTCTTTCTCTCTCTTAACAGATAGATACACAGATAAATATAATTTTTTGACTGCATTTGCCCACTCTTCCTCTCTCCATTTGTCCACCCCTCTCTCCTTGACCTCAACTCCAGCTTTCTGGTATTTATGTTGTTAAACTGTAAATTAGTTGTTCAAAGGAATTACATCATTGGAATAATTTCCTGCATATACTTTATTTTTTATTTTATTTATTTATCTATTTATTTATTTACCTATCTCTTTATTTATTTATTTAGCCAGTCCTGGAGTTTGAGCTCAGGGCCTGAGCACTGTCCTTGAGATATATCTATATATCTATATTTATCTATATATCTATGTTTCTCTTTCTATATATACACACACATATCACATTTTATATATACCACATTTATAAGGAAAAAACACATTAGAAAAAATAATATAATCCAGGTGCTGGTGGTTCATTTCTATAATCCTAGCTACTTAGGGGATTGAGATTCAGAGGATTTAGTTCAATATCAGCTCAGGCAGAAGACTCAGGCAGGAGACTCCATCTCCAAAATAACCAGAAAACTTGTCCAGAAACATTGCTCAAGTGTTAGAGTAACAGTAGAATAAGCAAGCAAGTTGAGCAAGCATAAGGTCCTGAGTGCTAATTCCTGTACTGTCCAAATAATAATGATGATGATGATTATAATAATAATAATAACGATCATCAATAATATACATTAAAAGCAAAGCATAAGAAAAGATAGATAATGGAAACATACATATAAAGAAAATGGAAGCTGATCAATTTCACCTTTCATGTTATAGAAATATCCCCTTATCATCATCATCAAAATAAATAAATGACATACATTAAAAATATATTAGAAAAATAACTCCATCCATTATTTATAGACAACAGGATTGGCCAAATAGAAAATCTCAGAGAACATTTTTTAAAAACTCTCATAACTAATAACTGAGCTTAACAAAATTTCAGGATACAAGATCAAAATATGAAAATCATTTATAGTCTATATCAAAGAACAATTAGAAACAAAAAGGTTTTAAGAAATGTAGGTAGACATTTAGCAAAATATGTACATTGCCCATATAGTGAGAACTACAAAGTACTGTTGAAAGAAATTGAAAACTTAAATAAGTAGAGAAACACACTAAGTTCATGGACTACAATATTAAACCTAAAGATGTCTACTATCTCCAAAAATATATATTTAATACAATACCAATCAAAATCTAAACATCAGGCTGGGGCCCAAGGGTCAAATGTAAAGCACTTTCCTAGAAAGCATGAGGTCCTGGGTTCAATACTCAATACTGCCCAAAAAAATCCAATATAAATTTTTGTTGATATAGACCGATTCTAAAAAACAAACAAGCAAACAAACAAATTCTGCTCCTGGGGCTTGAACTCAGGGCCTGGGCGCTGTCCCTGAGCTCTTCAGCTCAAGGCTGACACTCTAGCACTTGAGCCACAATGCCACTTCCTGGTTTATTTTTTTTTTTGGGGGGGGGGGGTCCGGTCGTGAGGCCTGAACTCTGGGCTTGGGCGCTGTCAGTCAGCTCTTCAGTACAAGGCTAGCACTCTACCACTTGAGCCACAGCGCCATTTCTGACATTTTTCTTTTTGCTTATGTGGTGCTGAGGAATCGAACCCAGGGCCTCAGGCATGCAAGGCAAGCGCTCTACCACTGAGCCACCTTCCCAGCCCTCACTTCCTGTTTTCTGATGGTTAATTGGAGGTAAGAGACTCATGGACTTTTCTGTCTAGGCTGGCTTTGAATTGTGATCTTCAGATCTCAGCTTCCTGAGTAGCTAGGATTACAGCATGAGCCACTGGCACCTGGCTGATTCTACAATTTACATAGAAAGTTACTGTTGCTAGATTAGTCAAATGTATTTTTACAAAAGAAGAATAGGACAGACTCATAGACCAATGAAGGGTTCAGAAATAGATCCACACAAGAGCCATGTAAAAACAATTCAATGGAGGAAGGCTAGCCTCTTCAACAAATGGTGAGGTAATAGACACTCATGTGTAAAAAAATGAACCTTTATGTAAACTATACTTCTTTACCCAATATTAACTCAAATTCTTAATAATCCAGGTTTAAGAGAAGAGTTCTTAAAAGACACAAAAAATGAGTGATTTTTGCTTTGTGAAAAACAATGTTAAGAAAATGATTTTTTAAAAAACAGGCTATATATTGGGAGAAAATATTCACAAATCACACAAAGAGAAGACTTGTTATTCCATGAGGTTTTTCAGAGTCCTTGAGAGAAATGGTTTGTTATTCAAATGTTCATTACTTTCCTTGAGAAAATATCGTTTTTTACTTTCTTAAGTGAATAAAATTTTTTATCTTCAAGAAGTTGAACAAAGGAGGTGGCATTTAACAAAGCAGTTTATTAACACAAGGCATCTTGATCAGTGTTAATTCTTTCAACATTCTCATCCCACATTGACCTACCCTTTCCCTTACTTTTCTTAACTTTATGGTATATACAATGAATTCTTTTTTTTTTTTTTTTTTGCCAGTCCTGGGTCTTCAACTGAGGGACTTGGGCAGTGTCGCTGAGCTTCTTTTGCTCAAGGCTAGCGCTCTACCACTTGAGCCACAATGCCACTTCCAGGTTTTTCTGTGTATGTGGTACTGAGGAATCGAACTTGGAGCTTCCTGCATGCTAGGCAAGCACTCTACCATTAAGCTACATTACCATCCCTACAATGAATTCTTGACTGTATTCTTTCCCCGCTGCCCTCCTTCATTCATCTACCTTTCTCCCCTTGGTCCCATACCCCTCTTACTTCTTATTTCTAAGCATTAATGGTTATTAACAAAAATCTTCCTACTGAAAATAAACCTACAAACAAAAGATATATAATACTAAGAAACACAGCCACCAAACTCAACAATTAAAAATCAAGAAAATTCACTTTATCAAGTGTAGGTGTTTGTTTCACTCATGACTTTTTGCTGTTTTACATTGCAGTAATGTAAAAAAAAATTGCAGGAGTAATAGAAGTTCCCTATATTAATTGCCTATGTATATATTTTCAATTAACAATGTATATTGTGCTATAATTTTTCTTTTTCTGTTGTGATGTATATGTGTGTATGTGATTAGTATATGGGCTTTTATTTTGTATGTCTTTTAAATTCCATTTTACAGTAATTCATTTTATTTTTACTTCAATTTGTTTTTGAGAGACTCTCACTATACAATCCAGGCGGTCCTAGAATGAACTATATGTAGCCAGACTGGCCTCCAACTTGTAATCCTCCTGCCGCTGCCTCCCATGTGCTGGGATTGGAGGTGGACTACCACATCTGATTTCTGTAATTCATTTTAATTGTCCTCTACAAAAGCAATGATCAGAAACAAAATTTATTTAATAACTAACTCAAGTACTCAGAAAATACTTGTGTAGGAAATGTTGCATCAAAGAAAAATGTTATGACAAAGTTAGCAATAGTTAGAGGACTACATGGGTTTGGGGTTTTTGTTTTTGCTTTTTACAATACTGGGAATTGAACCAAGGATCACACGCATGCCAAGCAAGTGCTCTCTACATCTTTATCCACACATTCGACTTTCTTGACTATATTTTGTTTCTAAGATAGCATTTCACTAACTTTCCCCAGGCTAGCTGTAACCTCAAACTCATGATCCTCCTGTCTCTATCTCTAAGTAGCTGGGGTCGCTGGTGTGTGACAGTATGACCAGGTTACTTGTACTTACTCTCACCATCAGTTGATGAAGAAATGTTGCCGCCTACTGGCAATATTTCTATGATGTGATTTTTTTGAACAGAAGACCTTTTCATTTCTTTCAGGGAGCCTGGAGAAAGAAAGGACACAGACTTTACACCAATTTGTACTACTTTTTGCTGTATTTGATGAAGGTTAGTGAGCTTCAATTAACATTTTGAAATCCTGAAAAAATCAAATATATTTCTTTAAGGAAATCCAGTATATTTCCTTAATCTGGTGCTTGAGAATGTGGGTAGCTTGTTAAGAGATTTATATATAGAAAGATCACAAACTATTACTATGTAACAGAAAGGAGACAGGATGAAAATGAATGTTAAGGATAAAATGCAATCTAAATTCCACTGGCAAGTATGAAGTAAGAGGATAAAAGAGTTGGGCAACAGGTAACAAACACCATTGGCTCTACTTCTTACATCTTTTATTTACTCTCTTAGTAAATATGCAACATTTGGAAAGTTCCTTCATTTTTTTGTGCTGCAGTTTTCTCAAATCCAAAATTGAAATGAGTATTTTCATTGTTATTATAGTAGTGACATACAGAGAGGTTAAAGTTACATAAGTCAGGTAATAAGGACATTTCCTTTTGAACAATGTCACCCTTCCCTTGCTCTCTCCAAGTTTTTCCCTCTCATTCCCACCCACAAGTTGTATAGTTCATTTTCAACATAGTGTCTAGTGAGTATCACTGCTGGGTTTGTTCACCTTTAGGCCCTCCATTTCTGTGCCTCCCTTCATACTCCCAAAGACAAATAAATGAACAAACAGAACAAAAAAAAAAAGAAAAGAAGAAAAAAAACCTCTTCTTTCCTGGAGTTCATTTCAATAAACATTATTTTATATGATCAGATGCACATAGGTATTGTGCCTTTGTGTTCTCCTAAACATATCATCCTTTGGTCTCACTGTGAGCATCTAGAGTCCTATATAATTTATCACATCCCAGGATATTTTAGATGTAGCTTCTGCATATGAGAGAAAACATGCACTGTTTGTCTCAATGAGCTTGGTTTACCTCACTTAACATGATTTGTTCTATTTCCATCCATCTCCCTGCAAATGACATAATATTATGTTTTCTAATGGCTGTGTAAAATCCCATTGTGTATAGGTACCACATTTTTTGATCCACTCATTGTGAGGCATCTGGGCTGTTTCCATATCTTGGCTGTTGTGAATAGTGCAGCAATGAACATGGATGTGCAGGCGTCCTTATCATATTCTGGCTTATGATGTTCAGGGTAGATGCCCAGGAGTGGTATGGCTGGTTTGTAGGGAAGATCTATGTTTAGTTTTTTGAGGAACCTTTAGACTGCTTTCCAGAATGGTTGTACTAGTTTACATTCCCACCAACAGTGCAATAGGGTTCCTTTGGCCCCACATCTCCACCAATATTTGTTATTGTTCAAATTCAGATGTTGGACTCTCAGAGCTGTATTGATTTTCATTTCCTTTATGGCTAGGGATGATAAGCCTTTTCTCACGTGTTTCTTTGCCATGCTTACCTCTTCTGAGAAATCCCTCCTTAACTCATTTGGTCATTTAGTGATTTTGTTTATTAGCTTTGGTAGGGGTGAGTTTCTTGAGCTCCTTGTATATATTGGATATCAGGCCTTTGTCTGATGTGTTGCTGGTATAGATCTTCTCCTAGTCTGTCAGCTGTCCTTTTAGTTTAGCAACTATGTCTTTAGCTGTGCAGAAACACTTTATTTTGATATAATCCCAGGGTCAAGTCTCTTTCCTATGTACCTCTGGGACTCTTTTTTTTTAAATTGTGAAAATACCGTACAGAGGGGTTACAATTACATGAGCAAGGTAATGAGTATATTTCTTATCAAGCATTGTTGCCTCCTCTTCTGTTTCCCCTTCCCATCCCTTCCCATCTCCTCACTCCTCCCACACACACCAAAGTTGTAAAGTTCATTTTTCCACATAACGTCTTGTGCATCTCATTGTTGTCTGGGACTCTTTTTTTTTTAAAGTTTCTGCCTATGTCTATGAGTTCTAGTGTTTTTCCTACTTCCTCTTGCAGTTCTTTCAAGGTTTCAGGTCTGACCTTGAGATCTTTGATCTACTTTGAGTTGAGTTGGTATTTTTGCATCATGACAAATGGGGATCCACTTTTAGTTCTCTGCATATGGACATCTAGTTTTCCCACCACCAATTATTGAAGAGCCTATCTTTTTTCCACTGTATATCTTTGGCTCCCTCATCAAATATCAGACAACCACAAGTATATGGCTTTATTTCCAAGTCTTCTAGTTTGTTCCATTGATCTTCAAGTCTATTTTTGTGCCAATACCAAGCTGGTCTTGCTATTATACCTTTGTAGTAGAGCTTGAGGTCTGGATTGTGATACCACCCACATTTTTTGCCTAGAATTGTTTTGCTATTCTAGGTCTTTCGTCGTTCCATATGAATTTTTGGATTATTTTCTCCATGTCAGTAAAGAACTTCATTAGGATTTTGATGGGAATTGCATTGAATTTGTAGGTCATTTTTGGCCATGTGGTCATTTTTACAATATTAATTCTACCTTCCATTAACATGGAAGATCTTTCCATTTCCTGATGTCATCCTTCAATTTTTTTCTTCAAAATTTTAGAGTTGTCATTATAAAGGTCTTTTGCTTCTTTGGTTAGGTTTATTTCTAAATTTTTTTTGTCAGTCGTGGGGCTTGAACTCTGGGCCTGGGCACCATCTCTGAGCTCTTCAGCTAAAAGCCAGCACTCTACCAATTGAGCCACAGCACCACTTACAGTTTTCTGGTGGTTAGTTGGAGATAAGAGTCTCATGGACTTTCCTGCCTGGGCTGGCTTTGAACCACAATCCTCAGACCTCAGCTAGGAGTGACAACCCCTTTAAATATATAATCTAATAAGTAGAATGAAATCCTCATGGGCTAAAAGTAACCAAATAGTCTCTTTCCCTTAGTTATCTTTTGTCATTTTCCTACCTACTGGTATGGATAAGCCTGGGGAAAAATAATCAATTTAAGCAAGAAATGTCTGCCATTAGTAATTATATTCTTTCTCTTACTTTGAGTCTTTACCTATTTTGCTGGAACAACATGCTTACGGTGTGAAATAGTCTTTCTCCTATAGAAGGAAGAGAAGGAGAGGTAAAGGGAGATTAATTCAAGAGATAGAACTCAGCTGACTCTATTTTTGCTTTCTCTCTCATCAGGTAAGAGCTGGTACTCAGAACCAAAGGGTCCCTTGACCCAGGCTACAGATTCTGCACCTGCTGGGGCCTGGCATAAAATACACACAATCAATGGTTATGTAAACAGGTCTCTGCCAGGTATGTGTACACCTGATCAACAAATGCCAGGGTTTTCTGAATTCAATAACAATACCCTCTTCTCCAGTTTTCAGCTAGCTCTGCACCCCAAAATGAAAGCCCACTGAATTCTGGCCTCTGGTACTCTTAAATAATAATGAGGAATTCTTCTTAATATCACTTGAAAATGAAAGCCTACCAATGCACACAGACAGAGCTTACAGCTAAATGTCTCTTTATGCTTAAATACAAGTGAAAATTTAAGGATAAACTAATATCTAAGATAAGTCTGAAATATGAAAGACATACACAAAGATAAACAAAAAATAATTTCAGAAAGAGAGAAATAATGATCAGAATAAGATTTGTCAGAAGCTCTAATTAGTATTTTTACAATAATTCAATATATTTCATCAATAAAGTACCAGTAGAAGTCTATAAAAAAGAAACAACCAGAACAAATACATATTCATAAAATTAGAAACATGATGGTCACAATACAAACTCCGATAGAAAGTATGAAAAGTAGAGAAAATTTCCCAGAAAGTAAAAGATTGAGAATATATTCTAAAATAAACTTGAAAATCAGAGAAGACAAAATAGAATGTTAAGAAATAGAGATATGCATCTTGCTACTAAAATTGCCCATCAAGGTAAACAAAAAATACACTGGTAGCTCACACCTGTCATCCTAGCTACTCACAAGGCAGAGATCTGAAAACTGCTGTTCAAACTCAGCCCAGTCAGGAAAATCCATGAGGATTTTATCTTCAGATAACCACCTAAAAAAGTGGAGCTGTGGCTCTAGTTGTTGAATGCTAGCCTCGAGCAGAAAAGGTCAGAGACAGTGTCCAGGCCCTAAGTTTAAGCCCCATGACTGACCAAAAGAAAGAAGAAAGGAAGGAAGGAAGAAAAGGAAAGAAAGGAAGAAAGAAAGAAGCCGGGCGCTGGTGGCTCACGCCTGTAATCCTAGCTACTCAGGAGGCTGAGATCTGAGGATCGCGGTTCAAAGCCAGCCCGGGCAAGACAGACCGTGAGACTCCTATCTCCAATAAACCACCAGAAAACCGGAAGTGGTGCTGTAGCTCAAGTGGTAGAGCGCTTGCCTTGAGCTGAAGAGCTGAGGGACAACGCCCAGGCCCAGAGTTCAAGCCCCACGACCGACAAAAAAAAAAAAAAAAAAAAAAAAAAAAGAAAGAAAGAAAGAAAGAAAGAAAGGAAGGAAGGAAGGAAGGAAGGAAGGAAGGAGAAAGAAAGAAAGCAAGCAAGAAAGAAAGAAGGAAAGAATAAAGAAGGAAGGAAAGGAAGGAAAGAAAGAAAGAAAGGAAGGAAGGAAGAAAGAAAGAAAGAAAGAAAGAGAAAGAAAAGAAAGAAAAGGAAGGGAGGAAGGGAGGAAGGGAGGAGAAAGGAAGGAAGGAATGAAGGAAAAGAAAGAATTAAGAGTCCCACATGGAATTATCATTATGGCATTTAAGAGCACAAAGAAGATATTACAGCAGCTTCTTCTGGAAGGAACATAAGAAGTAAGAAAAATTAGACAGATAAAAATGAAGAAATACCCTTAAGAGAAATATTTTTCCAGGGAAAATTTATAGGCCAACTATGAATCATATTTGGGGGGAGACTAAAAACATCTTCAGAAATGGAAGACCCTAGAAACCACTAAATATGTACTACTGTAAAACTAAAGAGTAGCTTGGTGCTGGTGGCTCACATTTACAATCCTAGTTACTCAGGAGGTTTAGATCTGAGGATCACAGTTCAAAGCAGCCTAGGCAGGAAAGTCCATGAGACTCTCATCTCCAATTAACCACCAGAAACTCAGAAGTAGCGCTGTGGTTCAAGTGGTAGACTACTAACCTTGAGCAAAAAATGCTCAGGGACAGCATCCAGGCCCTGAGTTCAAGCTCCACAATTGATAAAAACAAACACACAAAAAACCTAAAGAGTAAATTGAAAAAGAATTTGGGAGATTGAGCAATCCAAAAGAAAAATAAAAGATGGAGGGATATTTTCTTTTTAAACTTTTTCTGTGTTTTATAGTAATTCCAAAATTGATGTGCATAATTTCAGAATTAAGAAATTAATTTTTAAAACATTTAGGTTCCTCTTATCATAGTGTATGTATAGCATAATGGGGAGACATATAATAAACAGTCATAATAACAAATGCAAAATTATAAACCAAGAATTACTCTGTGTGGAATTCACATAATTATATGTAAGCATATAGTAAAGGAGTCTGGCCTAGACTAGAGGTCACTTGAACTGAACTTTGAAACAAGATCAGGAATATGGATTTTATGCGATATCCAAGTGGAGATTTGAGAAGGTTCTTGGTTTTATGAGTCTGGAATTCTAGGAGGGTTCAGGAGTGAGGACAGCATAAAAAACAAAACCAGAGGGATATTGCTACAAAGGTTAAGGGAAAAGAAAGTTTCAAGATGAATTGAATGTTAATAGATGGAGACAAAGACTGAAACTGGATTTAGTAGCATGGTGGTTATTAGTGACCTTGGCAAGATCTGTTGGTTTAATAGTAACCTGATTTCCATGGCAAATTCATTTATAAGTCAAGGTAACAATAAAATATATAGGGTTAATTTGTTCAACCTATCCCTAGCAAGTATATTCCACTTCAAATTTTCTTCTTGGCTATAGATGTCCTATTTCTATCTTTCAGGTCTGATTGGATGCCACAGGAAAATGGTCTACTGGCATGTGATTGGAATGGGAACTACCCCTGAAGTACACTCAATATTTCTAGAAGGTCACACATTTCTTGTGAGGAACCATCGTCAGGCTTCTTTGGAGATATCACCAATAACTTTCCTTACTGCTCAGACACTCTTGATGGACCTTGGGCAGTTTCTACTGTTTTGTCATATCCCTTCCCACCAACATGGTACTACCATTTTTGATCTTAAAAATGAATTTTATAAATATATAATTCTAATGGAATTTACTGGATAGTGTATTACTATATAAGAGTTTCAAAGGGTGCCATTATAGAGTTAAGTTTATGTTACACCTCAACTAATAGATTTTACCTTGAGTGTAAGAGGGTATTAGTAGCGTGGGCATGAGCAAGATGGGAAACAGGAAGGACAGTGTGTCATTGGTTTCTCAGCCTGATCCCATTAACTAGGCTTCAATAATATGGAAGAAGGCTACAGATTGGAGCAAAGATTTAGGGTGATAAGGTACTTCATGAAATCTTCTAGGACTACTTGATGGAGAATTTGTCAAGGATCAAAGGTCTTGTGTAAGAAAGTTAGGACCTATAGTTTCAAATTATTGTTGAAGGATCAATATCAGGGTACTATCATTGAACAAAGTCTTGCTACATCATATGTGGCAAAAGGATTCACATGACAGAAGAGCCAAAGAAGAGACGAGAGAGGAGGAGAGCAATCTCTTCCTGTGATAACAAACTCACTTCGAGATAAGTGTCAATTCATTCATGAGGCTGGAGCCTAAATACTTAAAATGTCCTTCCTTCCTCCCAACAAGATCACAATGGCAATTAAGTTTCAGCATGAGTTTAAGAGGGGCAAACATCAAAAAAGAACTGTTAGACAAATGTTTTGGGAAGACATAATATTTCGTGTTTAACAACACTAGTTTTGTTCATAATACTTTCATTTTAAGTTCCTTGGTGGCTTAGGAAAGGGATTTGAAGCTGGGCTCCAATAGCTCATGCCTGTCATCTTAGCTACTCAGCAGGCTGAGAACTGGAGGATCATTTAGCATAGGCGTCATCTCCAAAATAACCAGCAAGAAGCCAGGCCAGAGGCATGGCTCGTGTTAGAACACAAGTTGAGCAAGCACAAGGCCCTGAATTCAAAACCTGGTATAGGCAGGGGAGGGATTTGATCTTGTCATATACCCACCAAATATTTCCTCAAAGTCTTTTATAGTAATTAATAATAGAAATATCTAGGTCTGGGGCATGGTTCATGTGGTAGACCACTAGCAAGTATGAAACCCTGAATTTAAATCCCACTACCATAAAGAATGTAGGACATCTTTTTCATTTCTTACATATTATTTATGAATTTTTAATATATATTTTTATTATAAAAATACAGTACGGAGGGGTTATGGTTACATGAATAAGGGTAATGAGTCCATTTCCTTCGAGCATTGTTACCTACTCCTTTGGTTTTCCCCTACTATCCCTTTCCCTCCCCACCTCCTCAACTCCTCCCTCACCACCCCACAAAGTTGTAAAGTTCATTTTCAACATAGTGTCTTGTACATCTCATTGTTACAATGGGTCAACCTGTATCCTTGTTTCAGCATTTTGTTATTTCCCTTCCCCTCCCCAAATTAGAAAAATGTATATATAAGATGCAGGGCACTGGGATCAAATACAGTGAACAAAAAAGGGGGGAGGGTTATATCATGGGGGAAGAACATACAAAAGAAACAAAAAAAATCACATAGTGCATTATAAGTACATTAAAACAACAGCAAGAAAGATAAAACCTCTTGTGTCCTTATCTTGGGGTTCACTTCGCTTAACATCATCTTATATGGTCATATTTACGATTATTTTTGAGAAGACATTAGTGCAGAAAGACTATCATAATGGATAGCTAAGAGGAACTTGATATAGAAACAAAATCACATGGGCACATAGGCCATTTAATTATATGCAGATTGTTGATTGTCCAGTTTGAGCCTGACCAATGCAAGAGGAGTATGGACTTATTTAATCTTCTTGACAACCTCTCTTCACTCATTTTAATCTTTACTTTTTATTAAGATACTTTGTGAAATTAGACTTTACACAAAACCCTTCATTTTTCCATCCAAACAGATGGGAAGTTGGTCCTGCCTAGGTTTTCAAAGGCTGAAAATAACGCACCTTAAGTCTTCTTATTTTATATTTTCAGCCTTTGAAAGTCAAGGTCAGACCAACTCCATATCCCATCAATTACATAATGATGTCTATATTTACTTCATCATGTGATACAAACCACTGATTTAGTAACAGCTTATCAGGAAAAAGTAAGGTTTCTGAAGACTTCAGTTTCAAAATTTGATAAACACAAAATGAGTTCCAGAAAAGAAATATATATATATATATATATATATATATATATATATATATATCAAAGCAAATTAATAAGTTAATTTGGTTATATATATTAATAAGCAAACCAATAAGTTTTGGGAAAGGAGTATAACTTACATGGAACACAAGAATACAAAAGTCAGGAAAATAAAATATAAAATGAGAGATAATCCGTATAGGAATAAATCCATATAGGAGATTGGCTAAAAAGGATACTGATATAGAAAGAGGGGTGGTCTGGAGACAGTCTTGAAAACCTAATAACAGAAAGGTCATATTAGTTAAGGCAAGAAAGTATTGTAGGAGTATGATATTGTTTGGTTTGTCTGGTTCCAGATGGCATGGAAGCATATATCAAAGTAGATAGCTGCCCAGAGGAACCCCAACTACAGAGGAAAAATAATGAAGATGAAGATTATGATGATGATGATGATGATCTTGATTCTGAGATGGATGTGTTCAGATTTGATGATGACAACTCCCCCTTCCTACAAATTCGTTCAGCTGCCAAGAAGCATCCTAAAACTTGGGTACATTATATTGCTGCTGAGGAAGAGGAGTGGGACTACGCGCCTTCAATCCTCACCCCTGATGATGGGTAAACAAATACCTTTTGACTAGAGGCACTATTCTTCCCCATGCTCAAAAGGTTCTTCTCAGTTTTTCAAACCAGCAAATCCTTGAGCTCCTTGAAAGGGTTAGTACATGTATGCAATCAAATGACAAAGGTCTTGTGTGATAGTCAACTTTTCAGCACTGTAACCAAATTCGAAGATAAATGACTGATAAAGGAGGAAAGGCTTATTTTGTTTGGCTTCATAGTTGTTTTGCCATGTTGGCAGCACAGTGCATCTGTTGTGCCAGGCCGCAGACCCCCAAAGACCACCAAGGAGCCGAATCCGATGCAAGTACACAAGAGCCATTTATTGCAAGCTCGAGCCTGGACTCACAATCATCACCGATGCAGCCGGTCAGAGTTGTGAGTCCCAGCCACATGTTCAGCAGGGTTTTTATAGGGTTTCCAGCAAGAGGAGGGGGTTTCCATTCTAGCAGTTACATGATTGACTTAAGGTTCACGGGCTTCTACATAATTGGTCAGCATTTCATGGGCAAGTTTCAGGGTAGGATCATTGATTGGTTAGGGGCATAGTCATTTCCAGTAAGGGTAGGGGCTTTCTAACTTAGTGATTACAGGATTGGTTAAATCATACATAGCAAGTAGAGCATTGGTTGGGACACATAAGACTAACCATAGGAATGCAGGCAACAATATATTATTATTTTTTTTTTTACTGTTTATGACCTACAGCTGCTTTTTCCAGGAACTTGACCAACCTGTCCATTTTCCAGTAACTAGGGTCCTGTTTCTCAACCCTTTGTCTAACTGGCAGTTGCTAGGTGTATAATTGCAGTTTCGATTGTGGGTTTTCCAAGAACTTTTCCAAAAACTGTTTGTCCCTTAAGTGGCTAACTTGTGTTCTTCCTCAACACATCATGGTGCCAGTGCATGATGGGAGAGGCCTATTCTTTTCATGGCAGTCGGGAAGCAAGAGGGAGAAAAGGGGCTTCAGATCTCAATATCCCCTCCAAGGGCACGCCCCCCCCTACCCAGTGGCTAACTTCCTCCCTGTAGTCTCCAACTCCCAAACATTTCCCCACCTCCTAATAAAGCCACAGCTGCACAAAGCCCTTAGGGAACATTCAAAATCCACACCGAGGCAGCTATTAACGTATTTGGGAACTACCTAAGCAGCAGAGATACTTGGATTTTCCTCAATCTTTGCCTTTACTCAATCATTTCAGCTATTTTAGAATTTCATTTTCCTTATCTAAAAATTTCTCCTTAACCTCTCATTCTTTTTGTCTTTCTTTTCTACAGAAGTTATAAAAGTCAATACTTGAAAAATGGCCCTCGACAGATTGGTAAAAAGTATAAAAAAGCTAGATTTATGGCATACACAGATGAAACCTTTAAGACACGTGAAACTATTCAGTATGAATCAGGAATTTTGGGACCTTTACTCTATGGAGAAGTTGGAGATACACTGTTGGTAAGTTAAGGAATGATCTGAGATCAGGTCAGAAGACAGTCTGGAGAATTTTGAGTTTCTACAATACTTCATAATTCAGCCTTGTCTTCAATGGACAATGTTCTAAAAATTATAAATGTTACACAAATAAATACTAATTACATATTTTAAAGGAGTATGTAGAATAAAAACAATGTTACCCATAAAACTATCAACTCTTTTGAATACTGTTTAGAATGATACACATCCATCTACAACTTTTTTCATTCTTTGTGTTGTAGGAATTACTAGACTATGTTTATGAACCAGATTTCCTTTAGAGCCACCTTTGGACAGTCTGTGACCTTAGAGAAGGGTTTTTACACTTATAAAATGTTGCAAAGAGAAGAAGCAGGGGA
The DNA here is from genome assembly GCF_024711535.1 of Dipodomys merriami. NCBI lineage: Eukaryota > Metazoa > Chordata > Mammalia > Rodentia > Heteromyidae > Dipodomys > Dipodomys merriami. Next base: position 713,402 of record NW_027204492.1, read on the forward strand.
GAGGAGAGGAGAATATGTGACAAACCCTACAGCATTTACTCTTAAGCCCTTTCTAGGAAATGTTGGCTGACTTACGATTAAGCTGCCAGATGTTTAAATAAATTGTTTTCTTCCCCCAAAATTTGCAGATGGTTGACTGAATGGATTCACCTGCACAAAAGTGTCATGAAGGGTACTGGTTATTGTCTATGGAATTTTGTTAAATAATGCCAAACTGACTTACCATTCCTTTACTGTTTATGATTCCCACCAAAAATGTATGAGTGCCTCTTTCGCCATGCCTTGTCAATAATAACTGTTAATACTTGCATATTGTTTTCTTTTGTACTTTCCTATCTAGTAGATTGTGTGTGCCTGCACATGTGCATGCTTACACTCATATGCGTGTGCATCCATTCCAGTCTTGGGGTTTGAACTCAGGCTTGGGTGCTGTCCCTGAGCTGCTTTTTCTCAATACTGGTGCTCTACCACTTGAGTTACAGCTCCACTTTTGGTTTTTGGTGATTAATTGGAGATAAGAGTTTCATGGACTTCCTGTCTGGGCTGGCTTCAAACTGTGATCCTCAGATCTCAGACTCCTCAGTAACTAGGATTACAGCATCAGCCACTGGCACATGACTTCTACCTTTTCTTTTAAATATGAAGCATATAATCTCCTTATGAGAGTAATGAAGCCTCAGAATACAGAGTGCTTCTGGTGAATTAATTCTTTGACCAAAAAAGAATGCTCAAGATCACAAGAAGGAGATGCCATGTAACTAAGTCCATTGTCTTCACATTTGTGTAATAGCAAAGCTACCCTCAAACCCATTGTTGGCATGTGCATAACAATGAACAAGAACTTAGTAAAATAATTAAAATGATAATCAGGTGACCATCTGCCTATGAAAGGTTTAAACTGGATTATCTAGAAGGCATAAATATACCAGGATGAGGCCTACTATTTTGAGGTCCCACTTAGTGTTTTAGGTAGTGTTTCTTTCTTCTCTATTTCTCCCTGATTTGCTACACTTGATTAAATCTTTAAATAAACTTCCAAAACCCAAGTAGCTATCTGAGCAATTTCATGAAAAGTAGTATTTTTAACTTTATCTAGGCTCATAATCATATAGCACAGATGCAGGTAGCTCTTGGTTTTCTGGAGTTAGGTCAGTTTTATTCTTTACTCTAGTCACTTTAGGACTTGATCTTCTATCACATTAATACTTTTAGATTATATTTAAGAATCAAGCAAGCCGACCATATAACATCTATCCTCATGGAATCACTGATGTCAGGCCTCTGCACTCAGGGAGATTGCCAAAAGGTAAATATTAACTCAGTTTTGTAGATAATGTGCCTGTAGATGTAGGTATATGTAGATGAGGTCACAGCATTAGTAACAACTGAAATTCTGCTGGTTTTTCCCAAGCTGTTGTCATAGAACCTGAGGCCCTAAAGTTATACCAGATAAATTCTAGACATCCTTAGGTAGGATCGCACATATGTTAATAATGAGACTCGGGTGTACTTTTGTATTGCCCCCTAGTGATAGTTGAATATTGCTTAGTATTATTTGTCTGAATCTTTCTTTCTTTTTTTTGCCAGTCCTGGGGCTTGAACTCAGGACCTGGGCACTGTCCCTGAGCCTCTTTATGGCCAAGGCTAGTGCCCTAACACCACAGCACCACTTCCAGCTTTTTCTGGGTAGTTAATTGGAGATGAGACTCACAGACTCTCCTGCCCAGACTGGCTTTGAACTGTGATCTTCAGAGCTAAGCCTCCTGAGTAGCTAGGATTACAGGTGTGAGCCACTGGTGCCCAGCTTGTCTGAATCTAATAGGTGCCACTTAAGTTTTAATTTACTAAGAAACTACATGTACACACAGATTTGGAAAACTTTTGAAGTAAAAACACAATTGTTTGATGAAAAAACTAAATTTGACTTTTTGTACTTGAGCAAAGAAATAATTCATTGATTGGGAAAAAATGGGGATCATCTATAATTCTGAATGTTTAACCTCCCCACATAATTCAGGCTGTATATAGCCAGAAAACATGAAATGACTTATACAAATGACCTAATTGGGCACAGTTGGAAGATATATCATCCTGCTTTGACAGCTTTTGGACTCTAATGAGCTGGGGTTCAGAAGCTATGATTTCTTGAAAGGTAGCTACTTGCTACAAAAGTATATTTCCATGTTGTTACAAACTATTTGCTGATTAAATTAGGTTTTATTTCTCTATGTACAAGGAAACCTTTAGAGCAAACTTAAGATAAGTACAGAACTAATTTTACAACAAACATAACCAATGCATAGTTTATAATATTCTAACTGAGCTATTTCTGGGTTTGGGTGTGAATAGGTGTAAAACACTTGAAGGATTTTCCAATTCTGCCAGGAGAAATATTCAAGTATAAATGGAGAGTGACTGTAGAAGATGGGCCAACTGAATCAGACCCTCGATGCCTGACCAGGTATTACTCTAGTTTCATTAATCTGGAAAGAGATCTAGCTTCAGGACTCATTGGCCCTCTCCTTATCTGCTACAAAGAATCTGTAGATCAAAGAGGAAATCAGGTGAGTTCTTCTCTTTCTTTATTGTTGTCTGAGTGTGATAGTTCCTTCTTATTTTCAACCTCCATATTCTTTATGTTCGAATCTACTAGTAAAGCTTTCTACTTCTGTTTTCTATTAGATTTATTGAGCTTTTCATTTCCAATATTTCCATTTCCTCCCCCCCAGAAAAAAGTCTTAATTTTCCTGCTGAATTCTCATCCATACTTTAGAATTTCATGTCCTGTTCCTTTTTTTTTCTTTTTCTTTTTTGTCAGTTGTGGGGCTTGCACTCTGGGCCAGGATGCTGTCCCTGAGCTTTTCAGTTCAAGGCACGCGCTCTACCACTTGAGCCACAGTTTAAGCCACTTCCAATTTTCTGGTGGTTTATTGGAGATAAGAGTCTCACAGACATTCCTGTCCCGGCTAGCTTTAAACCGTGATCCTCAGATCTCTACCTCCTGAGTAGCTAGGATCACAGGTGTGAGCCATCAGCAACTGGCTTTGTCCTGTTCTGATTTCTTTAATTCATTATCTGTTTGAGTCCTCTTTGAGGTCATTGGTCATTTCTCTAAAGTTAATTTTTGAGTTCTTCATCTGTCATTTTAGCCATCTCAGAATCTTTGAATTAAGTTGTTGATCTATTATGAGAATTTGAGGTAGTCATATTGTCTTGCTTTTGCATATTATTTGTGTTTCTCTGCTGCCATTTGTATATTAGGTTGGGCATATTTTTCTCTACCATTCAAGAACACAACATCAATAATTAAATGAACAATTTAAAACAACAACCAGTTAGCCAGATGCCAGTAGCTCATGCCTGTAATCCTAGCTATTCAGAAGGCTGAGATCTGATGATCATGGTTTGAAGCTAGCCTGGACACGAAAGTCCATGAGACTCAGCTTCAATCAACTACCAAAAAAGCCACAGGTGGAGCTGTATCTCAAGTAGTAGAACACTAGTCTTGAGCAAAAGAGCCCAGGGACAGCGCCCAGGCATTAAGTTTAAGTCCTAGAACTGACACCAAAACAAAACAAAAAGACAGTTATTTAGATGTGGTTAAAAAAAAGTTGAAGCTGGGCGTTGGTAGCTCTCCTCTATAATCCTAGCTACTTAGGAGGCTGAGATCTGAGGATCACAGTTCAAAGCCAGCCCGGGAAGGAATGTTTGTGAGACTCTTATCTCCAATTAAGCACCAGAAAACTGGAAGTGGTACTGTGGCTCAAGTGGTAGAGAGCTTTCCTTGAACTCTGGGCACCCAGGCCCAGAGTTCAAGTCCCATGACTGACAAAAAACAAAAACAAAAACAAAAATGTTGGAAACTTCAATTATTCCTCTCAATAAAATTATAAAGAAAAGGAATTATATAGTATATGTATATTATTGTACTATAAAATACATCTTATAGTATATAATTATGTATACTTATATACATATATAAGTATATACACTTACTTATAGTATATATTACAGATAAATATAAGTGTATAAAATATATATAACTTAATTTAAAATCTATTGTATAAATAAATTATAAAAATATATGAATATAAATATGAATATTTATATATTTGTAAATATATAAATTTTTTAAATGTAATTCTAATTATATATCTATATTAATATCTATATGAATATATAAAAATCTACATAACTATATCTATATACTTATAAGTATATATAATTATGTGTATATAAACATGTATATAATATATAATTTATCAATATACTATATATTATATAGATATATTGATATATAATATAATGTAAAATCATAATATGTATAGTATACTTATGGGATAAACTAGGAGTTTATACTAAAAGAAAGGAAAGAGAAGTCATAAAAGTGGGGAAAGTATATATTGTTAAAGTATTAGAAATTGTAGTGACAGAGGACATATAACCAGGAGTTCAAGGCCAGAGGTCCAACATTAATGGCTCCATATGTCAGGTCCAGCCACTCACCCCAATATATCAAATAGGAGATGAGTAATGGGGAAAGGAAAGGAGGGAAGAGGCAAAACAAGCATTTCATGACATCTTCAGGGTATGAATATGAGTTTTAGGTTTAGTTAGAAGAAGAATTAGGGTAAGGGGCAAGAGGTATGCCTAGCCCCAGGCAAAATGGGTACTGATTAATAATTAAATTCTGGTTGGTGAGGGTTCCAGAGAAGGGAGCAGTCTGGTTCCATGACAGGATTCCTACTGCTCCAGTGTGCAGCCTCATTCATTATAGGTAATTATCTTCATTTGAGGCTAGGGTGGTCTGTCTTGCCATGCTCTGCTGATCCTTTCCTTGGGGGGTAGTTTTATTCCTTTGTCATAAAGATGTTGTCAGCTAGTTGTGTCCTTCCTGGAATTCAGGGTGATAACCCGAGAATGAGAGACTCAAAGTAAAGGAGACAGATGTAAAATGGAGGCAGGTACGGAAGGTTTTCCTCTTGCTTTTAGGTGAATTCATGGGCCCAAGTCAGTGCTTTTTAGCAAGAAATAAGTACTCAAAGTACTTCTAAGTACCTGTTCTAAACACAGTAAGAAATGTGCAGAGAAAGACAAAATAGAAAAGTTAATATGAATACATCAACAATAGCATCTTTAGCCAGGTGCCGGTGGCTCACGCCTGTAATCCTAGCTACTCAGGAGTCTGAGATCTGAGGATCGCAGTTCAAAGCCAGCCAAGGCAGGAAAGTCCTTGAGACTCTTATCTCCAATCAACTACCCAGAAAACCAGTAGTGGCGCTGTAGCTCAAGTGGTAGAGTGCAAGTTTTGAGCTGAAGAGCTGAGGGACAGTGCTCAGGCCCAGAGTTCAAGCCCCACGACCAACAAAAACAAAAACAAAAAACAAAAACACAATAGCATCTTTAAAAAAGAAAGATTTAAAAAACATTAAGGAATAGAAGTGTCATTCAAGTGGTAGAGTACCTACCTAGCAAATGATGTCCTAGTTCAAGTCCCAGTGCCACCAAAAGAAAGAAATGCATAAAGAGAAAGCAAGCGAGCAAGAAGTAAAAGAAAGGCAGATAGGAAGGAAGGAAGGGAGGGAGGGAGGAAGGAAGGAAAGGAAGGGAAAGAGAGAGGGAGGGAGGGAGAGGGGAGAAAGGAGAAAGGAGGGAGGGAGGGAAGGAGGGAGGGAGGGAAGGAAGGAAGGAAGGAAGGAAGGAAGGAAGGAAGGAAGGAAGGAAGGAAGGAAGGAAGGAAGGAAGGAAGGAAGGAAGGAGGGAAACTTTGGTTCTTCTTCCTTGTTGGGAAGGTAGGTGAATTCTCTCTAGAGCATTTTTAAAAGTCTGAACAGGTTAGATCACAGTGGGTTGTTTGATTTGGGAATTTAGCTCAGTGGCAGAGTGCCCATCCATTCAGTGCAAGGCTGGAGCCAGATGCTCTCACAAGAGGTAAACAGAAAACAGTTTTGCAAGTTGGGACAGCTTTAGACCACTGTGCCCCTCATGTTTTTCAAGTTCTCTCTCCACTGGATTGATGGAAATTTGCATCTGCCAGGCTCCTGCACAGTCTTAGCTCCTTCTCTACTCCACTAACACAATTCTCAGATTGCTGTGGTGTGCACCAACTTCTAATTATCTCTCCACTGGGCTCAAGTCAAATGGAACCCAGGATTCTAGGTGGCTCTGTCTTTCCATTTGGCATGGTGTTCATACCTCAACCCATTCCTCACTGTACTTGTGCTGGGCAGTGGTAGACCTGCAGACTCACTGTGGCACCGCTGCCTCACAGCTTGCAGTCCTCGCTCCAGTACTCCCTGTCTGCAAATGGGAATTTGAGTCTCAGTCCTGCATAGTTTCATGGGTACATACAGATTCACTGGATGGTCCTTTGGTTTAGTGAATGTGATGTTGGGATTGAGATTTGGAAATATAAAATTGCAGTGTCTTGTGCTATCCCAGACTGAGAGGTCTTTGAGCCCCTCTCCTGACATGACTCCCCAACAACTCAAGAGGAAATGCAATTTGAACCAGAGGATTAGTGTACTCCATCACAGAATTTCACTTCCTCACTCACAATATCATTTCGTTCTCTTTTTCAATACATATAATTAACAGATGATGTCAGACAAGAGAAATGTCATCCTGTTTTCTGTATTTGATGAAAATCAAAGCTGGTACCTCACGGAGAATATGCAGCACTTCCTCTCCAACACAGCTGCAGTGCAGTCAAAGGATCCAGAGTTCCAGGCCTCAAACATAATGCACAGTGAGTAAAGTACCATTTACATACAATGGATGTTGTATAAAGGAAAATGGACACCACCAAAAAATACCAAGATAGTGAAGGAGATCAAGAATCATGCAAGTAATGTTTCTTTAAAACTTGTTACCTGCAAATGTATAATCAAGTGCACAAATGAGCTCATCATTCATATTTTTTAAATGTAGTCACATTTTTTTCTTTCAATGTTTACTTGGCTGCATCCTCTTTCTTACCACCCATATTATAGCTTTCCAATTATTGCATGCCCAATTAATTCATTTAAAAACATATTTTCTCCATGTTTATATAATACATATATCATGTTAGTCTTCTAAAGCATCAGAGACTTATGTTCTCACAGTTCTGGAAGCTGGAAGGTGCTGACAGGCTTACTTTCTTCTTTGACTTGCAGAGGTTGTCTCTCTCTGTATCCTCACATGGTCTTCCCTATGTTCCTGGCTGTCTGCATTATAATCTCTTCTTACAAGGTTACTGCACATCCCACTGACCTTATTTTAACTAATTGTATCTTTAAAGACTCATCTTCAAAAACAGTCACACTTTGAAGTCTTGGGAATTAGGACACAATTCAGTCTATCAAATACATTTGTAAATTGTTTATACATATAAGTCTGAATAGTTAAAAGCATGGTTATAATCTCACTACCCTACCAGGAAAGGCAAAATAAATGAAGTAGAAATTATGACCACTAGAGGGCCTATAAGTCAAAGAATATTCTCTCGCAATGCTAGTGGATAGCTAGTATTCTCTCTCTCTCTCTCTCTCTCTCTCTCTCTCTCTCTCTCTCTCTCTCTCTCTCTCTCTCCTGGGGCTTGAACTCAGGGCCCGAGCCTCTCCCTGCACTTTTTTTTCCCTCAAGGCTAGTGCTCTACCACTTCCAGCTCTTTAGGTGCTTAATTGGAGATGAATCTCACAAACCTTCCTGCCAGGGATGCTTTAAACTGTGATTCTCAGATCTCAGCCTCCTAAGTATTAGTATTACAGGTGTGAGCCATCAGCACCTGGCTAGTATAGTCTTTTGGAAGACTGTACTCCACCCATTAAAACAAAAATGCATGCCTTTTGAAATTTTGAATCTGTTTAAGACAGAATAAACAAACTTCATCCCATTTATTTCCTAAATGAAACTAAAATCCTGAACAAAATGCATGCAAAGACTGTCCAAAAGCCCTAAAAAGTCATATTATTGGTTATACTCACCTGCCAGTATGTGACTTATTTAATTCTGTGCATCTTTTCTGAAAGTTTAGCCCTTTAGCTTCAAGTTGAGCTATATATTTAGCTTAAATTTCTTTTTCTGTTGGTGGCAGTGGTTGTGGTGCTTGAACCCTGGGGCTGGGTGCTGTCCCTGAGCTCTTCAGCTCAAGGTAAGTGCTCTACCACTTGAGCCACAGCATCACTTCCAGTTTTCTGGTATTTAATTGGAGATAAGAGTTTCACAGACTTTCCTGCCAGGGCTGCTTTTGAACTGTGATCTTCAGATCTCAGCCTCCTGAGTAGCTAGGATAACAGGTGTGAGCCACTGGTTCTAGGGCTTAGCTTAAATTTCTACTAGTAGTGGCCTATTATCATTCAGACTCATAGTCCATTCCTCTAAAACTTTTTAGGTTTTTAGTCCCTTCAGTTACATTTTCATGCCACTTCCAGCTTTTTGCTAGTTAATTAGAATTGAGTCTCTTGGATTTGTCTACTCAGGCTGACTTTAAACAGGGACCCACAGATCTAAGCTTCCTGAGTAGCTAAGATTACAGACCTAAGCCTGTCTTATTTTTTAATTATTTATTCAAAGCAATATACTCTCTGACCATTGATTACTGCACTTGAAAGAGTTGAAAAAAGTTTATAAAATGGGTGGAGGGATATCTGTATGAAAAAGAACCTCAGAAACAATATCCCTTAAAGCCAGTGTTACTTCTGCTTAGCTCTTTAATTTCCAGTGACTTAAAACTTAAGATGTTTTAAATTTATACTGAGAACATGTATATACTTTTTACCCAGGTTTACCAATTTTTAACATTTTGCTAAGTCAGCTTTATCATTTTCTCTATATACATACGTTTTTATGCCAGTCCTGGGGCTTGAGCTCAAGGTCTGGGTGCTATCCCTGAGTTTTTTCGCTCACTTCTACTTCCTTCCTGCTTTCAGATGGTGAATTGGAGATAAGATGGTCATGGAGGGTGGGGGGGCAAATGCACTCAAAAATTCAATGTATATTCTACAAAATTAAGAAAAGAGAGGGTTGGATGGGATGGGTGAGATGTTGAAAGGGGTAACATTGACCAAAACATATTGTATTCGTAAACTGTTTTGTAGAATGGCAGCTCCTTTGTAC